>NC_088994.1:5767950-6512433 GCF_963932015.1 Anas acuta
GCCCATCAGCCAATTGTATACCCATCATGATCACAGAATAATTCTGTGATTATATTATGCACTTATCTAGCTGTGTGGTGGACAATTTGTCCAGAAGGATACTGTAAGAAACAATATCAAAAGCTTTACTGAAATCCAAAAAGATTACATCAACTGGCCCTTTGAAAGCATTTTGTTTCAATGCCAGGTAAAACCCAAAATTTTTTTACCAGGGACACTTTTTTTTTTTTTTTTTTGCCTTCTGGAAGAAAAAAAAAAAGATGCTACTTCCAAATAGTAGCCTACCTTTTGAATTCTTATCTATTGGCTTATTTATTTTAAAGAAAAAGCAAAAGTGAGAGTGCACCTGCTCTCCTCCATGTAGGCAAACATATTGACGTGGATTCTTTCTTTGTTTTGTTTTATTTTATTTTTCCTATTTTGGAGAAACCAGGAGTTTCATTTTGCTGCTCTGATTCACACTTTCTTCACTTCACTTGGGGACAGCACTGGAGACAGGAATCTGAACTGACTGCCTGGTGCTTAAAAAGGTGAATAATGACTCGGAGAAGACCTTCCTCGTATCTTTTGATCTTTGGGCTTCAGACACCCCTTCACCCATAATTAACTTGTGTGTTGACTGATTACCTGAGCGATCACGGGAGACTCAGTATGTCAGTGGAAACCAGGAAACTATTACTCTATGGTGAAACAGCAATCAAGCCAACTCGTCTATGATACAAATCAGATACCTGCGAGAACAAGCCACGTAATGGTAAGCTGTACTGGAGATGGATGATATCCTAAATCATTATCTTCAATAGTATCAATTATGTTTAAAGGGTGAGTAAGACCATGGTATCTTCATGGCAAGTGCTGCATGCAGGTAGCAGTAGCAGCAACAACAGAACTTAAAATTACAGCATGAATTTCAGAAGGGGCAATGTGCTACACTTGACTAGCCAATAAATCAAGGCCATTGGTGGATTAGATGGAGTGGAATGGTAATGGTTATCATTTTGTTGTATAAAATGCACAGCTTGGGGTATATAGATCATTTAAAATATATATGAATTTGAAATCAGCCAAAATATATGGCAGTTACATGTATTTTTCTTCTTAGAATTATGGTGTGTTTTGAAAGTGTAAGTGCTTTTCAGGACAAATTTTAGCATGTTTTGCATTCAAATGAAACATCTAGGATATTGGTGAAGCCCTTGCACACGCTGCCTGTGAGAGCAGAGGGAATCATTGGACTTGTAGTTATATTTTGCACATTCTGTCAAAGTTAGCCTTTCTGCATTACGTAGCACATGAAATAGGAAAGACTTTCATTGCACAACTTTCCATAAGAGAAGTAGTGTTTACTGTCTGACACATTGCAACATGTAAACAGAGACTCAAAATAAGTCTGTATTAAAAAAAGGAACTCCAGCTGGGAAGGGATTAACTTAATAACATTTTCAGTAATCTCTTTATCAGCATTTCTGTGGCCAGTTTATGATAATAAACAGGCAAAAAAAAATATGTTTGAGATTGAAGTAAATTTCAGTCTGATATGAGTGATGTACCTCATAACCAGTTATAATTAGAAGGGAGGCTTCTTAGAGCACTGTTCCTCTATAAATCATAGCTGATATTACCCCAACTTGTACAACAACTATGAAATATGCTATGAAATGTGAAACTCTCCAAATCTCCAAGATCTTTCATTGCAATTTCATCCTCAGAAAATATGTAATTTGACAAAAGCTCATGATTTTTTTGAGGGTTTGCTTAAAAATAGGATAAACAGTCTTAATTCCCTTGAAAAATATATTAAACTTTCCATTAAGTAATGGCTATTTTGTTTAATTTTATAATCAATATGTATGCAAATTGAAAGTATTGTGCATTTTGGTACAAGCTTCCTTTCTTAGAAGAGCAGATGAAAAACAAACAAAAATCCCTACTCTATGGCTTCATATTGAGCAAAACTTTACACTCTCCTTGAAGTCAGAAATGCAGGATGGTAACTTACATTTTCCTTTCTGCTTCTGATAGAAAGTCAGCTTTGACCGGGCCTGGTGCCCATGCAGTTTATACCAGGTGAGAACATAGAAAACATACAGGGGACAGAACCATAACAAAGAAGGGCCTTGCTGGCTTGATGTCTAAAAAGAAAACAAGAAACAAATAGATTTTTTTTGGAATGTTTTTTCTCATGTCAGGGTCTAAGTGTTTTTTCTATGATATTTTATTATATTTCCGATTGAAAACGGATGGACTTACTTACAAACTGTGTTTTCTGATGAAAACCTACCAACCTCTCAGGACTGTTGGTATGGTAGGGTTGTAGCTGTCTCTATTGATCCTAATTTAAAGCTGTAATTGCAAATAAAAACATCATTATGTCCCCCAGCTACCTTAATTGAAAGGATTGATTCACAGGAGAAAAGCATGATAAGAACTTTCTACACGGACCAACTGCTTATGGACAATTTAACACCTTCATTTCAGCACAGCCTGGGTTGGTTCTTGCATGGAAGAATGTCCTGGGGATTGGGGAGAAACCTCTTCTCTTCTAATATCTGCCTTCTTTCATGAGTTCCACCTGAAATAAAACAGAGCATCCATCTAGGACTGTGTAGGCAGCAGGAGGGTCACTGGCTTGGTCTCCCAGTTTGTTCAAGGGTACAGAGAAGCCACCAGTGCAGTTCAGTATTTGAAGGATATAGACTCCAGTTGTGTGAAAATAATAACATAATAGGTCCTAAAAGGATAGGAAGAAGTATATTATGACTATGAATCTACTTGCTAGTCTGAAGTGGATTGATTCTTTACATCTTCATAAATTGTATTTCTTTCAATCATTTCCTCATAGATGGATGTTGATATTCTTTAACCTTGCAATATGGTTTTCTCTTGGTACAACGTAAAAATGAGATAAAATCAAGTCATTTCCTTTACAGCAACAAACTTCTAATCTTAAAGTACTCATTATATTCAGTAATATTTCAAGTTGAGCCCTGAAAACATGTAGTCTGCAGAATTGCTGTGTCTGATTTTTAAGCATATGAGATTCTGTTAGTTCGTATGACAGTCTTTTAGCTCTAGCTTACCTGCTCTTTCATGCCAAAACTTTTCTGGTCTCAGCTGATATTACAGTTCATTAAATATGTCCTTTAATTATAAAAATAGTATAAGGATGTAGAGTATTTTGCAAAGTCTGTGTGTGAGAAAATATACAAATAAAGCTAGACAAATCTGTCTGAGGTGAATATTGCTCTGATACAAATTCCTTAAAGGAAATAGTGGAGGATTAAGATGATGAATTTTCACATGTGTTTCAGTATAGGAACCCCCTGCAAGAAACATGACTGTTTCATAACAGCCTGGGGAGGGGAACATCCAAGTCCTTCCAGGTACCAAAAGTGCTTTCAAGGATCTCAGCCCAAAAGATTAGCTCTTCTTTAGCAATTCAGGTTATTTTGTCTTCAGAGCCAAATAATTCTACTTATGTTACAGTATAACAAGCCAGTCATGTCTGCTTAAGGTACTCACCTTGGAGATGCCCTGTAGGGCAAGAAATATTTTTATAATTCTGATTAAGATCAATAGGGAAAAAAAAATGGGTTTACCTCTATGATTGACCGTAAGAGTGAGATGCCATTACTCAAGGGAACACATTTCATTGGGCAGAGTTCAAATACGTGTAACAATCTTCAATCCTTTAAAAATAAGTAACTATTTTTAAATCATTAAACAAAACTCTTGTTTATTAGATGAAATTATCAATTGTTTTGTCTTCCAGAGGTAAACAAAGAACTGAGGGAGTCTCAAACAGTCTCTCAGTCTTATGACCTTATGGTCACTGTCCAAAATACCAGCGG
Source organism: Anas acuta (assembly GCF_963932015.1). NCBI lineage: Eukaryota > Metazoa > Chordata > Aves > Anseriformes > Anatidae > Anas > Anas acuta. Next base: position 5,771,802 of record NC_088994.1, read on the forward strand.
TAATATTCCAGGCTGTAGAACTCAGAAGAAAAGCAGATACTCAGCAGGGTTAGCCCAGTGTCTTTCCGAGTAATCCCTTATTTTTGCAAAACATTTCCATATGGGAAACTCGATCACATAGCAGAAATACTGAAAACAGTGTGGCCTGTTCCTTGTGTAGATACTAGTGTTGGTCGTTGAGTACCTAAAACAGCTGACAAGCCTTTGCAACATTGCTCAACATGTCTACGTGTAAAACTGATCCGTAGTATTAGGCTCTAACCCCAGGATGGGTGGCACAGTTTGGAAGGGAAGCAGGTAGCTGGCATCAGCTGGTCTGGGGGAGTCAAGTATAGAAAGGGTCTGATGGACTGTTGCAGTTATGAAACCCTTACTCTGAACTTAATGGCAAGTTGCTTAAAAATACAAATTTGCAGCATGTACTTATGCATGGCATGGGCCAGAGGTGTAGCCCTGCATCAAAATTCTTTCCATGGGGCAAAGTTGGGATCTGGCTCTTCCCTTACCCGTTGGCAGGACTGTCTACAGCAAACTAATCCTAGAAAGCAAAGACTTAATAAAAAGTCTCAGTATCTCTCACTTTCTCTCTTTTTATAAAAGGCAAATGTGTTGCAATAATGCAGAACCATCATGCTCTCTCCGGTTACAGCTGAGTGACACTACATCAGCAGCAGAATATGTACAAATTAAACTGTAACAATGTACCAAGGAGAGGCAGAGCAATATCATAAAAATTATCCACAGCACAATATGACTAATGTTGTGTGAAATGCATTCATTGGCGAAATGATGTCTAGGTGTATCTTAAGGAGTTATGCTGATGGAGATAATGGTTATAGAACATAGATAAAGGAAGGAAAGGCGAGTGAAAGAGAAAAGGTTGCAGCAAGGGCAGGGTGGCTGCTTGGCTGGGGAGGGCTCTCAAGGAGGCAGGTTTGAACACAGGAGAGCTGTGTCCCCGTGGAGTAGAGGGGTGGGATGAGAGCTCAGCTCTACCCCTACTCGCACACCCTGCCTGAAGGTGTACTTGCTGTTTCAGGTTCACGTGCTCTCCTGCATTCTCTCCTTTCATGCTTACTTTTTGCAGTCAAGCTTTTATCTCATCAAAAAATACAAGCTGTATATGTTAAACATTGTCTAGCAATATTATTTATAAAAAACCCTTTGTTTTACCCTTGTAGGTACAAAAGCAAATAAAATCCCAAAGAGAAAGGATTGATGTTTTATTTATGTCTAAAATGAAGAAGCCAGCTCAAACTTGCCAGGAGAGGGGATGGCTGGAGCAAACACTTCATTCATTGAGGTACGTTCAAAAGTCATCAACTCCGTCCTTAATCTGAGGCTCTTTCTGAAGTGAACGAATGTTTTGCCTGAATAAGGAACTCGGGTATTGGTAAATAAATTTGTTTTTGCTCTCTCTGTTTAACATAGATTTGGAAAAAAAAAAATCCATGCTGTGACCTATGATGCATATCCACAGATGTTTACCTAGTATGCGAACATTTTGTTTTTAAAGGAACTTGGGGATTACCCTAGTAAGTCTTTTTAATAGCTAAATTCCCTTTTCCAAACTAACTGAGGTGCTTGGGAGCTCATGGCTTCCTGAGTGTCTTTTAAAAACCTCTCTAAGTACTTTTAAAACTGGAGCACCAGACAGCAAAGGGGATCTGTCTGAACTGAAGTAGGTCTTTGTGATGAGCATTGCTGGGGTGCGGGGCCTGGTCTCTGGTATGGTTAGAAACTCTCAAATTACTAGAAAATGAAGGGCTTTTAAGAGTTCTTGATTAGTTTGCTACCTGGTTTGTTACAAAGTTTAGGCCCAAATCATGCAACATTACTTGTTTCTGATGTTGCAGTCATGTTGGCTATTTTTTTCTGTTTATTTTTTTTTCTTTTTCTTTTTTCTTATTTATGTATTTGTGCAAGAACGGGAGGTAGGCCCAGCCAAAAATGTTGGAATCCAAATATTTTTGAAGTCCTGAGATATCCAGAGGTGGGAGTTCATTTTTTCTCCTTGTAAAGAAAGGGTCCCCTAGGAATACTTCCATGAGAGGTGAGATTCTCTGTAGATGTTGGGTGTGCTGGGCAGGGAGTTCCTGTTGCGCTCCAGCAGAGGAAGGGGAGATACAAGATCGGTGTCTTCAGCCCCAAGTCTGACCATGATCTGGGGGTTCTTTGTGCACCTCACAAACAGATGGCTTTGTTTCCAACCAACTACCTCCAGTCACTGCTGAGCACGTGCCAGGAACTCCCTACAAATGAGGCTGCCAAAGCCTGTGCAGCCGCGATAGCCCCCCTCCATCGGCCTGCTCAGAGCCCCCAGCTGAGCCACATGTTTCCCCCATGGGCAGGGATTTTCCCCCTCTCCATGCTGCAGTTTTTTTTGGTTTTACAGGTCGGTGATGTCTCCCCGCAGATGAATTTCTGTCTGTCCCTCTTCTTTGGGGAAATTTATGTCAGCCGTTTGCTCTCTGCAAGGGAAAGCACGCTTCTGCTTAGCCCTGACAGGAGGGTGTGCAGCAATACAGAGAGCTCAACCTTGAAAAGGGGAAGAGGCACTCTGGGAGCTGGGCTGTTTTATATCTCGGCCGATTCTCTTCTTTCTCTCTTCCATATCCCTTTAATAGCTTGACAGGAGAAATAGAGGGAAGATACAGCCATCTGATTAACAGTGCCTGGGCTGGGGGGCCAGGGGGGATGACAGGGAAAGGGAGCGCAGGGTGGCTACCAGCCAAGTTCCAGCAAGAAACAGAATATCTGGCTGCCTCTAATCTCCAGAGGAAAATTAAGTTACAAAAACCTTTAGTGGAAACTTTGCATACGTTCAGTACCATTGCCATGCCTGACAGAAAAAACTGATATATTATTTAGTTTATAGTTATAGAATTAAAGGCATAAGCTTTCCCACCAGGAATGAAGAAAAAAATTGCCTTAAAAACAGAAGACAAAACCTTATAAACCCCTAGAACATTTGTGCTATCAGAGCTGTTGAGAAATTCTCTGTTTAGCGTTGATGGATGATCATGTGTGAACTGCACATCTGAATGTCTTCCCAGATGAGCGGGATGAATTTTTACCCTAGCCCAGGGAGAACCCATCTTGTCTGCATAGCCACCTTCTGCAGGAGCAAGGCAGGGTGAGGGTGGGTGGCTGGAGGTGAGGAAGAGGCTCCGAATTTGTTTAGGGTGGGCACAACTGGCTGAAAAAGGGGTTTAGGTTCCAAATACAGTGACCAAGCCAGGGAGCGAAGGCTGTCACTTTGGACAAGTGCTGCTCATCCTGGCATTCATCAGAAATGTGCATAGTATGCAGGCAAGAGAGGAATTACTCCTCCTCTTCCATCTATGTCATCAAAGTGTTGATGAAAAATAGCAGAGTTTGATTAAAAATAAATAACACCTATGCCATTTTATTTAATTTAAATAAGCAACCAGTAGGGAGCTATGCATATGAGATAAATAGCCTACTTACTTAATGTTACATGTAAAGCAAGCATGGTAACCATGAGGCAAATACTTGCGTGTTACCAAGTTGTGAGAGGAAGAAGCTAGATTGACTGGTTAAATCTTTCCTTAATTTAGCCTTATGTCAAGTTCATACGTGTGAAGTGAGATTTCTTTCACATTGACATGATTAAAGGATGCAGCCGTGTGGGTCAGCAGCACATGCTTCCTTGGCCAGCTGCACTATGCTGCTTGCTCAGGGCGGTGGGACCCTGCCTCTGTTTGCTCAGAGAGGAGGAAGTAGGGATGCAATTTGCAAAGTTTCCCTCTACCTGCTTGCAAGCTAGCTTGCTTCCAACCTACATGCCAGCAGACCCTTTCTCATATGATTCATTCACCAGCTTCATCTGAAGGGAACATTTTCCACGCAGGGGAACATAAGACACATGTTTACATGCCATTTCCCCTCTGAGAGCTTTATTTCTCTTCAGCCTCAGGGACCTCAGAACCAGCCAAAACGCAGTATGGGGCTGAAATTGTACGCTGTCCGGCCCCGGCCGTCCCTGCGGCAAGCTGAGGAGTCTTTGTGTAAGCGTGTGCGAGCGTGAAAACAGATGTGTGCTGTCCAGAATAAATGATGCTATTCAGTGTCACAAAATGAACAATTTATGTTCAGTTTCAGTAATTAGTCAGACCAAAGAGTGAGGTGGGACAGAATTAAAAACTCCCAGTTTTCTTTTACCTCGAAAAAGCAACAGGGAGTTGCAGCTGATGACCAAAGATCCTGAGAGAGGGTAATTAAACAGAAACAATCTTTTATGTTTGTCTTCTTCCAGTTCCTCCTGGTTTTCTTTGTGCTCCCCTTACTCTGTCTTGGACAACAAAGCCCCTGCTTTCTTTTTGGGAGGGCAGCGTGGGGGCGGCAGCAGGGGCAGCGCTGTAGCAGGAGTTCCTCACTGCTTCGCGCAGGGCTCTCGCACCTTGCGAGGAGCTCAGCTGGCACCTCTTGGAGCTTCTAGCAATCATGCTGTAGGACCGTCCACTCGTATGACAGTTTTTATTGTGATAATGGGAGCAAAAACCAACTCCCCTTACAACTCTGGATAGCCTCCAAAATACAACCCCCCCCCCCCACTCCGTCTCTCTAAAAAGTAACTTCAAATGTTTAAGTTAAACCTCAGGAATAACTCATGCCCCAGAATTAAGCACCTCATTTTAGTAGAAATGGATCTCCTTTTGAAGGAACTGTTTTGTGTACTCGGGTACCAGTTCTTCTGCGTCCATTGCTTCATTTGGTGTCCCAGCCCTAAGAGTCTAGATGACAAATGTGGATTCCTCAGGAGCATTTGTTAAGACCAAAGCTTTGGGATACGTGGAAGCAGGCCCTGACGTTTCTAAATGCAGGTCTGCAGCCTGGGTTGAAGTCATGAAGGCACCAGATCGTTTTAATGGGGATCACCGTGATGGTGGACCCTCTGAAGCGATATAAAAAGCAGGGAAGCTTTTTCTGCCTTGTGCATCGTGGGCGTGCTTAGTGAAGCTGGCTCTAACAGCGTTTTCTTATGTGTAGGTATGAGGACGAGACATGGAAAAGGGGGAAGGAATGGTTGGGAGTAAACACTATGAATGCTCAGCATGAAAAAGAAAAAACAAATCTGGAAAGCAATGTATGTACCTCCGTACCCACTTCCTTTCACTGCAGTCTGTCACAGAATCACAGAATGTGTCACAGGTTGGAAGGGACCTCCAGAGATCATCTGGTCCAGCCCCCCTGTTCAAGCAGGGTCACCCCAAGCACGTTACATGGGATCACATCCAGACGGGTTTTGAGCATATCCAAAGAAGACACTCCACAAGCTCTCTGAGCAGCCTGTTGCAGTGCTCTGTCATCTGAACCGTAAAGAAGTTCTTCCTCATAAGAGGATGAAACCTCCTCCTCGTGGCTCTGTTTCGCTTGCTCAGAAATCCATTCTGAAACCCACCAGCTGAATCGGGAACAATTCTTAATGTAACGTGTCAAACTTAGCACGTGTACAGAAGTCCAGTGCCTAACTCAGAAATAATTCTTTAAAGTCAAGCAACAGGGCTTTGGTTGAAACAACATGGGAAGCTCCTCCTGTTCTGTATTCTGGGGGAATACACTTTTCCCTGCAGTGTATTCCCCAGGACATTTAGTACCTGTTGGCTGAACACAAACGCACAACAGAGGGTACCCCAACACAGACGGGCAGCAGGTTCTTGTGCGTCACCTTTGAGCCCGAGCCTGAGCACGGAGCTGCTTTACGAAGCCCAGGTATGGCATGCAACTCCAGACTTCTGAGTTCACTTGCTGATTCTCTCCCTCTCTGGGTCCAAAAATGTCCACGTTGGATTTCTCCCTTAATTCCCCATTCCGAAAGAATGGCTTGGCCTAGTAGAGAGTCCTTCAATAGTTTTGTTGGCCAAAGAGCTGTAGCCTGAAAGTCAGAAGTCTCCGTCATCCTACAGGAAGAGAGAACACGTCAGGGGCAAATTGCCTGACGTTTGGATATTTCTTTGAATTATCAAGACCAACCAAGCACACGCAAAACGGCCAACATGCATAAATGAAAGAAAGCCAAGCACGGCGTGCCAGAGCTGGTCCAACAGTTGTTCTGGTTAGCTCTAAGAGAGAATTTGAAGTTAGCTAAGGAGTGGAGAATAAGAATGACAAAGTGGTGCTCTCTCTGAGGGCTCTTAGTATCTACGGCCATGGTCCGCCCAAGATCTTGTCTCTGAGGACCCCAAGTTCTTTCTGGACGTGGTTCTGCAGCAGCAGCAGGTTCTGCCCCGGGGGTCTCTGGCTGGTGTATTGGGGTAAGGAAAGCCGGGGTGCCAGCTTGGCTGTCTCGGTTTCCGTATGCCCATAGATGGAGACAGTAACCTGGCAACTGTGGGCTGATTGTGTGCTCATAATGCAGCCAGGCAGGATAAAAGGCAGCGCCTCCTCCTGCGGTCATCACTTCTTGGAAGTGCAGCTGTGACGAACGAGGTAGGATAAGGCTCGTCTCCGATGTTTCCACCAGCTTGTCTCCAACAGTTCCATCCTGTGAACTGGCGATCAAGCTTCACGTTCGTTAGTCAGATGAGACCAGTGAATACGAGAGCGTTTAAATTTGCCTTCCTTTTAACAGGCACGCGATGAGTGCAGCGATGTCACAGGGTGAACGGTCCACTGGGAAGACCCTAGCGGGTAAGATTAGCTCCTTCAGACTGCACAAGTTCATGCACTTTTTTGGATCTGGGTGGTCTAGTGCAAAGCTTGATACTGTTCATATGATAAATGGGCGAAAAAAGGGGGCAAAAGAAACAAAAAGTGAAATGCTGCGGATACTTGAGGCTCTGCTTCCCTGCAGCAGAAACTGCAAGCTCTTCATGTGGTGGTGTCGGAAGCATGCAGGTAGCTCTCACGCGCGCTTTCAGGGAGTCTTTAGCGGAGACAAGATCCTCTAGTACCATGGGCAGTGAATATTGGTCCCCAGATAGAGGGAGAAGCAGCTTCTGTTCCTCTCTCGCATCCCCCTGCCTCTCTTCCCAGCATGGTCATAATCCAATCTACAATACGATCTACTGACAGTTTCAGATGTGCAGTCACCATCAAGTATTTGACTTAAGAATGAATTCCCATCAGCATTTTGTAGCGATTTAAGTGACTGTGAGCAGGTGGAGAAAGTGGCTTAAAGTCAGGTTGAGGCCTCAGTTGAGATTCATTCCTGAGAAGTGCAGATGGCACAGTGCAATTCCTTCCATGAGTACCCTCGGATTGCAGAAACCTAGCGCTTCTCCTGTGCTTTTCCTCCCCTGTGAAATACTGCAGACCACTCAAATCTTTAGGTATTTGTCTCAAAACAAAGTAAGCAAACAAACAAAAGTCCAGTCAGTCCAACACTGCAGGCTGAAGCTCAGTCTGAAATACAAGCTATGTCACGATGTACCTGTTGCATTGGCAGGGCACGATGGAGTCACCTGCCGTGACCCCGCAGAAGGGCTCTCTCCAGCTCCTCGTGAAGTCACGGGAGTCCACCAGTGCCACAAGCCCCAGCGTGGTGCGCCAGCGCCCACCAGTGCCACGGGCACGGTCACGTTCACGGAAGAGACGCATCCGTGTCAAATCCGTGGAAATACTGCGGGCACACGGTCGGCTCATGGAGACGATCGAGGAGGAGCCCCTGGACAGCTCGGGCGAGATGGAAACCTTCCCCGTTGCTGTCAAGGAGGTTGAGAGCCACGTGGAGAGCCTGGGTGGCAGGAAGGTGAGTGCAAGAAGGTTCTGCAGTTGAGAATGATTCCCCCACTATCCCTGTGGCCTTGTGATTCTAGCACTTCTCTCAACATGAGGCAAGCGTGTGCAACTGTGCCAAATCTCCTTGTTTTGCAAGGAGAGCACGGGAAATGGAAAGTGCGAGATACTGCTAAGCACGCTGGTGCGATGAGCTATCAGCTAAGCAGCACATGAATGCACCATTCACAACCTGCAGTGCCACAGAAATTGCCCATAGAGCATCCTGGAGAACACTGCTGCCAGAACAGCACCCCCTTCCAATGTGCTGCTGCTTCCTGTCATTTCTGCCCCCGAGAACCCTATCGGTCTCCTACCAGGAGCTTCTAACTCCCATCCCCTTGACGTCTTCTAACAGGGAGCAGAGAGTGCGAGGACCTCCCTGTCACCAGCTCGGACTAGCGAGCCTGAGAGCAATCCAGGCATAGCGGAGTCCACTGTTAAGAGGAGGAGGGCAGTCTCTGAGACGCTCTCAGAAAACGGAGAAAACAGCAATGCCAAAGGTGAGTCTGACCACTTGGATCTGCTTTCTTGCTTTAGTTGAGTGCACTCGATCTCTGTTGTGACGAGGGGCGACCACGTTTGTGTCATCAGGTCAGCCCCCAGGTTGCCCAGGAAAAGAATGTGGTGTTCTTATCAATGCCAATCAATCTTTCCAGCTTTCTCCGTTTTATCTTTGTGTTACGGAGGAGTGCCTGAAGCACTTTTTGAGCAAAACTCAACAGAACGGTGTGCTGTGTTTAGAGAAGAGAACTTATGATGGAGATAACCCAAATCTAAAACTATGATGTCAAATATACTATGGGCAGCATTCATCAATGATGAAAAAGCAGGAACTTGCTATTCTCAGTTGGTGAAGATAGTTTGGATTTGGAGAGGTGTTGCTTTCGTAACAACACCTTAGCTTTTAAGCGTGGCTTTCCGGTTTCCACAAGTCGAATGCTCTGTGCTTGATGTGTTCTAACGTAAAAGTCGTTGAACGGCTGCTGAAAAGTTGGTGTTCCTGTTCGTTTTGCCTCCTGCTTTTCTTTCAAGATTCGAAACACGTGCACCCATGTCCCTCTCCCCAACTAGGATGTCTGTTTGTAGTTTCAGGGGGTGGTCGCAAACTTCTGAGAGGACTTCGAGAAGCGCGCCCTCCGAAGCCTGGCAAGACGCTGCAGCTCTTTGAGGAGAATGCCTCCTTAAAGGATAAAGAGTCTCTTCCTCAAGCTGCAGCGTCTGAAGCAGAGAAGAGGAGCTGCTTTGCCAATAATGTAAGATTGCAATGTCTCACTATCTCCTTAATTCTACGTTTGCTTTGCACAGGGTCAGACCCTAAAATACTGTCTGTATTTCTACAAGCAAGCTATCAGATGGCTCACGGGGTGGATCAAAATTTAAATCCGAAATTAGGAAACTTAGATAGCAAACAGAGTCATCCTTCAGTCTGTCTCTACCAAATGAGATTTTTCATGCTACATGCCTCTGGTCTTTTGGGCAATCCCTTTTCATTCATGGAATTGCTCTTCTTTGTAGTCCACCTTTGCCAGAACCTCATTTGTGAGGGCCCTAGGCGTGAGAGAGAGCAGCAATGCGGTTATCCTATTTGCTCGTGTTCACCAAAAACGGCAGCTTCTTTAGCACAACAAATATTCTTTATTGACAAATAATAAAATCCCATTCAGATGCACCGTGAGCTTAGAGCTCTTGCTGCTGAAACTGAAGGATTTGAAATGGCTGCGTTATAAACCAGCGGCCGTTTCAGATAAGGTACGCGAAGAGTGCAGGTGTTTTCAAACCACACAGTTCCTGCCCGCTGGCTTCTTGATTTCCTCATCGCTTTTGCGTATTCGGAGCAGATTCCTGCGGTTCCTTGGGCAGAGCAGGTTCAAATTCCCTCCTCCTGACACTGCAAAGAATGCTGCAGTTAGCTCTGTGTCCCCAAAAGGAAGAACTGTAGGAAGGCTGGCCCAAGTGAACTGTGTGGAGAACATAGGAACCGCTTCATTTACACTCTAGAACCCCTTGCCCTTTCTTGTTGACATGGACAGGACGTTCTTGCTACCAATGGAAACCACCTGGCCTTATTTAATCCTTCTAGATTTCCGAGGAGACCAAGGCCTGCACTGCGCCTGGCGGCCTGGCCGCAGTCAGGAGGCACTCTGAGAACAGGCAGACCGCCTCCTCGAGGATGAGCGATGCTCGTTGCCAGCAGGAGCAGAAAACTGCACAGGTAACAATGCCATTTGTAATAGTAACCAAGGAGGTCTTCTATGCTAAAGAGCTTGAGGGAAAAATACCATGATTTGCTTGGCAAGGTCTGTGCTTTTAGTTCGAGGTATCTTCCCGTGTAAGTTAGAAACGCGTAAGATTAGACATCGGTTCATCTCATACAGTCCGAATTTGGATTTTCACTATGCAGTTGCAATTTTAAATGTAAGCCGTGAAAGTGGTGGGAATAAAGGAAGCTTAGCAATCAGGGGCACATAAAGAAGTATTTAGTACAGTCTGTAATTCAGCAAGTATTTCTACTGTGTGACAAACACAACTAAAGAAGAAGTCAATGAACACTTCTGCTTTTCCTTTCCTTCTCTGCTGAAGGCAATCTCTTCTTTCCTTGTTTTCGTTCTCTAAATGTGTGTATTTTCTGTCACCAGTTTCTCAGATACACAGAATCTGTCCACTGGAGAAGTGATGAAAAGTGCCCAAAAGTTGAAGGCGGTATGAACCAGCCATTTATAGCGGCAGAGAAGATGGAAGCGCTAAGACAGCCAAAATCTACAATGTCTTCAGTGGCTTCCAGAATGAAAGCAATTAACGCAATCCTTAAAAATCAACAACTTCCTGTAAGACGTCCACGCCATCTTGAAGCTGGTGGACCAAACCCGGAGCGCAAAAGAAAGGAATCCTCTGTGATCCAGGTGTTTCCAAATCTTAAGGAGCCACAGAGGAGGGAGCCATTGCGCCAGCCGATAAAGAAAATCAATTTAGCAGCTTCCAGACTGAAGGCCATCAATGAAATGCACAAGAGCCAAAGTAATCTTCTAGGATGGCCAAACCAGCAAGAAGCTGCTTTAGTGGCTTACGATATGCAGTGGCGTGAAACCCCAGAATGCGATGGAAAGAACAAAGATGAAGCCCTCGCAGGCCACGTGTTGTGCAGCAATGCACATCACGTTTCCAATAAAAACCTGTAGTGACTTAAAAGTAACAGACTTGTCTGAATTTTTGCTGCCTGTCTCTCCTCCCTCCTTCAAGATTTCCCTCGTGCAAGATGCTATCAGGACAAGGCGTGAAGTTGGATGTGTAAAACAGATTAAGAAGATTTTTGTCAACATTGGTACCCCAGTAAGTGCTGTGAGTAATGTGCAAGCTAGAGAAAGCGAGCCCCAAATCCCATTTTGATTTGGAAAGGCAGCTGGAGCAGAATTATGTAAAACTCTGTCTCAGACAGTACCAGAGTTTTGACAAGTGCATTTTGTGACGTGACCCTGCTGAGTGTGAGCCAGCACGGAGGCAGGAGCCGGGCAGGTGAGCTACTGTGTTGCGTGAAACACCATATTGACAGCGGTGCTCATGTATAGGCTGTAGGGCTTCGCGTGAAAGAACTTTCCTACCCAGTAGAAGGCAGTGCTTGATATTTTCAGTTAAACAGAGTGAAGGATGGTCCCAATGACAAGGATCACGAGCTGCCGGGCTGTTTTCCGTGTCTGCTGTTACAAAGATAAAGATGTTTGTCTTCTTCCAGTTCCTCCTGGTTTTCTTGTGCTCCCCTTACTCTGTCTTGGACAACAAAGCCCCTGCTTTCTTTTTGAGAGGGCAGCATGGGGGCGGCGGCAGGGGCAGCGCTGTAGCAGGAGTTCCTCACTGCTTCGCGCAGGGCTCTCGCACCTTGCGAGGAGCTCAGCTGGCACCTCTTGGAGCTTCTAGCAATCATGCTGTAGGACCGTCCACTCGTATGACAGTTTTTATTGTGATAATGGGAGCAAAAACCAACTCCCCTTACAACTCTGGATAGCCTCCAAAATACAACCCCCCCCCCCCCCACTCCGTCTCTCTCAAGAGTAACTTCAAATGTTTAAGTTAAACCTCAGGAATAACTCATGCCCCAGAATTAAGCACCTCATTTTAGTAGAAATTGATCTCCTTTTGAAGGAACTGTTTTGTGTACTCGGGTACCAGTTCTTCTGCGTCCATTGCTTCATTTGGTGTCCCAGCCCTAAGAGTCTAGATGACAAATGTGGATTCCTCAGGAGCATTTGTTAAGACCAAAGCTTTGGGATACGTGGAAGCAGGCCCTGACGTTTCTAAATGCAGGTCTCCAGCCTGGGTTGAAGTCATGAAGGCACCAGATCGTTTTAATGGGGATCACCGTGATGGTGGACCCTCTGAAGCGATATAAAAAACAGGGAAGCTTTTTCTGCCTTGTGCATCGTGGGCGTGCTTAGTGAAGCTGGCTCTAACAGCGTTTTCTTATGTGTAGGTATGAGGACGAGACATGGAAAAGGGGGAAGGAATGGTTGGGAGTTCCTCAAGGAACGCGTTTTAGTGAAACAAAAAATGACATTTAAATACGGGGTTTGTTTCACTGCAGATTTTTGGCAGTAGACAGGGCGCTTACTGGAATGCAATTCTGTGGAGTTGGCAAGGCTTTGGGAGATGGTGCCCAGGTGCAGTATATTGGTGCTGCCTCCTGAAGATCAGCTCTGACTTGACTCAGGCACTTTGTTGTTTCCATGCAACTGCTCAGCATGAGAAAGAAATAACAAACAAACAAAGAAGGAAAGCAATGTATGTACCTCCGTACCCACTTCCTTTCACTGCAGTCTGTCACAGAATCACAGAATGTGTCACAGGTTGGAAGGGACCTCCAGAGATCATCTGGTCCAGCCCCCCTGTTCAAGCAGGGTCACCCCAAGCACGTTACATGGGATCACATCCAGACGGGTTTTGAGCATCTCCAAAGAAGAGACTCCACAAGCTCTCTGAGCAGCCTGTTGCAGTGCTCTGTCATCTGAACCGTAAAGAAGTTCTTCCTCATAAGAGGATGAAACCTCCTCCTCGTGGCTGTGTTTCACTTGCTCAGAAATCCATTCTGAAACCCACCAGCTGAACCGGGAACAATTACTAATGTAATGTGTCTAACTGTGGGTGACCCGTTTGGTGATAATGTGGAGCTGAGTAATAATACAGCGGTGCACTAAAAGTGAGGAGGGAGGTGGCTCGGGGACATGGTGTGGCAAACAGCTAGAGAGGAGGAAGTTGGAAGTGATGGGAGGAGGTTCCGGGATCTGGTGGAGCCAATAAAACGACCCATCTACGACATGTCTGGTGGGGAAGCCGATGGCTAACAAAGACTGGACTGTCTGCTAGTGAAGTGCAAGCGCCTCTAGAGCCACAGGAATGAGATATCCTGGGATGCGTAAGAGCAACAGCATGTGTAAGGTTCAATTGCTTGAGAAAGAAACAAATCATGAAAGAAATGGTCAAGGCCACACTTGCTCCTTATTGCAATGCATCTCTTTGGTGTAATTACACAAAACTAGAATAGCATCGTTCCTTGCGCCAGGAACCGCTCTGCTCGGCTGTGGGATCGACTGTGGAACAGACGCCCATCAGTGCACCCCAAGCATTTTCCTCGGAGGGGTCTCCGCTCTCAGCTGCTCAGCAGGACCTCCTGAAGCTGTGGACAAATGATATTAAGTGCTATTTTCTTGTGGTATGAATGAGAATTGCAAGAGGCCTCTCTGCATGACGGTGTGGTAGTGCTGTGCGAGTGAGATGCAGCATCTCTGCGAAGCAACATCCCTAGTGCTTAGTGGTTTGTTGAGTGATGTAGATTCTAGTAGTCACGCTGCTTTTACGTAACTCTGCATGTGATTTTCGCTTTGTTGCTTCTTGTACCGTGCTTCTTGCAATATCTGCGGTGATTGTTAGGCAATCTATCGAAAGCATTTGGTTAATCAAAAATAAAAAAGGGGGAATTGTGGAAAAGGAATTTGCAGGTAGCTCTGCGCTGTTTCACACGTCCCCGAATGAGAGATAATGAGGAAACCAGCAGTAGAAACAAAAACTTGAGCAAGGTTGAGATAAAGGCAGTTGGCTACAGTGTTGAAGATGATCTCTGGGGCAGTGGCCAACTGCTGGCTGGCTCGAAGCACGTGTCTGAGGGTCTCTAACCAATTGTATGAGAGATTTGGGCACGTGGACAGCGCGTGGAGCTACGGGGAAAGTATATGTAGTAGTGAAAAAGGGCAAGAAAGGCCTCCTGTTGAAGAGCCATCAGGAGTCTGTGTCTTGCATCCCTTCACCTAGCTTAGCACGTGTACAGAAGTCCAGTGCCTAACTCAGAAATAATTCTTTAAAGTCAAGCACCAGGGCTTTGGTTGAAACAACATGGGAAGCTCCTTCTGTTCTGTATTCTGGGGGAATACACTTCCCCCTGCAGTGTATTCCCCAGGACATTTAGTACCTGTTGGCTGAACACAAACGCACAACAGAGGGCACCCCAACACAGACGGGCAGCAGGTTCTTGTGCGTCACCTTTGAGCCCGAGCCTGAGCACGGAGCTGCTTTACGAAGCCCAGGTATGGCATTGCAACTCCAGACTTCTGAGTTCACTTGCTGATTCTCTCCCTCTCTGGGTCCAAAAATGTCCACGTTGGATTTCTCCCTTAATTCCCCATTCCGAAAGAATGGCTTGGCCTAGTAGAGAGTCCTTCAATAGTTTTGTTGGCCAAAGAGCTGTAGCCTGAAAGTCAGAAGTCTCCGTCATCCTACAGGAAGAGAGAACACGTCAGGGGCAAATTGCCTGACGTTTGGATATTTCTTTGAATTATCAAGACCAACCAAGCACACGCAAAACGGCCAACATGCATAAATGAAAGAAAGCCAAGCACGGCGTGCCAGAGCTGGTCCAACAGTTGTTCTGGTTAGCTCTAAGAGAGAATTTGAAGTTAGCTAAGGAGTGGAGAATAAGAATGACAAAGTGGTGCTCTCTCTGAGGGCTCTTAGTATCTACGGCCATGGTCCGCCCAAGATCTTGTCTCTGAGGACCCCAAGTTCTTTCTGGACGTGGTTCTGCAGCAGCAGCAGGTTCTGCCCCGGGGGTCTCTGGCTGGTGTATTGGGGTAAGGAAAGCCGGGGTGCCAGCTTGGCTGTCTCGGTTTCCGTATGCCCATAGATGGAGACAGTAACCTGGCAACTGTGGGCTGATTGTGTGCTCATAATGCAGCCAGGCAGGATAAAAGGCAGCGCCTCCTCCTGCGGTCATCACTTCTTGGAAGTGCAGCTGTGACGAACGAGGTAGGATAAGGCTCGTCTCCAGTGTTTCCACCAGCTTGTCTCCAACAGTTCCATCCTGTGAACTGGCGATCAAGCTTCACGTTCGTTAGTCAGATGAGACCAGTGAATACGAGAGCGTTTAAATTTGCCTTCCTTTTAACAGGCACGCGATGAGTGCAGCGATGTCACAGGGTGAACGGTCCACTGGGAAGACCCTAGCGGTAAGATTAGCTCCTTCAGACTGCACAAGTTCATGCACTTTTTTGGATCTGGGTGGTCTAGTGCAAAGCTTGATACTGTTCATATGATAAATGGGCGAAAAAAGGGGGCAAAAGAAACAAAAAGTGAACTGCTGCGGGTACTTGAGGCTCTGCTTCCCTGCAGCAGAAACTGCAAGCTCTTCATGTGGTGGTGTCGGAAGCGTGCAGGTAGCTCTCACGCGCGCTTTCAGGGAGTCTTTAGCGGAGACAAGATCCTCTAGTACCATGGGCAGTGAATATTGGTCCCCAGATAGAGGGAGAAGCAGCTTCTGTTCCTCTCTCGCATCCCCCTGCCTCTCTTCCCAGCATGGTCATAATCCAATCTACAATACGATCTACTGACAGTTTCAGATGTGCAGTCACCATCAAGTATTTGACTTAAGAATGAATTCCCATCAGCATTTTGTAGCGATTTAAGTGACTGTGAGCAGGTGGAGAAAGTGGCTTAAAGTCAGGTTGAGGCCTCAGTTGAGATTCATTCCTGAGAAGTGCAGATGGCACAGTGCAATTCCTTCCATGAGTACCCTCGGATTGCAGAAACCTAGCGCTTCTCCTGTGCTTTTCCTCCCCTGTGAAATACTGCAGACCACTCAAATCTTTAGGTATTTGTCTCAAAACAAAGTAAGCAAACAAACAAAAGTCCAGTCAGTCCAACACTGCAGGCTGAAGCTCAGTCTGAAATACAAGCTATGTCATGATGTACCTGTTTCATTGGCAGGGCACGATGGAGTCACCTGCCGTGACCCCGCAGAAGGGCTCTCTCCAGCTCCTTGTGAAGTCACGGGAGTCCGCCAGTGCCACAAGCCCCAGCGTGGTGCGCCAGCGCCCACCAGTGCCACGGGCACGGTCACGTTCACGGAAGAGACGCATCCGTGTCAAATCCGTGGAAATACTGCGGGCACACGGTCGGCTCATGGAGACGATCGAGGAGGAGCCCCTGGACAGCTCGGGCGAGATCGAAACCTTCCCCGTTGCTGTCAAGGAGGTTGAGAGCCACGTGGAGAGCCTGGGTGGCAGGAAGGTGAGTGCAAGAAGGTTCTGCAGTTGAGAATGATTCCCCCACTATCCCTGTGGCCTTGTGATTCTAGCACTTCTCTCAACATGAGGCAAGCGTGTGCAACTGTGCCAAATCTCCTTGTTTTGCAAGGAGAGCACGGGAAATGGAAAGTGCGAGATACTGCTAAGCACGCTGGTGCGATGAGCTATCAGCTAAGCAGCACATGAATGCACCATTCACAACCTGCAGTGCCACAGAAATTGCCCATAGAGCATCCTGGAGAACACTGCTGCCAGAACAGCACCCCCTTCCAATGTGCTGCTGCTTCCTGTCATTTCTGCCCCCGAGAACCCTATCGGTCTCCTACCAGGAGCTTCTAACTCCCATCCCCTTGACGTCTTCTAACAGGGAGCAGAGAGTGCGAGGACCTCCCTGTCACCAGCTCGGACTAGCGAGCCTGAGAGCAATCCAGGCATAGCGGAGTCCACTGTTAAGAGGAGGAGGGCAGTCTCTGAGACGCTCTCAGAAAACGGAGAAAACAGCAATGCCAAAGGTGAGTCTGACCACTTGGATCTGCTTTCTTGCTTTAGTTGAGTGCACTCGATCTCTGTTGTGACGAGGGGCGACCACATTTGTGTCATCAGGTCAGCCCCCAGGTTGCCCAGGAAAAGAATGTGGTGTTCTTATCAATGCCAATCAATCTTTCCAGCTTTCTCCGTTTTATCTTTGTGTTACGGAGGAGTGCCTGAAGCACTTTTTGAGCAAAACTCAACAGAACGGTGTGCTGTGTTTAGAGAAGATAACTTATGATGGAGATAACCCAAATCTAAAACTATGATGTCAAATATACTATGGGCAGCATTCATCAATGATGAAAAAGCAGGAACTTGCTATTCTCAGTTGGTGAAGATAGTTTGGATTTGGAGAGGTGTTGCTTTCGTAACAACACCTTAGCTTTTAAGCGTGGCTTTCCGGTTTCCACAAGTCGAATGCTCTGTGCTTGATGTGTTCTAACGTAAAAGTCGTTGAACGGCTGCTGAAAAGTTGGTGTTCCTGTTCGTTTTGCCTCCTGCTTTTCTTTCAAGATTCGAAACACGTGCACCCATGTCCCTCTCCCCAACTAGGATGTCTGTTTGTAGTTTCAGGGGGTGGTCGCAAACTTCTGAGAGGACTTCGAGAAGCGCGCCCTCCGAAGCCTGGCAAGACGCTGCAGCTCTTTGAGGAGAATGTCTCCTTAAAGGATAAAGAGTCTCTTTCTCAAGCTGCAGCGTCTGAAGCAGAGAAGAGGAGCTGCTTTCCCAATAATGTAAGATTGCAATGTCTCATTATCTCCTTAATTCTACGTTTGCTTTGCACAGGGTCAGACCCTAAAATACTGTCTGTATTTCTAGAAGCAAGCTATCAGATGGCTCACGGGGTGGATCAAAATTTAAATCCGAAATTAGGAAACTTAGATAGCAAACAGAGTCATCCTTCAGTCTGTCTCTACCAAATGAGATTTTTCATGCTACATGCCTCTGGTCTTTTGGGCAATCCCTTTTCATTCATGGAATTGCTCTTCTTTGTAGTCCACCTTTGCCAGAACCTCATTTATGAGGGCCCTAGGCGTGAGAGAGAGCAGCAATGCGGTTATCCTATTTGCTCGTGTTCACCAAAAACGGCAGCTTCTTTAGCACAACAAATATTCTTTATTGACAAATAATAAAATCCCATTCAGATGCACCGTGAGCTTAGAGCTCTTGCTGCTGAAACTGAAGGATTTGAAATGGCTGCGTTATAAACCAGCGGCCGTTTCAGATAAGGTACGCGAAGAGTGCAGGTGTTTTCAAACCACACAGTTCCTGCCCGCTGGCTTCTTGATTTCCTCATCGCTTTTGCGTATTCGGAGCAGATTCCTGCGGTTCCTTGGGCAGAGCAGGTTCAAATTCCCTCCTCCTGACACTGCAAAGAATGCTGCAGTTAGCTCTGTGTCCCCAAAAGGAAGAACTGTAGGAAGGCTGGCCCAAGTGAACTGTGTGGAGAACATAGGAACCGCTTCATTTACACTCTAGAACCCCTTGCCCTTTCTTGTTGACATGGACAGGACGTTCTTGCTACCAATGGAAACCACCTGGCCTTATTTAATCCTTCTAGATTTCCGAGGAGACCAAGGCCTGCACTGCGCCTGGCGGCCTGGCCGCAGTCAGGAGGCACTCTGAGAACAGGCAGACCGCCTCCTCGAGGATGAGCGATGCTCGTTGCCAGCAGGAGCAGAAAACTGCACAGGTAACAATGCCATTTGTAATAGTAACCAAGGAGGTCTTCTATGCTAAAGAGCTTGAGGGAAAAATACCATGATTTGCTTGGCAAGGTCTGTGCTTTTAGTTCGAGGTATCTTCCCGTGTAAGTTAGAAACGCGTAAGATTAGACATCGGTTCATCTCATACAGTCCGAATTTGGATTTTCACTATGCAGTTGCAATTTTAAATGTAAGCCGTGAAAGTGGTGGGAATAAAGGAAGCTTAGCAATCAGGGGCACATAAAGAAGTATTTAGTACAGTCTGTAATTCAGCAAGTATTTCTACTGTGTGACAAACACAACTAAAGAAGAAGTCAATGAACACTTCTGCTTTTCCTTTCCTTCTCTGCTGAAGGCAATCTCTTCTTTCCTTGTTTTCGTTCTCTAAATGTGTGTATTTTCTGTCACCAGTTTCTCAGATACACAGAATCTGTCCACTGGAGAAGTGATGAAAAGTGCCCAAAAGTTGAAGGCGGTATGAACCAGCCATTTATAGCGGCAGAGAAGATGGAAGCGCTAAGACAGCCAAAATCTACAATGTCTTCAGTGGCTTCCAGAATGAAAGCAATTAACGCAATCCTTAAAAATCAACAACTTCCTGTAAGACGTCCACGCCATCTTGAAGCTGGTGGACCAAACCCGGAGCGCAAAAGAAAGGAATCCTCTGTGATCCAGGTGTTTCCAAATCTTAAGGAGCCACAGAGGAGGGAGCCATTGCGCCAGCCGATAAAGAAAATCAATTTAGCAGCTTCCAGACTGAAGGCCATCAATGAAATGCACAAGAGCCAAAGTAATCTTCTAGGATGGCCAAACCAGCAAGAAGCTGCTTTAGTGGCTTACGATATGCAGTGGCGTGAAACCCCAGAATGCGATGGAAAGAACAAAGATGAAGCCCTCGCAGGCCACGTGTTGTGCAGCAATGCACATCACGTTTCCAATAAAAACCTGTAGTGACTTAAAAGTAACAGACTTGTCTGAATTTTTGCTGCCTGTCTCTCCTCCCTCCTTCAAGATTTCCCTCGTGCAAGATGCTATCAGGACAAGGCGTGAAGTTGGATGTGTAAAACAGATTAAGAAGATTTTTGTCAACATTGGTACCCCAGTAAGTGCTGTGAGTAATGTGCAAGCTAGAGAAAGCGAGCCCCAAATCCCATTTTGATTTGGAAAGGCAGCTGGAGCAGAATTATGTAAAACTCTGTCTCAGACAGTACCAGAGTTTTGACAAGTGCATTTTGTGACGTGACCCTGCTGAGTGTGAGCCAGCACGGAGGCAGGAGCCGGGCAGGTGAGCTACTGTGTTGCGTGAAACACCATATTGACAGCGGTGCTCATGTATAGGCTGTAGGGCTTCGCGTGAAAGAACTTTCCTACCCAGTAGAAGGCAGTGCTTGATATTTTCAGTTAAACAGAGTGAAGGATGGTCCCAATGACAAGGATCACGAGCTGCCGGGCTGTTTTCCGTGTCTGCTGTTACAAAGATAAAGATGTTTGTCTTCTTCCAGTTCCTCCTGGTTTTCTTGTGCTCCCCTTACTCTGTCTTGGACAACAAAGCCCCTGCTTTCTTTTTGAGAGGGCAGCATGGGGGCGGCGGCAGGGGCAGCGCTGTAGCAGGAGTTCCTCACTGCTTCGCGCAGGGCTCTCGCACCTTGCGAGGAGCTCAGCTGGCACCTCTTGGAGCTTCTAGCAATCATGCTGTAGGACCGTCCACTCGTATGACAGTTTTTATTGTGATAATGGGAGCAAAAACCAACTCCCCTTACAACTCTGGATAGCCTCCAAAATACAACCCCCCCCCCCCCCACTCCGTCTCTCTCAAGAGTAACTTCAAATGTTTAAGTTAAACCTCAGGAATAACTCATGCCCCAGAATTAAGCACCTCATTTTAGTAGAAATTGATCTCCTTTTGAAGGAACTGTTTTGTGTACTCGGGTACCAGTTCTTCTGCGTCCATTGCTTCATTTGGTGTCCCAGCCCTAAGAGTCTAGATGACAAATGTGGATTCCTCAGGAGCATTTGTTAAGACCAAAGCTTTGGGATACGTGGAAGCAGGCCCTGACGTTTCTAAATGCAGGTCTCCAGCCTGGGTTGAAGTCATGAAGGCACCAGATCGTTTTAATGGGGATCACCGTGATGGTGGACCCTCTGAAGCGATATAAAAAACAGGGAAGCTTTTTCTGCCTTGTGCATCGTGGGCGTGCTTAGTGAAGCTGGCTCTAACAGCGTTTTCTTATGTGTAGGTATGAGGACGAGACATGGAAAAGGGGGAAGGAATGGTTGGGAGTTCCTCAAGGAACGCGTTTTAGTGAAACAAAAAATGACATTTAAATACGGGGTTTGTTTCACTGCAGATTTTTGGCAGTAGACAGGGCGCTTACTGGAATGCAATTCTGTGGAGTTGGCAAGGCTTTGGGAGATGGTGCCCAGGTGCAGTATATTGGTGCTGCCTCCTGAAGATCAGCTCTGACTTGACTCAGGCACTTTGTTGTTTCCATGCAACTGCTCAGCATGAGAAAGAAATAACAAACAAACAAAGAAGGAAAGCAATGTATGTACCTCCGTACCCACTTCCTTTCACTGCAGTCTGTCACAGAATCACAGAATGTGTCACAGGTTGGAAGGGACCTCCAGAGATCATCTGGTCCAGCCCCCCTGTTCAAGCAGGGTCACCCCAAGCACGTTACATGGGATCACATCCAGACGGGTTTTGAGCATCTCCAAAGAAGACACTCCACAAGCTCTCTGAGCAGCCTGTTGCAGTGCTCTGTCATCTGAACCGTAAAGAAGTTCTTCCTCATAAGAGGATGAAACCTCCTCCTCGTGGCTGTGTTTCACTTGCTCAGAAATCCATTCTGAAACCCACCAGCTGAACCGGGAACAATTACTAATGTAATGTGTCTAACTGTGGGTGACCCGTTTGGTGATAATGTGGAGCTGAGTAATAATACAGCGGTGCACTAAAAGTGAGGAGGGAGGTGGCTCGGGGACATGGTGTGGCAAACAGCTAGAGAGGAGGAAGTTGGAAGTGATGGGAGGAGGTTCCGGGATCTGGTGGAGCCAATAAAACGACCCATCTACGACATGTCTGGTGGGGAACCCGATGGCTAACAAAGACTGGACTGTCTGCTAGTGAAGTGCAAGCGCCTCTAGAGCCACAGGAATGAGATATCCTGGGATGCGTAAGAGCAACAGCATGTGTAAGGTTCAATTGCTTGAGAAAGAAACAAATCATGAAAGAAATGGTCAAGGCCACACTTGCTCCTTATTGCAATGCATCTCTTTGGTGTAATTACACAAAACTAGAATAGCATCGTTCCTTGCGCCAGGAACCGCTCTGCTCGGCTGTGGGATCGACTGTGGAACAGACGCCCATCAGTGCACCCCAAGCATTTTCCTCGGAGGGGTCTCCGCTCTCAGCTGCTCAGCAGGACCTCCTGAAGCTGTGGACAAATGATATTAAGTGCTATTTTCTTGTGGTATGAATGAGAATTGCAAGAGGCCTCTCTGCATGACGGTGTGGTAGTGCTGTGCGAGTGAGATGCAGCATCTCTGCGAAGCAACATCCCTAGTGCTTAGTGGTTTGTTGAGTGATGTAGATTCTAGTAGTCACGCTGCTTTTACGTAACTCTGCATGTGATTTTCGCTTTGTTGCTTCTTGTACCGTGCTTCTTGCAATATCTGCGGTGATTGTTAGGCAATCTATCGAAAGCATTTGGTTAATCAAAAATAAAAAAGGGGGAATTGTGGAAAAGGAATTTGCAGGTAGCTCTGCGCTGTTTCACACGTCCCCGAATGAGAGATAATGAGGAAACCAGCAGTAGAAACAAAAACTTGAGCAAGGTTGAGATAAAGGCAGTTGGCTACAGTGTTGAAGATGATCTCTGGGGCAGTGGCCAACTGCTGGCTGGCTCGAAGCACGTGTCTGAGGGTCTCTAACCAATTGTATGAGAGATTTGGGCACGTGGACAGCGCGTGGAGCTACGGGGAAAGTATATGTAGTAGTGAAAAAGGGCAAGAAAGGCCTCCTGTTGAAGAGCCATCAGGAGTCTGTGTCTTGCATCCCTTCACCTAGCTTAGCACGTGTACAGAAGTCCAGTGCCTAACTCAGAAATAATTCTTTAAAGTCAAGCACCAGGGCTTTGGTTGAAACAACATGGGAAGCTCCTTCTGTTCTGTATTCTGGGGGAATACACTTCCCCCTGCAGTGTATTCCCCAGGACATTTAGTACCTGTTGGCTGAACACAAACGCACAACAGAGGGTACCCCAACACAGACGGGCAGCAGGTTCTTGTGCGTCACCTTTGAGCCCGAGCCTGAGCACGGAGCTGCTTTACGAAGCCCAGGTATGGCATTGCAACTCCAGACTTCTGAGTTCACTTGCTGATTCTCTCCCTCTCTGGGTCCAAAAATGTCCACGTTGGATTTCTCCCTTAATTCCCCATTCCGAAAGAATGGCTTGGCCTAGTAGAGAGTCCTTCAATAGTTTTGTTGGCCAAAGAGCTGTAGCCTGAAAGTCAGAAGTCTCCGTCATCCTACAGGAAGAGAGAACACGTCAGGGGCAAATTGCCTGACGTTTGGATATTTCTTTGAATTATCAAGACCAACCAAGCACACGCAAAACGGCCAACATGCATAAATGAAAGAAAGCCAAGCACGGCGTGCCAGAGCTGGTCCAACAGTTGTTCTGGTTAGCTCTAAGAGAGAATTTGAAGTTAGCTAAGGAGTGGAGAATAAGAATGACAAAGTGGTGCTCTCTCTGAGGGCTCTTAGTATCTACGGCCATGGTCCGCCCAAGATCTTGTCTCTGAGGACCCCAAGTTCTTTCTGGACGTGGTTCTGCAGCAGCAGCAGGTTCTGCCCCGGGGGTCTCTGGCTGGTGTATTGGGGTAAGGAAAGCCGGGGTGCCAGCTTGGCTGTCTCGGTTTCCGTATGCCCATAGATGGAGACAGTAACCTGGCAACTGTGGGCTGATTGTGTGCTCATAATGCAGCCAGGCAGGATAAAAGGCAGCGCCTCCTCCTGCGGTCATCACTTCTTGGAAGTGCAGCTGTGACGAACGAGGTAGGATAAGGCTCGTCTCCAGTGTTTCCACCAGCTTGTCTCCAACAGTTCCATCCTGTGAACTGGCGATCAAGCTTCACGTTCGTTAGTCAGATGAGACCAGTGAATACGAGAGCGTTTAAATTTGCCTTCCTTTTAACAGGCACGCGATGAGTGCAGCGATGTCACAGGGTGAACGGTCCACTGGGAAGACCCTAGCGGTAAGATTAGCTCCTTCAGACTGCACAAGTTCATGCACTTTTTTGGATCTGGGTGGTCTAGTGCAAAGCTTGATACTGTTCATATGATAAATGGGCGAAAAAAGGGGGCAAAAGAAACAAAAAGTGAACTGCTGCGGGTACTTGAGGCTCTGCTTCCCTGCAGCAGAAACTGCAAGCTCTTCATGTGGTGGTGTCGGAAGCGTGCAGGTAGCTCTCACGCGCGCTTTCAGGGAGTCTTTAGCGGAGACAAGATCCTCTAGTACCATGGGCAGTGAATATTGGTCCCCAGATAGAGGGAGAAGCAGCTTCTGTTCCTCTCTCGCATCCCCCTGCCTCTCTTCCCAGCATGGTCATAATCCAATCTACAATACGATCTACTGACAGTTTCAGATGTGCAGTCACCATCAAGTATTTGACTTAAGAATGAATTCCCATCAGCATTTTGTAGCGATTTAAGTGACTGTGAGCAGGTGGAGAAAGTGGCTTAAAGTCAGGTTGAGGCCTCAGTTGAGATTCATTCCTGAGAAGTGCAGATGGCACAGTGCAATTCCTTCCATGAGTACCCTCGGATTGCAGAAACCTAGCGCTTCTCCTGTGCTTTTCCTCCCCTGTGAAATACTGCAGACCACTCAAATCTTTAGGTATTTGTCTCAAAACAAAGTAAGCAAACAAACAAAAGTCCAGTCAGTCCAACACTGCAGGCTGAAGCTCAGTCTGAAATACAAGCTATGTCATGATGTACCTGTTGCATTGGCAGGGCACGATGGAGTCACCTGCCGTGACCCCGCAGAAGGGCTCTCTCCAGCTCCTTGTGAAGTCACGGGAGTCCGCCAGTGCCACAAGCCCCAGCGTGGTGCGCCAGCGCCCACCAGTGCCACGGGCACGGTCACGTTCACGGAAGAGACGCATCCGTGTCAAATCCGTGGAAATACTGCGGGCACACGGTCGGCTCATGGAGACGATCGAGGAGGAGCCCCTGGACAGCTCGGGCGAGATCGAAACCTTCCCCGTTGCTGTCAAGGAGGTTGAGAGCCACGTGGAGAGCCTGGGTGGCAGGAAGGTGAGTGCAAGAAGGTTCTGCAGTTGAGAATGATTCCCCCACTATCCCTGTGGCCTTGTGATTCTAGCACTTCTCTCAACATGAGGCAAGCGTGTGCAACTGTGCCAAATCTCCTTGTTTTGCAAGGAGAGCACGGGAAATGGAAAGTGCGAGATACTGCTAAGCACGCTGGTGCGATGAGCTATCAGCTAAGCAGCACATGAATGCACCATTCACAACCTGCAGTGCCACAGAAATTGCCCATAGAGCATCCTGGAGAACACTGCTGCCAGAACAGCACCCCCTTCCAATGTGCTGCTGCTTCCTGTCATTTCTGCCCCCGAGAACCCTATCGGTCTCCTACCAGGAGCTTCTAACTCCCATCCCCTTGACGTCTTCTAACAGGGAGCAGAGAGTGCGAGGACCTCCCTGTCACCAGCTCGGACTAGCGAGCCTGAGAGCAATCCAGGCATAGCGGAGTCCACTGTTAAGAGGAGGAGGGCAGTCTCTGAGACGCTCTCAGAAAACGGAGAAAACAGCAATGCCAAAGGTGAGTCTGACCACTTGGATCTGCTTTCTTGCTTTAGTTGAGTGCACTCGATCTCTGTTGTGACGAGGGGCGACCACATTTGTGTCATCAGGTCAGCCCCCACGTTGCCCAGGAAAAGAATGTGGTGTTCTTATCAATGCCAATCAATCTTTCCAGCTTTCTCCGTTTTATCTTTGTGTTACGGAGGAGTGCCTGAAGCACTTTTTGAGCAAAACTCAACAGAACGGTGTGCTGTGTTTAGAGAAGAGAACTTATGATGGAGATAACCCAAATCTAAAACTATGATGTCAAATATACTATGGGCAGCATTCATCAATGATGAAAAAGCAGGAACTTGCTATTCTCAGTTGGTGAAGATAGTTTGGATTTGGAGAGGTGTTGCTTTCGTAACAACACCTTAGCTTTTAAGCGTGGCTTTCCGGTTTCCACAAGTCGAATGCTCTGTGCTTGATGTGTTCTAACGTAAAAGTCGTTGAACGGCTGCTGAAAAGTTGGTGTTCCTGTTCGTTTTGCCTCCTGCTTTTCTTTCAAGATTCGAAACACGTGCACCCATGTCCCTCTCCCCAACTAGGATGTCTGTTTGTAGTTTCAGGGGGTGGTCGCAAACTTCTGAGAGGACTTCGAGAAGCGCGCCCTCCGAAGCCTGGCAAGACGCTGCAGCTCTTTGAGGAGAATGCCTCCTTAAAGGATAAAGAGTCTCTTCCTCAAGCTGCAGCGTCTGAAGCAGAGAAGAGGAGCTGCTTTGCCAATAATGTAAGATTGCAATGTCTCATTATCTCCTTAATTCTACGTTTGCTTTGCACAGGGTCAGACCCTAAAATACTGTCTGTATTTCTAGAAGCAAGCTATCAGATGGCTCACGGGGTGGATCAAAATTTAAATCCGAAATTAGGAAACTTAGATAGCAAACAGAGTCATCCTTCAGTCTGTCTCTACCAAATGAGATTTTTCATGCTACATGCCTCTGGTCTTTTGGGCAATCCCTTTTCATTCATGGAATTGCTCTTCTTTGTAGTCCACCTTTGCCAGAACCTCATTTATGAGGGCCCTAGGCGTGAGAGAGAGCAGCAATGCGGTTATCCTATTTGCTCGTGTTCACCAAAAACGGCAGCTTCTTTAGCACAACAAATATTCTTTATTGACAAATAATAAAATCCCATTCAGATGCACCGTGAGCTTAGAGCTCTTGCTGCTGAAACTGAAGGATTTGAAATGGCTGCGTTATAAACCAGCGGCCGTTTCAGATAAGGTACGCGAAGAGTGCAGGTGTTTTCAAACCACACAGTTCCTGCCCGCTGGCTTCTTGATTTCCTCATCGCTTTTGCGTATTCGGAGCAGATTCCTGCGGTTCCTTGGGCAGAGCAGGTTCAAATTCCCTCCTCCTGACACTGCAAAGAATGCTGCAGTTAGCTCTGTGTCCCCAAAAGGAAGAACTGTAGGAAGGCTGGCCCAAGTGAACTGTGTGGAGAACATAGGAACCGCTTCATTTACACTCTAGAACCCCTTGCCCTTTCTTGTTGACATGGACAGGACGTTCTTGCTACCAATGGAAACCACCTGGCCTTATTTAATCCTTCTAGATTTCCGAGGAGACCAAGGCCTGCACTGCGCCTGGCGGCCTGGCCGCAGTCAGGAGGCACTCTGAGAACAGGCAGACCGCCTCCTCGAGGATGAGCGATGCTCGTTGCCAGCAGGAGCAGAAAACTGCACAGGTAACAATGCCATTTGTAATAGTAACCAAGGAGGTCTTCTATGCTAAAGAGCTTGAGGGAAAAATACCATGATTTGCTTGGCAAGGTCTGTGCTTTTAGTTCGAGGTATCTTCCCGTGTAAGTTAGAAACGCGTAAGATTAGACATCGGTTCATCTCATACAGTCCGAATTTGGATTTTCACTATGCAGTTGCAATTTTAAATGTAAGCCGTGAAAGTGGTGGGAATAAAGGAAGCTTAGCAATCAGGGGCACATAAAGAAGTATTTAGTACAGTCTGTAATTCAGCAAGTATTTCTACTGTGTGACAAACACAACTAAAGAAGAAGTCAATGAACACTTCTGCTTTTCCTTTCCTTCTCTGCTGAAGGCAATCTCTTCTTTCCTTGTTTTCGTTCTCTAAATGTGTGTATTTTCTGTCACCAGTTTCTCAGATACACAGAATCTGTCCACTGGAGAAGTGATGAAAAGTGCCCAAAAGTTGAAGGCGGTATGAACCAGCCATTTATAGCGGCAGAGAAGATGGAAGCGCTAAGACAGCCAAAATCTACAATGTCTTCAGTGGCTTCCAGAATGAAAGCAATTAACGCAATCCTTAAAAATCAACAACTTCCTGTAAGACGTCCACGCCATCTTGAAGCTGGTGGACCAAACCCGGAGCGCAAAAGAAAGGAATCCTCTGTGATCCAGGTGTTTCCAAATCTTAAGGAGCCACAGAGGAGGGAGCCATTGCGCCAGCCGATAAAGAAAATCAATTTAGCAGCTTCCAGACTGAAGGCCATCAATGAAATGCACAAGAGCCAAAGTAATCTTCTAGGATGGCCAAACCAGCAAGAAGCTGCTTTAGTGGCTTACGATATGCAGTGGCGTGAAACCCCAGAATGCGATGGAAAGAACAAAGATGAAGCCCTCGCAGGCCACGTGTTGTGCAGCAATGCACATCACGTTTCCAATAAAAACCTGTAGTGACTTAAAAGTAACAGACTTGTCTGAATTTTTGCTGCCTGTCTCTCCTCCCTCCTTCAAGATTTCCCTCGTGCAAGATGCTATCAGGACAAGGCGTGAAGTTGGATGTGTAAAACAGATTAAGAAGATTTTTGTCAACATTGGTACCCCAGTAAGTGCTGTGAGTAATGTGCAAGCTAGAGAAAGCGAGCCCCAAATCCCATTTTGATTTGGAAAGGCAGCTGGAGCAGAATTATGTAAAACTCTGTCTCAGACAGTACCAGAGTTTTGACAAGTGCATTTTGTGACGTGACCCTGCTGAGTGTGAGCCAGCACGGAGGCAGGAGCCGGGCAGGTGAGCTACTGTGTTGCGTGAAACACCATATTGACAGCGGTGCTCATGTATAGGCTGTAGGGCTTCGCGTGAAAGAACTTTCCTACCCAGTAGAAGGCAGTGCTTGATATTTTCAGTTAAACAGAGTGAAGGATGGTCCCAATGACAAGGATCACGAGCTGCCGGGCTGTTTTCCGTGTCTGCTGTTACAAAGATAAAGATGTTTGTCTTCTTCCAGTTCCTCCTGGTTTTCTTGTGCTCCCCTTACTCTGTCTTGGACAACAAAGCCCCTGCTTTCTTTTTGAGAGGGCAGCATGGGGGCGGCGGCAGGGGCAGCGCTGTAGCAGGAGTTCCTCACTGCTTCGCGCAGGGCTCTCGCACCTTGCGAGGAGCTCAGCTGGCACCTCTTGGAGCTTCTAGCAATCATGCTGTAGGACCGTCCACTCGTATGACAGTTTTTATTGTGATAATGGGAGCAAAAACCAACTCCCCTTACAACTCTGGATAGCCTCCAAAATACAACCCCCCCCCCCCCCACTCCGTCTCTCTCAAGAGTAACTTCAAATGTTTAAGTTAAACCTCAGGAATAACTCATGCCCCAGAATTAAGCACCTCATTTTAGTAGAAATTGATCTCCTTTTGAAGGAACTGTTTTGTGTACTCGGGTACCAGTTCTTCTGCGTCCATTGCTTCATTTGGTGTCCCAGCCCTAAGAGTCTAGATGACAAATGTGGATTCCTCAGGAGCATTTGTTAAGACCAAAGCTTTGGGATACGTGGAAGCAGGCCCTGACGTTTCTAAATGCAGGTCTCCAGCCTGGGTTGAAGTCATGAAGGCACCAGATCGTTTTAATGGGGATCACCGTGATGGTGGACCCTCTGAAGCGATATAAAAAACAGGGAAGCTTTTTCTGCCTTGTGCATCGTGGGCGTGCTTAGTGAAGCTGGCTCTAACAGCGTTTTCTTATGTGTAGGTATGAGGACGAGACATGGAAAAGGGGGAAGGAATGGTTGGGAGTTCCTCAAGGAACGCGTTTTAGTGAAACAAAAAATGACATTTAAATACGGGGTTTGTTTCACTGCAGATTTTTGGCAGTAGACAGGGCGCTTACTGGAATGCAATTCTGTGGAGTTGGCAAGGCTTTGGGAGATGGTGCCCAGGTGCAGTATATTGGTGCTGCCTCCTGAAGATCAGCTCTGACTTGACTCAGGCACTTTGTTGTTTCCATGCAACTGCTCAGCATGAGAAAGAAATAACAAACAAACAAAGAAGGAAAGCAATGTATGTACCTCCGTACCCACTTCCTTTCACTGCAGTCTGTCACAGAATCACAGAATGTGTCACAGGTTGGAAGGGACCTCCAGAGATCATCTGGTCCAGCCCCCCTGTTCAAGCAGGGTCACCCCAAGCACGTTACATGGGATCACATCCAGACGGGTTTTGAGCATCTCCAAAGAAGACACTCCACAAGCTCTCTGAGCAGCCTGTTGCAGTGCTCTGTCATCTGAACCGTAAAGAAGTTCTTCCTCATAAGAGGATGAAACCTCCTCCTCGTGGCTGTGTTTCACTTGCTCAGAAATCCATTCTGAAACCCACCAGCTGAACCGGGAACAATTACTAATGTAATGTGTCTAACTGTGGGTGACCCGTTTGGTGATAATGTGGAGCTGAGTAATAATACAGCGGTGCACTAAAAGTGAGGAGGGAGGTGGCTCGGGGACATGGTGTGGCAAACAGCTAGAGAGGAGGAAGTTGGAAGTGATGGGAGGAGGTTCCGGGATCTGGTGGAGCCAATAAAACGACCCATCTACGACATGTCTGGTGGGGAACCCGATGGCTAACAAAGACTGGACTGTCTGCTAGTGAAGTGCAAGCGCCTCTAGAGCCACAGGAATGAGATATCCTGGGATGCGTAAGAGCAACAGCATGTGTAAGGTTCAATTGCTTGAGAAAGAAACAAATCATGAAAGAAATGGTCAAGGCCACACTTGCTCCTTATTGCAATGCATCTCTTTGGTGTAATTACACAAAACTAGAATAGCATCGTTCCTTGCGCCAGGAACCGCTCTGCTCGGCTGTGGGATCGACTGTGGAACAGACGCCCATCAGTGCACCCCAAGCATTTTCCTCGGAGGGGTCTCCGCTCTCAGCTGCTCAGCAGGACCTCCTGAAGCTGTGGACAAATGATATTAAGTGCTATTTTCTTGTGGTATGAATGAGAATTGCAAGAGGCCTCTCTGCATGACGGTGTGGTAGTGCTGTGCGAGTGAGATGCAGCATCTCTGCGAAGCAACATCCCTAGTGCTTAGTGGTTTGTTGAGTGATGTAGATTCTAGTAGGCACGCTGCTTTTACGTAACTCTGCATGTGATTTTCGCTTTGTTGCTTCTTGTACCGTGCTTCTTGCAATATCTGCGGTGATTGTTAGGCAATCTATCGAAAGCATTTGGTTAATCAAAAATAAAAAAGGGGGAATTGTGGAAAAGGAATTTGCAGGTAGCTCTGCGCTGTTTCACACGTCCCCGAATGAGAGATAATGAGGAAACCAGCAGTAGA
This sequence comes from Anas acuta, assembly GCF_963932015.1. NCBI lineage: Eukaryota > Metazoa > Chordata > Aves > Anseriformes > Anatidae > Anas > Anas acuta. Next base: position 5,802,735 of record NC_088994.1, read on the forward strand.
AACAAAAACTTGAGCAAGGTTGAGATAAAGGCAGTTGGCTACAGTGTTGAAGATGATCTCTGGGGCAGTGGCCAACTGCTGGCTGGCTCGAAGCACGTGTCTGAGGGTCTCTAACCAATTGTATGAGAGATTTGGGCACGTGGACAGCGCGTGGAGCTACGGGGAAAGTATATGTAGTAGTGAAAAAGGGCAAGAAAGGCCTCCTGTTGAAGAGCCATCAGGAGTCTGTGTCTTGCATCCCTTCACCTAGCTTAGCACGTGTACAGAAGTCCAGTGCCTAACTCAGAAATAATTCTTTAAAGTCAAGCACCAGGGCTTTGGTTGAAACAACATGGGAAGCTCCTTCTGTTCTGTATTCTGGGGGAATACACTTCCCCCTGCAGTGTATTCCCCAGGACATTTAGTACCTGTTGGCTGAACACAAACGCACAACAGAGGGTACCCCAACACAGACGGGCAGCAGGTTCTTGTGCGTCACCTTTGAGCCCGAGCCTGAGCACGGAGCTGCTTTACGAAGCCCAGGTATGGCATTGCAACTCCAGACTTCTGAGTTCACTTGCTGATTCTCTCCCTCTCTGGGTCCAAAAATGTCCACGTTGGATTTCTCCCTTAATTCCCCATTCCGAAAGAATGGCTTGGCCTAGTAGAGAGTCCTTCAATAGTTTTGTTGGCCAAAGAGCTGTAGCCTGAAAGTCAGAAGTCTCCGTCATCCTACAGGAAGAGAGAACACGTCAGGGGCAAATTGCCTGACGTTTGGATATTTCTTTGAATTATCAAGACCAACCAAGCACACGCAAAACGGCCAACATGCATAAATGAAAGAAAGCCAAGCACGGCGTGCCAGAGCTGGTCCAACAGTTGTTCTGGTTAGCTCTAAGAGAGAATTTGAAGTTAGCTAAGGAGTGGAGAATAAGAATGACAAAGTGGTGCTCTCTCTGAGGGCTCTTAGTATCTACGGCCATGGTCCGCCCAAGATCTTGTCTGTGAGGACCCCAAGTTCTTTCTGGACGTGGTTCTGCAGCAGCAGCAGGTTCTGCCCCGGGGGTCTCTGGCTGGTGTATTGGGGTAAGGAAAGCCGGGGTGCCAGCTTGGCTGTCTCGGTTTCCGTATGCCCATAGATGGAGACAGTAACCTGGCAACTGTGGGCTGATTGTGTGCTCATAATGCAGCCAGGCAGGATAAAAGGCAGCGCCTCCTCCTGCGGTCATCACTTCTTGGAAGTGCAGCTGTGACGAACGAGGTAGGATAAGGCTCGTCTCCAGTGTTTCCACCAGCTTGTCTCCAACAGTTCCATCCTGTGAACTGGCGATCAAGCTTCACGTTCGTTAGTCAGATGAGACCAGTGAATACGAGAGCGTTTAAATTTGCCTTCCTTTTAACAGGCACGCGATGAGTGCAGCGATGTCACAGGGTGAACGGTCCACTGGGAAGACCCTAGCGGTAAGATTAGCTCCTTCAGACTGCACAAGTTCATGCACTTTTTTGGATCTGGGTGGTCTAGTGCAAAGCTTGATACTGTTCATATGATAAATGGGCGAAAAAAGGGGGCAAAAGAAACAAAAAGTGAAATGCTGCGGATACTTGAGGCTCTGCTTCCCTGCAGCAGAAACTGCAAGCTCTTCATGTGGTGGTGTCGGAAGCGTGCAGGTAGCTCTCACGCGCGCTTTCAGGGAGTCTTTAGCGGAGACAAGATCCTCTAGTACCATGGGCAGTGAATATTGGTCCCCAGATAGAGGGAGAAGCAGCTTCTGTTCCTCTCTCGCATCCCCCTGCCTCTCTTCCCAGCATGGTCATAATCCAATCTACAATACGATCTACTGACAGTTTCAGATGTGCAGTCACCATCAAGTATTTGACTTAAGAATGAATTCCCATCAGCATTTTGTAGCGATTTAAGTGACTGTGAGCAGGTGGAGAAAGTGGCTTAAAGTCAGGTTGAGGCCTCAGTTGAGATTCATTCCTGAGAAGTGCAGATGGCACAGTGCAATTCCTTCCATGAGTACCCTCGGATTGCAGAAACCTAGCGCTTCTCCTGTGCTTTTCCTCCCCTGTGAAATACTGCAGACCACTCAAATCTTTAGGTATTTGTCTCAAAACAAAGTAAGCAAACAAACAAAAGTCCAGTCAGTCCAACACTGCAGGCTGAAGCTCAGTCTGAAATACAAGCTATGTCATGATGTACCTGTTTCATTGGCAGGGCACGATGGAGTCACCTGCCGTGACCCCGCAGAAGGGCTCTCTCCAGCTCCTTGTGAAGTCACGGGAGTCCGCCAGTGCCACAAGCCCCAGCGTGGTGCGCCAGCGCCCACCAGTGCCACGGGCACGGTCACGTTCACGGAAGAGACGCATCCGTGTCAAATCCGTGGAAATACTGCGGGCACACGGTCGGCTCATGGAGACGATCGAGGAGGAGCCCCTGGACAGCTCGGGCGAGATCGAAACCTTCCCCGTTGCTGTCAAGGAGGTTGAGAGCCACGTGGAGAGCCTGGGTGGCAGGAAGGTGAGTGCAAGAAGGTTCTGCAGTTGAGAATGATTCCCCCACTATCCCTGTGGCCTTGTGATTCTAGCACTTCTCTCAACATGAGGCAAGCGTGTGCAACTGTGCCAAATCTCCTTGTTTTGCAAGGAGAGCACGGGAAATGGAAAGTGCGAGATACTGCTAAGCACGCTGGTGCGATGAGCTATCAGCTAAGCAGCACATGAATGCACCATTCACAACCTGCAGTGCCACAGAAATTGCCCATAGAGCATCCTGGAGAACACTGCTGCCAGAACAGCACCCCCTTCCAATGTGCTGCTGCTTCCTGTCATTTCTGCCCCCGAGAACCCTATCGGTCTCCTACCAGGAGCTTCTAACTCCCATCCCCTTGACGTCTTCTAACAGGGAGCAGAGAGTGCGAGGACCTCCCTGTCACCAGCTCGGACTAGCGAGCCTGAGAGCAATCCAGGCATAGCGGAGTCCACTGTTAAGAGGAGGAGGGCAGTCTCTGAGACGCTCTCAGAAAACGGAGAAAACAGCAATGCCAAAGGTGAGTCTGACCACTTGGATCTGCTTTCTTGCTTTAGTTGAGTGCACTCGATCTCTGTTGTGACGAGGGGCGACCACATTTGTGTCATCAGGTCAGCCCCCACGTTGCCCAGGAAAAGAATGTGGTGTTCTTATCAATGCCAATCAATCTTTCCAGCTTTCTCCGTTTTATCTTTGTGTTACGGAGGAGTGCCTGAAGCACTTTTTGAGCAAAACTCAACAGAACGGTGTGCTGTGTTTAGAGAAGAGAACTTATGATGGAGATAACCCAAATCTAAAACTATGATGTCAAATATACTATGGGCAGCATTCATCAATGATGAAAAAGCAGGAACTTGCTATTCTCAGTTGGTGAAGATAGTTTGGATTTGGAGAGGTGTTGCTTTCGTAACAACACCTTAGCTTTTAAGCGTGGCTTTCCGGTTTCCACAAGTCGAATGCTCTGTGCTTGATGTGTTCTAACGTAAAAGTCGTTGAACGGCTGCTGAAAAGTTGGTGTTCCTGTTCGTTTTGCCTCCTGCTTTTCTTTCAAGATTCGAAACACGTGCACCCATGTCCCTCTCCCCAACTAGGATGTCTGTTTGTAGTTTCAGGGGGTGGTCGCAAACTTCTGAGAGGACTTCGAGAAGCGCGCCCTCCGAAGCCTGGCAAGACGCTGCAGCTCTTTGAGGAGAATGCCTCCTTAAAGGATAAAGAGTCTCTTCCTCAAGCTGCAGCGTCTGAAGCAGAGAAGAGGAGCTGCTTTGCCAATAATGTAAGATTGCAATGTCTCATTATCTCCTTAATTCTACGTTTGCTTTGCACAGGGTCAGACCCTAAAATACTGTCTGTATTTCTACAAGCAAGCTATCAGATGGCTCACGGGGTGGATCAAAATTTAAATCCGAAATTAGGAAACTTAGATAGCAAACAGAGTCATCCTTCAGTCTATCTCTACCAAATGAGATTTTTCATGCTACATGCCTCTGGTCTTTTGGGCAATCCCTTTTCATTCATGGAATTGCTCTTCTTTGTAGTCCACCTTTGCCAGAACCTCATTTATGAGGGCCCTAGGCGTGAGAGAGAGCAGCAATGCGGTTATCCTATTTGCTCGTGTTCACCAAAAACGGCAGCTTCTTTAGCACAACAAATATTCTTTATTGACAAATAATAAAATCCCATTCAGATGCACCGTGAGCTTAGAGCTCTTGCTGCTGAAACTGAAGGATTTGAAATGGCTGCGTTATAAACCAGCGGCCGTTTCAGATAAGGTACGCGAAGAGTGCAGGTGTTTTCAAACCACACAGTTCCTGCCCGCTGGCTTCTTGATTTCCTCATCGCTTTTGCGTATTCGGAGCAGATTCCTGCGGTTCCTTGGGCAGAGCAGGTTCAAATTCCCTCCTCCTGACACTGCAAAGAATGCTGCAGTTAGCTCTGTGTCCCCAAAAGGAAGAACTGTAGGAAGGCTGGCCCAAGTGAACTGTGTGGAGAACATAGGAACCGCTTCATTTACACTCTAGAACCCCTTGCCCTTTCTTGTTGACATGGACAGGACGTTCTTGCTACCAATGGAAACCACCTGGCCTTATTTAATCCTTCTAGATTTCCGAGGAGACCAAGGCCTGCACTGCGCCTGGCGGCCTGGCCGCAGTCAGGAGGCACTCTGAGAACAGGCAGACCGCCTCCTCGAGGATGAGCGATGCTCGTTGCCAGCAGGAGCAGAAAACTGCACAGGTAACAATGCCATTTGTAATAGTAACCAAGGAGGTCTTCTATGCTAAAGAGCTTGAGGGAAAAATACCATGATTTGCTTGGCAAGGTCTGTGCTTTTAGTTCGAGGTATCTTCCCGTGTAAGTTAGAAACGCGTAAGATTAGACATCGGTTCATCTCATACAGTCCGAATTCCGATTTTCACTATGCAGTTGCAATTTTAAATGTAAGCCGTGAAAGTGGTGGGAATAAAGGAAGCTTAGCAATCAGGGGCACATAAAGAAGTATTTAGTACAGTCTGTAATTCAGCAAGTATTTCTACTGTGTGACAAACACAACTAAAGAAGAAGTCAATGAACACTTCTGCTTTTCCTTTCCTTCTCTGCTGAAGGCAATCTCTTCTTTCCTTGTTTTCGTTCTCTAAATGTGTGTATTTTCTGTCACCAGTTTCTCAGATACACAGAATCTGTCCACTGGAGAAATGATGAAAAGTGCCCAAAAGTTGAAGGCGGTATGAACCAGCCATTTATAGCGGCAGAGAAGATGGAAGCGCTAAGACAGCCAAAATCTACAATGTCTTCAGTGGCTTCCAGAATGAAAGCAATTAACGCAATCCTCAAAAATCAACAACTTCCTGTAAGACGTCCACGCCATCTTGAAGCTGGTGCACCAAATCCGGAGCGCAAAAGAAACGAATCCTCTGTGATTCAGGTGTTTCCAAATCTTAAGGAGCCACAGAGGAGGGAGCCATTGCGCCAGCCGATAAAGAAAATCAATTCTGCAGCTTCCAGACTGAAGGCCATCAATGAAATGCACAAGAGCCAAAGTAATCTTCTAGGATGGCCAAACCAGCAAGAAGCTGCTTTAGTGGCTTACGATATGCAGTGGCGTGAAACCCCAGAATGCGATGGAAAGAACAAAGATGAAGCCCTCGCAGGCCACGTGTTGTGCAGCAATGCACATCACGTTTCCAATAAAAACCTGTAATGACTTAAAAGTAACAGACTTGTCTGAATTTTTGCTGCCTGTCTCTCCTCCCTCCTTCAAGATTTCCCTCGTGCAAGATGCTATCAGGACAAGGCGTGAAGTTGGATGTGTAAAACAGATTAAGAAGATTTTTGTCAACATTGGTACCCCAGTAAGTGCTGTGAGTAATGTGCAAGCTAGAGAAAGCGAGCCCCAAATCCCATTTTGATTTGGAAAGGCAGCTGGAGCAGAATTATGTAAAACTCTGTCTCAGACAGTACCAGAGTTTTGACAAGTGCATTTTGTGACGTGACCCTGCTGAGTGTGAGCCAGCACGGAGGCAGGAGCCGGGCAGGTGAGCTACTGTGTTGCGTGAAACACCATATTGACAGCGGTGCTCATGTATAGGCTGTAGGGCTTCGCGTGAAAGAACTTTCCTACCCAGTAGAAGGCAGTGCTTGATATTTTCAGTTAAACAGAGTGAAGGATGGTCCCAATGACAAGGATCACGAGCTGCCGGGCTGTTTTCCGTGTCTGCTGTTACAAAGATAAGGATGTTTGTCTTCTTCCAGTTCCCCCTGGTTTTCTTTGTGCTCCCCTTACTCTGTCTTGGACAACAAAGCCCCTGCTTTCTTTTTGGGAGGGCAGCGTGGGGGCGGCGGCAGGGGCAGCGCTGTAGCAGGAGTTCCTCACTGCTTCGCGCAGGGCTCTCGCACCTTGCGAGGAGCTCAGCTGGCACCTCTTGGAGCTTCTAGCAATCATGCTGTAGGACCGTCCACTCGTATGACAGTTTTTATTGTGATAATGGGAGCAAAAACCAACTCCCCTTACAACTCTGGATAGCCTCCAAAATACAACCCCCCCCCCCCCCACTCCGTCTCTCTCAAGAGTAACTTCAAATGTTTAAGTTAAACCTCAGGAATAACTCATGCCCCAGAATTAAGCACCTCATTTTAGTAGAAATTGATCTCCTTTTGAAGGAACTGTTTTGTGTACTCGGGTACCAGTTCTTCTGCGTCCATTGCTTCATTTGGTGTCCCAGCCCTAAGAGTCTAGATGACAAATGTGGATTCCTCAGGAGCATTTGTTAAGACCAAAGCTTTGGGATACGTGGAAGCAGGCTCTGACGTTTTTAAATGCAGGTCTCCAGCCTGGGTTGAAGTCATGAAGGCACCAGATCGTTTTAATGGGGATCACCGTGATGGTGGACCCTCTGAAGCGATATAAAAAACAGGGAAGCTTTTTCCGACTTGTGCATCGTGGGCGTGCTTAGTGAAGCTGGCTCTAACAGCGTTTTCTTATGTGTAGGTATGAGGACGAGACATGGAAAAGGGGGAAGGAATGGTTGGGAGTTCCTCAAGGAACGCGTTTTAGTGAAACAAAAGATGACATTTAAATACGGGGTTTGTTTCACTGCAGATTTTTGGCAGTAGACAGGGCGCTTACTGGAATGCAATTCTGTGGAGTTGGCAAGGCTTTGGGAGATGGTGCCCAGGTGCAGTATATTGGTGCTGCCTCCTGAAGATCAGCTCTGACTTGACTCAGGCACTTTGTTGTTTCCATGCAACTGCTCAGCATGAGAAAGAAATAACAAACAAACAAAGAAGGAAAGCAATGTATGTACCTCCGTACCCACTTCCTTTCACTGCAGTCTGTCACAGAATCACAGAATGTGTCACAGGTTGGAAGGGACCTCCAGAGATCATCTGGTCCAGCCCCCCTGTTCAAGCAGGGTCACCCCAAGCACGTTACATGGGATCACATCCAGACGGGTTTTGAGCATCTCCAAAGAAGACACTCCACAAGCTCTCTGAGCAGCCTGTTGCAGTGCTCTGTCATCTGAACCGTAAAGAAGTTCTTCCTCATAAGAGGATGAAACCTCCTCCTCGTGGCTGTGTTTCACTTGCTCAGAAATCCATTCTGAAACCCACCAGCTGAACCGGGAACAATTACTAATGTAATGTGTCTAACTGTGGGTGACCCGTTTGGTGATAATGTGGAGCTGAGTAATAATACAGCGGTGCACTAAAAGTGAGGAGGGAGGTGGCTCGGGGACATGGTGTGGCAAACAGCTAGAGAGGAGGAAGTTGGAAGTGATGGGAGGAGGTTCCGGGATCTGGTGGAGCCAATAAAACGACCCATCTACGACATGTCTGGTGGGGAACCCGATGGCTAACAAAGACTGGACTGTCTGCTAGTGAAGTGCAAGCGCCTCTAGAGCCACAGGAATGAGATATCCTGGGATGCGTAAGAGCAACAGCATGTGTAAGGTTCAATTGCTTGAGAAAGAAACAAATCATGAAAGAAATGGTCAAGGCCACACTTGCTCCTTATTGCAATGCATCTCTTTGGTGTAATTACACAAAACTAGAATAGCATCGTTCCTTGCGCCAGGAACCGCTCTGCTCGGCTGTGGGATCGACTGTGGAACAGACGCCCATCAGTGCACCCCAAGCATTTTCCTCGGAGGGGTCTCCGCTCTCAGCTGCTCACCAGGACCTCCTGAAGCTATGGACAAATGATATTAAGTGCTATTTTCTTGTGGTATGAATGAGAATTGCAAGAGGCCTCTCTGCATGACGGTGTGGTAGTGCTGTGCGAGTGAGATGCAGCATCTCTGCGAAGCAACATCCCTAGTGCTTAGTGGTTTGTTGAGTGATGTAGATTCTAGTAGGCACGCTGCTTTTACGTAACTCTGCATGTGATTTTCACTTTGTTGCTTCTTGTACCGTGCTTCTTGCAATATCTGCGGTGATTGTTAGGCAATCTATCGAAAGCATTTGGTTAATCAAAAATAAAAAAGGGGGAATTGTGGGAAAGGAATTTGCAGGTAGCTCTGCGCTGTTTCCCACGTCCCCGAATGAGAGATAATGAGGAAACCAGCAGTAGAAACAAAAATTTGAGCAAGGTTGAGATAAAGGCAGTTGGCTACAGTGTTGAAGATGATCTCTGGGGCAGTGGCCAACTGCTGGCTGGCTCGAAGCACGTGTCTGAGGGTCTCTAACCAATTGTATGAGAGATTTGGGCACGTGGACAGCGCGTGGAGCTACGGGGAAAGTATATGTAGTAGTGAAAAAGGGCAAGAAAGGCCTCGTGTTGAAGAGCCATCAGGAGTCTGTGTCTTGCATCCCTTCACCTAGCTTAGCACGTGTACAGAGGTCCAGCGCCTAACTCAGAAATAATTCTTTAAAGTCAAGCACCAGGGCTTTGGTTGAAACAACATGGGAAGCTCCTTCTGTTCTGTATTCTGGGGGAATACACTTTTCCCTGCAGTGTATTCCCCAGGACATTTAGTACCTGTTGGCTGAACACAAACGCACAACAGAGGGTACCCAAACACAGACGGGCAGCAGGTTCTTGTGCGTCACCTTTGAGCCCGAGCCTGAGCACGGAGCTGCTTTACGAAGCCCAGGTATGGCATTGCAACTCCAGACTTCTGAGTTCACTTGCTGATTCTCTCCCTCTCTGGGTCCAAAAATGTCCATGTTGGATTTCTCCCTTAATTCCCCATTCCGAAAGAATGACTTGGCCTAGTAGAGAGTCCTTCAATTGTTTTATTGGCCAAAGAGCTGTAGCCTGAAAGTCAGAAGTCTCCGTCATCCTACAGGAAGAGAGAACACGTCAGGGGCAAATTGCCTGACGTTTGGATATTTCTCTTAATTATCAAGACCAACCAAAACGGCCAACATGCATAAATGAAAGAAAGCCAAGCACGGCGTGCCAGAGCTGGTCCAACAGTTGTTCTGGTTAGCTCTAAGAGAGAATTTGAAGTTAGCTAAGGAGTGGAGAATAAGAATGACAAAGTGATGCTCTCTCTGAGGGCTCTTAGTATCTACGGCCATGGTCCGCCCAAGATCTTGTCTGTGAGGACCCCAAGTTCTTTCTGGACGTGGTTCTGCAGCAGCAGCAGGTTCTGCCCCGGGGGTCTCTGGCTGGTGTATTGGGGTAAGGAAAGCCGGGGTGCCAGCTTGGCTGTCTCGGTTTCCGTATGCCCATAGATGGAGACAGTAACCTGGCAACTGTGGGCTGATTGTGTGCTCATAATGCAGCCAGGCAGGATAAAAGGCAGCGCCTCCTCCTGCGGTCATCACTTCTTGGAAGTGCAGCTGTGACGAACGAGGTAGGATAAGGCTCGTCTCCGATGTTTCCACCAGCTTGTCTCCAACAGTTCCATCCTGTGAACTGGCGATCAAGCTTCACGTTCGTTAGTCAGATGAGACCAGTGAATACGAGAGCGTTTAAATTTGCCTTCCTTTTAACAGGCACGCGATGAGTGCAGCGATGTCACAGGGTGAACGGTCCACTGGGAAGACCCTAGCGGTAAGATTAGCTCCTTCAGACTGCACAAGTTCATGCACTTTTTTGGATCTGGGTGGTCTAGTGCAAAGCTTGATACTGTTCATATGATAAATGGGCGAAAAAAGGGGGCAAAAGAAACAAAAAGTGAAATGCTGCGGGTACTTGAGGCTCTGCTTCCCTGCAGCAGAAACTGCAAGCTCTTCATGTGGTGGTGTCGGAAGCGTGCAGGTAGCTCTCACGCGCGCTTTCAGGGAGTCTTTAGCGGAGACAAGATCCTCTAGTACCATGGGCAGTGAATATTGGTTCCCAGATAGAGGGAGAAGCAGCTTCTGTTCCTCTCTCGCATCCCCCTGGCTCTCTTCCCAGCATGGTCATAAAGTAAGGGCTCGGCTGCTCTCTGTTCTGTCCTTTCCTCTGGGTCCTGGGGGCTGGACTGCAGTGCTTGGGAAAAGGCATCGGCTTGAATGAGTTACGGCCCCATGGGCAACGTGTCAGTCCTTCTCCCACAGTGGACGTACTTCATTTAAACACAATAACTTCACGAGTGGCCAGCCAAAGTTAGGAATCACGGTCAGCAAAGATGCTGTGAAATGCTAAAGGCCATTGAAGCCCAACTCCAAATCTCTCTGGTTGTTCTTATTCCCCCAATTTTTCCCTGCATTTTCATAAAGGCTAAGAAGGCTCTACGAAGCCCAGGAAGCAATACTGTCTACTGACAGTAACAAAGTAAGCAAACAAACAAAAGTCCAGTCAGTCCAACACTGCAGGCTGAAGCTCAGTCTGAAATACAAGCTATGTCACGATGTACCTGTTGCATTGGCAGGGCACGATGGAGTCACCTGCCGTGACCCCGCAGAAGGGCTCTCTCCAGCTCCTCGTGAAGTCACGGGAGTCCGCCAGTGCCACAAGCCCCAGCGTGGTGCGCCAGCGCCCACCAGTGCCACGGGCACGGTCACGTTCACGGAAGAGACGCATCCGTGTCAAATCCGTGGAAATACTGCGGGCACACGGTCGGCTCATGGAGACGATCGAGGAGGAGCCCCTGGACAGCTCGGGCGAGATGGAAACCTTCCCCGTTGCTGTCAAGGAGGTTGAGAGCCACGTGGAGAGCCTGGGTGGCAGGAAGGTGAGTGCAAGAAGGTTCTGCAGTTGAGAATGATTCCCCCACTATCCCTGTGGCCTTGTGATTCTAGCACTTCTCTCAACATGAGGCAAGCGTGTGCAACTGTGCCAAATCTCCTTGTTTTGCAAGGAGAGCACGGGAAATGGAAAGTGCGAGATACTGCTAAGCACGCTGGTGCGATGAGCTATCAGCTAAGCAGCACATGAATGCACCATTCACAACCTGCAGTGCCACAGAAATTGCCCATAGAGCATCCTGGAGAACACTGCTGCCAGAACAGCACCCCCTTCCAATGTGCTGCTGCTTCCTGTCATTTCTGCCCCCGAGAACCCTATCGGTCTCCTACCAGGAGCTTCTAACTCCCATCCCCTTGACGTCTTCTAACAGGGAGCAGAGAGTGCGAGGACCTCCCTGTCACCAGCTCGGACTAGCGAGCCTGAGAGCAATCCAGGCATAGCGGAGTCCACTGTTAAGAGGAGGAGGGCAGTCTCTGAGACGCTCTCAGAAAACGGAGAAAACAGCAATGCCAAAGGTGAGTCTGACCACTTGGATCTGCTTTCTTGCTTTAGTTGAGTGCACTCGATCTCTGTTGTGACGAGGGGCGACCACATTTGTGTCATCAGGTCAGCCCCCACGTTGCCCAGGAAAAGAATGTGGTGTTCTTATCAATGCCAATCAATCTTTCCAGCTTTCTCCGTTTTATCTTTGTGTTACGGAGGAGTGCCTGAAGCACTTTTTGAGCAAAACTCAACAGAACGGTGTGCTGTGTTTAGAGAAGAGAACTTATGATGGAGATAACCCAAATCTAAAACTATGATGTCAAATATACTATGGGCAGCATTCATCAATGATGAAAAAGCAGGAACTTGCTATTCTCAGTTGGTGAAGATAGTTTGGATTTGGAGAGGTGTTGCTTTCGTAACAACACCTTAGCTTTTAAGCGTGGCTTTCCGGTTTCCACAAGTCGAATGCTCTGTGCTTGATGTGTTCTAACGTAAAAGTCGTTGAACGGCTGCTGAAAAGTTGGTGTTCCTGTTCGTTTTGCCTCCTGCTTTTCTTTCAAGATTCGAAACACGTGCACCCATGTCCCTCTCCCCAACTAGGATGTCTGTTTGTAGTTTCAGGGGGTGGTCGCAAACTTCTGAGAGGACTTCGAGAAGCGCGCCCTCCGAAGCCTGGCAAGACGCTGCAGCTCTTTGAGGAGAATGTCTCCTTAAAGGATAAAGAGTCTCTTTCTCAAGCTGCAGCGTCTGAAGCAGAGAAGAGGAGCTGCTTTGCCAATAATGTAAGATTGCAATGTCTCATTATCTTCTTAATTCTACGTTTGCTTTGCACAGGGTCAGACCCTAAAATACTGTCTGTATTTCTACAAGCAAGCTATCAGATGGCTCACGGGGTGGATCAAAATTTAAATCCGAAATTAGGAAACTTAGATAGCAAACAGAGTCATCCTTCAGTCTGTCTCTACCAAATGAGATTTTTCATGCTACATGCCTCTGGTCTTTTGGGCAATCCCTTTTCATTCATGGAATTGCTCTTCTTTGTAGTCCACCTTTGCCAGAACCTCATTTATGAGGGCCCCCTGTCTTGTTGACATGGACAGTACGTTCTTGCTACCAATGGAAACCACCTGGCCTTATTTAATCCTTCTAGATTTCCGAGGAGACCAAGGCCTGCACTGCGCCTGGCGGCCTGGCCGCAGTCAGGAGGCACTCTGAGAACAGGCAGACCGCCTCCTCGAGGATGAGCGATGCTCGTTGCCAGCAGGAGCAGAAAACTGCACAGGTAACAATGCCATTTGTAATAGTAACCAAGGAGGTCTTCTATGCTAAAGAGCTTGAGGGAAAAATACCATGATTTGCTTGGAAAGGTGTGTGCTTTTAGTTCGAGGTATCTTCCCGTGTAAGTTAGAAATGCGTAAGATTAGACATCGGTTCATCTCATACAGTCCGAATTTGGATTTTCACTATGCAGTTGCAGTTTTAAATGTAAGCCGTGAAAGTGGTGGGAATAAAGGAAGCTTAGCAATCAGGGGCACATAAAGAAGTATTTAGTACAGTCTGTAATTCAGCAAGTATTTCTACTGTGTGACAAACACAACTAAAGAAGAAGTCAATGAACACTTCTGCTTTTCCTTTCCTTCTCTGCTGAAGGCAATCTCTTCTTTCCTTGTTTTCGTTCTCTAAATGTGTGTATTTTCTGTCACCAGTTTCTCAGTTACACAGAATCTGTCCACTGGAGAAATGATGAAAAGTGCCCAAAAGTTGAAGGCGGTATGAACCAGCCATTTATAGCGGCAGAGAAGATGGAAGCGCTAAGACAGCCAAAATCTACAATGTCTTCAGTGGCTTCCAGAATGAAAGCAATTAACGCAATCCTTAAAAATCAACAACTTCCTGTAAGAGGTCCACGCCATCTTGAAGCTGGTGGACCAAATCCGGAGCGCAAAAGAAACGAATCCTCTGTGATCCAGGTGTTTCCGAATCTTAAGGAGCCACAGAGGAGGGAGCCATTGCGCCAGCCGATAAAGAAAATCAATTCTGCAGCTTCCAGACTGAAGGCCATCAATGAAATGCACAAGAGCCAAAGTAATCTTCTAGGATGGCCAAACCAGCAAGAAGCTGCTTTAGTGGCTTACGATATGCAGTGGCGTGAAACCCCAGAATGCGATGGAAAGAACAAAGATGAAGCCCTCGCAGGCCACGTGTTGTGCAGCAATGCACATCACGTTTCCAATAAAAACCTGTAATGACTTAAAAGTAACAGACTTGTCTGAATTTTTGCTGCCTGTCTCTCCTCCCTCCTTCAAGATTTCCCTCGTGCAAGATGCTTTCAGGACAAGGCGTGAAGTTGGATGTGTAAAACAGATTAAGAAGATTTTTGTCAACATTGGTACCCCAGTAAGTGCTGTGAGTAATGTGCAAGCTAGAGAAAGCGAGCCCCAAATCCCATTTTGATTCGGAAAGGCAGCTGGAGCAGAATTATGTAAAACTCTGTCTCAGACAGTACCAGAGTTTTGACAAGTGCATTTTGTGACGTGACCCTGCTGAGTGTGAGCCAGCACGGAGGCAGGAGCCGGGCAGGTGAGCTACTGTGTTGCGTGAAACACCATATTGACAGCGGTGCTCATGTATAGGCTGTAGGGCTTCGCGTGAAAGAACTTTCCTACCCAGTAGAAGGCAGTGCTTGATATTTTCAGTTAAACAGAGTGAAGGATGGTCCCAATGACAAGGATCACGAGCTGCCGGGCTGTTTTCCGTGTCTGCTGTTACAAAGATAAGGATGTTTGTCTTCTTCCAGTTCCCCCTGGTTTTCTTTGTGCTCCCCTTACTCTGTCTTGGACAACAAAGCCCCTGCTTTCTTTTTGGGAGGGCAGCGTGGGGGCGGCGGCAGGGGCAGCGCTGTAGCAGGAGTTCCTCACTGCTTCGCGCAGGGCTCTCGCACCTTGCGAGGAGCTCAGCTGGCACCTCTTGGAGCTTCTAGCAATCATGCTGTAGGACCGTCCACTCGTATGACAGTTTTTATTGTGATAATGGGAGCAAAAACCAACTCCCCTTACAACTCTGGATAGCCTCCAAAATACAACCCCCCCCCCCCACTCCGTCTCTCTAAAAAGTAACTTCAAATGTTTAAGTTAAACCTCAGGAATACCTCATGCCCCAGAATTAAGCACCTCATTTTAGTAGAAATGGATCTCCTTTTGAAGGAACTGTTTTGTGTACTCAGGTGCCAGTTCTTCTGCGTCCATTGCTTCATTTGGTGTCCCAGCCCTAAGAGTCTGGATGACAAATGTGGATTCCTCAGGAGCATTTGTTAAGACCAAAGCTTTGGGATACGTGGAAGCAGGCTCTGACGTTTTTAAATGCAGGTCTCCAGCCTGGGTTGAAGTCATGAAGGCACCAGATCGTTTTAATGGGGATCACCGTGATGGTGGACCCTCTGAAGCGATATAAAAAGCAGGGAAGCTTTTTCTGCCTTGTGCATCGTGGGCGTGCTTAGTGAAGCTGGCTCTAACAGCGTTTTCTTATGTGTAGGTATGAGGACGAGACATGGAAAAGGGGGAAGGAATGGTTGGGAGTTCCTCAAGGAACGCGTTTTAGTGAAACAAAAGATGACATTTAAATACGGGGTTTGTTTCACTGCAGATTTTTGGCAGTAGACAGGGCGCTTACTGGAATGCAATTCTGTGGAGTTGGCAAGGCTTTGGGAGATGGTGCCCAGGTGCAGTATATTGGTGCTGCCTCCTGAAGATCAGCTCTGACTTGACTCAAGCACTTTGTTGTTTCCATGCAACTGCTCAGCATGAGAAAGAAATAACAAACAAACAAATCTGGAAAGCAATGTATGTACCTCCGTACCCACTTCCTTTCACTGCAGTCTGTCAGAGAATCACAGAATGTGTCACAGGTTGGAAGGGACCTCCAGAGATCATCTGGTCCAGCCCCCCTGTTCAAGCAGGGTCACCCCAAGCACGTTACATGGGATCACATCCAGACGGGTTTTGAGCATCTCCAAAGAAGACACTCCACAAGCTCTCTGAGCAGCCTGTTGCAGTGCTCTGTCATCTGAACCGTAAAGAAGTTCTTCCTCGTAAGAGGATGAAACCTCCTCCTCGTGGCTCTGTTTCGCTTGCTCAGAAATCCATTCTGAAATCCACCAGCTGAATCGGGAACAATTACTAATGTAATGTGTCTAAGTGTGGGTGACCCGTTTGGTGATAATGTGGAGCTGAGTAATAATACAGCGGTGCACTAAAAGTGAGGAGGGAGGTGGCTCGGGGACATGGTGTGGCAAACAGCTAGAGAGGAGGAAGTTGGAAGTGATGGGAGGAGGTTCCGGGATCTGGTGGAGCCAATAAAACGACCCATCTACGACATGTCTGGTGGGGAAGCCGATGGCTAACAAAGACTGGACTGTCTGCTAGTGAAGTGCAAGCGCCTCTAGAGCCACAGGAATGAGATATCCTGGGATGCGTAAGAGCAACAGCATGTGTAAGGTTCAATTGCTTGAGAAAGAAACAAATCATGAAAGAAATGGTCAAGGCCACACTTGCTCCTTATTGCAATGCATCTCTTTGGTGTAATTACACAAAACTAGAATAGCATCGTTCCTTGCGCCAGGAACCGCTCTGCTCGGCTGTGGGATCGACTGTGGAACAGACGCCCATCAGTGCACCCCAAGCATTTTCCTCGGAGGGGTCTCCGCTCTCAGCTGCTCACCAGGACCTCCTGAAGCTATGGACAAATGATATTAAGTGCTATTTTCTTGTGGTATGAATGAGAATTGCAAGAGGCCTCTCTGCATGACGGTGTGGTAGTGCTGTGCGAGTGAGATGCAGCATCTCTGCGAAGCAACATCCCTAGTGCTTAGTGGTTTGTTGAGTGATGTAGATTCTAGTAGGCACGCTGCTTTTACGTAACTCTGCATGTGATTTTCACTTTGTTGCTTCTTGTACCGTGCTTCTTGCAATATCTGCGGTGATTGTTAGGCAATCTATCGAAAGCATTTGGTTAATCAAAAATAAAAAAGGGGGAATTGTGGGAAAGGAATTTGCAGGTAGCTCTGCGCTGTTTCCCACGTCCCCGAATGAGAGATAATGAGGAAACCAGCAGTAGAAACAAAAATTTGAGCAAGGTTGAGATAAAGGCAGTTGGCTACAGTGTTGAAGATGATCTCTGGGGCAGTGGCCAACTGCTGGCTGGCTCGAAGCACGTGTCTGAGGGTCTCTAACCAATTGTATGAGAGATTTGGGCACGTGGACAGCGCGTGGAGCTACGGGGAAAGTATATGTAGTAGTGAAAAAGGGCAAGAAAGGCCTCGTGTTGAAGAGCCATCAGGAGTCTGTGTCTTGCATGCCTTCACCTAGCTTAGCACGTGTACAGAGGTCCAGCGCCTAACTCAGAAATAATTCTTTAAAGTCAAGCACCAGGGCTTTGGTTGAAACAACATGGGAAGCTCCTCCTGTTCTGTATTCTGGGGGAATACACTTTTCCCTGCAGTGTATTCCCCAGGACATTTAGTACCTGTTGGCTGAACACAAACGCACAACAGAGGGTACCCCAACACAGACGGGCAGCAGGTTCTTGTGCGTCACCTTTGAGCCCGAGCCTGAGCACGGAGCTGCTTTACGAAGCCCAGGTATGGCATTGCAACTCCAGACTTCTGAGTTCACTTGCTGATTCTCTCCCTCTCTGGGTCCAAAAATGTCCACGTTGGATTTCTCCCTTAATTCCCCATTCCGAAAGAATGGCTTGGCCTAGTAGAGAGTCCTTCAATAGTTTTGTTGGCCAAAGAGCTGTAGCCTGAAAGTCAGAAGTCTCCGTCATCCTACAGGAAGAGAGAACACGTCAGGGGCAAATTACCTGACGTTTGGATCTTTCTCTTAATTATCAAGACCAACCAACCACACGCAAAACGGCCAACATGCATAAATGAAAGAAAGCCAAGCACGGCGTGCCAGAGCTGGTCCAACAGTTGTTCTGGTTAGCTCTAAGAGAGAATTTGAAGTTAGCTAAGGAGTGGAGAATAAGAATGACAAAGTGATGCTCTCTCTGAGGGCTCTTAGTATCTACGGCCATGGTCCGCCCAAGATCTTGTCTGTGAGGACCCCAAGTTCTTTCTGGACGTGGTTCTGCAGCAGCAGCAGGTTCTGCCCCGGGGGTCTCTGGCTGGTGTATTGGGGTAAGGAAAGCCGGGGTGCCAGCTTGGCTGTCTCGGTTTCCGTATGCCCATAGATGGAGACAGTAACCTGGCAACTGTGGGCTGATTGTGTGCTCATAATGCAGCCAGGCAGGATAAAAGGCAGCGCCTCCTCCTGCGGTCATCACTTCTTGGAAGTGCAGCTGTGACGAACGAGGTAGGATAAGGCTCGTCTCCAGTGTTTCCACCAGCTTGTCTCCAACAGTTCCATCCTGTGAACTGGCGATCAAGCTTCACGTTCGTTAGTCAGATGAGACCAGTGAATACGAGAGCATTTAAATTTGCCTTCCTTTTAACAGGCACGAGATGAGTGCAGCGATGTCACAGGGTGAACGGTCCACTGGGAAGACCCTAGCGGTAAGATTAGCTCCTTCAGACTGCACTGGTTCATGCACTTTTTTGGATCTGGGTGGTCTAGTGCAAAGCTTGATACTGTTCATATGATAAATGGGCGAAAAAAGGGGGCAAAAGAAACAAAAAGTGAAATGCTGCGGGTACTTGAGGCTCTGCTTACCTGCAGCAGAAACTGCAAGCTCTTCATGTGGTGGTGTCGGAAGCGTGCAGGTAGCTCTCACGCGCGCTTTCAGGGAGTCTTTAGCGGAGACAAGATCCTCTAGTACCATGGGCAGTGAATATTGGTCCCCAGATAGAGGGAGAAGCAGCTTCTGTTCCTCTCTCGCATCCCCCTGCCTCTCTTCCCAGCATGGTCATAAAGTAAGGGCTCGGCTGCTCTCTGTTCTGTCCTTTCCTCTGGGTCCTGGGGGCTGGACTGCAGTGCTTGGGAAAAGGCATCGGCTTGAATGAGTTACGGCCCCATGGGCAACGTGTCGGTCCTTCTCCCACAGTGGACGTACTTCATTTAAACACAATAACTTCACGAGTGGCCAGCCAAAGTTAGGAATCACGGTCAGCAAAGATGGTGTGAAATGCTAAAGGCCATTGAAGCCCAACTCCAAATCTCTCTGGTTGTTCTTATTCCCCCAATTTTTCCCTGCATTTTCATAAAGGCTAAGAAGGCTCTACGAAGCCCAGGAAGCAATACTGTCTACTGACAGTAACAAAGTAAGCAAACAAACAAAAGTCCAGTCAGTCCAACACTGCAGGCTGAAGCTCAGTCTGAAATACAAGCTATGTCACGATGTACCTGTTGCATTGGCAGGGCACGATGGAGTCACCTGCCGTGACCCCGCAGAAGGGCTCTCTCCAGCTCCTCGTGAAGTCACGGGAGTCCGCCAGTGCCACAAGCCCCAGCGTGGTGCGCCAGCGCCCACCAGTGCCACGGGCACGGTCACGTTCACGGAAGAGACGCATCCGTGTCAAATCCGTGGAAATACTGCGGGCACACGGTCGGCTCATGGAGACGATCGAGGAGGAGCCCCTGGACAGCTCGGGCGAGGTCGAAACCTTTCCTGTTGCTGTCAAGGAGGTTGAGAGCCACGTGGAGAGCCTGGGTGGCAGGAAGGTGAGTGCAAGAAGGTTCTGCAGTTGAGAATGATTCCCCCACTATCCCTGTGGCCTTGTGATTCTAGCACTTCTCTCAACATGAGGCAAGCGTGTGCAACTGTGCCAAACCTCCTTGTTTTGCAAGGAGAGCACGGGAAATGGAAAGTGTGAGATACTGCTAAGCACGCTGGTGCGATGAGCTATCAGCTAAGCAGCACATGAATGCACCATTCACAACCTGCAGTGCCACAGAAATTGCCCATAGAGCATCCTGGAGAACACTGCTGCCAGAACAGCACCCCCTTCCAATGTGCTGCTGCTTCCTGTCATTTCTGCCCCCGAGAACCCTATCGGTCTCCTACTACCAGGAGCTTCTAACTCCCATCCCCTTGACGTCTTCTACCAGGGAGCAGAGAGTGCGAGGACCTCCCTGTCACCAGCTCGGACTAGCGAGCCTGAGAGCAATCCAGGCATAGCGGAGTCCACTGTTAAGAGGAGGAGGGCAGTCTCTGAGACGCTCTCAGAAAACGGAGAAAACAGCAATGCCAAAGGTGAGTCTGACCACTTGGATCTGCTTTCTTGCTTTAGTTGAGTGCACTCGATCTCTGTTGTGAGGAGGGGCGACCACATTTGTGTCATCAGGTCAGCCCCCAGGTTGCCCAGGAAAAGAATGTGGTGTTCTTATCAATGCCAATCAATCTTTCCAGCTTTCTCCGTTTTATCTTTGTGTTACGGAGGAGTGCCTGAAGCACTTTTTGAGCAAAACTCAACAGAACGGTGTGCTGTGTTTAGAGAAGATAACTTATGATGGAGATAACCCAAATCTAAAACTATGATGTCAAATATACTATGGGCAGCATTCATCAATGATGAAAAAGCAGGAACTTGCTATTCTCAGTTGGTGAAGATAGTTTGGATTTGGAGAGGTGTTGCTTTCGTAACAACACCTTAGCTTTTAAGCGTGGCTTTCCGGTTTCCACAAGTCGAATGCTCTGTGCTTGATGTGTTCTAACGTAAAAGTCGTTGAACGGCTGCTGAAAAGTTGGTGTTCCTGTTCGTTTTGCCTCCTGCTTTTCTTTCAAGATTCGAAACACGTGCACCCATGTCCCTCTCCCCAACTAGGATGTCTGTAGTTTCAGGGGGTGGTCGCAAACCTCTGAGAGGACTTCGAGAAGCGCGCCCTCCGAAGCCTGGCAAGACGCTGCAGCTCTTTGAGGAGAATGCCTCCTTAAAGGATAAAGTGTCTCTTCCTCAAGCTGCAGCGTCTGAAGCAGAGAAGAGGAGCTGCTTTGCCAATAATGTAAGATTGCAATGTCTCATTATCTTCTTAATTCTACGTTTGCTTTGCACAGGGTGAGACCCTAAAATACTGTCTGTATTTCTAGAAGCAAGCTATCAGATGGCTCACGGGGTGGATCAAAATTTAAATCCGAAATTAGGAAACTTAGATAGCAAACAGAGTCATCCTTCAGTCTGTCTCTACCAAATGAGATTTTTCATGCTACATGCCTCTGGTCTTTTGGGCAATCCCTTTTCATTCATGGAATTGCTCTTCTTTGTAGTCCACCTTTGCCAGAACCTCATTTATGAGGGCCCTAGGCGTGAGAGAGAGCAGCAATGCGGTTATCCTATTTGCTCGTGTTCACCAAAAACGGCAGCTTCTTTAGCACAACAAATATTCTTTATTGACAAATAATAAAATCCCCTTCAGATGCACCGTGAGCTTAGAGCTCTTGCTGCTGAAACTGAAGGATTTGAAATCGCTGCGTTATAAACCAGTGGCCGTTTCAGATAAGGTACGGGAAGAGTGCAGGTGTTTTCAAACCACACAGTTCCTGCCCGCTGGCTTCTTGATTTCCACATCACTCTTGCGTATTCGGAGCAGATTCCTGCGGTTCCTTGGGCAGAGCAGGTTCAAATTCCCTCCTCCTGACACTGCAAAGAATGCTGCAGTTAGCTCTGTGTCCCCAAAAGGAAGAACTGTAGGAAGGCTGGCCCAAGTGAACTGTGTGGAGAACATAGGAACCGCTTCATTTACACTCTAGAACCCCTTGCCCTTTCTTGTTGACATGGACAGGACGTTCTTGCTACCAATGGAAACCACCTGGCCTTATTTAATCCTTCTAGATTTCCGAGGAGACCAAGGCCTGCACTGCGCCTGGCGGCCTGGCCGCAGTCAGGAGGCACTCTGAGAACAGGCAGACCGCCTCCTCGAGGATGAGCGATGCTCGTTGCCAGCAGGAGCAGAAAACTGCACAGGTAACAATGCCATTTGTAATAGTAACCAAGGAGGTCTTGTATGCTAAAGAGCTTGAGGGAAAAATACCATGATTTGCTTGGAAAGGTCTGTGCTTTTAGTTCGAGGTATCTTCCCGTGTAAGTTAGAAATGCGTAAGATTAGACATCGGTTCATCTCATACAGTCCGAATTTGGATTTTCACTATGCAGTTGCAATTTTAAATGTAAGCCGTGAAAGTGGTGGGAATAAAGGAAGCTTAGCAATCAGGGGCACATAAAGAAGTATTTAGTACAGTCTGTAATTCAGCAAGTATTTCTACTGTGTGACAAACACAACTAAAGAAGAAGTCAATGAACACTTCTGCTTTTCCTTTCCTTCTCTGCTGAAGGCAATCTCTTCTTTCCTTGTTTTCGTTCTCTAAATGTGTGTATTTTCTGTCACCAGTTTCTCAGATACACAGAATCTGTCCACTGGAGAAGTGATGAAAAGTGCCCAAAAGTTGAAGGCGGTATGAACCAGCCATTTATAGCGGCAGAGAAGATGGAAGCGCTAAGACAGCCAAAATCTACAATGTCTTCAGTGGCTTCCAGAATGAAAGCAATTAATGCAATCCTCAAAAATCAACAACTTCCTGTAAGACGTCCACGCCATCTTGAAGCTGGTGGACCAAATCTGGAGTGCAAAAGAAAGGAATCCTCTGTGATCCAGGTGTTTCCGAATCTTAAGGAGCCACAGAGGAGGGAGCCATTGCGCCAGCCGATAAAGAAAATCAATTTAGCAGCTTCCAGACTGAAGGCCATCAATGAAATGCACAAGAGCCAAAGTAATCTTCTAGGATGGCCAAACCAGCAAGAAGCTGCTTTAGTGGCTTACGATATGCAGTGGCGTGAAACCCCAGAATGCAATGGAAAGAACAAAGATGAAGCCCTCTCAGGCCACGTGTTGTGCAGCAATGCACATCACGTTTCCAATAAAAACCTGTAATGACTTAAAAGTAACAGACTTGTCTGAATTTTTGCTGCCTGTCTCTCCTCCCTCCTTCAAGATTTCCCTCGTGCAAGATGCTATCAGGACAAGGCGTGAAGTTGGATGTGTAAAACAGATTAAGAAGATTTTTGTCAACATTGGTACCCCAGTAAGTGCTGTGAGTAATGTGCAAGCTAGAGAAAGCGAGCCCCAAATCCCATTTTGATTTGGAAAGGCAGCTGGAGCAGAATTATGTAAAACTCTGTCTCAGACAGTAAGAGAGTTTTGACAAGTGCATTTTGTGACGTGACCCTGCTGAGTGTGAGCCAGCACGGAGGCAGGAGCCGGGCAGGTGAGCTACTGTGTTGCGTGAAACACCATATTGACAGCGGTGCTCATGTATAGGCTGTAGGGCTTCGCGTGAAAGAAGTTTCCTACCCAGTAGAAGGCAGTGCTTGATATTTTCAGTTAAACAGAGTGAAGGATGGTCCCAATGACAAGGATCACGAGCTGCCGGGCTGTTTTCCGTGTCTGCTGTTACAAAGATAAGGATGTTTGTCTTCTTCCAGTTCCTCCTGGTTTTCTTTGTGCTCCCCTTACTCTGTCTTGGACAACAAAGCCCCTGCTTCCTTTTTGGGAGGGCAGCGTGGGGGCGGCGGCAGGGGCAGCGCTGTAGCAGGAGTTCCTCACTGCTTCGCGCAGGGCTCTCGCACCTTGCGAGGAGCTCAGCTGGCACCTCTTGGAGCTTCTAGCAATCATGCTGTAGGACCGTCCACTCGTATTACAATTTCTATTGTGATAATGGGAGCAAAAACCAACTCCCCTTACAACTCTGGATAGCCTCCAAAATACAACCCCCCCCCCCCCCACACACACACGCTCCGTCCCTCTCAAGAGTAATTTCAAATGTTTAAGTTAAACCTCAGGAATAACTCATGCCCCAGAATTAAGCACCTCATTTTAGTAGAAATGGATCTCCTTTTGAAGGAACTGTTTTGTGTACTCGGGTACCAGTTCTTCTGCGTCCATTGCTTCATTTGGTGTCCCAGCCCTAAGAGTCTAGATGACAAATGTGGATTCCTCAGGAGCATTTGTTAAGACCAAAGCTTTGGGCTACGTGGAAGCAGGCTCTGACGTTTCTAAATGCAGGTCTCCAGCCTGGGTTGAAGTCATGAAGGCACCAGATCGTTTTAATGGGGATCACCGTGATGGTGGACCCTCTGAGGCGATAACCAATAAAAACCTGTAATGACTTAAAAGTAACAGACTTGTCTGAATTTTTGCTGCCTGTCTCTCCTCCTAGGAGTCTCAGCGGTCTTCTACCATCTTTTTTTGGCTAAGGCATGTAGCGAAAGTGTGCGTAACGAATACTGATGTGGAGGTTTAAAACATTTTTGTAAGCTGTCCAAGTGCTTTTCTTTACTGTCCTTTATATTTAGAAGACCCTCGTCTTCTTTCTCTGTGGCACCCTTTGGTATTGTTGACCGCAGTCAGGGCATCAGGGCACCGGCTGTGATCATGGACAAGGTGGTAGGGAAGCACACTTCTGGAGCAGGATGGGGTCACAAGTGGAGGCTCAACCTTCTGCTGCGATGCGGCAGATGGAACATTTCATTCACGCAAATGCACGTTTCCTGGCAGCAGTGCCCGGGCTGGCCTGGAATCTAGACCTGGTCTGCTCAAGGTAGAGCCATTATCCTAAAGTGCTTTTATTGATCTGTTGACTTTCTCTCTTCCTCTTTCTCTTCCTCTCTTCACTCTGCCAGCCTACTAAAGACTCGTATCTTGTCTCATACATCCAAGTTATTTTAAGGGGCAAACAATGTTTTTGAAGTTGGATTAAACTGTACCTGACCAATGTGAAACCAGATATCTCCTGAATGGAAGTAGGATCTGTTTCCGTTTACAAACCATTCTTCTTCCCACCCCCCTTGGCCTTTTCCTCTCTATATAAGTCCTTGTGAACTTGAAAAATTGGGAAAAAATTCTGTGATTAATATCAAGGCCAAGGACACATCTTCTTTGTAGCAGCCCATTCCCTGCAGTGGCAATGTCATATTGTCATGCTTATTTTTGCTTGGTTAAATAAAGCTACAGTAGTAAATTTATATATATGCTTTGATATCTGCTGGTATTAGAGACTGAGATTTACAGAAAGGCCTAGAAGACTTAGTAGTTGATGCCTGTAGAAACCCAAAAAGACCTGCCTGTCTTACTGCAAATTTCAGCCCAAATGTGTTAGTGTGCAGTATATTACAGTCACCCAAGCTACAAATCATTTTGAGTTGTAGATAAAGGGAGAAATATAAATACTGGAGAAAATGTCTACAGTCCTGTGTATTAACAAATACTGTGAGAGCAGGGTTGAAGTTGGTTGATTTATTTTGATTTGCTATTTCATTGTTCACAGTTTCTCAGGTTTCTGGAAAAATGTCTTTCCTATTAACATTTCTCATTAACTAATTGGTTAATATATGGAGGTTTAGTTAATGGTCTGAAAAATATGTGGGTAAACATTCTATTAAACAGGCTAAATGTGGTTATAGGAATCTATTCAATTTATAAATCTAAAATCTAAGATCTTTTGTACAGCTGAATACATCCCCATTTGCGAATGCAATATTTGACAGACAAAGAGGTTATCAGTACTTTATAGGCAGGTAAATGTAAGGATGCATAAAAGCTTTGTTAGAGAATAGCTCTCTAATTTTTAAATGAGGAAACAACATAAATAGAAACATTTGGGAAAAAAAGTGAAATGTGCTTTCAGCTGCCTTTTTTTATGCCGTATGTACTTTATGCCGTAATGTACTTTATTTTATGCCATAATGTACTTTAACTAATGAGGAGTGCCAGTGAAAATAATTTGTCCTTTTTTTTAATTTAATAGTTTTAAAGAATTTAATATTTTCTAGTAGGAACACAAACTTCTATAATTACATTTACTCCTTTTTGCTGTTTGTTCATATAACCATTAATTTTCTTTTTGGGGAAAGAAAACTAATATTTGTCTGTGCGCTGCTGAAACCCTCCTTTTCACTATACAATCAGTTCTGCAAGCCAGGAACTGAAAAAGCTGTGTGCAACTTCAGTGAGCAGTTGCACAGCACAGATCATGGATCATGACTGGCACTTATGTCAATAATCAATGTGAAGAGTTTGAAAGCTATCTGCTGGCTGAAATGTGTTCATGTGAAGCATTTATCTAAGACTTTGGAGAAACAAAATCAAAGCCTGCTTACAAATGACTGTCAAATTTGGTCATCAGTTTCTCAGCCCATGGGATGTCCCTGTTATGCAGTGAAGACGAGAGATCTTGATCGGTCTGGGGCTTAATCTAATGAAAAGCAGTTAACAGTTCGCTGTGTTGTAGATGATTTAGCTAATCGCAATACTATGTCAGTAACAGTAAACTTTGTCTCTGAAATTACAGCCAGTGAGAAGGGAATGAGAGTCCTAGGGAAAGGGAATCTTGAGAGATCGAGGCTTGGCAAGCTCCCCTCAGTCACTTACTTTGTTGCAGAAACTGCAGCAGGACTGTAGCTACAGCAAATGTATGCTGAGCTGCATTACTTGGGAGTCAGCCCGTAAGCTCAGATTCGCAAACGAGCTGGTGGATAAAAGCTAGAATTGTTTTTCCTTCCAGACAATTGTTCACGTTGATGCTGCTGCTGAAGAAAACGTAATCCAGTGTATTCCAAGCTAGACCCAAATTTCTATTTCTTCAACAAACCCCACAAGTCAGTGCTCACAGACTTTAAGGCAGTAGGCTTGGTCAGTTCTCTTGAAATCCTGATTGAAGCACTGGCCAGCCTGTGAGACGCCAATTTCTGCTGGTGGTTCGTGAATGCAGGGAGACCAAGAAGTTTGTTTCTGTGTCTCCAAACCTAATTGCTACGTGAAACTACCTGAATGAACGTGTTTCAGGGCCAGAAAAGGTTCTTAATCATTCTAGTCTGGTAAGAGATCTTACCAAGCTAATGCTGGTGTTAGTTCTAATGAGCAAATGTGTCTTTATGCAGAGTAAGGTCAACTTGTAGACTTCCCTCGTGCAAGATGCTATCAGGACAAGGCGTGAAGTTGGATGTGTAAAACAGATTAAGAAGATTTTTGTCAACATTGGTACCCCAGTAAGTGCTTTGAGTAATGTGCAAGCTAGAGAAAGCGAGCCCCAAATCCCATTTTGATTTGGAAAGGCAGCTGGAGCAGAATTATGTAAAACTCTGTCTCAGACAGTAAGAGAGTTTTGACAAGTGCATTTTGTGACGTGACCCTGCTGAGTGTGAGCCAGCACGGAGGCAGGAGCCGGGCAGGTGAGCTACTGTGTTGCGTGAAACACCATATTGACAGCGGTGCTCATGTATAGGCTCCAGACGAGTTTTGAGCATCTCCAAAGAAGACACTCCACAAGCTCTCTGAGCAGCCTGTTGCAGTGCTCTGTCATCTGAACCGTAAAGAAGTTCTTCCTCGTAAGAGGATGAAACCTCCTCCTCGTGGCTCTGTTTCGCTTGCTCAGAAATCCATTCTGAAACCCACCAGCTGAATCGGGAACAATTCTTAATGTAACGTGTCAAACTTAGCACGTGTACAGAAGTCCAGTGCCTAACTCAGAAATAATTCTTTAAAGTCAAGCACCAGGGCTTTGGTTGAAACAACATGGGAAGCTCCTCCTGTTCTGTATTCTGGGGGAATACACTTCCCCCTGCAGTGTATTCCCCAGGACATTTAGTACCTGTTGGCTGAACACAAACGCACAACAGAGGGTACCCCAACACAGACGGGCAGCAGGTTCTTGTGCGTCCCCTTTGAGCCCGAGCCTGAGCACGGAGCTGCTTTACGAAGCCCAGGTATGGCATTGCAACTCCAGACTTCTGAGTTCACTTGCTGATTCTCTCCCTCTCTGGGTCCAAAAATGTCCATGTTGGATTTCTCCCTTAATTCCCCATTCCGAAAGAATGACTTGGCCTAGTAGAGAGTCCTTCAATAGTTTTGTTGGCCAAAGAGCTGTAGCCTGAAAGTCAGAAGTCTCCGTCATCCTACAGGAAGAGAGAACACGTCAGGGGCAAATTGCCTGACGTTTGGATCTTTCTCTTAATTATCAAGACCAACCAAAACGGCCAACATGCATAAATGAAAGAAAGCCAAGCACGGCGTGCCAGAGCTGGTCCAACAGTTGTTCTGGTTAGCTCTAAGAGAGAATTTGAAGTTAGCTAAGGAGTGGAGAATAAGAATGACAAAGTGATGCTCTCTCTGAGGGCTCTTAGTATCTACGGCCATGGTCCGCCCAAGATCTTGTCTCTGAGGACCCCAAGTTCTTTCTGGACGTGGTTCTGCAGCAGCAGCAGGTTCTGCCCCGGGGGTCTCTGGCTGGTGTATTGGGGTAAGGAAAGCCGGGGTGCCAGCTTGGCTGTCTCGGTTTCCGTATGCCCATAGATGGAGACAGTAACCTGGCAACTGTGGGCTGATTGTGTGCTCATAATGCAGCCAGGCAGGATAAAAGGCAGCGCCTCCTCCTGCGGTCATCACTTCTTGGAAGTGCAGCTGTGACGAACGAGGTAGGATAAGGCTCGTCTCCAGTGTTTCCACCAGCTTGTCTCCAACAGTTCCATCCTGTGAACTGGCGATCAAGCTTCACGTTCGTTAGTCAGATGAGACCAGTGAATACGAGAGCGTTTAAATTTGCCTTCCTTTTAACAGGCACGAGATGAGTGCAGCGATGTCACAGGGTGAACGGTCCACTGGGAAGACCCTAGCGGTAAGATTAGCTCCTTCAGACTGCACCAGTTCATGCACTTTTCTGGATCTGGGTGGTCTAGTGCAAAGCTTGATACTGTTCATATGATAAATGGGCGAAAAAAGGGGGCAAAAGAAACAAAAAGTGAACTGCTGCGGGTACTTGAGGCTCTGCTTCCCTGCAGCAGAAACTGCAAGCTCTTCATGTGGTGGTGTCGGAAGCGTGCAGGTAGCTCTCACGCGCGCTTTCAGGGAGTCTTTAGCGGAGACAAGATCCTCTAGTACCATGGGCAGTGAATATTGGTCCCCAGATAGAGGGAGAAGCAGCTTCTGTTCCTCTCTCGCATCCCCCTGCCTCTCTTCCCAGCATGGTCATAAAGTAAGGGCTCGGCTGCTCTCTGTTCTGTCCTTTCCTCTGGGTCCTGGGGGCTGGACTGCAGTGCTTGGGAAAAGGCATCGGCTTGAATGAGTTACGGCCCCATGGGCAACGTGTCGGTCCTTCTCCCACAGTGGACGTACTTCATTTAAACACAATAACTTCACGAGTGGCCAGCCAAAGTTAGGAATCACGGTCAGCCAAGATGCTGTGAAATGCTAAAGGCCATTGAAGCCCAACTCCAAATCTCTCTGGTTGTTCTTATTCCCCCAATTTTTCCCTGCATTTTCATAAAGGCTAAGAAGGCTCTACGAAGCCCAGGAAGCAATACTGTCTACTGACAGTAACAAAGTAAGCAAACAAACAAAAGTCCAGTCAGTCCAACACTGCAGGCTGAAGCTCAGTCTGAAATACAAGCTATGTCATGATGTACCTGTTGCATTGGCAGGGCACGATGGAGTCACCTGCCGTGACCCCGCAGAAGGGCTCTCTCCAGCTCCTCGTGAAGTCACGGGAGTCCGCCAGTGCCACAAGCCCCAGCGTGGTGCGCCAGCGCCCACCAGTGCCACGGGCACGGTCACGTTCACGGAAGAGACGCATCCGTGTCAAATCCGTGGAAATACTGCGGGCACACGGTCGGCTCATGGAGACGATCGAGGAGGAGCCCCTGGACAGCTCGGGCGAGATCGAAACCTTTCCTGTTGCTGTCAAGGAGGTTGAGAGCCACGTGGAGAGCCTGGGTGGCAGGAAGGTGAGTGCAAGAAGGTTCTGCAGTTGAGAATGATTCCCCCACTATCCCTGTGGCCTTGTGATTCTAGCACTTCTCTCAACATGAGGCAAGCGTGTGCAACTGTGCCAAACCTCCTTGTTTTGCAAGGAGAGCACGGGAAATGGAAAGTGCGAGATACTGCTAAGCACGCTGGTGCGATGAGCTATCAGCTAAGCAGCACATGAATGCACCATTCACAACCTGCAGTGCCACAGAAATTGCCCATAGAGCATCCTGGAGAACACTGCTGCCAGAACAGCACCCCCTTCCAATGTGCTGCTGCTTCCTGTCATTTCTGCCCCCGAGAACCCTATCGGTCTCCTACTACCAGGAGCTTCTAACTCCCATCCCCTTGACGTCTTCTACCAGGGAGCAGAGAGTGCGAGGACCTCCCTGTCACCAGCTCGGACTAGCGAGCCTGAGAGCAATCCAGGCATAGCGGAGTCCACTGTTAAGAGGAGGAGGGCAGTCTCTGAGACGCTCTCAGAAAACGGAGAAAACAGCAATGCCAAAGGTGAGTCTGACCACTTGGATCTGCTTTCTTGCTTTAGTTGAGTGCACTCGATCTCTGTTGTGAGGAGGGGCGACCACATTTGTGTCATCAGGTCAGCCCCCAGGTTGCCCAGGAAAAGAATGTGGTGTTCTTATCAATGCCAATCAATCTTTCCAGCTTTCTCCGTTTTATCTTTGTGTTACGGAGGAGTGCCTGAAGCACTTTTTGAGCAAAACTCAACAGAACGGTGTGCTGTGTTTAGAGAAGATAACTTATGATGGAGATAACCCAAATCTAAAACTATGATGTCAAATATACTATGGGCAGCATTCATCAATGATGAAAAAGCAGGAACTTGCTATTCTCAGTTGGTGAAGATAGTTTGGATTTGGAGAGGTGTTGCTTTCGTAACAACACCTTAGCTTTTAAGCGTGGCTTTCCGGTTTCCACAAGTCGAATGCTCTGTGCTTGATGTGTTCTAACGTAAAAGTCGTTGAACGGCTGCTGAAAAGTTGGTGTTCCTGTTCGTTTTGCCTCCTGCTTTTCTTTCAAGATTTGAAACACGTGCACCCATGTCCCTCTCCCCAACTATGATGTCTGTTTGTAGTTTCAGGGGGTGGTCGCAAACCTCTGAGAGGACTTCGAGAAGCGCGCCCTCCGAAGCCTGGCAAGACGCTGCAGCTCTTTGAGGAGAATGTCTCCTTAAAGGATAAAGAGTCTCTTCCTCAAGCTGCAGCGTCTGAAGCAGAGAAGAGGAGCTGCTTTGCCAATAATGTAAGATTGCAATGTCTCATTATCTTCTTAATTCTACGTTTGCTTTGCACAGGGTCAGACCCTAAAATACTGTCTGTATTTCTAGAAGCAAGCTATCAGATGGCTCACGGGGTGGATCAAAATTTAAATCCGAAATTAGGAAACTTAGATAGCAAACATAGTCATCCTTCAGTCTATCTCTACCAAATGAGATTTTTCATGCTACATGCCTCTGGTCTTTTGGGCAATCCCTTTTCATTCATGGAATTGCTCTTCTTTGTAGTCCACCTTTGCCAGAACCTCATTTATGAGGGCCCTAGGCGTGAGAGAGAGCAGCAATGCGGTTATCCTATTTGCTCGTGTTCACCAAAAACGGCAGCTTCTTTAGCACAACAAATATTCTTTATCGACAAATAATAAAATCCCATTCAGATGCACCGTGAGCTTAGAGCTCTTGCTGCTCAAACGGAAGGATTTGAAATCGCTGCGTTATAAACCAGCGGCCGTTTCAGATAAGGTACGCGAAGAGTGCAGGTGTTTTCAAACCACACAGTTCCTGCCCGCTGGCTTCTTGATTTCCTCATCGCTTTTGCGTATTCGGAGCAGATTCCTGCGGTTCCTTGGGCAGAGCAGGTTCAAATTCCCTCCTCCTGACACTGCAAAGAATGCTGCAGTTAGCTCTGTGTCCCCAAAAGGAAGAACTGTAGGAAGGCTGGCCCAAGTGAACTGTGTGGAGAACATAGGAACCGCTTCATTTACACTCTAGAACCCCTTGCCCTTTCTTGTTGACATGGACAGGACGTTCTTGCTACCAATGGAAACCACCTGGCCTTATTTAATCCTTCTAGATTTCCGAGGAGACCAAGGCCTGCACTGCGCCTGGCGGCCTGGCCGCAGTCAGGAGGCACTCTGAGAACAGGCAGACCGCCTCCTCGAGGATGAGCGATGCTCGTTGCCAGCAGGAGCAGAAAACTGCACAGGTAACAATGCCATTTGTAATAGTAACCAAGGAGGTCTTGTATGCTAAAGAGCTTGAGGGAAAAATACCATGATTTGCTTGGAAAGGTCTGTGCTTTTAGTTCGAGGTATCTTCCCGTGTAAGTTAGAAACGCGTAAGATTAGACATCGGTTCATCTCATACAGTCCGAATTTGGATTTTCACTATGCAGTTGCAATTTTAAATGTAAGCCGTGAAAGTGGTGGGAATAAAGGAAGCTTAGCAATCAGGGGCACATAAAGAAGTATTTAGTACAGTCTGTAATTCAGCAAGTATTTCTACTGTGTGACAAACACAACTAAAGAAGAAGTCAATGAACACTTCTGCTTTTCCTTTCCTTCTCTGCTGAAGGCAATCTCTTCTTTCCTTGTTTTCGTTCTCTAAATGTGTGTATTTTCTGTCACCAGTTTCTCAGATACACAGAATCTGTCCACTGGAGAAGTGATGAAAAGTGCCCAAAAGTTGAAGGCGGTATGAACCAGCCATTTATAGCGGCAGAGAAGATGGAAGCGCTAAGACAGCCAAAATCTACAATGTCTTCAGTGGCTTCCAGAATGAAAGCAATTAATGCAATCCTCAAAAATCAACAACTTCCTGTAAGACGTCCACGCCATCTTGAAGCTGGTGGACCAAATCTGGAGTGCAAAAGAAAGGAATCCTCTGTGATCCAGGTGTTTCCGAATCTTAAGGAGCCACAGAGGAGGGAGCCATTGCGCCAGCCGATAAAGAAAATCAATTCTGCAGCTTCCAGACTGAAGGCCATCAATGAAATGCACAAGAGCCAAAGTAATCTTCTAGGATGGCCAAACCAGCAAGAAGCTGCTTTAGTGGCTTACGATATGCAGTGGCGTGAAACCCCAGAATGCGATGGAAAGAACAAAGATGAAGCCCTCGCAGGCCACGTGTTGTGCAGCAATGCACATCACGTTTCCAATAAAAACCTGTAGTGACTTAAAAGTAACAGACTTGTCTGAATTTTTGCTGCCTGTCTCTCCTCCCTCCTTCAAGATTTCCCTCGTGCAAGATGCTATCAGGACAAGGCGTGAAGTTGGATGTGTAAGACAGATTAAGAAGATTTTTGTCAACATTGGTACCCCAGTAAGTGCTGTGAGTAATGTGCAAGCTAGAGAAAGCGAGCCCCAAATCCCATTTTGATTTGGAAAGGCAGCTGGAGCAGAATGATGTAAAACTCTGTCTCAGACAGTAAGAGAGTTTTGACAAGTGCATTTTGTGACGTGACCCTGCTGAGTGTGAGCCAGCACGGAGGCAGGAGCCGGGCAGGTGAGCTACTGTGTTGCGTGAAACACCATATTGACAGCGGTGCTCATGTATAGGCTGTAGGGCTTCGCGTGAAAGAAGTTTCCTACCCAGTAGAAGGCAGTGCTTGATATTTTCAGTTAAACAGAGTGAAGGATGGTCCCAATGACAAGGATCACGAGCTGCCGGGCTGTTTTCCGTGTCTGCTGTTACAAAGATAAGGATGTTTGTCTTCTTCCAGTTCCTCCTGGTTTTCTTTGTGCTCCCCTTACTCTGTCTTGGACAACAAAGCCCCTGCTTCCTTTTTGGGAGGGCAGCGTGGGGGCGGCGGCAGGGGCAGCGCTGTAGCAGGAGTTCCTCACTGCTTCGCGCAGGGCTCTCGCACCTTGCGAGGAGCTCAGCTGGCACCTCTTGGAGCTTCTAGCAATCATGCTGTAGGACCGTCCACTCGTATGACAGTTTTTATTGTGATAATGGGAGCAAAAACCAACTCCCCTTACAACTCTGGATAGCCTCCAAAATACAACGCCCCCCCCCACTCCGTCTCTCTCAAGAGTAACTTCAAATGTTTAAGTTAAACCTCAGGAATAACTCATGCCCCAGAATTAAGCACCTCATTTTAGTAGAAATGGATCTCCTTTTGAAGGAACTGTTTTGTGTACTCGGGTACCAGTTCTTCTGCGTCCATTGCTTCATTTGGTGTCCCAGCCCTAAGAGTCTGGATGACAAATGTGGATTCCTCAGGAGCATTTGTTAAGACCAAAGCTTTGGGATACGTGGAAGCAGGCTCTGACGTTTTTAAATGCAGGTCTCCAGCCTGGGTTGAAGTCATGAAGGCACCAGATCGTTTTAACGGGGGTCACCATGATGGTGGACCCTCTGAGCGATATAAAAAGCAGGGAAGCTTTTTCTGCCTTGTGCATCGTGGGCATGCTTAGTGAAGCTGGCTCTAACAGCGTTTTCTTATGTGTAGGTATGAGGACGAGACATGGAAAAGGGGGAAGGAATGGTTGGGAGTTCCTCAAGGAACGCGTTTTAGTGAAACAAAAGATGACATTTAAATACGGGGTTTGTTTCACTGCAGATTTTTGGCAGTAGACAGGGCGCTTACTGGAATGCAATTCTGTGGAGTTGGCAAGGCTTTGGGAGATGGTGCCCAGGTGCAGTATATTGGTGCTGCCTCCTGAAGATCAGCTCTGACTTGACTCAGGCACTTTGTTGTTTCCATGCAACTGCTCAGCATGAGAAAGAAATAAGAAACAAACAAATCTGGAAAGCAATGTATGTACCTCCGTACCCACTTCCTTTCACTGCAGTCTGTCAGAGAATCACAGAATGTGTCACAGGTTGGAAGGGACCTCCAGAGATCATCTGGTCCAGCCCCCCTGTTCAAGCAGGGTCACCCCAAGCACGTTACATGGGATCACATCCAGACGGGTTTTGAGCATCTCCAAAGAAGAGACTCCACAAGCTCTCTGAGCAGCCTGTTGCAGTGCTCTGTCATCTGAACCGTAAAGAAGTTCTTCCTCATAAGAGGATGAAACCTCCTCCTCGTGGCTCTGTTTCACTTGCTCAGAAATCCATTCTGAAACCCACCAGCTGAACCGGGAACAATTCTTAATGTAACGTGTCAAACTTAGCACGTGTACAGAAGTCCAGTGCCTAACTCAGAAGTAATTCTTTAAAGTCAAGCACCAGGGCTTTGGTTGAAACAACATGGGAAGCTCCTTCTGTTCTGTATTCTGGGGGAATACACTTTTCCCTGCAGTGTATTCCCCAGGACA
Organism: Anas acuta; assembly: GCF_963932015.1. Lineage (NCBI taxonomy): Eukaryota > Metazoa > Chordata > Aves > Anseriformes > Anatidae > Anas > Anas acuta. The sequence continues at coordinate 5,837,350 of NC_088994.1, forward strand.
TTTAGTACCTGTTGGCTGAACACAAACGCGCAACAGAGGGTACCCCAACACAGACGGGCAGCAGGTTCTTGTGCGTCACCTTTGAGCCTGAGCACGGAGCTGCTTTACGAAGCCCAGGTATGGCATTGCAACTCCAGACTTCTGAGTTCACTTGCTGATTCTCTCCCTCTCTGGGTCCAAAAATGTCCACGTTGGATTTCTCCCTTAATTCCCCATTCCGAAAGAATGACTTGGCCTAGTAGAGAGTCCTTCAATAGTTTTATTGGCCAAAGAGCTGTAGCCTGAAAGTCAGAAGTCTCCGTCATCCTACAGGAAGAGAGAACACGTCAGGGGCAAATTGCCTGACGTTTGGATCTTTCTCTTAATTATCAAGACCAACCAAAACGGCCAACATGCATAAATGAAAGAAAGCCAAGCACGGCGTGCCAGAGCTGGTCCAACAGTTGTTCTGGTTAGCTCTAAGAGAGAATTTGAAGTTAGCTAAGGAGTGGAGAATAAGAATGACAAAGTGATGCTCTCTCTGAGGGCTCTTAGTATCTACGGCCATGGTCCGCCCAAGATCTTGTCTGTGAGGACCCCAAGTTCTTTCTGGACGTGGTTCTGCAGCAGCAGCAGGTTCTGCCCCGGGGGTCTCTGGCTGGTGTATTGGGGTAAGGAAAGCCGGGGTGCCAGCTTGGCTGTCTCGGTTTCCGTATGCCCATAGATGGAGACAGTAACCTGGCAACTGTGGGCTGATTGTGTGCTCATAATGCAGCCAGGCAGGATAAAAGGCAGCGCCTCCTCCTGCGGTCATCACTTCTTGGAAGTGCAGCTGTGACGAACGAGGTAGGATAAGGCTCGTCTCCAGTGTTTCCACCAGCTTGTCTCCAACAGTTCCATCCTGTGAACTGGCGATCAAGCTTCACGTTCGTTAGTCAGATGAGACCAGTGAATACGAGAGCGTTTAAATTTGCCTTCCTTTTAACAGGCACGAGATGAGTGCAGCGATGTCACAGGGTGAACGGTCCACTGGGAAGACCCTAGCGGTAAGATTAGCTCCTTCAGACTGCACCAGTTCATGCACTTTTCTGGATCTGGGTGGTCTAGTGCAAAGCTTGATACTGTTCATGTGATAAATGGGCGAAAAAAGGGGGCAAAAGAAACAAAAAGTGAAATGCTGCGGGTACTTGAGGCTCTGCTTCCCTGCAGCAGAAACTGCAAGCTCTTCATGTGGTGGTGTCGGAAGCGTGCAGGTAGCTCTCACGCGCGCTTTCAGGGAGTCTTTAGCGGAGACAAGATCCTCTAGTACCACGGGCAGTGAATATTGGTCCCCAGATAGAGGGAGAAGCAGCTTCTGTTCCTCTCTCGCATCCCCCTGCCTCTCTTCCCAGCATGGTCATAAAGTAAGGGCTCGGCTGCTCTCTGTTCTGTCCTTTCCTCTGGGTCCTGGGGGCTGGACTGCAGTGCTTGGGAAAAGGCATCGGCTTGAATGAGTTACGGCCCCATGGGCAACGTGTCGGTCCTTCTCCCACAGTGGACGTACTTCATTTAAACACAATAACTTCACGAGTGGCCAGCCAAAGTTAGGAATCACGGTCAGCAAAGATGGTGTGAAATGCTAAAGGCCATTGAAGCCCAACTCCAAATCTCTCTGGTTGTTCTTATTCCCCCAATTTTTCCCGGCATTTTCATAAAGGCTAAGAAGGTTCTACGAAGCCCAGGAAGCAATACTGTCTACTGACAGTAACAAAGTAAGCAAACAAACAAAAGTCCAGTCAGTCCAACACTGCAGGCTGAAGCTCAGTCTGAAATACAAGCTATGTCACGATGTACCTGTTGCATTGGCAGGGCACGATGGAGTCACCTGCCGTGACCCCGCAGAAGGGCTCTCTCCAGCTCCTCGTGAAGTCACGGGAGTCCACCAGTGCCACAAGCCCCAGCGTGGTGCGCCAGCGCCCACCAGTGCCACGGGCACGGTCACGTTCACGGAAGAGACGCATCCGTGTCAAATCCGTGGAAATACTGCGGGCACACGGTCGGCTCATGGAGACGATCGAGGAGGAGCCCCTGGACAGCTCGGGCGAGATCGAAACCTTCCCCGTTGCTGTCAAGGAGGTTGAGAGCCACGTGGAGAGCCTGGGTGGCAGGAAGGTGAGTGCAAGAAGGTTCTGCAGTTGAGAATGATTCCCCCACTATCCCTGTGGCCTTGTGATTCTAGCACTTCTCTCAACATGAGGCAAGCGTGTGCAACTGTGCCAAACCTCCTTGTTTTGCAAGGAGAGCACGGGAAATGGAAAGTGTGAGATACTGCTAAGCACGCTGGTGCGATGAGCTATCAGCTAAGCAGCACATGAATGCACCATTCACAACCTGCAGTGCCACAGAAATTGCCCATAGAGCATCCTGGAGAACACTGCTGCCAGAACAGCACCCCCTTCCAATGTGCTGCTGCTTCATGTCATTTCTGCCCCCGAGAACCCTATCGGTCTCCTACCAGGAGCTTCTAACTCCCATCCCCTTGACGTCTTCTAACAGGGAGCAGAGAGTGCGAGGACCTCCCTGTCACCAGCTTGGACTAGCGAGCCTGAGAGCAATCCAGGCATAGCGGAGTCCACTGTTAAGAGGAGGAGGGCAGTCTCTGAGACGCTCTCAGAAAACGGAGAAAACAGCAATGCCAAAGGTGAGTCTGACCACTTGGATCTGCTTTCTTGCTTTAGTTGAGTGCACTCGATCTCTGTTGTGACGAGGGGCGACCACATTTGTGTCATCAGGTCAGCCCCCAGGTTGCCCAGGAAAAGAATGTGGTGTTCTTACCAATGCCAATCAATCTTTCCAGCTTTCTCCGTTTTATCTTTGTGTTACGGAGGAGTGCCTGAAGCACTTTTTGAGCAAAACTCAACAGAACGGTGTGCTGTGTTTAGAGAAGATAACTTATGATGGAGATAACCCAAATCTAAAACTATGATGTCAAATATACTATGGGCAGCATTCATCAATGATGAAAAAGCAGGAACTTGCTATTCTCAGTTGGTGAAGATAGTTTGGATTTGGAGAGGTGTTGCTTTCGTAACAACACCTTAGCTTTTAAGCGTGGCTTTCCGGTTTCCACAAGTCGAATGCTCTGTGCTTGATGTGTTCTAACGTAAAAGTCGTTGAACGGCTGCTGAAAAGTTGGTGTTCCTGTTCGTTTTGCCTCCTGCTTTTCTTTCAAGATTCGAAACACGTGCACCCATGTCCCTCTCCCCAACTATGATGTCTGTTTGTAGTTTCAGGGGGTGGTCGCAAACTTCTGAGAGGACTTCGAGAAGCGCGCCCTCCGAAGCCTGGCAAGACGCTGCAGCTTTTTGAGGAGAATGCCTCCTTAAAGGATAAAGAGTCTCTTTCTCAAGCTGCAGCGTCTGAAGCAGAGAAGAGGAGCTGCTTTGCCAATAATGTAAGATTGCAATGTCTCATTATCTTCTTAATTCTACGTTTGCTTTGCACAGGGTCAGACCCTAAAATACTGTCTGTATTTCTACAAGCAAGCTATCAGATGGCTCACGGGGTGGATCAAAATTTAAATCCGAAATTAGGAAACTTAGATAGCAAACAGAGTCATCCTTCAGTCTGTCTCTACCAAATGAGATTTTTCATGCTACATGCCTCTGGTCTTTTGGGCAATCCCTTTTCATTCATGGAATTGCTCTTCTTTGTAGTCCACCTTTGCCAGAACCTCATTTATGAGTGCCCTAGGCGTGAGAGAGAGCAGCAATGCGGTTATCCCATTTGCTCGTGTTCACCAAAAACGGCAGCTTCTTTAGCACAACAAATATTCTTTATTGACAAATAATAAAATCCCACTCAGATGCACTGTGAGCTTAGAGCTCTTGCTGCTCAAACTGAAGGATTTGAAATCGCTGCGTTATAAACCAGCGGCCGTTTCAGATAAGGTACGGAAAGAGTGCAGGTGTTTTCAAACCACACAGTTCCTGCCCGCTGGCTTCTTGATTTCCTCATCGCTTTTGCGTATTCGGAGCAGATTCCTGCGGTTCCTTGGGCAGAGCAGGTTCAAATTCCCTCCTCCTGACACTGCAAAGAATGCTGCAGTTAGCTCTGTGTCCCCAAAAGGAAGAACTGTAGGAAGGCTGGCCCAAGTGAACTGTGTGGAGAACATAGGAACCGCTTCATTTACACTCTAGAACCCCTTGCCCTTTCTTGTTGACATGGACAGGACGTTCTTGCTACCAATGGAAACCACCTGGCCTTATTTAATCCTTCTAGATTTCCGAGGAGACCAAGGCCTGCACTGCGCCTGGCGGCCTGGCCGCAGTCAGGAGGCACTCTGAGAACAGGCAGACCGCCTCCTCGAGGATGAGCGATGCTCGTTGCCAGCAGGAGCAGAAAACTGCACAGGTAACAATGCCATTTGTAATAGTAACCAAGGAGGTCTTGTATGCTAAAGAGCTTGAGGGAAAAATACCATGATTTGCTTGGAAAGGTCTGTGCTTTTAGTTCGAGGTATCTTCCCGTGTAAGTTAGAAATGCGTAAGATTAGACATCAGTTCATCTCATACAGTCCGAATTTGGATTTTCACTATGCAGTTGCAATTTTAAATGTAAGCCGTGAAAGTGGTGGGAATAAAGGAAGCTTAGCAATCAGGGGCACATAAAGAAGTATTTAGTACAGTCTGTAATTCAGCAAGTATTTCTACTGTGTGACAAACACAACTAAAGAAGAAGTCAATGAACACTTCTGCTTTTCCTTTCCTTCTCTGCTGAAGGCAATCTCTTCTTTCCTTGTTTTCGTTCTCTAAATGTGTGTATTTTCTGTCACCAGTTTCTCAGATACACAGAATCTGTCCACTGGAGAAGTGATGAAAAGTGCCCAAAAGTTGAAGGCGGTATGAACCAGCCATTTATAGCGGCAGAGAAGATGGAAGCGCTAAGACAGCCAAAATCTACCATGTCTTCAGTGGCTTCCAGAATGAAAGCAATTAACGCAATCCTTAAAAATCAACAACTTCCTGTAAGACGTCCACGCCATCTTGAAGCTGGTGGACCAAATCCGGAGCGCAAAAGAAACGAATCCTCTGTGATTCAGGTGTTTCCAAATCTTAAGGAGCCACAGAGGAGGGAGCCATTGCGCCAGCCGATAAAGAAAATCAATTCTGCAGCTTCCAGACTGAAGGCCATCAATGAAATGCACAAGAGCCAAAGTAATCTTCTAGGATGGCCAAACCAGCAAGAAGCTGCTTTAGTGGCTTGCGATATGCAGTGGCGTGAAACCCCAGAATGCGATGGAAAGAACAAAGATGAAGCCCTCGCAGGCCACGTGTTGTGCAGCAATGCACATCACGTTTCCAATAAAAACCTGTAGTGACTTAAAAGTAACAGACTTGTCTGAATTTTTGCTGCCTGTCTCTCCTCCCTCCTTCAAGATTTCCCTCGTGCAAGATGCTATCAGGACAAGGCGTGAAGTTGGATGTGTAAAACAGATTAAGAAGATTTTTGTCAACATTGGTACCCCAGTAAGTGCTGTGAGTAATGTGCAAGCTAGAGAAAGCGAGCCCCAAATCCCATTTTGATTTGGAAAGGCAGCTGGAGCAGAATTATGTAAAACTCTGTCTCAGACAGTACCAGAGTTTTGACAAGTGCATTTTGTGACGTGACCCTGCTGAGTGTGAGCCAGCACGGAGGCAGGAGCCGGGCAGGTGAGCTACTGTGTTGCGTGAAACACCATATTGACAGCGGTGCTCATGTATAGGCTGTAGGGCTTCGCGTGAAAGAAGTTTCCTACCCAGTAGAAGGCAGTGCTTGATATTTTCAGTTAAACAGAGTGAAGGATGGTCCCAATGACAAGGATCACGAGCTGCCGGGCTGTTTTCCGTGTCTGCTGTTACAAAGATAAGGATGTTTGTCTTCTTCCAGTTCCTCCTGGTTTTCTTTGTGCTCCCCTTACTCTGTCTTGGACAACAAAGCCCCTGCTTCCTTTTTGGGAGGGCAGCGTGGGGGCGGCGGCAGGGGCAGCGCTGTAGCAGGAGTTCCTCACTGCTTCGCGCAGGGCTCTCACACCTTGCGAGGAGCTCAGCTGGCACCTCTTGGAGCTTCTAGCTATCATGCTGTAGGACCGTCCACTCGTATGACAGTTTTTATTGTGATAATGGGAGCAAAAACCAACTCCCCTTACAACTCTGGATAGCCTCCAAAATACAACCCTCCCCCCCACTCCGTCTCTCTAAAAAGTAACTTCAAATGTTTAAGTTAAACCTCAGGAATAACTCATGCCCCAGAATTAAGCACCTCATTTTAGTAGAAATGGATCTCCTTTTGAAGGAACTGTTTTGTGTACTCGGGTACCAGTTCTTCTGCGTCCATTGCTTCATTTGGTGTCCCAGCCCTAAGAGTCTGGATGACAAATGTGGATTCCTCAGGAGCATTTGTTAAGACCAAAGCTTTGGGATACGTGGAAGCAGGCTCTGACGTTTCTAAATGCAGGTCTCCAGCCTGGGTTGAAGTTATGAAGGCACCAGATCGTTTTAACGGGGATCACCGTGATGGTGGACCCTCTGAAGCGATATAAAAAGCAGGGAAGCTTTTTCTGACTTGTGCATCATGGGCGTGCTTAGTGAAGCTGGCTCTAACAGCGTTTTCTTATGTGTAGGTGTGAGGACGAGACATGGAAAAGGGGGAAGGAATGGTTGGGAGTTAACTCAATGAATGCTCAGCATGAAAAAGAAAAAACAAACAAATCTGGAAAGCAATGTATGTACCTCCGTACCCACTTCCTTTCACTGCAGTCTGTCACAGAATCACAGAATGTGTCACAGGTTGGAAGGGACCTCCAGAGATCATCTGGTCCAGCCCCCCTGTTCAAGCAGGGTCACCCCAAGCACGTTACATGGGATCACATCCAGACGGGTTTTGAGCATCTCCAAAGAAGACACTCCACAAGCTCTCTGAGCAGCCTGTTGCAGTGCTCTGTCATCTGAACCGTAAAGAAGTTCTTCCTCATAAGAGGATGAAACCTCCTCCTCGTGGCTCTGTTTCACTTGCTCAGAAATCCATTCTGAAACCCACCAGCTGAACCGGGAACAATTACTAATGTAATGTGTGTAACTGTGGGTGACCCGTTTGGTGATAATGTGGAGCTGAGTAATAATACAGCGGTGCACTAAAAGTGAGGAGGGAGGTGGCTCGGGGACATGGTGTGGCAAACAGCTAGAGAGGAGGAAGTTGGAAGTGATGGGAGGAGGTTCCGGGATCTGGTGGAGCCAATAAAACGACCCATCTACGACATGTCTGGTGGGGAACCCGATGGCTAACAAAGACTGGACTGTCTGCTAGTGAAGTGCAAGCGCCTCTAGAGCCACAGGAATGAGATATCCTGGGATGCGTAAGAGCAACAGCATGTGTAAGGTTCAATTGCTTGAGAAAGAAACAAATCATGAAAGAAATGGTCAAGGCCACACTTGCTCCTTATTGCAATGCATCTCTTTGGTGTAATTACACAAAACTAGAATAGCATCGTTCCTTGCGCCAGGAACCGCTCTGCTCGGCTGTGGGATCGACTGTGGAACAGACGCCCATCAGTGCACCCCAAGCATTTTCCTCGGAGGGGTCTCCGCTCTCAGCTGCTCACCAGGACCTCCTGAAGCTGTGGACAAATGATATTAAGTGCTATTTTCTTGTGGTATGAATGAGAATTGCAAGAGGCCTCTCTGCATGACGGTGTGGTAGTGCTGTGCGAGTGAGATGCAGCATCTCTGCGAAGCAACATCCCTAGTGCTTAGTGGTTTGTTGAGTGATGTAGATTCTAGTAGGCACGCTGCTTTTACGTAACTCTGCATGTGATTTTCACTTTGTTGCTTCTTGTACCGTGCTTCTTGCAATATCTGCGGTGATTGTTAGGCAATCTATCGAAAGCATTTGGTTAATCAAAAATAAAAAAGGGGGAATTGTGGGAAAGGAATTTGCAGGTAGCTCTGCGCTGTTTCACACGTCCCCGAATGAGAGATAATGAGGAAACCAGCAGTAGAAACAAAAACTTGAGCAAGGTTGAGATAAAGGCAGTTGGCTACAGTGTTGAAGATGATCTCTGGGGCAGTGGCCAACTGCTGGCTGGCTCGAAGCACGTGTCTGAGGGTCTCTAACCAATTGTATGAGAGATTTGGGCACGTGGACAGCGCGTGGAGCTACGGGGAAAGTATATGTAGTAGTGAAAAAGGGCAAGAAAGGCCTCGTGTTGAAGAGCCATCAGGAGTCTGCGTCTTGCATGCCTTCACCTAGCTTAGCACGTGTACAGAGGTCCAGCGCCTAACTCAGAAATAATTCTTTAAAGTCAAGCACCAGGGCTTTGGTTGAAACAACATGGGAAGCTCCTCCTGTTCTGTATTCTGGGGGAATACACTTTTCCCTGCAGTGTATTCCCCAGGACATTTAGTACCTGTTGGCTGAACGCAAACGCACAACAGAGGGTACCCCAACACAGACGGGCAGCAGGTTCTTGTGCGTCACCTTTGAGCCCGAGCCTGAGCACGGAGCTGCTTTACGAAGCCCAGGTATGGCATTGCAACTCCAGACTTCTGAGTTCACTTGCTGATTCTCTCCCTCTCTGGGTCCAAAAATGTCCATGTTGGATTTCTCCCTTAATTCCCCATTCCGAAAGAATGACTTGGCCTAGTAGAGAGTCCTTCAGTAGTTTTGTTGGCCAAAGAGCTGTAGCCTGAAAGTCAGAAGTCTCCGTCATCCTACAGGAAGAGAGAACACGTCAGGGGCAAATTGCCTGACGTTTGGATATTTCTCTTAATTATCAAGACCAACCAACCACACGCAAAACGGCCAACATGCATAAATGAAAGAAAGCCAAGCACGGCGTGCCAGAGCTGGTCCAACAGTTGTTCTGGTTATCTCTAAGAGAGAATTTGAAGTTAGCTAAGGAGTGGAGAATAAGAATGACAAAGTGATGCTCTCTCTGAGGGCTCTTAGTATCTACGGCCATGGTCCGCCCAAGATCTTGTCTCTGAGGACCCCAAGTTCTTTCTGGACGTGGTTCTGCAGCAGCAGCAGGTTCTGCCCCGGGGGTCTCTGGCTGGTGTATTGGGGTAAGGAAAGCCGGGGTGCCAGCTTGGCTGTCTCGGTTTCCGTATGCCCATAGATGGAGACAGTAACCTGGCAACTGTGGGCTGATTGTGTGCTCATAATGCAGCCAGGCAGGATAAAAGGCAGCGCCTCCTCCTGCGGTCATCACTTCTTGGAAGTGCAGCTGTGACGAACGAGGTAGGATAAGGCTCGTCTCCAGTGTTTCCACCAGCTTGTCTCCAACAGTTCCATCCTGTGAACTGGCGATCAAGCTTCACGTTCGTTAGTCAGATGAGACCAGTGAATACGAGAGCGTTTAAATTTGCCTTCCTTTTAACAGGCACGCGATGAGTGCAGCGATGTCACAGGGTGAACGGTCCACTGGGAAGACCCTAGCGGTAAGATTAGCTCCTTCAGACTGCACCGGTTCATGCACTTTTTTGGATCTGGGTGGTCTAGTGCAAAGCTTGATACTGTTCATATGATAAATGGGCGAAAAAAGGGGGCAAAAGAAACAAAAAGTGAAATGCTGCGGATACTTGAGGCTCTGCTTACCTGCAGCAGAAACTGCAAGCTCTTCATGTGGTGGTGTCGGAAGCGTGCAGGTAGCTCTCACGCGCGCTTTCAGGGAGTCTTTAGCGGAGACAAGATCCTCTAGTACCATGGGCAGTGAATATTGGTCCCCAGATAGAGGGAGAAGCAGCTTCTGTTCCTCTCTCGCATCCCCCTGCCTCTCTTCCCAGCATGGTCATAAAGTAAGGGCTCGGCTGCTCTCTGTTCTGTCCTTTCCTCTGGGTCCTGGGGGCTGGACTGCAGTGCTTGGGAAAAGGCATCGGCTTGAATGAGTTACGGCCCCATGGGCAACGTGTCGGTCCTTCTCCCACAGTGGACGTACTTCATTTAAACACAATAACTTCACGAGTGGCCAGCCAAAGTTAGGAATCACGGTCAGCAAAGATGCTGTGAAATGCTAAAGGCCATTGAAGCCCAACTCCAAATCTCTCTGGTTGTTCTTATTCCCCCAATTTTTCCCTGCATTTTCATAAAGGCTAAGAAGGCTCTACGAAGCCCAGGAAGCAATACTGTCTACTGACAGTAACAAAGTAAGCAAACAAACAAAAGTCCAGTCAGTCCAACACTGCAGGCTGAAGCTCAGTCTGAAATACAAGCTATGTCACGATGTACCTGTTGCATTGGCAGGGCACGATGGAGTCACCTGCCGTGACCCCGCAGAAGGGCTCTCTCCAGCTCCTCGTGAAGTCACGGGAGTCCGCCAGTGCCACAAGCCCCAGCGTGGTGCGCCAGCGCCCACCAGTGCCACGGGCACGGTCACGTTCACGGAAGAGACGCATCCGTGTCAAATCCGTGGAAATACTGCGGGCACACGGTCGGCTCATGGAGACGATCGAGGAGGAGCCCCTGGACAGCTCGGGCGAGATGGAAACCTTCCCCGTTGCTGTCAAGGAGGTTGAGAGCCACGTGGAGAGCCTGGGTGGCAGGAAGGTGAGTGCAAGAAGGTTCTGCAGTTGAGAATGATTCCCCCACTATCCCTGTGGCCTTGTGATTCTAGCACTTCTCTCAACATGAGGCAAGCGTGTGCAACTGTGCCAAATCTCCTTGTTTTGCAAGGAGAGCACGGGAAATGGAAAGTGCGAGATACTGCTAAGCACGCTGGTGCGATGAGCTATCAGCTAAGCAGCACATGAATGCACCATTCACAAGCTGCAGTGCCACAGAAATTGCCCATAGAGCATCCTGGAGAACAGTGCTGCCAGAACAGCACCCCCTTCCAATGTGCTGCTGCTTCCTGTCATTTCTGCCCCCGAGAACCCTATCGGTCTCCTACTACCAGGAGCTTCTAACTCCCATCCCCTTGACGCCTTCTACCAGGGAGCAGAGAGTGCGAGGACCTCCCTGTCACCAGCTCGGACTAGCGAGCCTGAGAGCAATCCAGGCATAGCGGAGTCCACTGTTAAGAGGAGGAGGGCAGTCTCTGAGACGCTCTCAGAAAACGGAGAAAACAGCAATGCCAAAGGTGAGTCTGACCACTTGGATCTGCTTTCTTGCTTTAGTTGAGTGCACTCAATCTCTTATTTTGACGAGGGGCAACCACATTCGTGTCATCACGTGTCATCAGGAAAAGAACGTGGTGTTCTTATCGATGCCAAAGAAGCTTTTTGGCTCTCTCCGTTTTATCTTTGTGTTATGGAGGAGTGCCTGAAGCCCATTAAACACTTTTGGAGCAAAACACAACAGAACGGTCTCCTATGTTTAGAGAAGATAACTTATGATGAAGACAACCCAAATCTAAAACTGTGATACCAAAACTATGGGCAGCATTCATCAATGATGAAAAAGCAGGAACTTGCTATTCTCAGTTGGTGAAGATAGTTTGGATTTGGAGAGGTGTTGCTTTCGTAACAACACCTTAGCTTTTAAGCGTGGCTTTCCGGTTTCCACAAGTCGAATGCTCTGTGCTTGATGTGTTCTAACGTAAAAGTCGTTGAACGGCTGCTGAAAAGTTGGTGTTCCTGTTCGTTTTGCCTCCTGCTTTTCTTTCAAGATTCGAAACACGTGCACCCATGTCCCTCTCCCCAACTAGGATGTCTGTTTGTAGTTTCAGGGGGTGGTCGCAAACCTCTGAGAGGACTTCGAGAAGCGCGCCCTCCGAAGCCTGGCAAGACGCTGCAGCTCTTTGAGGAGAATGCCTCCTTAAAGGATAAAGAGTCTCTTCCTCAAGCTGCAGCGTCTGAAGCAGAGAAGAGGAGCTGCTTTGCCAATAATGTAAGATCCCAATGTCTCATTATCTTCTTAATTCTACGTTTGCTTTGCACAGGGTCAGACCCTAAAATACTGTCTGTATTTCTAGAAGCAAGCTATCAGATGGCTCACGGGGTGGATCAAAATTTAAATCCGAAATTAGGAAACTTAGATAGCAAACAGAGTCATCCTTCAGTCTGTCTCTACCAAATGAGATTTTTCATGCTACATGCCTCTGGTCTTTTGGGCAATCCCTTTTCATTCATGGAATTGTTCTTCTTTGTAGTCCACCTTTGCCTGAACCTCATTTATGAGGGCCCTAGGCGTGAGAGAGAGCAGCAATGCGGTTATCCTATTTGCTCGTGTTCACCAAAAACGGCAGCTTCTTTAGCACAACAAATATTCTTTATTGACAAATAATAAAATCCCACTCAGATGCACTGTGAGCTTAGAGCTCTTGCTGCTCAAACTGAAGGATTTGAAATCGCTGCGTTATAAACCAGCAGCCGTTTCAGATAAGGTACGGAAAGAGTGCAGGTGTTTTCAAACCACACAGTTCCTGCCCGCTGGCTTCTTGATTTCCTCATCGCTTTTGCGTATTCGGAGCAGATTCCTGCGGTTCCTTGGGCAGAGCAGGTTCAAATTCCCTCCTCCTGACACTGCAAAGAATGCTGCAGTTAGCTCTGTGTCCCCAAAAGGAAGAACTGTAGGAAGGCTGGCCCAAGTGAACTGTGTGGAGAACATAGGAACCGCTTCATTTACACTCTAGAACCCCTTGCCCTTTCTTGTTGACATGGACAGGACGTTCTTGCTACCAATGGAAACCACCTGGCCTTATTTAATCCTTCTAGATTTCCGAGGAGACCAAGGCCTGCACTGCGCCTGGCGGCCTGGCCGCAGTCAGGAGGCACTCTGAGAACAGGCAGACGGCCTCCTCGAGGATGAGCGATGCTCGTTGCCAGCAGGAGCAGAAAACTGCACAGGTAACAATGCCATTTGTAATAGTAACCAAGGAGGTTTTCTATGCTAAAGAGCTTGAGGGAAAAATACCATGATTTGCTTGGAAAGGTCTGTGCTTTTAGTTCGAGGTATCTTCCCGTGTAAGTTAGAAATGCGTAAGATTAGACATCGGTTCATCTCATACAGTCCGAATTTGGATTTTCACTATGCAGTTGCAATTTTAAATGTAAGCCGTGAAAGTGGTGGGAATAAAGGAAGCTTAGCAATCAGGGGCACATAAAGAAGTATTTAGTACAGTCTGTAATTCAGCAAGTATTTCTACTGTGTGACAAACACAACTAAAGAAGAAGTCAATGAACACTTCTGCTTTTCCTTTCCTTCTCTGCTGAAGGCAATCTCTTCTTTCCTTGTTTTCGTTCTCTAAATGTGTGTATTTTCTGTCACCAGTTTCTCAGATACACAGAATCTGTCCACTGGAGAAGTGATGAAAAGTGCCCAAAAGTTGAAGGCGCTATGAACCAGCCATTTATAGCGGCAGAGAAGATGGAAGCGCTAAGACAGCCAAAATCTACCATGTCTTCAGTGGCTTCCAGAATGAAAGCAATTAACGCAATCCTTAAAAATCAACAACTTCCTGTAAGACGTCCACGCCATCTTGAAGCTGGTGCACCAAATCCGGAGTGCAAAAGAAAGGAATCCTCTGTGATCCAGGTGTTTCCAAATCTTAAGGAGCCACAGAGGAGGGAGCCATTGCGCCAGCCGATAAAGAAAATCAATTCTGCAGCTTCCAGACTGAAGGCCATCAATGAAATGCACAAGAGCCAAAGTAATCTTCTAGGATGGCCAAACCAGCAAGAAGCTGCTTTAGTGGCTTGCGATATGCAGTGGCGTGAAACCCCAGAATGCGATGGAAAGAACAAAGATGAAGCCCTCGCAGGCCACGTGTTGTGCAGCAATGCACATCACATTTCCAATAAAAACCTGTAGTGACTTAAAAGTAACAGACTTGTCTGAATTTTTGCTGCCTGTCTCTCCTCCCTCCTTCAAGATTTCCCTCGTGCAAGATGCTATCAGGACAAGGCGTGAAGTTGGATGTGTAAAACAGATTAAGAAGATTTTTGTCAACATTGGTACCCCAGTAAGTGCTGTGAGTAATGTGCAAGCTTGAGAAAGCGAGCCCCAAATCCCATTTTGATTTGGAAAGGCAGCTGGAGCAGAATTATGTAAAACTCTGTCTCAGACAGTACCAGAGTTTTGACAAGTGCATTTTGTGACGTGACCCTGCTGAGTGTGAGCCAGCACGGAGGCAGGAGCCGGGCAGGTGAGCTACTGTGTTGCGTGAAACACCATATTGACAGCGGTGCTCATGTATAGGCTGTAGGGCTTCGCGTGAAAGAAGTTTCCTACCCAGTAGAAGGCAGTGCTTGATATTTTCAGTTAAACAGAGTGAAGGATGGTCCCAATGACAAGGATCACGAGCTGCCGGGCTGTTTTCCGTGTCTGCTGTTACAAAGATAAGGATGTTTGTCTTCTTCCAGTTCCTCCTGGTTTTCTTTGTGCTCCCCTTACTCTGTCTTGGACAACAAAGCCCCTGCTTTCTTTTTGGGAGGGCAGCGTGGGGGCGGCGGCAGGGGCAGCGCTGTAGCAGGAGTTCCTCACTGCTTCGCGCAGGGCTCTCGCACCTTGCGAGGAGCTCAGCTGGCACCTCTTGGAGCTTCTAGCAATCATGCTGTAGGACCGTCCACTCGTATGACAGTTTTTATTGTGATAATGGGAGCAAAAACCAACTCCCCTTACAACTCTGGATAGCCTCCAAAATACAACCCCCCCCCCCCCCCACTCCGTCTCTCTAAAAAGTAACTTCAAATGTTTAAGTTAAACCTCAGGAATAACTCATGCCCCAGAATTAAGCACCTCATTTTAGTAGAAATGGATCTCCTTTTGAAGGAACTGTTTTGTGTACTCGGGTACCAGTTCTTCTGCGTCCATTGCTTCATTTGGTGTCCCAGCCCTAAGAGTCTGGATGACAAATGTGGATTCCTCAGGAGCATTTGTTAAGACCAAAGCTTTGGGATACGTGGAAGCAGGCTCTGACGTTTCTAAATGCAGGTCTCCAGCCTGGGTTGAAGTCATGAAGGCACCAGATCGTTTTAATGGGGATCACCGTGATGGTGGACCCTCTGAAGTGATATAAAAAACAGGGAAGCTTTTTCCGACTTGTGCATCGTGGGCGTGCTTAGTGAAGCTGGCTCTAACAGCGTTTTCTTATGTGTAGGTATGAGGACGAGACATGGAAAAGGGGGAAGGAATGGTTGGGAGTTCCTCAAGGAACGCGTTTTAGTGAAACAAAAGATGACATTTAAATACGGGGTTTGTTTCACTGCAGATTTTTGGCAGTAGACAGGGCGCTTACTGGAATGCAATTCTGTGGAGTTGGCAAGGCTTTGGGAGATGGTGCCCAGGTGCAGTATGTTGGTGCTGCCTCCTGAAGATCAGCTCTGACTTGACTCAGGCACTTTGTTGTTTCCATGCAACTGCTCAGCATGAGAAAGAAATAACAAACAAACAAATCTGGAAAGCAATGTATGTACCTCCGTACCCACTTCCTTTCACTGCAGTCTGTCACAGAATCACAGAATGTGTCACAGGTTGGAAGGGACCTCCAGAGATCATCTGGTCCAGCCCCCCTGTTCAAGCAGGGTCACCCCAAGCACGTTACATGGGATCACATCCAGACGGGTTTTGAGCATCTCCAAAGAAGACACTCCACAAGCTCTCTGAGCAGCCTGTTGCAGTGCTCTGTCATCTGAACCGTAAAGAAGTTCTTCCTCATAAGAGGATGAAACCTCCTCCTCGTGGCTCTGTTTCACTTGCTCAGAAATCCATTCTGAAACCCACCAGCTGAACCGGGAACAATTACTAATGTAATGTGTGTAACTGTGGGTGACCCGTTTGGTGATAATGTGGAGCTGAGTAATAATACAGCGGTGCACTAAAAGTGAGGAGGGAGGTGGCTCGGGGACATGGTGTGGCAAACAGCTAGAGAGGAGGAAGTTGGAAGTGATGGGAGGAGGTTCCGGGATCTGGTGGAGCCAATAAAACGACCCATCTACGACATGTCTGGTGGGGAACCCGATGGCTAACAAAGACTGGACTGTCTGCTAGTGAAGTGCAAGCGCCTCTAGAGCCACAGGAATGAGATATCCTGGGATGCGTAAGAGCAACAGCATGTGTAAGGTTCAATTGCTTGAGAAAGAAACAAATCATGAAAGAAATGGTCAAGGCCACACTTGCTCCTTATTGCAATGCATCTCTTTGGTGTAATTACACAAAACTAGAATAGCATCGTTCCTTGCGCCAGGAACCGCTCTGCTCGGCTGTGGGATCGACTGTGGAACAGACGCCCATCAGTGCACCCCAAGCATTTTCCTCGGAGGGGTCTCCGCTCTCAGCTGCTCACCAGGACCTCCTGAAGCTGTGGACAAATGATATTAAGTGCTATTTTCTTGTGGTATGAATGAGAATTGCAAGAGGCCTCTCTGCATGACGGTGTGGTAGTGCTGTGCGAGTGAGATGCAGCATCTCTGCGAAGCAACATCCCTAGTGCTTAGTGGTTTGTTGAGTGATGTAGATTCTAGTAGGCACGCTGCTTTTACGTAACTCTGCATGTGATTTTCACTTTGTTGCTTCTTGTACCGTGCTTCTTGCAATATCTGCGGTGATTGTTAGGCAATCTGTCGAAAGCATTTGGTTAATCAAAAATAAAAAAGGGGGAATTGTGGGAAAGGAATTTGCAGGTAGCTCTGCGCTGTTTCACACGTCCCCGAATGAGAGATAATGAGGAAACCAGCAGTAGAAACAAAAACTTGAGCAAGGTTGAGATAAAGGCAGTTGGCTACAGTGTTGAAGATGATCTCTGGGGCAGTGGCCAACTGCTGGCTGGCTCGAAGCACGTGTCTGAGGGTCTCTAACCAATTGTATGAGAGATTTGGGCACGTGGACAGCGCGTGGAGCTACGGGGAAAGTATATGTAGTAGTGAAAAAGGGCAAGAAAGGCCTCCTGTTGAAGAGCCATCAGGAGTCTGTGTCTTGCATCCCTTCACCTAGCTTAGCACGTGTACAGAGGTCCAGTGCCTAACTCAGAAATAATTCTTTAAAGTCAAGCACCAGGGCTTTGGTTGAAACAACATGGGAAGCTCCTCCTGTTCTGTATTCTGGGGGAATACACTTTTCCCTGCAGTGTATTCCCCAGGACATTTAGTACCTGTTGGGTGAACACAAACGCACAACAGAGGGTACCCCAACACAGACGGGCAGCAGGTTCTTGTGCGTCACCTTTGAGCCCGAGCCTGAGCACGGAGCTGCTTTACGAAGCCCAGGTATGGCATTGCAACTCCAGACTTCTGAGTTCACTTGCTGATTCTCTCCCTCTCTGGGTCCAAAAATGTCCATGTTGGATTTCTCCCTTAATTCCCCATTCCGAAAGAATGACTTGGCCTAGTAGAGAGTCCTTCAATTGTTTTATTGGCCAAAGAGCTGTAGCCTGAAAGTCAGAAGTCTCCGTCATCCTACAGGAAGAGAGAACACGTCAGGGGCAAATTGCCTGACGTTTGGATATTTCTCTTAATTATCAAGACCAACCAAAACGGCCAACATGCATAAATGAAAGAAAGCCAAGCACGGCGTGCCAGAGCTGGTCCAACAGTTGTTCTGGTTAGCTCTAAGAGAGAATTTGAAGTTAGCTAAGGAGTGGAGAATAAGAATGACAAAGTGATGCTCTCTCTGAGGGCTCTTAGTATCTACGGCCATGGTCCGCCCAAGATCTTGTCTCTGAGGACCCCAAGTTCTTTCTGGACGTGGTTCTGCAGCAGCAGCAGGTTCTGCCCCGGGGGTCTCTGGCTGGTGTATTGGGGTAAGGAAAGCCGGGGTGCCAGCTTGGCTGTCTCGGTTTCCGTATGCCCATAGATGGAGACAGTAACCTGGCAACTGTGGGCTGATTGTGTGCTCATAATGCAGCCAGGCAGGATAAAAGGCAGCGCCTCCTCCTGCGGTCATCACTTCTTGGAAGTGCAGCTGTGACGAACGAGGTAGGATAAGGCTCGTCTCCAGTGTTTCCACCAGCTTGTCTCCAACAGTTCCATGCTGTGAACTGGCGATCAAGCTTCACGTTCGTTAGTCAGATGAGACCAGTGAATACGAGAGCGTTTAAATTTGCCTTCCTTTTAACAGGCACGAGATGAGTGCAGCGATGTCACAGGGTGAACGGTCCACTGGGAAGACCCTAGCGGTAAGATTAGCTCCTTCAGACTGCACCGGTTCATGCACTTTTTTGGATCTGGGTGGTCTAGTGCAAAGCTTGATACTGTTCATGTGATAAATGGGCGAAAAAAGGGGGCAAAAGAAACAAAAAGTGAACTGCTGCGGGTACTTGAGGCTCTGCTTACCTGCAGCAGAAACTGCAAGCTCTTCATGTGGTGGTGTCGGAAGCGTGCAGGTAGCTCTCACGCGCGCTTTCAGGGAGTCTTTAGCGGAGACAAGATCCTCTAGTACCATGGGCAGTGAATATTGGTCCCCAGCTAGAGGGAGAAGCAGCTTCTGTTCCTCTCTCGCATCCCCCTGCCTCTCTTCCCAGCATGGTCATAAAGTAAGGGCTCGGCTGCTCTCTGTTCTGTCCTTTCCTCTGGGTCCTGGGGGCTGGACTGCAGTGCTTGGGAAAAGGCATCGGCTTGAATGAGTTACGGCCCCATGGGCAACGTGTCGGTCCTTCTCCCACAGTGGACGTACTTCATTTAAACACAATAACTTCACGAGTGGCCAGCCAAAGTTAGGAATCACGGTCAGCAAAGATGCTGTGAAATGCTAAAGGCCATTGAAGCCCAACTCCAAATCTCTCTGGTTGTTCTTATTCCCCCAATTTTTCCCTGCATTTTCATAAAGGCTAAGAAGGCTCTACGAAGCCCAGGAAGCAATACTGTCTACTGACAGTAACAAAGTAAGCAAACAAACAAAAGTCCAGTCAGTCCAACACTGCAGGCTGAAGCTCAGTCTGAAATACAAGCTATGTCATGATGTACCTGTTTCATTGGCAGGGCACGATGGAGTCACCTGCCGTGACCCCGCAGAAGGGCTCTCTCCAGCTCCTCGTGAAGTCACGGGAGTCCACCAGTGCCACCAGCCCCAGCGTGGTGCGCCAGCGCCCACCAGTGCCACGGGCACGGTCACGTTCACGGAAGAGACGCATCCGTGTCAAATCCGTGGAAATACTGCGGGCACACGGTCGGCTCATGGAGACGATCGAGGAGGAGCCCCTGGACAGCTCGGGCGAGATGGAAACCTTCCCCGTTGCTGTCAAGGAGGTTGAGAGCCACGTGGAGAGCCTGGGTGGCAGGAAGGTGAGTGCAAGAAGGTTCTGCAGTTGAGAATGATTCCCCCACTAACCCTGTGGCCTTGTGATTCTAGCACTTCTCTCAACATGAGGCAAGCGTGTGCAACTGTGCCAAATCTCCTTGTTTTGCAAGGAGAGCACGGGAAATGGAAAGTGCGAGATACTGCTAAGCACGCTGGTGCGATGAGCTATCAGCTAAGCAGCACATGAATGCACCATTCACAACCTGCAGTGCCACAGAAATTGCCCATAGAGCATCCTGGAGAACACTGCTGCCAGAACAGCACCCCCTTCCAATGTGCTGCTGCTTCATGTCATTTCTGCCCCCGAGAACCCTATCGGTCTCCTACCAGGAGCTTCTAACTCCCATCCCCTTGACGTCTTCTAACAGGGAGCCGAGAGTGCGAGGACCTCCCTGTCACCAGCTCGGACTAGCGAGCCTGAGAGCAATCCAGGCATAGCGGAGTCCACTGTTAAGAGGAGGAGGGCAGTCTCTGAGACGCTCTCAGAAAACGGAGAAAACAGCAATGCCAAAGGTGAGTCTGACCACTTGGATCTGCTTTCTTGCTTTAGTTGAGTGCACTCGATCTCTATTTTGACGAGGGGCAACCACATTCGTGTCATCACGTGTCATCAGGAAAAGAACGTGGTGTTCTTTATCGATGCCAAAGAAGCTTTTTGGCTCTCTCCGTTTTATCTTTGTGTTATGGAGGAGTGCCCGAAGCCCATTAAACACTTTTGGAGCAAAACACAACAGAACGGTCTCCTATGTTTAGAGAAGATAACTTATGATGAAGACAACCCAAATCTAAAACTGTGATACCAAAACTATGGGCAGCATTCATCAATGATGAAAAAGCAGGAACTTGCTATTCTCAGTTGGTGAAGATAGTTTGGATTTGGAGAGGTGTTGCTTTCGTAACAACACCTTAGCTTTTAAGCGTGGCTTTCCGGTTTCCACAAGTCGAATGCTCTGTGCTTGATGTGTTCTAACGTAAAAGTCGTTGAACGGCTGCTGAAAAGTTGGTGTTCCTGTTCGTTTTGCCTCCTGCTTTTCTTTCAAGATTCGAAACACGTGCACCCATGTCCCTCTCCCCAACTAGGATGTCTGTTTGTAGTTTCAGGGGGTGGTCGCAAACCTCTGAGAGGACTTCGAGAAGCGCGCCCTCCGAAGCCTGGCAAGACGCTGCAGCTCTTTGAGGAGAATGCCTCCTTAAAGGATAAAGAGTCTCTTCCTCAAGCTGCAGCATCTGAAGCAGAGAAGAGGAGCTGCTTTGCCAATAATGTAAGATTGCAATGTCTCATTATCTTCTTAATTCTACGTTTGCTTTGCACAGGGTCAGACCCTAAAATACTGTCTGTATTTCTAGAAGCAAGCTATCAGATGGCTCACGGGGTGGATCAAAATTTAAATCCGAAATTAGGAAACTTAGATAGCAAACAGAGTCATCCTTCAGTCTGTCTCTACCAAATGAGATTTTTCATGCTACATGCCTCTGGTCTTTTGGGCAATCCCTTTTCATTCATGGAATTGCTCTTCTTTGTAGTCCACCTTTGCCAGAACCTCATTTATGAGGGCCCCCTGTCTTGTTGACATGGACAGGACGTTCTTGCTACCAATGGAAACCACCTGGCCTTATTTAATCCTTCTAGATTTCCGAGGAGACCAAGGCCTGCACTGCGCCTGGCGGCCTGGCCGCAGTCAGGAGGCACTCTGAGAACAGGCAGACCGCCTCCTCGAGGATGAGCGATGCTCGTTGCCAGCAGGAGCAGAAAACTGCACAGGTAACAATGCCATTTGTAATAGTAACCAAGGAGGTCTTCTATGCTAAAGAGCTTGAGGGAAAAATACCATGATTTGCTTGGCAAGGTCTGTGCTTTTAGTTCGAGGTATCTTCCCGTGTAAGTTAGAAACGCGTAAGATTAGACATCGGTTCATCTCATACAGTCCGAATTTGGATTTTCACTATGCAGTTGCAATTTTAAATGTAAGCCGTGAAAGTGGTGGGAATAAAGGAAGCTTAGCAATCAGGGGCACATAAAGAAGTATTTAGTACAGTCTGTAATTCAGCAAGTATTTCTACTGTGTGACAAACACAACTAAAGAAGAAGTCAATGAACACTTCTGCTTTTCCTTTCCTTCTCTGCTGAAGGCAATCTCTTCTTTCCTTGTTTTCCTTCTCTAAATGTGTGTATTTTCTGTCACCAGTTTCTCAGATACACAGAATCTGTCCACTGGAGAAGTGATGAAAAGTGCCCAAAAGTTGAAGGCGCTATGAACCAGCCATTTATAGCGGCAGAGAAGATGGAAGCGCTAAGACAGCCAAAATCTACAATGTCTTCAGTGGCTTCCAGAATGAAAGCAATTAACACAATCCTTAAAAATCAACAACTTCCTGTAAGACGTCCACGCCATCTTGAAGCTGGTTCACCAAATCCGGAGCGCAAAAGAAACGAATCCTCTGTGATTCAGGTGTTTCCAAATCTTAAGGAGCCACAGAGGAGGGAGCCATTGCGCCAGCCGATAAAGAAAATCAATTCTGCAGCTTCCAGACTGAAGGCCATCAATGAAATGCACAAGAGCCAAAGTAATCTTCTAGGATGGCCAAACCAGCAAGAAGCTGCTTTAGTGGCTTACGATATGCAGTGGCGTGAAACCCCAGAATGCGATGGAAAGAACAAAGATGAAGCCCTCGCAGGCCACGTGTTGTGCAGCAATGCACATCACGTTTCCAATAAAAACCTGTAGTGACTTAAAAGTAACAGACTTGTCTGAATTTTTGCTGCCTGTCTCTCCTCCCTCCTTCAAGATTTCCCTCGTGCAAGATGCTATCAGGACAAGGCGTGAAGTTGGATGTGTAAAACAGATTAAGAAGATTTTTGTCAACATTGGTACCCCAGTAAGTGCTGTGAGTAATGTGCAAGCTAGAGAAAGCGAGCCCCAAATCCCATTTTGATTGGGAAAGGCAGCTGGAGCAGAATTATGTAAAACTCTGTCTCAGACAGTAAGAGAGTTTTGACAAGTGCATTTTGTGACGTGACCCTGCTGAGTGTGAGGCAGCACGGAGGCAGGAGCCGGGCAGGTGAGCTACTGTGTTGCGTGAAACACCATATTGACAGCGGTGCTCATGTATAGGCTGTAGGGCTTCGCGTGAAAGAACTTTCCTACCCAGTAGAAGGCAGTGCTTGATATTTTCAGTTAAACAGAGTGAAGGATGGTCCCAATGACAAGGATCACGAGCTGCCGGGCTGTTTTCCGTGTCTGCTGTTACAAAGATAAGGATGTTTGTCTTCTTCCAGTTCCTCCTGGTTTTCTTTGTGCTCCCCTTACTCTGTCTTGGACAACAAAGCCCCTGCTTCCTTTTTGGGAGGGCAGCGTGGGGGCGGCGGCAGGGGCAGCGCTGTAGCAGGAGTTCCTCACTGCTTCGCGCAGGGCTCTCGCACCTTGCGAGGAGCTCAGCTGGCACCTCTTGGAGCTTCTAGCAATCATGCTGTAGGACCGTCCACTCGTATGACAGTTTTTATTGTGATAATGGGAGAAAAAACCAACTCCCCTTACAACTCTGGATAGCCTCCAAAATACAACCCCCCCCCCACTCCATCTCTCTAAAAAGTAACTTCAAATGTTTAAGTTAAACCTCAGGAATAACTCATGCCCCAGAATTAAGCACCTCATTTTAGTAGAAATGGATCTCCTTTTGAAGGAACTGTTTTGTGTACTCGGGTACCAGTTCTTCTGCGTCCATTGCTTCATTTGGTGTCCCAGCCCTAAGAGTCTGGATGACAAATGTGGATTCCTCAGGAGCATTTGTTAAGACCAAAGCTTTGGGATACGTGGAAGCAGGCTCTGACGTTTCTAAATGCAGGTCTGCAGCCTGGGTTGAAGTCATGAAGGCACCAGATCGTTTTAATGGGGATCACCGTGATGGTGGACCCTCTGAAGTGATATAAAAAACAGGGAAGCTTTTTCTGCCTTGTGCATCGTGGGCGTGCTTAGTGAAGCTGGCTCTAACAGCGTTTTCTTATGTGTAGGTATGAGGACGAGACATGGAAAAGGGGGAAGGAATGGTTGGGAGTTCCTCAAGGAACGCGTTTTAGTGAAACAAAAGATGACATTTAAATACGGGGTTTGTTTCACTGCAGATTTTTGGCAGTAGACAGGGCGCTTACTGGAATGCAATTCTGTGGAGTTGGCAAGGCTTTGGGAGATGGTGCCCAGGTGCAGTATATTGGTGCTGCCTCCTGAAGATCAGCTCTGACTTGACTCAGGCACTTTGTTGTTTCCATGCAACTGCTCAGCATGAGAAAGAAATAAGAAACAAACAAAGAAGGAAAGCAATGTATGTACCTCCGTACCCACTTCCTTTCACTGCAGTCTGTCACAGAATCACAGAATGTGTCACAGGTTGGAAGGGACCTCCAGAGATCATCTGGTCCAGCCCCCCTGTTCAAGCAGGGTCACCCCAAGCACGTTACATGGGATCACATCCAGACGGGTTTTGAGCATCTCCAAAGAAGACACTCCACAAGCTCTCTGAGCAGCCTGTTGCAGTGCTCTGTCATCTGAACCGTAAAGAAGTTCTTCCTCATAAGAGGATGAAACCTCCTCCTCGTGGCTCTGTTTCGCTTGCTCAGAAATCCATTCTGAAACCCACCAGCTGAACCGGGAACAATTACTAATGTAATGTGTCTAACTGTGGGTGACCCGTTTGGTGATAATGTGGAGCTGAGTAATAATACAGCGGTGCACTAAAAGTGAGGAGGGAGGTGGCTCGGGGACATGGTGTGGCAAACAGCTAGAGAGGAGGAAGTTGGAAGTGATGGGAGGAGGT
This sequence comes from Anas acuta, assembly GCF_963932015.1. Taxonomy (NCBI): domain Eukaryota; kingdom Metazoa; phylum Chordata; class Aves; order Anseriformes; family Anatidae; genus Anas; species Anas acuta. The sequence continues at coordinate 5,861,323 of NC_088994.1, forward strand.
TCCGGGATCTGGTGGAGCCAATAAAACGACCCATCTACGACATGTCTGGTGGGGAACCCGATGGCTAACAAAGACTGGACTGTCTGCTAGTGAAGTGCAAGCGCCTCTGGAGCCACAGGAATGAGATATCCTGGGATGCGTAAGAGCAACAGCATGTGTAAGGTTCAATTGCTTGAGAAAGAAACAAATCATGAAAGAAATGGTCAAGGCCACACTTGCTCCTTATTGCAATGCATCTCTTTGGTGTAATTACACAAAACTAGAATAGCATCGTTCCTTGCGCCAGGAACCGCTCTGCTCGGCTGTGGGATCGACTGTGGAACAGACGCCCATCAGTGCACCCCAAGCATTTTCCTCGGAGGGGTCTCCGCTCTCAGCTGCTCACCAGGACCTCCTGAAGCTGTGGACAAATGATATTAAGTGCTATTTTCTTGTGGTATGAATGAGAATTGCAAGAGGCCTCTCTGCATGACGGTGTGGTAGTGCTGTGCGAGTGAGATGCAGCATCTCTGCGAAGCAACATCCCTAGTGCTTAGTGGTTTGTTGAGTGATGTAGATTCTAGTAGGCACGCTGCTTTTACGTAACTCTGCATGTGATTTTCACTTTGTTGCTTCTTGTACCGTGCTTCTTGCAATATCTGCGGTGATTGTTAGGCAATCTATCGAAAGCATTTGGTTAATCAAAAATAAAAAAGGGGGAATTGTGGGAAAGGAATTTTCAGGTAGCTCTGCGCTGTTTCACACGTCCCCGAATGAGAGATAATGAGGAAACCAGCAGTAGAAACAAAAACTTGAGCAAGGTTGAGATAAAGGCAGTTGGCTACAGTGTTGAAGATGATCTCTGGGGCAGTGGCCAACTGCTGGCTGGCTCGAAGCACGTGTCTGAGGGTCTCTAACCAATTGTATGAGAGATTTGGGCACGTGGACAGCGCGTGGAGCTACGGGGAAAGTATATGTAGTAGTGAAAAAGGGCAAGAAAGGCCTCCTGTTGAAGAGCCATCAGGAGTCTGTGTCTTGCATCCCTTCACCTAGCTTAGCACGTGTACAGAGGTCCAGTGCCTAACTCAGAAATAATTCTTTAAAGTCAAGCACCAGGGCTTTGGTTGAAACAACATGGGAAGCTCCTCCTGTTCTGTATTCTGGGGGAATACACTTTTCCCTGCAGTGTATTCCCCAGGACATTTAGTACCTGCCGGCTGAACACAAACGCGCAACAGAGGGTACCCCAACACAGACGGGCAGCAGGTTCTTGTGCGTCACCTTTGAGCCCGAGCCTGAGCACGGAGCTGCTTTACGAAGCCCAGGTATGGCATTGCAACTCCAGACTTCTGAGTTCACTTGCTGATTCTCTCCCTCTCTGGGTCCAAAAATGTCCATGTTGGATTTCTCCCTTAATTCCCCATTCCGAAAGAATGACTTGGCCTAGTAGAGAGTCCTTCAATTGTTTTATTGGCCAAAGAGCTGTAGCCTGAAAGTCAGAAGTCTCCGTCATCCTACAGGAAGAGAGAACACGTCAGGGGCAAATTGCCTGACGTTTGGATATTTCTCTTAATTATCAAGACCAACCAAAACGGCCAACATGCATAAATGAAAGAAAGCCAAGCACGGCGTGCCAGAGCTGGTGCAACAGTTGTTCTGGTTAGCTCTAAGAGAGAATTTGAAGTTAGCTAAGGAGTGGAGAATAAGAATGACAAAGTGATGCTCTCTCTGAGGGCTCTTAGTATCTACGGCCATGGTCCGCCCAAGATCTTGTCTGTGAGGACCCCAAGTTCTTTCTGGACGTGGTTCTGCAGCAGCAGCAGGTTCTGCCCCGGGGGTCTCTGGCTGGTGTATTGGGGTAAGGAAAGCCGGGGTGCCAGCTTGGCTGTCTCGGTTTCCGTATGCCCATAGATGGAGACAGTAACCTGGCAACTGTGGGCTGATTGTGTGCTCATAATGCAGCCAGGCAGGATAAAAGGCAGCGCCTCCTCCTGCGGTCATCACTTCTTGGAAGTGCAGCTGTGACGAACGAGGTAGGATAAGGCTCGTCTCCAGTGTTTCCACCAGCTTGTCTCCAACAGTTCCATCCTGTGAACTGGCGATCAAGCTTCACGTTCGTTAGTCAGATGAGACCAGTGAATACGAGAGCGTTTAAATTTGCCTTCCTTTTAACAGGCACGAGATGAGTGCAGCGATGTCACAGGGTGAACGGTCCACTGGGAAGACCCTAGCGGTAAGATTAGCTCCTTCAGACTGCACCGGTTCATGCACTTTTTTGGATCTGGGTGGTCTAGTGCAAAGCTTGATACTGTTCATGTGATAAATGGGCGAAAAAAGGGGGCAAAAGAAACAAAAAGTGAACTGCTGCGGGTACTTGAGGCTCTGCTTACCTGCAGCAGAAACTGCAAGCTCTTCATGTGGTGGTGTCGGAAGCGTGCAGGTAGCTCTCACGCGCGCTTTCAGGGAGTCTTTAGCGGAGACAAGATCCTCTAGTACCATAGGCAGTGAATATTGGTCCCCAGATAGAGGGAGAAGCAGCTTCTGTTCCTCTCTCGCATCCCCCTGCCTCTCTTCCCAGCATGGTCATAAAGTAAGGGCTCGGCTGCTCTCTGTTCTGTCCTTTCCTCTGGGTCCTGGGGGCTGGACTGCAGTGCTTGGGAAAAGGCATCGGCTTGAATGAGTTACGGCCCCATGGGCAACGTGTCGGTCCTTCTCCCACAGTGGACGTACTTCATTTAAACACAATAACTTCACGAGTGGCCAGCCAAAGTTAGGAATCACGGTCAGCAAAGATGCTGTGAAATGCTAAAGGCCATTGAAGCCCAACTCCAAATCTCTCTGGTTGTTCTTATTCCCCCAATTTTTCCCTGCATTTTCATAAAGGCTAAGAAGGCTCTACGAAGCCCAGGAAGCAATACTGTCTACTGACAGTAACAAAGTAAGCAAACAAACAAAAGTCCAGTCAGTCCAACACTGCAGGCTGAAGCTCAGTCTGAAATACAAGCTATGTCACGATGTACCTGTTGCATTGGCAGGGCACGATGGAGTCACCTGCCGTGACCCCGCAGAAGGGCTCTCTCCAGCTCCTCGTGAAGTCACGGGAGTCCGCCAGTGCCACCAGCCCCAGCGTGGTGCGCCAGCGCCCACCAGTGCCACGGGCACGGTCACGTTCACGGAAGAGACGCATCCGTGTCAAATCCGTGGAAATACTGCGGGCACACGGTCGGCTCATGGAGACGATCGAGGAGGAGCCCCTGGACAGCTCGGGCGAGATGGAAACCTTCCCCGTTGCTGTCAAGGAGGTTGAGAGCCACGTGGAGAGCCTGGGTGGCAGGAAGGTGAGTGCAAGAAGGTTCTGCAGTTGAGAATGATTCCCCCACTATCCCTGTGGCCTTGTGATTCTAGCACTTCTGAAAACATGAGGCAAGCGTGTGCAACTGTGCCAAATCTCCTTGTTTTGCAAGGAGACCATGGGAAATGGAAAGTGTGAGATACTGCTAAGCACGCTGGTGCGATGAGCTATCAGCTAAGCAGCACATGAATGCACCATTCACAACCTGCAGTGCCACAGAAATTGCCCATAGAGCATCCTGGAGAACACTGCTGCCAGAACAGCACCCCCTTCCAATGTGCTGCTGCTTCCTGTCATTTCTGCCCCCGAGAACCCTATCGGTCTCCTACCAGGAGCTTCTAACTCCCATCCCCTTGACGTCTTCTAACAGGGAGCAGAGAGTGCGAGGACCTCCCTGTCACCAGCTCGGACTAGCGAGCCTGAGAGCAATCCAGGCATAGCGGAGTCCACTGTTAAGAGGAGGAGGGCAGTCTCTGAGACGCTCTCAGAAAACGGAGAAAACAGCAATGCCAAAGGTGAGTCTGACCACTTGGATCTGCTTTCTTGCTTTAGTTGAGTGCACTCAATCTCTATTTTGACGAGGGGCAACCACATTCGTGTCATCACGTGTCACCAGGAAAAGAACGTGGTGTTCTTATCGATGCCAAAGAAGCTTTTTGGCTCTCTCCGTTTTATCTTTGTGTTATGGAGGAGTGCCTGAAGCCCATTAAACACTTTTGGAGCAAAACTCAACAGAACGGTGTGCTGTGTTTAGAGAAGATAACTTATGATGGAGATAACCCAAATCTAAAACTATGATGTCAAATATACTATGGGCAGCATTCATCAATGATGAAAAAGCAGGAACTTGCTATTCTCAGTTGGTGAAGATAGTTTGGATTTGGAGAGGTGTTGCTTTCGTAACAACACCTTAGCTTTTAAGCGTGGCTTTCCGGTTTCCACAAGTCGAATGCTCTGTGCTTGATGTGTTCTAACGTAAAAGTCGTTGAACGGCTGCTGAAAAGTTGGTGTTCCTGTTCGTTTTGCCTGCTGCTTTTCTTTCAAGATTCGAAACACGTGCACCCATGTCCCTCTCCCCAACTAGGATGTCTGTTTGTAGTTTCAGGGGGTGGTCGCAAACTTCTGAGAGGACTTCGAGAAGCGCGCCCTCCGAAGCCTGGCAAGACGCTGCAGCTCTTTGAGGAGAATGCCTCCTTAAAGGATAAAGAGTCTCTTTCTCAAGCTGCAGCGTCTGAAGCAGAGAAGAGGAGCTGCTTTGCCAATAATGTAAGATTGCAATGTCTCATTATCTTCTTAATTCTACGTTTGCTTTGCACAGGGTCAGACCCTAAAATACTGTCTGTATTTCTACAAGCAAGCTATCAGATGGCTCACGGGGTGGATCAAAATTTAAATCCGAAATTAGGAAACTTAGATAGCAAACAGAGTCATCCTTCAGTCTATCTCTACCAAATGAGATTTTTCATGCTACATGCCTCTGGTCTTTTGGGCAATCCCTTTTCATTCATGGAATTGCTCTTCTTTGTAGTCCACCTTTGCCAGAACCTCATTTATGAGGGCCCTAGGCGTGAGAGAGAGCAGCAATGCGGTTATCCTATTTGCTCGTGTTCACCAAAAACGGCAGCTTCTTTAGCACAACAAATATTCTTTATTGACAAATAATAAAATCCCATTCAGATGCACCGTGAGCTTAGAGCTCTTGCTGCTGAAACTGAAGGATTTGAAATCGCTGCGTTATAAACCAGCGGCCGTTTCAGATAAGGTACGGGAAGAGTGCAGGTGTTTTCAAACCACACAGTTCCTGCCCGCTGGCTCCTTGATTTCCTCATCGCTTTTGCGTATTCGGAGCAGATTCCTGCGGTTCCTTGGGCAGAGCAGGTTCAAATTCCCTCCTCCTGACACTGCAAAGAATGCTGCAGTTAGCTCTGTGTCCCCAAAAGGAAGAACTGTAGGAAGGCTGGCCCAAGTGAACTGTGTGGAGAATATAGGAACCGCTTCAGTTACACTCTAGAACCCCTTGCCCTTTCTTGTTGACATGGACAGGACGTTCTTGCTACCAATGGAAACCACCTGACCTTATTTAATCCTTCTAGATTTCCGAGGAGACCAAGGCCTGCACTGCGCCTGGCGGCCTGGCCGCAGTCAGGATGCACTCTGAGGACAGGCAGACCGCCTCCTCGAGGATGAGCGATGCTCGTTGCCAGCAGGAGCAGAAAACTGCACAGGTAACAATGCCATTTGTAATAGTAACCAAGGAGGTCTTCTATGCTAAAGAGCTTGAGGGAAAATACCATGATTTGCTTGGAAAGGTCTGTGCTTTTAGTTCGAGGTATCTTCCCGTGTAAGTTAGAAACGCGTAAGATTAGACATCGGTTCATCTCATACAGTCCGAATTTGGATTTTCACTATGCAGTTGCAATTTTAAATGTAAGCCGTGAAAGTGGTGGGAATAAAGGAAGCTTAGCAATCAGGGGCACATAAAGAAGTATTTAGTACAGTCTGTAATTCAGCAAGTATTTCTACTGTGTGACAAACACAACTAAAGAAGAAGTCAATGAACACTTCTGCTTTTCCTTTCCTTCTCTGCTGAAGGCAATCTCTTCTTTCCTTGTTTTCGTTCTCTAAATGTGTGTATTTTCTGTCACCAGTTTCTCAGATACACAGAATCTGTCCACTGGAGAAGTGATGAAAAGTGCCCAAAAGTTGAAGGCGGTATGAACCAGCCATTTATAGCGGCAGAGAAGATGGAAGCGCTAAGACAGCCAAAATCTACAATGTCTTCAGTGGCTTCCAGAATGAAAGCAATTAACGCAATCCTTAAAAATCAACAACTTCCTGTAAGACGTCCACGCCATCTTGAAGCTGGTTCACCAAATCCGGAGCGCAAAAGAAACGAATCCTCTGTGATTCAGGTGTTTCCAAATCTTAAGGAGCCACAGAGGAGGGAGCCATTGCGCCAGCCGATAAAGAAAATCAATTCTGCAGCTTCCAGACTGAAGGCCATCAATGAAATGCACAAGAGCCAAAGTAATCTTCTAGGATGGCCAAACCAGCAAGAAGCTGCTTTAGTGGCTTACGATATGCAGTGGCGTGAAACCCCAGAATGCGATGGAAAGAACAAAGATGAAGCCCTCGCAGGCCACGTGTTGTGCAGCAATGCACATCACGTTTCCAATAAAAACCTGTAGTGACTTAAAAGTAACAGACTTGTCTGAATTTTTGCTGCCTGTCTCTCCTCCCTCCTTCAAGATTTCCCTCGTGCAAGATGCTATCAGGACAAGGCGTGAAGTTGGATGTGTAAAACAGATTAAGAAGATTTTTGTCAACATTGGTACCCCAGTAAGTGCTGTGAGTAATGTGCAAGCTAGAGAAAGCGAGCCCCAAATCCCATTTTGATTGGGAAAGGCAGCTGGAGCAGAATTATGTAAAACTCTGTCTCAGACAGTAAGAGAGTTTTGACAAGTGCATTTTGTGACGTGACCCTGCTGAGTGTGAGGCAGCACGGAGGCAGGAGCCGGGCAGGTGAGCTACTGTGTTGCGTGAAACACCATATTGACAGCGGTGCTCATGTATAGGCTGTAGGGCTTCGCGTGAAAGAACTTTCCTACCCAGTAGAAGGCAGTGCTTGATATTTTCAGTTAAACAGAGTGAAGGATGGTCCCAATGACAAGGATCACGAGCTGCCGGGCTGTTTTCCGTGTCTGCTGTTACAAAGATAAGGATGTTTGTCTTCTTCCAGTTCCTCCTGGTTTTCTTTGTGCTCCCCTTACTCTGTCTTGGACAACAAAGCCCCTGCTTCCTTTTTGGGAGGGCAGCGTGGGGGCGGCGGCAGGGGCAGCGCTGTAGCAGGAGTTCCTCACTGCTTCGCGCAGGGCTCTCGCACCTTGCGAGGAGCTCAGCTGGCACCTCTTGGAGCTTCTAGCAATCATGCTGTAGGACCGTCCACTCGTATGACAGTTTTTATTGTGATAATGGGAGAAAAAACCAACTCCCCTTACAACTCTGGATAGCCTCCAAAATACAACCCCCCCCCCACTCCATCTCTCTAAAAAGTAACTTCAAATGTTTAAGTTAAACCTCAGGAATAACTCATGCCCCAGAATTAAGCACCTCATTTTAGTAGAAATGGATCTCCTTTTGAAGGAACTGTTTTGTGTACTCGGGTACCAGTTCTTCTGCGTCCATTGCTTCATTTGGTGTCCCAGCCCTAAGAGTCTGGATGACAAATGTGGATTCCTCAGGAGCATTTGTTAAGACCAAAGCTTTGGGATACGTGGAAGCAGGCTCTGACGTTTCTAAATGCAGGTCTGCAGCCTGGGTTGAAGTCATGAAGGCACCAGATCGTTTTAATGGGGATCACCGTGATGGTGGACCCTCTGAAGTGATATAAAAAACAGGGAAGCTTTTTCTGCCTTGTGCATCGTGGGCGTGCTTAGTGAAGCTGGCTCTAACAGCGTTTTCTTATGTGTAGGTATGAGGACGAGACATGGAAAAGGGGGAAGGAATGGTTGGGAGTTCCTCAAGGAACGCGTTTTAGTGAAACAAAAGATGACATTTAAATACGGGGTTTGTTTCACTGCAGATTTTTGGCAGTAGACAGGGCGCTTACTGGAATGCAATTCTGTGGAGTTGGCAAGGCTTTGGGAGATGGTGCCCAGGTGCAGTATATTGGTGCTGCCTCCTGAAGATCAGCTCTGACTTGACTCAGGCACTTTGTTGTTTCCATGCAACTGCTCAGCATGAGAAAGAAATAAGAAACAAACAAAGAAGGAAAGCAATGTATGTACCTCCGTACCCACTTCCTTTCACTGCAGTCTGTCACAGAATCACAGAATGTGTCACAGGTTGGAAGGGACCTCCAGAGATCATCTGGTCCAGCCCCCCTGTTCAAGCAGGGTCACCCCAAGCACGTTACATGGGATCACATCCAGACGGGTTTTGAGCATCTCCAAAGAAGACACTCCACAAGCTCTCTGAGCAGCCTGTTGCAGTGCTCTGTCATCTGAACCGTAAAGAAGTTCTTCCTCATAAGAGGATGAAACCTCCTCCTCGTGGCTCTGTTTCGCTTGCTCAGAAATCCATTCTGAAACCCACCAGCTGAACCGGGAACAATTACTAATGTAATGTGTCTAACTGTGGGTGACCCGTTTGGTGATAATGTGGAGCTGAGTAATAATACAGCGGTGCACTAAAAGTGAGGAGGGAGGTGGCTCGGGGACATGGTGTGGCAAACAGCTAGAGAGGAGGAAGTTGGAAGTGATGGGAGGAGGTTCCGGGATCTGGTGGAGCCAATAAAACGACCCATCTACGACATGTCTGGTGGGGAACCCGATGGCTAACAAAGACTGGACTGTCTGCTAGTGAAGTGCAAGCGCCTCTGGAGCCACAGGAATGAGATATCCTGGGATGCGTAAGAGCAACAGCATGTGTAAGGTTCAATTGCTTGAGAAAGAAACAAATCATGAAAGAAATGGTCAAGGCCACACTTGCTCCTTATTGCAATGCATCTCTTTGGTGTAATTACACAAAACTAGAATAGCATCGTTCCTTGCGCCAGGAACCGCTCTGCTCGGCTGTGGGATCGACTGTGGAACAGACGCCCATCAGTGCACCCCAAGCATTTTCCTCGGAGGGGTCTCCGCTCTCAGCTGCTCACCAGGACCTCCTGAAGCTGTGGACAAATGATATTAAGTGCTATTTTCTTGTGGTATGAATGAGAATTGCAAGAGGCCTCTCTGCATGACGGTGTGGTAGTGCTGTGCGAGTGAGATGCAGCATCTCTGCGAAGCAACATCCCTAGTGCTTAGTGGTTTGTTGAGTGATGTAGATTCTAGTAGGCACGCTGCTTTTACGTAACTCTGCATGTGATTTTCACTTTGTTGCTTCTTGTACCGTGCTTCTTGCAATATCTGCGGTGATTGTTAGGCAATCTATCGAAAGCATTTGGTTAATCAAAAATAAAAAAGGGGGAATTGTGGGAAAGGAATTTTCAGGTAGCTCTGCGCTGTTTCACACGTCCCCGAATGAGAGATAATGAGGAAACCAGCAGTAGAAACAAAAACTTGAGCAAGGTTGAGATAAAGGCAGTTGGCTACAGTGTTGAAGATGATCTCTGGGGCAGTGGCCAACTGCTGGCTGGCTCGAAGCACGTGTCTGAGGGTCTCTAACCAATTGTATGAGAGATTTGGGCACGTGGACAGCGCGTGGAGCTACGGGGAAAGTATATGTAGTAGTGAAAAAGGGCAAGAAAGGCCTCCTGTTGAAGAGCCATCAGGAGTCTGTGTCTTGCATCCCTTCACCTAGCTTAGCACGTGTACAGAGGTCCAGTGCCTAACTCAGAAATAATTCTTTAAAGTCAAGCACCAGGGCTTTGGTTGAAACAACATGGGAAGCTCCTCCTGTTCTGTATTCTGGGGGAATACACTTTTCCCTGCAGTGTATTCCCCAGGACATTTAGTACCTGCCGGCTGAACACAAACGCGCAACAGAGGGTACCCCAACACAGACGGGCAGCAGGTTCTTGTGCGTCACCTTTGAGCCCGAGCCTGAGCACGGAGCTGCTTTACGAAGCCCAGGTATGGCATTGCAACTCCAGACTTCTGAGTTCACTTGCTGATTCTCTCCCTCTCTGGGTCCAAAAATGTCCATGTTGGATTTCTCCCTTAATTCCCCATTCCGAAAGAATGACTTGGCCTAGTAGAGAGTCCTTCAATTGTTTTATTGGCCAAAGAGCTGTAGCCTGAAAGTCAGAAGTCTCCGTCATCCTACAGGAAGAGAGAACACGTCAGGGGCAAATTGCCTGACGTTTGGATATTTCTCTTAATTATCAAGACCAACCAAAACGGCCAACATGCATAAATGAAAGAAAGCCAAGCACGGCGTGCCAGAGCTGGTGCAACAGTTGTTCTGGTTAGCTCTAAGAGAGAATTTGAAGTTAGCTAAGGAGTGGAGAATAAGAATGACAAAGTGATGCTCTCTCTGAGGGCTCTTAGTATCTACGGCCATGGTCCGCCCAAGATCTTGTCTGTGAGGACCCCAAGTTCTTTCTGGACGTGGTTCTGCAGCAGCAGCAGGTTCTGCCCCGGGGGTCTCTGGCTGGTGTATTGGGGTAAGGAAAGCCGGGGTGCCAGCTTGGCTGTCTCGGTTTCCGTATGCCCATAGATGGAGACAGTAACCTGGCAACTGTGGGCTGATTGTGTGCTCATAATGCAGCCAGGCAGGATAAAAGGCAGCGCCTCCTCCTGCGGTCATCACTTCTTGGAAGTGCAGCTGTGACGAACGAGGTAGGATAAGGCTCGTCTCCAGTGTTTCCACCAGCTTGTCTCCAACAGTTCCATCCTGTGAACTGGCGATCAAGCTTCACGTTCGTTAGTCAGATGAGACCAGTGAATACGAGAGCGTTTAAATTTGCCTTCCTTTTAACAGGCACGAGATGAGTGCAGCGATGTCACAGGGTGAACGGTCCACTGGGAAGACCCTAGCGGTAAGATTAGCTCCTTCAGACTGCACCGGTTCATGCACTTTTTTGGATCTGGGTGGTCTAGTGCAAAGCTTGATACTGTTCATGTGATAAATGGGCGAAAAAAGGGGGCAAAAGAAACAAAAAGTGAACTGCTGCGGGTACTTGAGGCTCTGCTTACCTGCAGCAGAAACTGCAAGCTCTTCATGTGGTGGTGTCGGAAGCGTGCAGGTAGCTCTCACGCGCGCTTTCAGGGAGTCTTTAGCGGAGACAAGATCCTCTAGTACCATAGGCAGTGAATATTGGTCCCCAGATAGAGGGAGAAGCAGCTTCTGTTCCTCTCTCGCATCCCCCTGCCTCTCTTCCCAGCATGGTCATAAAGTAAGGGCTCGGCTGCTCTCTGTTCTGTCCTTTCCTCTGGGTCCTGGGGGCTGGACTGCAGTGCTTGGGAAAAGGCATCGGCTTGAATGAGTTACGGCCCCATGGGCAACGTGTCGGTCCTTCTCCCACAGTGGACGTACTTCATTTAAACACAATAACTTCACGAGTGGCCAGCCAAAGTTAGGAATCACGGTCAGCAAAGATGCTGTGAAATGCTAAAGGCCATTGAAGCCCAACTCCAAATCTCTCTGGTTGTTCTTATTCCCCCAATTTTTCCCTGCATTTTCATAAAGGCTAAGAAGGCTCTACGAAGCCCAGGAAGCAATACTGTCTACTGACAGTAACAAAGTAAGCAAACAAACAAAAGTCCAGTCAGTCCAACACTGCAGGCTGAAGCTCAGTCTGAAATACAAGCTATGTCACGATGTACCTGTTGCATTGGCAGGGCACGATGGAGTCACCTGCCGTGACCCCGCAGAAGGGCTCTCTCCAGCTCCTCGTGAAGTCACGGGAGTCCGCCAGTGCCACCAGCCCCAGCGTGGTGCGCCAGCGCCCACCAGTGCCACGGGCACGGTCACGTTCACGGAAGAGACGCATCCGTGTCAAATCCGTGGAAATACTGCGGGCACACGGTCGGCTCATGGAGACGATCGAGGAGGAGCCCCTGGACAGCTCGGGCGAGATGGAAACCTTCCCCGTTGCTGTCAAGGAGGTTGAGAGCCACGTGGAGAGCCTGGGTGGCAGGAAGGTGAGTGCAAGAAGGTTCTGCAGTTGAGAATGATTCCCCCACTATCCCTGTGGCCTTGTGATTCTAGCACTTCTGAAAACATGAGGCAAGCGTGTGCAACTGTGCCAAATCTCCTTGTTTTGCAAGGAGACCATGGGAAATGGAAAGTGTGAGATACTGCTAAGCACGCTGGTGCGATGAGCTATCAGCTAAGCAGCACATGAATGCACCATTCACAACCTGCAGTGCCACAGAAATTGCCCATAGAGCATCCTGGAGAACACTGCTGCCAGAACAGCACCCCCTTCCAATGTGCTGCTGCTTCCTGTCATTTCTGCCCCCGAGAACCCTATCGGTCTCCTACCAGGAGCTTCTAACTCCCATCCCCTTGACGTCTTCTAACAGGGAGCAGAGAGTGCGAGGACCTCCCTGTCACCAGCTCGGACTAGCGAGCCTGAGAGCAATCCAGGCATAGCGGAGTCCACTGTTAAGAGGAGGAGGGCAGTCTCTGAGACGCTCTCAGAAAACGGAGAAAACAGCAATGCCAAAGGTGAGTCTGACCACTTGGATCTGCTTTCTTGCTTTAGTTGAGTGCACTCAATCTCTATTTTGACGAGGGGCAACCACATTCGTGTCATCACGTGTCACCAGGAAAAGAACGTGGTGTTCTTATCGATGCCAAAGAAGCTTTTTGGCTCTCTCCGTTTTATCTTTGTGTTATGGAGGAGTGCCTGAAGCCCATTAAACACTTTTGGAGCAAAACACAACAGAACGGTCTCCTATGTTTAGAGAAGATAACTTATGATGAAGACAACCCAAATCTAAAACTGTGATACCAAAACTATGGGCAGCATTCATCAATGATGAAAAAGCAGGAACTTGCTATTCTCAGTTGGTGAAGATAGTTTGGATTTGGAGAGGTGTTGCTTTCGTAACAACACCTTAGCTTTTAAGCGTGGCTTTCCGGTTTCCACAAGTCGAATGCTCTGTGCTTGATGTGTTCTAACGTAAAAGTCGTTGAACGGCTGCTGAAAAGTTGGTGTTCCTGTTCGTTTTGCCTCCTGCTTTTCTTTCAAGATTCGAAACACGTGCACCCATGTCCCTCTCCCCAACTATGATGTCTGTTTGTAGTTTCAGGGGGTGGTCGCAAACCTCTGAGAGGACTTCGAGAAGCGCGCCCTCCGAAGCCTGGCAAGACGCTGCAGCTCTTTGAGGAGAATGCCTCCTTAAAGGATAAAGAGTCTCTTTCTCAAGCTGCAGCGTCTGAAGCAGAGAAGAGGAGCTGCTTTGCCAATAATGTAAGATTGCAATGTCTCATTATCTTCTTAATTCTACGTTTGCTTTGCACAGGGTCAGACCCTAAAATACTGTCTGTATTTCTAGAAGCAAGCTATCAGATGGCTCACGGGGTGGATCAAAATTTAAATCCGAAATTAGGAAACTTAGATAGCAAACAGAGTCATCCTTCAGTCTGTCTCTACCAAATGAGATTTTTCATGCTACATGCCTCTGGTCTTTTGGGCAATCCCTTTTCATTCATGGAATTGCTCTTCTTTGTAGTCCACCTTTGCCAGAACCTCATTTATGAGGGCCCTAGGCGTGAGAGAGAGCAGCAATGCGGTTATCCTATTTGCTCGTGTTCACCAAAAACGGCAGCTTCTTTAGCACAACAAATATTCTTTATTGACAAATAATAAAATCCCATTCAGATGCACCGTGAGCTTAGAGCTCTTGGTGCTCAAACGGAAGGATTTGAAATCGCTGCGTTATAAACCAGCGGCCGTTTCAGATAAGGTACGGGAAGAGTGCAGGTGTTTTCAAACCACACAGTTCCTGCCCGCTGGCTTCTTGATTTCCACATCACTCTTGCGTATTCGGAGCAGATTCCTGCGGTTCCTTGGGCAGAGCAGGTTCAAATTCCCTCCTCCTGACACTGCAAAGAATGCTGCAGTTAGCTCTGTGTCCCCAAAAGGAAGAACTGTAGGAAGGCTGGCCCAAGTGAACTGTGTGGAGAATATAGGAACCGCTTCATTTACACTCTAGAACCCCTTGCCCTTTCTTGTTGACATGGAGAGGACATTCTTGCTACCAATGGAAACCACCTGGCCTTATTTAATCCTTCTAGATTTCCGAGGAGACCAAGGCCTGCACTGCGCCTGGCGGCCTGGCCGCAGTCAGGAGGCACTCTGAGAACAGGCAGACCGCCTCCTCGAGGATGAGCGATGCTCGTTGCCAGCAGGAGCAGAAAACTGCACAGGTAACAATGCCATTTGTAATAGTAACCAAGGAGGTCTTCTATGCTAAAGAGCTTGAGGGAAAAATACCATGATTTGCTTGGAAAGGTCTGTGCTTTTAGTTCGAGGTATCTTCCCGTGTAAGTTAGAAATGCGTAAGATTAGACATCGGTTCATCTCATACAGTCCGAATTTGGATTTTCACTATGCAGTTGCAATTTTAAATGTAAGCCGTGAAAGTGGTGGGAATAAAGGAAGCTTAGCAATCAGGGGCACATAAAGAAGTATTTAGTACAGTCTGTAATTCAGCAAGTATTTCTACTGTGTGACAAACACAACTAAAGAAGAAGTCAATGAACACTTCTGCTTTTCCTTTCCTTCTCTGCTGAAGGCAATCTCTTCTTTCCTTGTTTTCGTTCTCTAAATGTGTGTATTTTCTGTCACCAGTTTCTCAGATACACAGAATCTGTCCACTGGAGAAGTGATGAAAAGTGCCCAAAAGTTGAAGGCGGTATGAACCAGCCATTTATAGCGGCAGAGAAGATGGAAGCGCTAAGACAGCCAAAATCTACAATGTCTTCAGTGGCTTCCAGAATGAAAGCAATTAACACAATCCTCAAAAATCAACAACTTCCTGTAAGAGGTCCACGCCATCTTGAAGCTGGTGGACCAAATCTGGAGTGCAAAAGAAAGGAATCCTCTGTGATCCAGGTGTTTCCAAATCTTAAGGAGCCACAGAGGAGGGAGCCATTGCGCCAGCCGATAAAGAAAATCAATTCTGCAGCTTCCAGACTGAAGGCCATCAATGAAATGCACAAGAGCCAAAGTAATCTTCTAGGATGGCCAAACCAGCAAGAAGCTGCTTTAGTGGCTTACGATATGCAGTGGCGTGAAACCCCAGAATGCGATGGAAAGAACAAAGATGAAGCCCTCGCAGGCCACGTGTTGTGCAGCAATGCACATCACGTTTCCAATAAAAACCTGTAGTGACTTAAAAGTAACAGACTTGTCTGAATTTTTGCTGCCTGTCTCTCCTCCCTCCTTCAAGATTTCCCTCGTGCAAGATGCTATCAGGACAAGGCGTGAAGTTGGATGTGTAAAACAGATTAAGAAGATTTTTGTCAACATTGGTACCCCAGTAAGTGCTGTGAGTAATGTGCAAGCTAGAGAAAGCGAGCCCCAAATCCCATTTTGATTCGGAAAGGCAGCTGGAGCAGAATTATGTAAAACTCTGTCTCAGACAGTAAGAGAGTTTTGACAAGTGCATTTTGTGACGTGACCCTGCTGAGTGTGAGCCAGCACGGAGGCAGGAGCCGGGCAGGTGAGCTACTGTGTTGCGTGAAACACCATATTGACAGCGGTGCTCATGTATAGGCTGTAGGGCTTCACGTGAAAGATCTTTCCTACCCAGTAGAAGGCAGTGCTTGATATTTTCAGTTAAACAGAGTGAAGGACGGTCCCAATGACAAGGATCACGAGCTGTCGGGCTGTTTTCCATGTCTGCCAGTTAGGTGAGCCATATAGCTGTATCCTCTTGTTTGTAGTACAAAAAATTGGAAAGGAATCCTTCTCCAGGAACTTGGGAGAAGAGAGAGGAGTGGAAGGAACCCCACTCAGTTTTCGGCTCACCCTGAACGTAGTTGGTAGCAGATTGGTTATGAGCTACTAGGTGTGAATTCCCTAGCAGCCCGCTGTAATTAAGCATCCTGCAAATTGAGGATGGGGTGAGTACTGCAAGAAGCTCATCAGCAGCTCTGCAGCACCTTTCCACACCCTGTGGATGCCCTTCGGAAATCTTCACATGTTTTTTGTTTGTTTCAGAGCCAGGAACAAATGCTGGCAAATGCAAAGGTGTTAAATGTTGGCCAACCTATCCCAACATGCCCTACAAGGTACTGAAGGGAATATTACTCTTAAGTGGATGATGAGCTCAGTGTAAAGGCTGTTATGTTAAAGCTTATTATCCTCATTAAGAGATGTGTGTAATGTGGTTGAGGCTTCTGATATGGGAAAAACAACATTTTCGAAGAGTTTTGTTGTCCCCTCTGTTACACTTGGAGGGGAATTCAGTTTCTGTTTTCCACTGGGTCAAATTCAGCTTGGAGATAAGATTTCTTCACAAATTTTAGATGTTGGGGTTGCCTCTGTGAAGGCAGAGGGCTGCATCTGGGAAAATGTACTTGTACCGTAGCAGTAGTGGTTTCCCTGCAGACACAGGGAAAGTGAAGAGCTGTGTACAGAGATGTCCCTGTGCTCCTGCAAGAAGCCTGTCCTGCTCCAGGAGCACTGGAGCTCAAGCACTGGAGTTTCACCAGGTATTGTTAGCTCCAGCTCAGGACCAGCCCTGCAGGACTGGACTAGTTCGCAGAAGGTGACATGAGTCCACCTGCCACGTGTTCTTCATCATTTTATTGTCTGTGTTCTTTCTTTATATAGGGTACTGTAGCTCCTCCCAGTGATGGGGCATTGGCTCTCTAGGCAGCTTTAATTTCTATCTGTCTTTTGAGGGTCAGATCAGGAGAAGTTTAAGGTCCTCAGCCCTGAAGCAAAGCCCTCCCTGCTTCAGAAAGGGCTGCAATTGAAACCAGCTGATCCCA
The DNA here is from genome assembly GCF_963932015.1 of Anas acuta. NCBI lineage: Eukaryota > Metazoa > Chordata > Aves > Anseriformes > Anatidae > Anas > Anas acuta. The sequence continues at coordinate 5,878,052 of NC_088994.1, forward strand.
AGTCCCTTGCAAATGTTTCCATTTCAAACCACTGAAGTTTTATGCCTTCCTAGTAATTTTTTTTTCTTGAGCCTCATAAATCTCACAAAGATCTGGAACAGCTAGTAAATTTGGCCATTCAGATACACGTTTTCCAGTAAAAAGGATAACGATTGCTGTTTCTCATGCCACCTCCCCACCCCCTCAGCTGTAGAAGTTCATCTCCCAGCAGCTTGCTGCTGCTTGCACGCAAATTGGGCTATAATACAACAGGCAGCACACACAGGTCCTGTATGCATCATCTGTGGTGTTGGGAAAATGAAAGGGGATGATGGCCCCTGTTTTGGGAGGAATCAAGTTGTTGCTGAACCTCTGCTAGTTTTGCCACAGTCCATGTACATAACATGAGCCAAATCGTTTGTCCTCTTATCACCTCAGATCAGAAGAAATAGGTTGATGCTTGCCTGCTCGGATGGTTGGGAATCTTGCTCAATTCAGGCTTGACAACATGCTTTCATGAGAGGGGAATGGGAAGCTGCAGAACTCTGGGCTAGGGACTCACCTCCCAGAGCCATTCGCCAAATGTCAGACACAAGAGGGCTGAGCTGGGCAATGGCCTCAGCACCTCCTGCTAGCCTACTCCACACAATTTTGCCTGTATTGGTGCCCTGAAACAGTGTGGGGAAGTGGTGGTCTCTAGCCGTCAAGACAACCCAGGGAGGAAGTCGTCCTCATCCTCCCCGTGGCACTGACGTTGTCCAGCCTGCTCTCCTAGGCTTGACAGAACATGAGCCCAAGGACAGCATAAACCTGAGACCGCTCAGACTTTTGTCGGAAATGCCAGGCAAAAGTGCTGAAGATATTTACAAAAACATAGCGTAGAAATAGAAAATTGCAGGCATATTTTCCCTTTTATTTGTTGTCTCCCAAATCCAAACAAGCTTCTTTCCTTTCCTGTAATGCTGCTTTTGATAATCTTGTGCGAAAGGCACTGAATCTGCTCGTAGTGCTGTCAATAGCAAGATGCCTGATGCTTTTAGTGGCTCAGCTATTAAAACCCTGCATCCCAGTTGTCTGGCTGTGAGCAGTCCCAAGATATTGCAGTGACAATATGGAACCTTTTTTCTCTCTGAATGTTTCTCTGCAAAGTTTGACCATTTTGGCAGGGGTAAAACATGTGTCTATCTGGGATTCTGTCCAAGGATGAGATTTTGACAGCTGTGCTCGTGTTGGCAAAAATCCTGACATCTTGTGCTCCGTTGAAATAGCAGATTCTTAGTGGAGAGGGGTGGGAATCCGATTTCATAGATGAACACTTGTGAATTGAAGACTGAGCCGGGCTTAGCTCTTTTCACTTGGGGGAAGAGGTTCAACCCATCCTCTGGGAACAGGGTGGAGCCTTTCTTTCTTCCCATCTCCACCTGTGGGCACAGATGGCTGATGGGCAGCAGGGCTGATAGGAGCCCTCTGTGCTTCTGCCAACTTTGCGCAGCAGTTTGGGACATGCCTTGGACTGCACCCATGAAAGTGGGTGTCAGCCTGTTTTGAGTACATGCCTAATGATTTTCATTTACATATTAGATGCTCGGGCATGAATGGTGGGTGGTGTTAGCACGCTCTCAATGAAAATCCACCTTCGCGGTCGTGATCAAAGCTTGGCCTGTTATTTACACCAGATAGCTTGCGAAAAAACAAAGCCTTAGTATAGCTTGAAATATCCAGTTTGGGAGTTTTTGTTGTTGTTGCTACTATCATTATGATGATTGGGTGTTCTTTTTGTTTGTTTTTCACTAAAATCTCCATTTTGACCTGGAGGGATATTTCCCATAAAAGCTGTGATTATTCAAAGCCATTATATTTCTGCAGTAACCTTCAATCTAATGAGCTGTCATTTTTCTGATGAGAAATCACTTATTTGGAGACTACAATTCCGATTATCTCTGCAAATAGAGAATGATGGTGCAGAAAAATGGTGTCACAGGGTCACCTAAGAACTCTCCCATCAGAGCCAAGGATGGACTGGAGCAGGCCTGGTGGAAAGACACCAACAGGTTTTCAGAAGATACTTTGCAAATGTTATATTTATTTCCCACTGTTTAGTGGCCAGGTAGCTCCTTTATATTTTACCAAGAAAAATAAAAAAGCCATGAGGGTTTTAAATCGTGTCAGCCAAAAATTGCCATTGCTAGTATTTCACTGAAAAATAAGGGACGATTATTTTTTAAAACACAAACAAGATAGTAGCCAAAGAATGAAACCCCAAACAAAACATACTTCCTGAGGAAAACAATCCAAACAATTTTGCTCAGGAAAAATCACAGCTTAAGTTTAGACACACAAAATCAGACTTCATGGTTTCCATCCATGGGAAATGGGAGGTCTTTTAAGTTATTTTGACTTTAAAGGAAGAACAACTAAATGAACTTAAAGTACATACTTGCTGGGCATTAAGTGATGTTTATGGACATCAGCAGATGTTTGGTAGCCCTTTTGTATGTTTAAGTCCCCAGGCAAATTTTAAGGATTTGGCAAACTGTAGGCTCCTGTTACATGGTAGATGAGTCAGATTTAAAATGGTTAAATTTGGGATGGTCCTAGAATGAGAAGTCTCGTGCACATGTGCTGAGTGACCGCAGGCTCTGCTGTGACCACAGTCGGGCACACAGATGAGCTAGAGGTGCTTGTAGCATATATTATTTATCTGCATGAACAGTGTTGGCTGCATGGACAGAACAGTGTAAATACAAAATTATATGGAATTATATGGGAAAAAAAAAAAAAAAAGAAAGCTCTCTCTTCCTCTCCCACTTATTTCTTGAAAACTGGGGAAAATATTAGCACATCTGTGAGTGCCGGGCTGCTGTGTTTAGAATGCTTCTAGAACCCCTGTTAGCTTGGTTAAAACTACTGTGTCCATCTCTACGCTGAGCAATGCCAGTTGCACAACTACCATAAATTAAGCTGAAATTCCAACTTTAAGTTGTCTTATGGTTCTGCAGCCTATCTGTTTACTTGGGAATAGCACAAGGCAGATGTCTTCATCTTGGCTGATTCTTAACAGGTCATGGACATTAACTTTAAATAACTGAAAGCCTTTAAAATAATTTTTAAACATGCTTATTCCCCCCTGACAGACCTTAACCTTTAGTTGGCCTTAACCAGAAACATGCGGGATAATGCGATTTGAAAACAGACCATCAGAAACCATGCAAGAGCTTTAAATATGTACTGTGATCATTACCTGCAAACAGTGAAGAGGTTGGAATAATTATTGCTCGTGTTTACACTTCTGTATCTCGGTGGGTTGTGCTCAATCCCTTAATGACAGTGATTAAAAACATAGTGGAAACACACAGTAATTAGAGAGAGCACTTACACGATTCTGAAAGCACAGAGGTAGCTTTGAAGTGGACCTGGACACAGTGACTGCTGCCAAAGCATTGTGAGAGCCAGGAGCATTGTGCAGCAGGTAGCTGGTAATTGTACTTCACATAACCCATCTGGTCTGCAACAGGCAATATCGGCCTTCCTCGCCAGCCCTATCGTGGCACCTCGCACGTCAGCGGGACTTCTGCAACTGGCTGAAAGAGCAGGTAGACTGTGGGTGAAGGACCGTGCAAGTGCTGTGTTTTGTAATTTATGTAGAGCTGAAGCTGAGCTTTGGTTTCATCATGAGGGGCCCTTCTGAGGGTGCGAGGCAGGATTTCGGAATGGGGTGAGGCAGAAGTTTGGGGTGATGGCTGAGAGCGGGCACTGGTTCAGGTGCTTTGCCCTGCCGAGGTGTTAACGTGGCTTCTGACATAAAAGAGTTCTTGAGTAGCAAGCTGTAAGCCTCATGTTTTAGTAGGTTTTGTGGGTGAGGAGAAGGGTGTGTGTAGTGGAATGTATTCATTTGTTTTTCCCATTTAAACAATCAAAAACACTCATTATAAGAGAAGAAGGAGCGATAAGGCTTGGATTATAAAATTGTTTGCTGGAAAGGTTGTCCTGTTTTCCATTGCTTAACTTCAGCTGAAAGGGAAAGCATGAAGGCTGGGGAGGATATGGCTAATTTCTGAGATGTGTTTTTAGGAACACTGGTGATGAGCCCTCTCAGGTGGGAACAATTGAGCAGCATTTAAAGAAAGTAGAGGTAGGAGCAGGCACTCACTCAGCATTCCTCAGCTCTCCTCTGAGGTTCAAAAAGACTCACTTTAAGTCACTGTCCCTTATTTTGCTCTGTTGTATCTCATTTACTTTCTCTGCAAACACAAATTCAGCGTCTGACCCCATGTTGTCACTGCAGAGACCTCCCTGCTTGCACCGGGTGTCTCCCATGTCAGGTGTGGGACCATCTCCCCGGTGTCCACTTGCAGGTGCCTGGCTGTCAGCTTATCCTCACCATAGCTAAAACAGGGCTCTTAATCACTTCCCATAGGCTTGCTCTTGCTTAAACACCATGGACAATAGCACGGTCCTGCCTGTCACTCAGAGCCATGGGCATTACCTCTGGCTCAGACCTTTGCTTCGTGCCTCCAGGCTGTGTCTAGCTCTCGCCCCTTGTTTCTGCATAACCTCTCTAAAATACTGCCACTTCTGTCCCCCCTCGTGGCTTACACGCTTGTTCAGTCTGTCATTACCCTGCACCTCAGTTCCTGTTACAACATGGCAAATTCTGGCCTTGACAAATCCAATCTCCCCCTGCTCACACGTGTGCTTTATGCTGCACAGATCATCCTGCCACCCTGCTCTGCAGCTCTCCTGCAAGTCTCTACTATGGATCACATTGAGCATAATCTGCTTGTCTTCCCAGCGTCTTTCATGGCTTTTCTCCACCCAGTATAATATTTCCTTTTTGTGGTTAAGATACCAGTTATGACCTCTGATCAGTTCACTATGCCACTCTCTGTTGCCCAGCTTTTAAACTCTCAAAGCACCCTCATGTGTTTCCCCATGCTGTTAGGGCAGCTTCATTATCCTCTTCCCACTTTTTCTTTACAAATTCCTTTTCTTAGATGCCTGTAAAACCTTTACAGCAGTGATGCTGTTGTGCTGAGAGCTGTGATGTCTATGCTAACTTTGGTGGTTTCCATGGACTCCCCTTGTCTGTAACATCATCTGTCGTTTTTTGGCTTGGAGACTGCCTGGTTTGAGAACCATCTGCTTGTTCTGGCTTTGCATGGTGTCTGTCGCTGTGGGATGCTGTCCCACAAAGGGAATCTACAGGCACCGTAGTAATACAAATTTTTAAAAATAAATTTCAGAAAAAGCAGCAGATAGCACCATGTGTTTCTTGTCACTGTTCTGTCATTACCCTTGTGACACTGAACAAGCACTGATCCTGCAGAAAGCTGACAGCTTTTACGTGCTTCTGGAAAAATGTGGAGGAATGGATTCTCCTCCCTGTTCTGTGCCCCTTGCACAGGGTCCCTTCGTTGCTCCATTGTCCATTCAAATGATGACAAAAGGATTAAAAAGGGGATGCCTGTAGTTCCACCTCTGTGTCTCCTGTCCACCAAAGAAATCATTGCCAGATGGTAGGGAGTCTGGGGGCTTGCAGCATTTGCTAGCTGGAACCCAGCTACTAAAGAAACAGAGCCCCACCCACAGCTGATTCCACTTTTTATTCCTGATGGGGTGTTCGCTGGAGGCACCTCCAGTTATACCTGGCTGCCCTCTCTCCAGTGTTGCTCTGTGCAGGGCTGGATAAAATGCAAGCTGATGGGGCTTTGCAGCAGGCTCTGCAGCAGTTCTTCAGCCCACAGCCTCCTGAAGCTGCCAGCCATGTGAATTCAGTATGAACAATGGGCTTATTTTTTTTTATTTTTTTTTTCTAAATGGAGTTTTGCCAATGAAAAAAAAAAAAAATCAGATGCCAAAATGTCAGGCTGCAAACCCGGACTGCCGAGAAGTTTTTTTTCTTCTTCTGAGAAGGAAAAACTCTGGTGAAAACCAAAAAATAAAATAAAATAAAATAAAGCAGCCCTGTGTCAGGAACAAAGGTCACTGCCTCTACTGCAGCCAAGTGTGTAGCCCAAGGGCAGTCAACATCTTGAGCCTTCCACCGTGGCTTTGGGACCTTTTACAAAAGCTGGGCACGTTTCCAGCCCTGAGCTGTAAGAGGGACAGTTGACCCATTTTGCACCTGGGGCATCTCAGTTTTATTTCAGTTCCACATAAGGCTTTGTCTAGGTTTATTTTATTTTATGGGCTTTTTTTTTTTTTTTCCTTTTTTCTGGTTAGACTGTCACAGGAAATTCTCACTGTTCTATTACTTTTTTCCTGTTGGAACCAGCCTTAAAATAAAATGAATAAATAAATACATATACATACACATAAAAACATGCAGACAGGAAAGCCATTCAGATCTGGAGAGGCCTTGATAACGCTGCTGATGAGGTTGCCAGAGTTTTCCTTGAGTCTGAGCTTGAACAATTCCCCACCACCTCCCCGGTGCCTGGGAACTTGAGTGGTGGAAGCTGTGGAGCTTCTAATTCTGCCTACAGGTGTTTGGTTTGAAAGGCACCGCATGCCATGTTGTAATCTCATTTCAGAAAAACATAATTACATAAAAATACAGATGTATTACAGTCACAGTTCCTGAACATCTGAAGTACCCATCAGTTTAAGAAAAGCAGAGAATAAACTTCTCTAAACGAGAGCTTCCCATTTGTCCTTCTTAATATTTTCCAGTATCAGTAATTTAAAGTCTAAAAAAAAAGGGCATTGCAAATGCCAGCATTTGTTCTAAGCCATCTCTTTACAGCAGGAGCGATGTGTTTAAAAAGCAAACAAGGTAGGAGTGCGTAAACTGTTCCAATTCTGCTGCTCTGCATATCCAAATACTCCTGCTGGTGATTACTCATTGTACATTGTGTTCTGTCATTTAGTGTTCAGTGCCGTTTTCTGCAAGTACTCTGAATTGTCAAAAACATGCCTGGGGTGCTGCGCAGTAGCTGGACCTGGTCATCTTTGTCAGAATAAATCGGGAGGTTGCTGACCCTGCTCTCTTGAGTCATTAACTTGGTATCTGTAAGTGCCAGGATATTTTGAATAAACTGGATGAAAAATTCATTTTGAACAGGTTAGCTAGCTTTGACATAGGCTGTTCTCTGTCTGGTAGTAATGATAACAATAAACTAGCTGCAGAATTCATCTGGTTGCAGCCCAGCAAAACATTGAATCCCATGCTTGCACAGTTAAGTATATGCTTCAGCTCGTCGCTCTTTCACTGTTTAATTCCAGCACGTGCTGCTGCCAATGTATATGAGGTATGCTTCTACTTCTGCTTTGGACTGGACTTGGATTTAGCAAATGCTTTGGATTTAGCAAATGCTGGAGAATTGCTACTACATCAATCGGTCAGTACCATTCCGAGGGTTGCAACAACCGCTATGTGGGGTTAGCCTGTTTGTTTGCCACGTATTTTGCAAGCTTGTTTGTCTTTCCTTGCCCGTGTTTAACCCCTTTTCCATGGTGCTGTGTCAGGGGGAGAAGACCCCCAGCTGTGGGGGTGTCTGGTGGCCTTGAAGGGAGAGCCCGGAGGTGGTTTTGTGGTCAGGCCTGGTAATGCTGTTGTGAAGCCTCCAGGTAATGCTTTGGGGTTCTTTTAAAGCCTGAGTTCTTGTAACTTTGCTCTTTCTTTGGACTCTCAATATAAATAAAAAATCAAACCCAGTACGTTTTGTCTTCATACAGATGCAAACCCACACGTGTCTGGCCTTTGTAGTGTGGTGGATGAGAACTTGAAACGTGACGTGGTTGTTATAGCCTGGGCTCCAAAATCCAAAGATAAGTAAGTACCCTACACTCAGTATTGTTTCCTGACTTTCAAGCCAATTTTGAGCCTTCTTGAGGCCTGACTAACAGGTTTTGAGCACTAACTGTTGGTAATTCCTTGAGCTCCTGAAGCCTAGCTTAGGAGGAATCAGCTATTTATTACTCTTTTAGGGAATTCATCCTTCCTTGCTGCACTGAGACTTGTAGCCACACCCCATGAGAGAGGGGCTGAGCTTTAAAGACCAGACCATTTGAAATTATTGCCAATGGGACTTTTGCAAAATATTGCAGTGACTACAACTGCAACAGGCTTTGTAATCTCAACATTTTTCATAGCATTCGCCTTATTTGCAGAGCCCTAATGCAGCATGCAGCTCCTTGTGTGCACGAGTAAATCATGCTTTCAAACTTTGGGCTTCCAGGGAACTTCCTGGGGCTGCCACAGCATCAGTACAGCAGGGATGGCATGGCATGGTATGGAATGGCATGCCACATGAGCAGAGATGTGAAAGCACTGGCAAGAGAGAGGAGCACGACTTCCCAACGGGCCCCTGGCAGCATCGACTTTCCACCTGGATTCAGTGGGTTATTACTAAATGCCTACAAAATCAATGAGAATCCTGCCATTGTCTCAGCTGGTCTTTGCACTGGGGGTTCTTAGCAGGGAACGTGCAATTCTTCCTTTGTTCCATATTCCCATAATGCTTTGTTTGTGTTTTGTTGGTTTCTTTCTTCTTCTTCTTCTTTTTTTTTTATTTTAAAAAAAAAAAAAAAACTGAAATGTGGTGATGTTAGTTTTTGATTTTACCCTGAATGGCAGCGGTGGAAGGGGTGGTTAGCCAAGATTAAAGTCTTAGGCTTTCCAATTCCTCTGTGTAAGTTATGGCTGTACGTCAGTAGCAGTAAGCAAAGCAAAACGCACTAGCTAGACCAGTGATCTGTTCATTTGCCTGGGGCCCCAACTGAAATTTAATAAGCAAATGTAAGTTTTTAGTGCTTTGGAATGGGAACTTTATGGTAACCACTTTCTGCAGCACCTTTTTAAATGATGTATCACATGTATACATGTATGTTTTGTGCAGTACACCTTACATGCAGAATCCAGTCTGCTGCTGCATTGGCAGTCCTACCCCTTCCCTGGGTAGGAGGCAGCAGCACAGTGCCGTGCCTGGTTGTGGCAGCAGGATGGCACATCAGGCTGCACAAAGCCATGGCCTTCTGCTACAGGTTGGAGCTAAGTGAATCTTCAGATCAGGGGAAAAGCTGGTGCTGAATAGGCTGGGGATATCTTCCTGCAGCTCCCATTTACGTGGCTTCTGATGCTGATGGATAAGACATGTAGGGGCATCTCTACTGGAATTTTTTTAAAAATGCATTCGGGGCTTAAAACCATATTGGAGAGGAGATCCTGGCTTTAGGTATGGGACAAAAAAGGCAGGACATCTTCCGGTGTTTTTTGTTCTTACTTGTCAGCTTTCAAAATACAGAAGTCTTCTATGGGATTTACTGATTTTATTACTATTCCCCACCCTCCCACTACCCCTCCCCACCTCACCCCAAAGCACATCTTGGAGTTGTCCATCAGAGTGTGTTTGAGTCACCAGTGAGGATGTGGAACCCTCTTATGGGAAATCAGAAAAAGGATCCTGATTTCAAACACCCAGTGCCTCTGTTCCGTGTGCAGCAGGAGGTGAGGGATGTGTGCTCCCTTCTCTGTCTGTTGCTGGCTTGTGGTTTGGTCTATCTGATATTCAGTTTCTTCATTATGATGGTTCATGGAGACTTGTCGTAAGCTGTTCCTCATCTCTCTGCAAGCGTGAAAATCTAGTCTTGAGGGTTGTGTTTAAAATCAGATCCTATCAGCAGCTGTTGGCAGGAATGCTCTCAGATGGCACAGGGAGATTTTCTCTTTCCCCAGCTCCTTACCACCCTTTCCCATTAGTACAGGCTAGTATAGAACTTTTGTTTGGGGTTTTCTGCATTTCGGTCAATACCTCCAGCATCTATTGCTCATCCTTAGGAGATGAGAACACTGAACAGCTTTTTTAGCATCTTAAACACAATCCTGTGTTATACCTGGGAGTATAACATTATATATAGTATAGTAAGGGTATAGTATACGTGTATACCCTTAAAAACCAGTTGTGATTCTTATGTTTCTTGGTACCTTTTGTATGCTCTTCCTGGCTTGGGGCCCCAGATGAGTCTCTTACTCTGCATATTCAAGCCCAGGTACTGAGGACAAAATTTACATCTACTCTTTCAAAGACTGGGTCTCCATATTTTTAAAGTCTTTGGATTTTGGCCTGTGAAAGGTCTTACATGATAATAAGCCACTGTTGATTCCTCTCTCCTCCCACTTGTATTTATTTCTGTTTGCTCCATTCTCTTTTGCAGATGGCAGATAAATCTTGTCAGTGCTTTTTGGGCTTTGCAGCCTTTTCTCAATCATCTTTCCTTTAGTATCTCCAGCAATGTGAAAATCTGATGGTTTGCTATTTCTGCTAAGTATATTTCTTTTCTAGGCTAATTCTTGTGCTCTTTTGCTGGGTGAGAGAAGAGACAAATTTCTAGTAGTCAAAAAATAAACTAACCCCAGCTCATGAAAAAAAAAAAGGGGGGGGAGGAAAAAAACAACAAAATTTTTAACTCTGCTGTAAGGATTTGATGTGAGTTCCTTGCTGAGTTTGAAGGAATGACCGACAGGTCCCCAAGAAGCCTCTGGTGCTGTGTCTGTTGGATCAACTGGAATCGTATCGCAGGTGAGTAGAACAATACTACACAAGCCCTTAAAGAGGAGTGAGCACAGATGACATTTTTATTCATTCTCAGCCAGATTGCTTGGTATTGTGTCCTTTCTGTGAAAAATGACACTCTGGCAACAGGCCACTGACTGCAAAACAACTTGGCATGAGTCTCCTGTTTGTCTCAGCCTGAGCTGAGCATCACCAGAGATGCCAGACTGCTAGCCATGGGCAGAGAGTGTTAAAGCACCGTCTTTCTTTAATCAGCACCTCTCTGCCATTTGTGGTGGAAAATACTCGAAGGAGAAGGGAAGCTCCTGACTGTTTAGATCCTGGGTGGCACCAGCAATAGCACTTTGCCCTTCCTTTGGTTAAGCTCTCTCAGCTGAGACTAGCTGGTAAGCTTGGGGTAGTCTAGCTAACCCTAAACATAAAATATTTTTCAAAGCTTCTGATTCTCTAATTTCCTTTTTATTTTCTTGCGTCTTAAGGGGAGTTTTTGAAAGCCTCCCAGTGATCAGGAAGACAAAGCTGATTGACTTCCAGCTTCATCAGAGCCACTGTAGTTACTGCAGTGGGTACCAACATAGCCAAAATCTCATGGGTTTCCCTGGGATATTTCAGAGGGAATCTCCACAGTTTGTAACTGGGGGATTTCATGAGATGACTGGGTACACTGTGGACAAGGTGGCAGGCTGAGCTATGGATTGTATTGTAGCTGAGGTTTTGGTGTGAAAACCAGTGCAGCCACAGGGGATTTTCACCATTATCCAGTAATCTATATAATAAATAATCTTTCCAAGCTCCCTGTTGGATCCTTCTATGAAAAAAAATAGTTTAAATGGCGGGACTGGAGGAAGTTGTTCTTTGAAGGGGAAAAATCAGTTTAACTATTAATTTTGTACAATGCCTAGATATTTTGCAAGTTAAATAGTTTTTGTTCCATCCAAGCAGTAGCACAAAAAGATCTACAACAGCAGATCGCTGTGTAGAAGGAGGTACTGGGCTGAAAAATCTGGATTTCTGTTCTGCCCATTGGAACCAGGCGCTCCCTGTGCCTGCCACTATGGAGTGGGTATTTCCCTGACTAAATAATTACGTTTTTCTGAACTAAGGGCAGTGTCTTTGCCTTCAGCTTTGATGCGGTGTGACATGTACAGTAGGACCTGTCATAATTCATGATGTCAGTTCTGTTTCAATGTTAATAAGTCCTTAATCAAGTCATTTGTTTCCTCCAGGATGTCACATTTAGCACTGGATTGTGAAATGCTCGAAAACTGGAACCATAGGAGCATTATTTAATGCTAAGTGTTATCCACATCATATCTGAAGCTTGAACATGCCAGGAAAACATCCTTCACATTCTGCAACTAATCTATCTGAGCTTTCAGGATCAATCGCGAATTGGCTGGGTATGTACACTGTTTCTCTCTGTTTATGTGTGGCATAACGTTATATGCCATATTCAGTAACTTGTTCTCACATTGCTTATCTGTTACCTATTTTCTATGGCTGGTGCTTTTCCTTTATATAATACTATGCAGTGTTGCACCAATCGCTTTAGGCCAAGATTAGCACTTTAAATACAACAGAAAATAACTGAAATTTAAAACCAGTAGTCCTCGTACTAGTCAATTTGTGCAACGTATGGAGAAAGAAGAGGTTCAAGCCAAGCAGCTGCTGGTGGGATTAAGTGGGAAGCTATCCAGAGAGACCAGGTTTATGATTATCCTCTCCTGTTCTTGATGTTGTCTTCAAGAGAAACAGAATTAAGGGCTAAAATTGTATCTTTACTATCTAATTCCCTTAAGTCTTTTTTATTCGCAAAGAAGAATAGGAAGCCATAATGAACTCATGGCAAATAATTTCCCAAAGTGTTTTCCTCTTCTGTTTAAATTACGTTTAATGTTATGCCACTTTTTCTTATAAACTTGTTTCTGTCTCTGCAAACAGATATGTTACATACTGTCAGCAATGATTTGAAAAAAAGTCAAAAAACCTGACAACCTTACCTGAACACTGTATGTATGACATATGTTGCTATATAGGAATGTCATTAAGTCCAGAGTTTCTGCAGAATGAAACACAGAAAAGTTTTTTTATATATTATTTCATTTATTTATTTATTTATTTTCTGCCCTCAGGGAACTGTTTATATTCATATTGTAAATCTGTGTTACTGTTGTGTCCTTCTTGTGAACCAGACCCCTCGTGGTAAGTGCTGTGTAGACACAGAAGAAAAAGTCCTGGTTGCATCTATGAGGACAATGTTTTGCTTTTTTTTTTTTTTTTTTTCACAGCTTCTGTCCTGAAATAGTAAAGAAAGGTGGAAAAAAATCAATCATAAAATACTCCAGATTTTATTTAGTGTTTACACCAATTCTGTCAAAGTTAAGTTAAACCCTTCTTAGTTACAACCATATCATCAGAAACATTAAATGTTTTGAGGATTCATGTTTTCTGCAAAAATGTTGTTTTCTCCTAAAAGCTGTTTTTCACTATGAAATGCTTTCTTTGAATTTAGTCCAAGTCATAATGAGTACTGGAGCAATTAAAGTATCAGCCACTATTAGGAGTCTTGGGAGTGCAAGAGACAGATAGGATCAGGGCTTAAGCTACCGAAATACCTTTTATGAGAATAAAGGGTTCACAAACCTCAGTTTCAAACAAAATAGTTCACATATGCTAAGCTGCAAATACTAAACATCTCCTCCTGCCCTCTCTGACTAAACAAACAAAAATCTATTAAATATTCAAACTTTATATCTGCAGGAAGAAAGAAAACAGATTATTTCTATTTTTAAATTTTTGGCAGGTGCTCATATATTTATGATAATAGGATCATAAAATGACATGGATAGGTTAGTGGGAAAGGTGCTGTGGGAATTTAGAGTCTGACTTTGTAAATTGTCACATTTATTAAATCTTAAACTCCAAATTCTAGCCAGGTTGTTTATTCATTCACACATGTCATGGTGTAGATATTGTGGGCTTTTAAGTCAAAGTGTTAGTGTCTAGGACTGGATTGTGTCTTCATATTCTGCAATCAATTAAGTTGTTTTCATTTAATTCTTGTAAACATTACCCTTTAAAAAAAAATAACAGAAAAAAAGAAAAAGCCTTTTAAATATTTTTCATTAACACATACTATTAAGTGGATAAGCGCCCTAAGTATATTTTAATTTAATTTAGATTTAACAGCAACATTTTTCCCATGCTAATTAAATGCCAGTTTGTTATTAAGAAAATATTTATTGAAGTTGAACTCAGTGATAGATACATATCTATCACATCACTGTTAAACCTCATTAAATAGTGTTTTAATTGCAATTTGTTTTTAATTACTGTTCATTAAGCATATTATTAACTCTAAATTGCATACTTATGAAAGATGAGTTTGCCAATATAAGTGTCTGAGGCTCTTAACTACTGCCTTACTTCTGGGTTCCCATAATTTGAGGTGTGTAGGGTGAATGTTTGATCTATTCACATTACTGCTAACAATGTGCCCTCCCTGCCTGCCCGCCTGCCTGCTTTGTAAGTAGAACCTTCTTTATAAGTAGAATCAGGAGCATCTGAGCCAGTCAACAGATGTAAAAGGAAAATAAAACTGGTGATAAAGCAGCTCATTGGGCAAGCAAGCAGGGAGCCAGTGAGGAGGAAGCTGAAGCAAAAAGGGAACCCAGGCAGGGAGAACAGAAGTTAAACAGGACATTGAAAGCAATTATCTAAATTAAAAGGAGTAGGGGATGGAGACTGCGTGCCTGTACAATGCAGAGAGATGCAAGTAATGGTTTGCAAAGCTTTTTCTCTTTGGCTTATCGTGGCAAGCCTGGCTGAGGTCAGTCTCTGTTGCCAACCGATGACAGCCTGGTGGCTTTGCAGCAGTGAACTGATGGTCTCAGGCTGCATGGTGCTCAGCCGCTGGCATGGGCAGGCCCAAGTGTTGGGCTAGTAGTGAGCTTTTTGGTGGTTGTGCAATATCAGCTCACAGGCTGCTACGAAAGACCAGTGACTTTCAATGTTTAGTGTTGTGTGACCTGCTACATCTTTTCTAGAGGCAGTGTTGCTCTAGAAATGGCACTCAAGCGAACAACCAAAATTATAGGATTCATGAACTTGCTTTTCTTAGTCACGTTTGCTTTATTTCTTAGTAGTTCATAAGCTTAACGCAGGCTGAAAAACTCTGAAATAGAAAAGGTGTTTATTTTTTTTTAAATCTTCAGGAGAGTTTTTTGGAGCCTTTTATCTACGAATTCATCTATGAACGATGCTCTCTCTTTGCCTGCAAGGAGGAAAGGACGGGAAGAAGGGTGTTAGGGTGCTCTTCTGCTGAAGACAAGCTCAGCACGTAGAACCAGTTAGCAGACTGGAGAGCCATTCCCAAGGCAGATGGAGAGCAGGTAACAGACAAAAGGTATAGTCCCTCATGGGAAGTCATGTTGGCATCCACCAGGTATGTAAGGACCAAGAAATGATCTCTGGTAGTCTGACCATGTCAGTGCACTAGGGGAGGAATTAACGGGGCTGGGGGCTGCTGGGCAATGCTGTAGGGGCGATAAGGCAATTGTATGTTGGAAATGGCTGAGGTAGACTGAGCAATGGCAGACTTCGCTGTGGGTTGGACAAAAAATGCAGTAAGGCTCTGTACGTTGACACTCTTTGGCTCTGATTCTCCTTGCATTGAGAATGGTTTCATGCCAGGTTATCTCCATTGACTCCAGTGGATTTTCTCCAATTCACAGTGCAGTTTAAATCAGATGCAGGACCTCTTTTCTCCTCTTTCCATTTCATGAATCTCTTTCAAAACCGTCTGTACCAGATGTTACAATTGTAAACAAATCATCCTGGCAAAGCAAAGTATCTTCTCATATGTTAATGTCTGTGTCACAGTAGGCAAGGTCCTAGCATCAGTGCCTCTATCTGCCTCTGGATCTTTTGCTCATAAAACATTAGTTATACAACGTTTTTTTTGGCAGACGGGTATCTTCCATGAAGAAGCCATTTCCATTCCAATACAACAGTGCTTTTATATGGACTGTTTCAGTCCGTGTTGCGCAACCCTTTTGCACAATGATTCATTATGCTATCTAGCTTCTTAATATGCTGAATCACTGCGTGATCCTTTGCCAGCTTCTTTGTATGCCAACAATAACTTGCTCGTGTTTCAAAGATATAGAGGGCTGCAGAAATCACTGCAGCACAGAGAGCCTTAACATTTGGCTGAAGGAAGTTCTCAGCAGGCTTTAAACTCCTCCACATGGGTGGGGAAGTTATCTTTCAGCTCCTGCTCTCTTTGGATGGCTGTAGGAAATTGCATATGGCTTCCACTTGTCGTTAGAAAGCTGGAGAAGGCCCAAATCCCTGCTCCCTCTACGCTGGCAGCAATCTACCACTTTCGCACTGTGGTCCCTTAACTGAGAGAAAGTAAATCAGGCCACGGGGGACCATCTGCACTCCAAGGCTTAGCCTAGTGGAAGCATGGAACCATGGACAAGACTTAAGAAATGTCCCCATAGCCACATAAGGTGGCCAACATGGGGCTTCCTGACATGCTGCCAGAGCCTCCCCTCCCTCTCCAGCGTGGCGGTGTGAGGAGGAGGCTAAATTAAACCCTTTCCTGCCGCAGTAGCTGCCATAGTATAACTTTCTTTCATGGCTCTTGGGTATACTGGGTACTGTGTTGGAGTACAGCTGCTTATTTTTCATAACTCAGGGGCCTGGTAATGATTTCTGAGTTCTGTTTTAAAAATGAGTTTACTTTATGTCAGTGATGCACAGTACTGGAGTGTTGAAGAAGCAGAAGATGCTTTCCCTTGGCCATTCTGGAGTTTTTTCTGGTTTGTTGTTGAGAGTTTTTAATTGCAAGTATTTATCTCATCACAAGGAATTCATAACTGACTGAATATATTCATAGCTATTCTTAAAAAAAAAAAAAAAAAAAAGGCAAGGTTTTGGTCTGAAAGGAGTGTACTACACTGCTTAAAAACAGGGTTTTTAGAAGGGAATACTCTGTAATTTTTCAATGTATTCTTCTTTCAATACTGTATTGTATTTCCCAACGTACATCAGTTAAGTAGCATAGCACAGTACTACGTATGTTGCGTACTTTGGACAAGCATTTGAAAATACATTGTTCCTCCTGTAAGCAGATTAACTTTGACTCCTACTGGAAAATTCTTGGTTTTGAAGGAGGTGTCCTCAAAGACCTTAGGGACGCATTTGCACGTCTGATTTTTAAATGTAATTATGCCAGCAATTTCATATACAAAGGTATCCGTTACTTTTAGGTATCATTACCTGACTGGGACTTGTATGCGACAGGCAGCTTTAATGCCTTTCCCCCCTGCCCTGTGCTTATTGCATGCTCAGACTCTATGAAAATCTGTCCCTGTACCGTTAGGCTTTGATGTGAGATATAATAAATATCAGATTTTAAAGAGAAGCATGTACGTGTTTGTCTGACATGTATTTATAGAAAAGGTCAAGGGACTTACTGTAAGTGTTTTTATTCAGGGTCCTGGGTATGTGAAACATTCTTCAGATGAATGCTATAGTTACCATAATATTTATATCTCTGCTTTGGTGATGCCTTTATGTACGTCTAGTTTGTTTCAGCCCTACTTAAGGAGCGTCCTGCATTATTTTTCGGTGTTCTTATGTATTTATTAGTTCATGTCTTCATTCCTGTTGCTACCAGCTGTGTTTCACCTTCTTGTCTCCCCCTCTTTTCCTGTGCCCAAATGGTTTTACAGGGTTGCCCTGCCGCAGAAATGGGTCAGACAAGTTACAGGAACTGTGGATTGGTTGGATGGGGATCCACCTAGCAACACCACCACACTAATGCTGGATTGGGAAATTTGCCCTACAGGAGTTTGTCTTGATTAAAGGCTTCAGTCTGTCTTTGCAACACAAACATAGGAGCCCCCATGCTGCTCTCTGAAATTTACAGCGTATTTTCTTTTAACTCAAGCATATTGAAGCAGAACAGAAGAAAGGATCAAAGGTACCGTAATGTTTCTATAAACAAGTACTACTTAGTTTGTTTTTTTTTGTTTTTTTATCTTGGGTTTATTTTTTTCCAAACAAATCTTCTAGGCACATTAGGCTCAGATTTCATTTTATTGCCAAATCACCAGCTGGCAACAAAATCACATATGTCTGTGTAAATAAAGTAGATGAGAAGCTGAACAGGAGATTGGGAGATGATTCAAGCAGTCATATTGGCATCTACACCTTAAAATTTGCCTGGTTTATCTGTCTATTCAGCAATGTCCTATACAGACCCCTTTTCTGCATGAAATACAAAATAACCCCAAGCTGAGATTTTAGTTTGTGGTTTTCCTCCCTTTTAGTGAATTTACAGGAAAACAGATAATTCTCTGGGACTATAACCCAAAACTTCATTTTTTGTTTGCTCATCAAGCAATGACTAATCTACTCCCTGTTACTCAAATATAGGTGTAACTCTTGTGATGACTGATATTATAAAGAAGAATTTTCTCTTTGAGGGACAGATCATCCTTCCTTTGAAGGTAGTGCAATTTTGCAATTGGCTTGAGGGCTCTATTACTGTCTTTTTTGTATGTTTGGATCCACTTGTCAATGAAACATCCAAATTGATAAATTTAAGGCCAGAGTTGCTATCCCTTCTCCATTTGTTGATAGGTAATAGCAGAGTCACCTCAGTCTGTAACCTTAAATTATGTTTCTCCATGGCAACATATAATTCCGGGGAACAACAACAACAACAACAAACTGTTCCTTTTTAATTTCCTGATCCAGAAGTTAGTAATTATCATCTTGCTTCAAAAAGTCAATGAGCTAGAACATCTTTTCAGACATGGATGATCATGAGACAGTTTTCCCCATACAGTCATGAAAAATGGGTTAATTTTGGCTACTTTGTGCTCCTTTTGCATTCTTGGTGAAATAAAATCTGAGTTTCAGATAACTGCTTAAGAATAGGGTATTTGGTTGTATTTGTCTGTTCAAGTATCTGTAATCCAAGGGAGATACTGCCTAATAGAGCTGGATAGTATGTTTCCCTGTGAGAGCAGTGGCACAGAAATGCCACAAACAGCTATCAAGGATCTGTTTGCAGGAGCAGTTTTGCCTTTGGTCAATAAACTCTAAAAGAGCCTAATTAATGAGTGGGAAAAGAGCTCTGTTATCTGTGAGGTGGAGGACAGAAATGAAAGGGGTTAAGCAGTAAATATGCTTTGTTTCTTGCTCTTTTTTATATATATGTTTAAATCCTAACCTCTTCCTTTACATCCTCCTCTTAGGAAATCTCAATCCTAACTGACCTGGAGCTCTTGTCCCTACTGAAATTTAGATTTTTTCTGCCAAGAGATCCAATTCTTCTCTTTCCTCCCTGCATTTGTTTTCCTTTAGCTCCTAAAGGCAACCTGAACTGTAAGGTGGGGACAATGTGTTTCAGTTTGGAAAACAACAGTGCATACTCACTAGCTGACTTTTTTTCCCAAATTGGATAGAACAGAGAATACTTCCTACCCCACTCAAAATCATCTGCATGGAAAGATAAAATGGGAGTTAACAAGGGTCAGGTTTATGACAGGGAAAGAAGGCTGCTAATGACCATTATCTATGCCACAGGTTTAACTTCATTACTTTTGCATTAAGTTCTTAATGCCCAAAGCAATAAGCAAACTCAGTCCTGTTGAACTGTAGTAACCTAATCTCTCCAAACGAAATAGAGGGGAAATCAGAGTCATTTGACATGGCCTTTATTTCATCTTGTTTTCCCATCCCCCATGTGCATATTAGACATGTAGTGAGTTTCCCTTCCTTCTCACAGCCTTTTCTTTTATTTTCTTTTCCTTTCTTTCTTTTTTTTTTCTTTTTTTCTTGTTTTTCCCTTTCCTTCTCTCCTGAGCTTTTTCTGGCTGTCCAAAGCTGTATTTGAAGCAGGATTCACTTTGATCAGAGTGTTTTGGCCTCCCATAATAGTGAATGCAGGGTTTGTCACATATAGATATCTATCTTCTTTTTTTTTTTTTTTTGAAGTTCAGAGTTAGAAAAAATACGTCTGGAATCAAAAACTTCTGAATTGGAGAGGTAAGGCAAATTGAGCTGACCATGACTTCATGGGTCCCAGTAAGTCAGAGTTCAGATGTAGGAGAACACACTTGCTGGATGTTTTGCAGTGTTGTGTCCATTCTTCAGTTATGCTGACATTTATGGCTCTGAACATGCCCTACTAGATGTGCAAACAGTTTAGGTTTAGTGAGCAAAGAACAAACACCAGTAGAGAATTAAATGTAACTCATGATTTAGAATGAGATCAGCATTTCCATTGTTTCAGCTCTTTTCCTACTCACCCTCAACTTTGTCAACTAAAAAATAATGAAATACTCTCTTTTGGTGTGACCTGCAGACTTTTGTTCTGTAGCTGGGAAAGGAAAAGCCATTGAGTAAGAAGAGGGAACACAAACAGATTTCCCAATCTGTGCTGTTTCTAGACCAACAGGCTCAGCTTTTGACAAAGGATTCAAAACTACAGCACATCTTCTTTGGGGTTCCCCAACAGAAAAAGGGAAAGAGCCAGTGCTGGCAGGTAACTGGGGAAACTGTCCAATGGGTAAGGAATATATTGCTGCTTGTAGAGAAAGGATCCCAAAGTGGTAGCTACTTGAGGACTATGATAGATTAGATAGATATAAGAAAATAATATAAACTATGGAGAGTTAAGCAATGGATGTGAAAACCTGTGAAAAACACTATCAGCAATGTCATATATTACCATAATCCAATATTATAAGGTAACCTCCAGATGAGAACCTCACACTCCGAGTAATAAGTGCCGAAGGCTGAACATTTATCTTATGACCTGTTCCCTGTTTGGAACAATCAGGGTTACCTGATATTCGGGATGCTGAGAAAATTGTCCCTCTATAATAACGTTTTCCTGACATGCAGCACAAAGGATTTTAGTTTCCTTGTCCCTCTCTGTCTTGGAAAGAACATATCAATGTTTTTTTTCTGTAGCCAGGAAACTGTGGTTAGAATCAGGTCCAGTGAGGTTTGATATATCAGTCTGACAGTCATCATCTGTTTTAAGAAGTGGTATCTCCTCTCTGCAGACCTGTCTGCCTCCCCACTGCTTGGCTTAACATTATGGCTACTTTTTCAGCTTGTACCAGTTGCAGATTCTTCTTCAAATTGCCAACAATTTTTTCACCTTTCTCCCAAATGAGATTTCTCTTGTACTTTTAAAAGAAGGTCAAGTGAACTACAGTGTGTGTCAGTTCAAGCTGCAGGGAATGCCGCAGGTAGAAAGGAGTAAACGTGGATCCCACCCCAGGTGTGTGTAAATACCAGGAAATAAAATGGTCTCTACTACATCTCTGGTACTGACATAGGAGGAGGAGAATCAGCGAAGTGTTTTAAGAAATTGGAAATCTGTAAGTCTTCTGTTATGGGGGTACTGAGCTTGTCATGCTGAAGAGCTGAGCTTTGCCTCCCTTCTGTGGGAGTGAAGGGAGTGTATTTAATCCATGTGCTGGGGTCTTTGAGATTGCTGACCATCACATTCAAATGCCTCCAACTTCAAAAAGTTTCTGGCCTTTCCCAGTTCTCACTATCCTCATGCTCTTCCCCATCTCCTGAGTGATGACATCTCTTGATATCGTTCAGCTTATGTGGGAATCACAGAGACACTGTGTTTATTAATATATCATTGATCAGTTCTGAAAAAAAAAAGATACCAAAAGACACTGAAAAGGCTGCAGTTGCAGTAAAATAACCTCTCCCTTCAGTAAAAGAAATGAGAAAAGATGCATCCTTTTTAAACTCTGATTGCAGCCTCCTTTCAGACATGGGAAACAACTTCATTAGATGCCAAATTGGGTACTTAGCCACTAAGTGCCTATTTTTTGAACAAACAAGCTGCCACAGTTCTGAAGTTCAGGGTGAAGAGGGCTTAGGGAGAAGCAACACTATTTTCTAGGAGTGCAGAGCAGATCAAGGGCTTCTGTGCGGTGAACTATATCTGATTCAACACAGCCTGCAAAATTAAATTTTGTTCAGCTTAAGCATTTAATTACTGCAGATGTTCAGGAGATACTCTGTGAAGCATTACCTACTGGGGCCCTTTGGACAGATGCTGTTTGCTTTGACACTCCATCTGTCACTTAGAAATAATCACTGAAGCTTTAACTAGCATAACCCTGCAGGGCTGGTCCCATCAAGGCATGGCATGTAAGAGGTTAAAAATAAGGTCAAGGTCATTGCATGCCATGCATGTTAGAAGGTCAGTGGTGATTACCACTTCTTGCTCTCCAAAATTTTCAGTAAAGAGCACTGTAGGCATCATTACAAAAAGCCTTTTGCTTTCTGTCAGATCTTTGAATACAAATGATATTTGCCCTATAGCTTGTTAGAGCACTATGTTCAGAGTGTATTTTGGAGATGAGCAAGATAGGATAGCAAAAAAAATGGGAATTGCTCAGGTGTGTTGTCTTGAAAGACTTCATCCTCAGGTCTTGCATCTCTATGTTAGTTGTAAGCACAGATTCCACAGAAACTTTCGATTTACTCTATTTTATGCATCATCCTAATGGGTATTCAATTTCCATTTTATTAGGTTTCTGCGGATTAATTATTTGACCACTATCCTCTCTTCTGTTGGCTCTTGGATTGTAGTATCTGGTCCTTTTACTAAGACGTCCATCAACCATTCCCAGCCCCATTTGGTCAATGAGACTTTTCCATTCTCTGAATTGCCGCTAACAGATTCACAAAGCTGAAAACTTTTCCAGACCCCTAGTACACATCACCATGAGTTTAGACTTTCCTAAAGCAATTGTGATTGACTCATAATTAACAGTACTTACGTTACCACTAAGTTTATGGCATGATCCATTCCTCTCTTTGTCAGGAGTAACTTCCCGAGGCTGCTGCCTTCTCCCCACCCCGGCCGTTACAACGAGGGTATTCAGCAGTGCTAAGAGGGTCCCCGGGAAGTACTAGTTAGTTACTAGCAGAATGAAACTGCTAGCATCGATCTCTCGGATGGGAGACCTTGTAGCCAGTAGATTACCTTTTCATCCTACCCTTAATAAACAACTACTTTTTATATGTCACCTTCCTTTCTGGGTGACTGTAGGGGATGTCAGCTAATAAGTGCTCTCGTTGCTTTGTCAGGCTCATCAGGTAGGAAGCATTCAGAATAGTTTTTTTTTTTTTCTGAATTGGTGACTTGGTTATATGTAATACCATCTTTTCCACTCCTCATTTTCTTCCCAGTCCTGGGCCCCATCTAAGTAGATTACAGCCATTGATTTAAACATTCAGTCATGCACATCATTCTGCGAGGATCAGTAATAGCAGCTAGGTCAAATGAGTGCTTATAAATGACTAATTCTATTTCCTCTTGTTTATTACCCAGGCTTTTGGCATTGGTATAGTACGTTATAGTATAGTTAATTAAATAATTTCTTCTTCCCATCCTATCTTTGCATTCAGTGCCTTCTTGACCACAGCCTCCAGTGGAAATCCATCAAGGGACGGGTTCGCTGCTGCTGTTGATAGATGATGGCTGGGGGCTCTCCTCGCCTCCCTGGGGTACTTCTGCATGGGAGACAAGTGCTGCAGCATAAGAAGCTACCCCCACCCATGCTATTCCTTTCTTGCATCTAAGCTGAGAGCTGAGAGATGGAGGTCAGGGGCTCCCTTGTGGCTTTTATTTTGCCCTATAACATACAATTCTGCCTCTTCCCTGGCCTTCTGTATTGGCATATTACTATGCTGTGCTATCTTTTTGGTCTCTACCCCATATTGAAAGAAATAGCTGGTATCAAGGAACATGCTTTGCCTCATGAAATCAATTACCCTTGTTCAGTGGGCTTTCGGGAGATTCTTATTTCTTGCATCCTGACTTATGCTTCTGTGTCTGATTTCTATTACTGCTTACCCTTTATATATATTTTGTTCCCTTCTTCAACTGAGGGAGAATATTTTTTCCGATTAAGTGTTGGCTGCAACTCCTCATCCCAGGATTTAAATAGACTAGCTTTTTTTTCTTCTGTTTTACCAGCACTAAATTCACACAAAATAACAGAAAGCCAAGCCCATACACTGTCAAACAGAGACACTCTCACAGTGTGGTGACCCTCTTTCTGTCACCTGCCACATTTCTTATGCTCAACCTACAGCTGTGAAACTTTTCCCCCCTCTTTTCCAACAACAAAGTCCAAAGAACGCTCCTCAGTTTGATGCCTGTCTCAATTTGCAGAACATCCTTAGACAGAAATGACATTGATAACAGTGAGAGAAGAGTCTTCATGAAAGCAGCAGCAGCCTTTCATTGCCAGCTCCTCCGGTGGGTTGGAGCTAATAACAGCCATGCTGCAAACTTTATTTAGTTTGTATGGGCCTGTTCCAGAGCCTTCCTATTGACTTCAGGGGTACTGGATCAGGCTGTATGGTAGCTACGGCTTTGCTTTATGACTCAGTGTCACTGCTTTGGAACAGACTCTGACAGATCAGTCAGATTTTCCATTAAAACATTCTCTGAGGATAGAAATGAATGCTCAGCTAGTTGCCTGCTGACAAAAATGTCTAGTTTTTCACTTGTGTATTTTTCCCAAATAACTTTCCCCTTTGCTATTAGAAACTTCTGGGTTTCAGGTGGGACACTTTGGGAGTGTCTTATGAAGAGCTGAGAATATCTGCTTGAATCTTTGCCAGCTAGTTCTGTGTCTGAATGTTCTTTGTGTCCTTTCAGTCTGTTTCCATGTTGCTACCTGAAATGAGAGGAAACTGATTTTTAGATGTGCAGACCATATTTCCAGCTAGTCTTCTGTGATAGCTGTTGCTGTCATATGACTAATTGATCTGTGACTAAATAGCTATAATAGTAAAATCAGTTTAGCCTAATACCATAAAAATCAAACCTAAAGCTGTGACTCTTTAAAGCAGTACTTATGTGCTGAGCATGTTCTCCATTAGAGAAAAGAAGACTGTTTGCATTACCAAGCTAAAGTATATATTTGCCTCTTACCATATAAACTTTTCCAGAGGTTAGCTTTCTTTGGACTGTATTTTTTTTTCTTCTGTTTTCTTTCTGAGTGCAAATCAGACCTGAGTTTTGTAATCTGACTTGTGTTTTATTTTGGTTGTTTCATTCTTGGAAGTGATCAGGGGTGCGGAGTGAATTTGCCCATGTAACACATCTGCTACTGCTCTGATGCTGTTCCATATTGAGTGCTGAGCCATCCATACTGCACTCAAGTTCGGCCCCAGGAAGGAAGGGGATGCATTTCTCTTCATACAAAGTAGATCGCTGGTCACAGTTGCTTTTCAGCCTCTTTCTCTAACAAGCAGGGAGATCCACAGAGATGCAGAATGATTTCAGTCAGCAGGAGAAAGACAATGTGTGTGTGACAGCACTCACTGAGGATGGACAAGTGCATAGGGAAGTTGTAGATGAAGGTAACTCTGCCTACAAATTCATGAGACATCTCCTGATATTCATCTATTTTTCTCCCTAATGACAGGGAAAGATAGAAGATTGCTTGATCAGAGCAAATACAGGTAGTGATATAGGTGGATGCATCTTCATTGTCTTCATGGTAGTTAGGAAAATCCCTGCTAGGCACCCCTGGGAACATAGACTTGACTTTTGTGATGGAGTTGCGTCTGAACAAAGAGAGATTGGGATGGAGTAGACTGAAGTCACAGAGCAAACCTTGGCACACAGTGGTGAAGTCAGAGCATTAGAAAAAAATTCCTTCCTGCAACCTGGTGCTCAGAAGAAGAAAAGAAATAAACAGCAAATTATTAGCAATTCGCAGTTTTGTTGATGTCTGCTCTTCTTGTTGGTTTTCTTCTTCTCTGTTCTAGGAACTCTAGATTAGTGCTATAAGGAATAATCAATTAATGCTTAGAAAGCAATTATAATGATTCCCAGTTTACACATGAATAAACAGAATGCAGCTTAGGTGACTGAGTCACAATCATTTTCTGAGTCTGATAGGGCATGGACAGCAACAAAGAGCCTGCTCAGCACTTATGCTCTAATTGCTATTTTGCTGGAAAAGTTGGGGCTGGAGATCAAACAGACAGAAATGAGTTATGAAGCTCTCTGAATGTAAATTGCTCTGTCCTGTGTTTAAAAACAAAAACAAACCAACACTACATGCTGTAGTGATTTCACAAGTGCAGCACTGCTAAGGCAAGACCGGTTGAGGTTTCACAGGATGACCATGGGTCATGCCAAGGGCAGGGCCCAAGCATTGTGACTGTAGTGCTGTGCTTAACCACAAGACCATCTTTCCTCCCTCTGAGAACTTGATATTTTACTACGGAGTACCTCATCACATAACTCCATATGTGATATGTTCTCTTGTGTTCAGCCTGAAACATGGTTAATATAGAAGTATACTTATTACGTGGGGCATAATTCGTAATGTCTTTCTTTTATTGGAAAATTCACAGCTTCAGTTCAAACGAATGGCCCAGTACTGTAATTCCTCATTTATATTATTCATAGTACTGCACGTCCAGTGAGTAAGTGCCTTTTGTACTATGTGGTGAGATAGGAGATGATACATTGTAAGGATCATTTTTTCTCTTTTCACCTCTTGGGATGAAGGTGTTGCCATGATGTAAAAACAAGTCAGGATGAAGTTCCCCCTTCGTATTTGGGGACATATTTTTGCTATTTGAAAGCCCACAAAGACAATGCAATTTTAGAAAAGCAAGCACAAGCTTTGGTATCGTACTTGGTACCCTAACAGCCAAAAGAGTAAGCCAGCTTTCAAGACCTCCAGGGTCATTTTATTTTTTGAGCTGATGCCTGAAGCAGGAAGGAAACAGCTTGATGTGTAGGTTCTGCTTTGAGCTTCCAGTGCTGGCAGCAAAAAGCAACTTCTTTTGACATGCAAGTTGACTTTAACCAATGGAAAAAGCTGTATAGGACAGTAGGCTCACAGAATCCTAGAATGGTTTGGGTTGGAAGGGTCCTTAAAGGTTATCTAATTCCAACCACCCTGCCATGGGGGTTGCACATAAGTTGCCGTTATATTCAAGTGCTGCCGTTCAGAGCCATAGTACAGTTCCTTGTCTATCACAGAGCCAGTTTACTTTTGATCTCTTCAGTCTATACTTGACATTCCAGCCATTTTTCTGTCTCTCTCTACTTAATTTCAGGCTTTTTCTCTCCAGGCTTTTTCAGGTTTTTCATTTTTCCTTGTTTGTATGAAATCCATCTTGGAGACACTTGTTGCCCTGTTCTCTGATCTGTTTTGAGCCTCTGCCAGCTGCTGCTGCCAGTGGATAAAATGACTGAGTCACCACTTTGTGAATTTTGCATTTGCTTGTGGGGTGGCAGAGCCAAGGCCATCATGAACAAATCAAGCAACCACAACAAAGGCCCCAAACACAAACACTGGGACTTAACCTCAAAGCACATGCTGAAGCCCGATGAGGTGACAGCCAGCGAAATACATACCAAAGGACCTCAAAGCATTACTCAATCTCAGTCCTGCTTTAACCACATCAGAGGCATACACCTCACACAGCTCCAGATCAGGGGAGAGGGTGGAAGGCAAAGGTAGCAGTGACCAAAGGACCTTTTAGCTTCTTCTAGAATGAATTTATCAGAGCTGAGCAGCAGATGGGGATGGGTGAGGGGGAGAAAAGAAATTGGGGGAAAAAAAGCCTAGGGTTATTGGGTACAGCAAAGCTGCAGTTGAACAAAACAGCAGAAAATGCAAGAGGGAAGGTCCAGCTTGGCAGACTGCCTCCTTCTCTGCGCGGTCTCCTGTGATTTTGGGCCCAAATGACTTTTACCTTGCTTCAGCTGGGACAGCTGGGCGGTTTGCTTCCCCAGACCAGCACCAATTCCCTAAAGCAATGGCAAGGCCTAGCATGTGGGCTGTGATTCTCTTGGTGTGTGTGGTTCGATCTGTACCTGCTCCTGTGAGATTGTCCTGATGCTGACTTGTTTGCAGTAGTGTTTTCTCATTTCCAGTGCTTTCTAAATGTCCTGCTTATTAGCCTAAGAAACATTATTATCAGGAAACAAATAGTGTCTCTGGTTGACCTGAAGGGCCAGATATGTTTGGGCTTTTCACCTTTGTCTGCTGGCACAAGAGCTTGCCAAAAGGTGATGATTTTTGCCCTGTGTGCTAGCAGTGATTACCTAAACACAGGGTTAGTCAGCTCTGTGATGCCAGTGGATGTTTTGTTGCTTAACTTTGGGTTGATCACGGTCACCCCTATGCTACCAGCAGAGACTGGTGGGCATTTCCCATAACCTAGGTATGAGGGCTCTGTGGCTGCCCTCAGGTTTGGTGACTTTTGTTGCCAGCATGTTTCATTAGGGATTCATTAGGGACAGGTGAAGGACTGAAATACACACATCCAAACTGCAAGCACGGGATGAGACTGTGTTCATTTGTTTAAAATATCCCGGCCTGTTAGGTTGGAAATAGCCCTATAGTAAAAAAGATTTTTCTTTCTTTGGCCCTGATGCAAAGGGGAAATGGGTTCCTATTTGCATTGTCCCCACAGTGTTTGTGTAATTAATGTACGTGGGGGTTCTCCCTCCCCCACCCTCTCCCAAGGTAAAAAATGACCTTGTCAAAACTTAGATTACAAAATCTTAGTTACTAAGCAATGGGTAGGGCCCCACTGGGATGGCATCCCGGCTCCTGAAATGGTATGTATAGTAAAAACTAATAAAAATGGTGTCAGAGGCTCTCAGGCTTCCAAGTCCCCTGCTGTGTGACCCCCTGATCCCAATTTATTAGCTGAACCCAGGGAAGCAGACAAACCTCGCTGGCTCCAGACTGTAGGCTCCAAGAAGGGAAATAATGCGAGCTCCAGAGCGGTGGCTCCAGAGCAGGAGGGGAGGAGAGGGAGGGAAGCCCTGGTGGAAAATGGGGGGCCGAGAGTAGGCCCGGAGGGCACTGCTGATAAGAGCTGTCTAAACAGGACAGGGAAGGGAAGCTGGCTCCATATCTCCATACCTTGGCGTTCAGATGCTTTAAACATGTCAGAGAGGAAGGGAAGGAAGGGGGTGGGGAGAGTGGGCTTGTGAGGAGGCAACAAACCAAAGTGGTTTCCTTTCATGTGTTAGCTGCGTGCTTTGCTCTGTGCTCACCTTGTGCTGGTGACAGAGGATTTAGCAGCTGGGGGTGGCAGATGGAGTGCCAGAGAAGTGCCCCACGGGTCAGAGGGGGTGCATCTTCCCCTCCCCTCTCCCAACTGCATGGGTTTTTCGTCAAAGCATTAAAGGCAATGCAGCACATCGCGGTACCGTGACCCCCCTGGATTTCCTCTGTGGTATCTGATACACCTGGCAATTGTAGCATGTTGAATGAGGGAGGTATGACTTTTCTTTCTTTCTTTTTTTATTGAAAAGCTGCCAAAGCAAAGTGATATTGATGAGGATGGCTCACTTCGATTAGCAGAGGCTGACTAAGGACGCCCCCCCCCCGGCCTGTTTCCCTCCCCTTCTTCTGCCTCTGATAAGAGGCCTGCATTCGGTTCAGCAGTTGTCTGTCCAGTTTGTGCTTCCCATCTATGCCCAAATCAAGCTTAAGTAGGGGCAAGAAGCGTTACAATAACTCTCCTTGTTTAATGCCAGCTATTGCATTCGAAGTGTTTTGGCTTTCCAAGGGCGATCTTATCAGGAGAAGGCGATGCACTTTTGTGGAGGCATGATTACGCAGTAAAGCGGCTCGTGATGAAAATGAATGGTTTAAGGCTGTGGGGAAGGTAACAGCAACAGAGCTGGCCTCATGCCTTTTCCAAGTCTTTATACCTGTGTAATTTGCAGTTTGGAAGTGCGTCTGGGGTTTCCTGAGGAGGGACCAGCCCAGTGTTTCTTCTGCCCAGTGGCCTTAATGTTTGTTGCTCAGAGCAAAGCAAGGCAGGCCTGTGGCTTTGGCTGCCCTAGTGCTGTCTGCCTTGTACCAAACAGGGCTGTGGTTATGCTCCAGCTTACCTGGAGGGATTTTGGAGAAGGACCCTTGGATGTAAAACCAGTACAGATGACAAATGTGGGGGCTGGCAAAGCCTGTGTGTACAGGCAGGTTTTCCCCTTCATGCTATTCGGCTGCAGCTCCATAAACCTGGGTTTTCCTGGCTCTGTTTTCTTTCTTTTTAAATTACTGCCAGGGTGATCAGTTAAAACAACCACATTGTTTGTGTTTTCTGTAGTCAAACACAGGAATCCTTAAATGTTGTCTAATGAAAAGAAATGTAACTTACTCCCTGTGTAGCTGTAATCAGCACAAGTCTGAGGGCTAGCGGGAGTTTTTGGTAGAAGATCAAGATGTATTTTGTCCTCTGTGCACTGCAACCAAAGGGAGCCTAAACCTGCACCAGATTGGGCTAAGGTGTTGCTGTTGCTGAATAAAGGAACCTGAAATGCTGCTCATGATCTGCAGCTTGGTGCTTCCCCAGTCCTATGCCATGCGATGAAATGGATGTGAGCCTTTGGAGGGAAAGGTGGGTGATGAAGGGGAACATGGCTGGGAAATAATGCTTTCCTGCGTGTCCCGGGGCTGAGGGTAGGGGGGTATGGTCATGGCTACAGTAGCTCATACCTCCATCTGCTGTCTCCAAGGGGCTGAAAACAGAAGTGGAACGATGGTCCCGAACAGGTAGGGTCCCTTCTGTACAGGCTTCAGTAAGAAGCAGCCTCAAACCTAAACTAATAGCATAGTCACACTGCTTCAGGACACGTGTTAGGCTTTCTGATGTGGATGCATCATCTGGATACTGGTCTGCAGATAGCTGCAGCCATGCCCTACAAGCCCTTCCTGAGGTTTGGGATGGGGAAGGCAGCTCCCCTAGATGAGTGCTGTTGTACGGTTTGGCTGTGGTGGAGCCTCAGTATCCTCAGTTTTAGGGCAATGGTCTGGTTGCCCTACTTGTGTGCTGAAGAAGTGCAGGGGTGAAGAGCTGTGAGTTATTAATGTGGATTTCCCATAACCTTGGTCGGGTTGCACTCACTGTATGGTCCTTGCCATTTGTGTCTGAAGCATCATTTTTCTCCTGATAAGCTGAAATTCTGTGTGTTGTGGGATGATTTTTATCTTGCCATCACAGGCAGCATGCACTTTAAGTGTGAAAGGAACTGCTTTGCTTTGTAATTTAGGCATGAGGAGGGATTATTTTGCAAGAGGTCATGGGAAATTGAGAGAAGTTATGGTCAAGTTGTGCCCTCTGGAATATGCTGTGGGATGAAGATGTGGAGAGAGATATCTTCACTTTTCTTCCTTTCCCTTTTTTGTTGATGATTCAGAGCAGAAATGATCTGTGTCATTTTATGTCAGAAAAGATGCTGGGCCGATCTGAAACAAAAGGAGAAAAGCAAGTCACTGTTTCAAGTGAATTTGTGGTTTAGTTGAACGAAAGCCCAGTCTTGCCAACTCATGGTTTGATCATCAGTGCCGCAATGCATAGTCCTTTCTTACAGCTCCAGCTCTTGAGTTATGGAAGATCTTAAAATAAATCCCCCCCGACTTCTCCGTAAGTTTTGTGATTACGAAGAAAATGTACAAAACGTGACCTCAGTGTACCCTGAGGACTGAGGAACTGGAAGGCAATGGATTAAAAGTTAGCTCAGACTGCAAAGTGAGAAAGAGGCTGATACACAGTCCATGTCTAAAGACAAAGGAAAAATGAGTTTTCAGTATTCTTACTCATACTTTGAACAACACAAAAGAAGTTCCTGTGCTTATGACCTGACAAGGAGCTTCAGATCACCTATTTGTAGCTGCATGGATGGAGCTAAGTGGGTTGGAGTCGAATTCAGAAGGGCCGTGGAGATGTTTCACACATGTGAAGGCAGGAGAGCAGCTCTTCTGAGTTTTGACCAGTGCTGTGGTCTTGGTCATGTCTGTGTAAATCCTGGGAATAACACTGTCCTGTGTAAATCAATGTTTTCTTCCTGAATTGTAGAACAAACCAAAAAAGTGAAAAGAGATCTGCCCACCTCTGACACAAAGTGACAGATAAGGGTTTGTGTTTGTTGGTGATGTTTTGTTTTGTGTTTTTGTTGTTGTTGTTGTTGTTTTTCTGTCTTAAAACTAAGATCAAGGAGGAAGGTGTTAAAATCTCTGTTTGCAGTAAGGCACTTTTGTCCCTTAGTGGGACGAAGTAAGGTGTATGCACACACTCAGTGAACCCTGTGCTTGATGACTGTCAGTGCCACTGGATGTTCACCTCCAGAAAATCCTTGAATTAATGCAACAGTTCCAGCTTTGAGAGCGCTGAAAGTGGCACGTGCGCTTAGAAGTATGGCAAATGCAGCCATAGGATGCCAGTGAACAAACTAATTCTGTAACATGAAGGAAACATCGCCTGCACCTGTTCCTGACCTTGAGTGCAGGCTTGGGAGCATGAAATGTATTTTATCTCTTTCTGCTGTATCAGTTGGTTTAGGAAAGAGATTTCCTTGAACAGAATAAAAGATGCTGGCGAGTTCAGGGCTGGTTTCTGGATGGCACTGAAGGGCAAGGCTAGGTTAGACCATAGCAGGGGTGTTTGCCAGGGCAAGTTTGCTGACAGTGACTGGAGCAGGCAGGAAGAGCGACACTGAGAAATGTTCACCTGGGTATGTGAAACAAGCTCCGTGAATTGAGATGTGAAGTAGGCCAGCAAAGATGTAAAGGACAAGAAAGGAGTATGGGAGCATCTCCCTCAGGTCAGATTTTGGACGCAATAAACTGTTCCTGTCAGGCTATGTTAATGTAAATAGGTTAATGACCGGTTTGTATTTTGCCATTAATCCTACCTCCGATTTCTGCTCAGGTGCAGTTATGACTTTGCCAAGTAATTCCAGAGGGACTGGTCAGAGCTGAATTTAGCAAAGAAAAACAAAGTTCATGGAATCCACCCTAATTTCAATGTAACCTGATAGAGATTATGCAGAAACATTGCTGCCACCACTGTGTGAGACAGCATTTATCTGTCCCACCTTGCTGGTGTGCGAGGCAGGGATTTGAAGTAGAGACACAAATGGGTGCTGTGCTCCTAAGAGGGTGGTAGCTCCCAAACCCTGCTGAGCTTCTCTGAGCATTGCAGATGGCAAAACAACCCCTTTGGTGTCAGCTTCATTGGTGTCTCACCCAGGAGAGGGAGAAATAATTCTGAATTAATCTGTAATTGTCTTATATTTAAGGAATTGTTCTTAAAAAAAAAAAACTGATGATTTTTTTGTTTTAAGTATTAGTCTCGCTGTTTGAGGAGAGAATTACTTCCTTGGTTTAGTTGCTCAGCTTTTCTTAAATTGAATCTAATTTATGAGATCAGGGCACCATGGCCTGCAGTCTTTACGCTAGTTCAGACATAAGGGATAAAACCAAAGGGCAGAGCTGAGCCCGGGGAATAGAGAATAGCATTTCAGTGCAATCATGTTATTTATACAAACATGGCAGTCCATAGTCCTAGTGAGGACATCTCGCCTTTCTAAAGTTTAAAACACTGAGGTCTACAGAGATAAGTGGGGCAGAAAAGCCTGGAACAGTGCAAGAATAAATACTGGTTTTATAATAAATACTGGTTATATGGAGCCTGATGGGGAGGGAGCATCTTGTGAGCAGGCTATGGAGTCTCAGATCTACAAATGATGGTACCAGGTTCATTCCCTCTTTATTCCCATTGTCAAAAGCCTTTTCTTTTTCTTGCCATCCAGAGGCAGACAGACAGGGTTTGTCTGGGTGAGAACAAAGCACGTGCCCCTTTCCCAGGGCTTGTCAGCACCACGGTGATGTGGGTATGGCAGGGAGAGTGGGGCTCCGAATGGACCTTCTCAGGAGGTGAATTGGCTGTCACTTAACAGCTCAGGTGATTTGCAGTGTCTGTGTATTGGCAAAAAAAAATAAAAATAAAATTCTCCAGTGTATTTGGGAAAGACATAATAGCCTGGTCATGTGCTGGAAAGAAATGACTCATTTCATATCAGGTCTAAGTGAAACTAACGTATTACTCATTTTTATGCAACTCTAGTAAATTGTACTTATTAAAAAGGAGGGGGGGAGGGAGGAGGGACAATTACCTAAAGTTTAACCAACATGTACTAGAAAATTAATTTAGAAATATGGTTGACCTCAGCTTCCTTGTAATGAAAATCTGCTGACAAATCTTGTGATTTTGTTTCTCTTTTTAAAGCAGCCTTTGGGGTTGCTTGCAGTTCAGCTATCAGTCCCAGCTACTGAGTCAAATCCTGGCTGGCTGATTTTACCATTTCTCTTCCAAGGAGACAATCTAGGTTCAGTTGACTTCTGGGCTTTCTACACCATGTATTGATAAAACGTCTGAGTTCATGCCCATTGTGGAGGTCTGCTGTTGGTTTGTGAAAGGGCTCTGCTGCTGCTGGGCTGTGGGCCCGGCTTAGTGGCTCTGAGCACGTTGGTTGCTCGCTCTTCTGATGATGCCAAACCCTGTGAGATGTTCCTGAACCGAGATAGACATGGTCCCTCCCTCACAGCCCCTCGCTGATTTTTTGCTGACTTTCTTCAGCTTACATCAAACAACCCAAAACCCATTCTCAGCTGTGACGCTACTTGTCATTGAATTCTGATTAATCAAAGCCATATATACAGAAGAGCTAGAAAAATGACAGCAATTCTCAATTATAATATCCCGAACAACCTTGTCACTTCTTTCGTAAGCATTACTTTTATTTTCAAAGGTAAAACAAGATCATCATCAAGTGCTATTGTTCCTCAGCCACGCTTGCAGCAGTGTCTGTGTGTGGAAGTCCCACGCGCCACTGAACTGATAAAGATCACAGAGAGGGCTCTGCATTCTCCAATGTTCTTTTTTTTTTATTTTTTCTTTTTCTTTATTAATCTGTGATTTCCATTTGCATCTGCTGAGTTCACCAAGCAGATAATACCTGGTGCCTTTCTATGAGATCTGTGGAGTTGGCACTGAGCTGCTGGATCTGTCGCTGCCCTGTGAAATGCCATGGGGGCTCCTCCACTCCCCCAGAGGCAGTGCACGGGGGGCAGTCAGAGTTCATTTGATGGGGCTTTTGGTGAGAGTTTGGCTCAGGAAGGGACTGAGGAGAATAGATTTGATGTATCATAAAAGGAGGATTTAATTTTATATATATTATTCTTATTTATTTATTTTTGTCTCTGTAAGTCACTCTTCTGGGCCATATCATGAAAGAAAGGATCCTGGGGAAAAAACAAGCTACTAAAGCAATGAGAGGGAGAGGGGTGGACACTTCTCTGAAGCTGGAGAGGCCTAATCCTTGCCATTCCTTCAAGTGCAAAAAGTGCTTAAGCTTTTGGAAACAAGTGCTGAAAGCAAACCAAGCAGAGCCCATGGACTCCTCCAACTCGAAGAATTTAATAGACTTGTCTTGGTGACTGTGAGACTGGTTAGGAAGTGCCCAGAAACTTATCTAATTTTTCCAGCTATTGCAGTTGATGTAATGAAAGATCTTATTTCTGCCTGAAAACATTGTTGTGCCTATGTCCTTAGACCCCTCAGTGCTGAAGCAATGCATTGCAAGAAAAATATTTGTGAGATGAAGTTGAAATATGGTTTCTTCCTGTTGTTCATCTCAACAGTTCTGGGAACCCCAGTTCTGAGTGCAGTGAAATGTAGTTCTTTCGTATTGCTCTGATTATGATGAAAAAAAGTTATTTTCCTCTTCTTTTTGTATTCACTCTTTAGTTTGTCATTAAAAAAAAAAAAAGGCTATTCGCTAGTAAGCTGAGACATGTTTTCAAAGGCCTTGGTGTGTAATGTGGTGCTTTTTATATATATGAAAAAATCAGATTTTATTTTAGCCATCTCTAATTAAAAGGTCAGTCAAATATGGAAGGTTTTATAGAAATAAAATTAAAAAAAAAGGATTAATAACGTGGATTGTAGCTGCAGGAAGTAGTTTTGGAGATCTGGGCAAAGCAAAATCAGAGTTCAACAAATTCACTGCTGCTTTATGACAGTCACATCTATGCGTCAGCAAAACAGGGTTTGCTCTCATCCACAAATGTTCCCCTTGGAGAAGATCACAGCTTCTGCATTTCCCAGCCTCTGCGAGGCCTGGCTGGCACGCGGATGGGACTCAGCTCGCTCTTGGCAGCCGGTGGCCTCCCTGGCTGCCGGCCGTGGCCGTGGCAGTGCGGAGGGAGCGCTCTGCCTCATGCACGGGTGCCACTGCCGGCAGCTCAGCACCAGTTCATGGCGAGCTGCTCTGCACAAGCCCGGGCTGCAGCTAACTCAGCTGCTGGGCAGGGAACATGTTCATGGACCCTCTTCCTTGTACACATGAATGGGAGCAGTGCTGAGGCTCATAGCAGTGACGTTTTGTGCTCTGGTTGTGGCTAGGTTTTGTACTAACCCTTCGTTGCCAAAAAAGTAACCCAGCCCACCAACACTTTTTTTTTTTTTTTTTTTTTGTAGTGCTGTGGAGCTACTCCAAGCATCTGACTGACTTTGTCATCCTTTCCTTGGCAAAGCAGCCCTACCTCCCCAGCAGAGTGACTCAGGATGTTCATCTTGCTGGCTAAGGCTTTCCCTCCCTTGGTGTCACCGTACACCCTTTCCCTCCCTCCTGTCCTCTGCTCCCTGGTGTTTTTAGCAGTGGAGCTTGTTGAAAAACAGAACCATCTTCTTCAGTGTCGATCTTTGACACTTTATGACGTGCTCCCCTGAGCCACGCTTCGCTGATCTGTTCAAACAAGTTCCTCCACCTCCTAATGCAGTGCTAAGATCATCAGCGCTCCAATCCCTGACTGCTCTCCTTCACAGGGGTTAAAGAGTATGGCTTTTGAGAACTTTAGCTTTCCACCAGGTTGAAGGGGAGATGAATGGGATCTGTGCAGTCCTGGTCCAGCACCCTCAAGGTTACGTTCCCAGCCTGCAGCCAGCAGCCAGGTTGCTGAGCCCTTCCAGCGCTGTCTGCATCTGTCCCATCTGGAAAGGGTCAGGGAAAATCGTGTTGGTTGGAAATGCAGGACTGCCTCAGGTAGGAGATTTGGCAGGAAAATTTTGGCAGGGAAACTGGTGCGTAGCCTATGATCATGTACAGCTCTAAGAGAGGACATACTGCCGGCAGTGTGCCATCTCTGGGATTTATAGGGCCATTTGGCTGCACAGTGAGCCCATGATGATTTACACCAAGCAGGAAGAAAGAAAGTTGGCAAAATGTTATTTTAACCAGCAGCTGTGGCTTGGTAAGTGAAGTGGTGTGAAGACTGGTCCTAGCACTAGAGGTGAGGGGAGCTGACGGTGTGTGTCACTGACCTCCAGCTGCAGAAGAACGTCTCTGGCACAGCTGTCCCACGGTGGCCATGCATCTCCCTGCTTTGTCTCCAGGCAGCTAGGAGCTGAATGCAGAACTGGGTTTTTGCGTGCACCCAGGATCCCGAGATTAGAGAATTCACTTACTTTTCTGAGTTAACAAAACTAGATATCTAATGGTACATCCGGGTGTTCTTTAATATGAAATGGCCTACAGGGAATCCATACAGCAAACAGCACTGGTGGGCTGGGGCTGAGGAGTGATCTTTATTCAACTAGTTATTGAACTATTACAGAGCTCCAAGTAAAGAAACAAAATAAAAGTAGGAAAAAAAAAATAAATTTTGACTACTGTTTACCAGTCTTTGCAAGTAAATGGTTTTCCTGGCTTCTTAGACTCACGATGGAGCAGGCAGTCCCCTTGAGTGGTGTTAAGCAGGGGCTGGGTTTCTGGGGTTTCTCTTTGGTAGCAGTTTCTTCTTGTGGCCAATTTATTGTTCTTGTATCTGATAGCAGGAAAAGGTTTTCTGTGTTGACATCAGTGCCTTTTTGCTCTTTACAATAGGTATATCTATTCAGTGATTACATTCCTGAGAACATCAGAAACTCAGAGTTACCTGCAATCCCTGCAGGTTGGCCCCATGGGGCTGCAGCTACCTGAGAAGTAAACTTCATTGGCAGTAGAGATGGATGTTTTGTGTTCTGTTGTGTGGAGGAAAGGAGCTGCCTGCCTGTCCCAAAGTGTGGGTAGAGGAGTTCTGAGACATACAAGCACCAGGCATGGGGCTGTATAGCTGATGCGTTTGTATGTTGTCCCAGGTGAACAACAGGAACCTGGGCTGTTATTGCAGGGCACTCTGTGGACTGGCGATAATTTGGGGCTAATTCCAGTCATAGTGGATGGAAAAATGTGTTCTTTCTAGGGCAGCACCACATATGGGAATGTCGTGTTTTTTAAAGGTATTCCTCTGGTTCTGGACATCTGTGGTAACGATGGTGATGCTTCCCATTGGTGTGATTATGGTAATGGAGAATTTGATGTTAAATTGCTGTGCCTAACAGCTAAAAATGTTGTGCAGCTAAAAATGTTGACCAGAGGCTACTTGGTGCTGCCCAATCATTTCTGGCATGGGCTGGCTGCTCTCCAGAGTCAATGCCATCCGAAAACACTGGGCATGAGCTTACTGCTCTTTCCCATCTGGCTATTAGTGGCCCATTACAGGGCACCTCACACAGGTCTGTAGGGTCCTGCGGGGTCTGTGGGGTCCTGTGGGGTCCTCGTGCTTCCCATGGCCCTGCTGATGTGCACGGATTCACATGCCACACGATGTGGGTTCTGTCTCTTCAGCTGCCTTTCTGCCCTGGTCTGCCAGCTGGGCATCAAGCTGTGGTGGGGTGGGGATGTGGGGCATGGCCCAGGTGTGGAGGCCGCAGCTGTGGGATGAGCCCCAGAGCTGTGTGGGGCTGGGTCCCAGCACTTGGGGAGGAATAGGCAAGGAGGGTGTGAGGGGAGGCTGTGCAGTGTGGGGCTGTAGGTGGGCGTCCCCAGGGCTTTTGTGGTCTGAGACCTTCGCTGGGGCAGCCCATGAGAATGAGACAGCACGTGGTGTGGGGCCGGGACCGAGGAGGTGGTGAGCTGGTGTGCCTCTGTTACTGGTAAAAGCTCTCTCTGCTAACCACAAATACATTGTAAAAAAAAAAAGAAGACAAATGGCAGAGACTAAATGTAGTTTAAGGCAGTCAATGGCAACGAAAATAGGGGGATTTATTTAAATGTAACTGCATTTGAAAGTCTATTTTAATCTAGTCCCAGTGCTCCATTCATCATGTTGCTGTCTGGGCATCGTTTTCAGGGCTGCTGACCCCTGAGCACATAGATGCATATGCGGAGCTAGGAGTGCATTTCCACAGTGGCCATGCAGGCATTTGGGTTAAAACCAGGATTGAATTCCTCAGGGAAAGGGAGTGAGGGGGACCAAGCAGCCCTGCCATGGTGTTGATGTAATGCATGCGCTCTGTTGGTATACGGTGGGTTTTTGCTTGGCTTTTTTGCTCAGATTAAGTCTAGGTCTGATTTGTAGATGGTAGAGCAGGAGACTTGGAGGCAGAAATCTGGTTTCTATTTCAGTCTGTGCCACTGCGACATGTTTTTTTGAGAGTGCCGGTGGATTATGTGTTTCCCACAACCAAAGGGAAATGTGCTCAAAAGGGAATGTGAAAAGGCAGCCAAGGGAAAGAGGAAAGGGGTGATGTGATCTGATACCAGATGACCTCTCTTGTACAGGCATATCTCCCCTTCTCTTGGGTACCCTGAGAAACACGCCACTATCCCCAGAACGGATATTCTCCAAGTATTCTCCCCCACACCCTTTTTCACTTCCTTTAGCCCTTGATGTGTTTAGAAATTCCCATTCGTTTGCCTCTCTGGTTTCCATAACCTCAATGACACTGGAGCAATGAGGAAAACGTAGCGTTAGCGGCTCAGCAGTGGAAGTTCAGATCAGTCCAGCTGTGGGCAGTTCAGTGCTCGCTCTTGTATTTTATTTAATTTTATTTTTTTCCACTACCATGTCTGTTTCTGCAGAAGCAGCTGACACCTTAGTCACAAGATCAGAGTCACAGATCTACCAAAGCTCTTAATACCTAGTTGTATGTTTGTGTGTGCATTTTCTTTTTCAGGGTAAG
Source organism: Anas acuta (assembly GCF_963932015.1). Lineage (NCBI taxonomy): Eukaryota > Metazoa > Chordata > Aves > Anseriformes > Anatidae > Anas > Anas acuta. The sequence continues at coordinate 5,917,465 of NC_088994.1, forward strand.
TACATATTTTAAGGATGGAATAACAGCTTGTCCAAGAATCAACAGTCCACAGGGAGCCAACCAGTCTAGCAGCCAGGACTTATGCTGTTTCCTTGAGGTTTTGGGGATGGGTTGCTTGCCTGTCCTCTTGCATAAAAGCATAGCAAATTGTCAGAATAAACACATTTTAAAATAAACGACACCATCACTCAGAGCTTAAGAGAAGCTCATTGGCTGGAAAAGAGATCAAGGCAACCGGGAATTTGGATGACCTGACTCTGAGGCGTTTGGACTGAAAGGTTCTTTTTCATTCACTGGAGCTAGGGTGTTTTTTTTTTTTTGTTTTTTTTTTCATTAGGTAATCGGCCAGGAAAGAAATAAAATATCCTTCTCCTTCCTCCAAGCAATGAATCTGGAATCAAAATTCTGTTGTGTTATTTTATCATTCTTTTTTTTTTTTTTTTTCTTTTGTCTTTTTTTCCACTAAGGCTACTGGGCTTGAATCCTTGTCTCAGAGCCTGCAGAACACGGAGCCAGGCTGCAGCCCTGCTGTGGGGATGGCTCATTGCTCACCAATTCACAGGCCAGTGGTTAATTTAAGTTTTGTCACCAGGGGATGATGCTCCATAGTTTTATGGTTGAGGTGCGAGGTCTACTTTAACCAGCCCTGCGTGAGGAGGGAGCTCTGGCAGGAATTACACCAAGCAAAAGAAAAGCCTGGTTCATTAGCTTTTGGGTGAGCTGCGTGACATTTCTGCAGAGTTGGCTGGCCACGTGGGGAGAGGTCCCTGCAGCTGCCCTTTCTTCTGCAGTGCCATCAGGTCTCTGCAAGGACCAGTTCTTGATCCCTGAGCACTGCTAGAGTTGTGGGTTTCCCTGTGACTAGACCAAGGCTGAGAAGAGGAAAGGTGAGACAGTTTGTTGAGTCATCCTTCCTTCATATCCTCAGAGCAGCAGGGCACCGTCTGCACCATAAACTCACAGGAGTTGTCTATGAAATTTCATTAAAGTTACAGGCAGCAATAGTTATTCCAGAGCAGGGAGAGGAGATGGAAAGAGGCTGAGGTCCAGCTAGGAATTGGCTAGACTAGTTCTTGGATTGTTTTCCCCACTATGTGGTTATCCTTATCTGCATCTGGAACTGAAGTGTGTTGTATGTGTCTGTAAGAGCAAGCGGATGTGTGAGGTGTTCTGGCAAACTCAGAAATCTCATTTTCCCTTCAATATAATGCAGCCTGATTAGATTGTTATTGACATGCTGAGAACCTGCTAGTGTTGTTACATCTCCGTGGAAAAGCATCTGTCTCTTCCTCCCCTCCCTTCTGCCTGGAAGGACTGCAGATCTGGAAATGGGAAGGACCTTCCAGACTGCAGATTCCAGCTGTGAAATAAATCTATTGGGAAAGCACGGCGTGCTCGCCAGCTGACCAGCAGTTTGACAGGGTAAGTGGAACTGTAAGCCAATTAACGACAGTTTGGAACAATTAGTAGTTCCCCAGCAAGAAAATAAAAAAATAAAAAGAAAAAAAAAAAAAAGGAAAGAAAAAAAAAGCAACAGCCTACAATAAAAACCTCAAAACAAAACTGCTGTAGTTTGCTGGATGTTTTTCATCCTGTAGATCACAGCTGATGAGATTTACCGGCAGTGTTTGGGTGACCAGCTCAAAACAGTGAGGGCTGGATTCTGACTTATCTGATGAGTCCACCATGTCAGAAATGTGCACGTTCGGGTGATCTTTTATGCCTTTGTTCAGGGTAAAGCAGACAGATATATGCTGTCTGCAGGAGTCTGGGCAGTACTGCATAGAGGTACCTGAGCCAGCTGCTCCCAGTGCAGTATCTGCAGTTCTATGGTGTGGATCTTTCCTGGTTAATTTGGGCAATTTGCCAGGTTATCAGAGAATCATTGAATGGTCTGGATTGGAAGAGACCTTACAGATCATCAAATTCCAAGCCCCCTGCCATGGGCAGGGACGTCATGTCCATGCTGCTCTTGGTACTCAAGCCAACTCATTCAGCATTAGTTTGGGTGTTTCTGCGTAGCATTGCACCATGGCTTCTAGCAAAACCAGGAAAAGATTTGGGCTAATGGGCTTTGTGAACGTTCCCTTTCCCAAAGGAGGCTCTGTATTAAGAGCTGTGAAATAGTCAGATAAGGGCAATTGTCACATTCAAAACTTGCCTTTGCAAAACGCAGGGAGGGTCAGTCAAACTATCTGGGATGTTGCTGTCATTGGTCAGAACTGATCCAACCTTGGATAAGCCCTTTGAAGACTAATTTTTCTCTAAGAATGGATTTTTGGTTCAGTAAAATTGCATTTTTCAGTGAAATGATGTTTCTTCTCACCAGCTTATGTATATTAATCACAATTGTCTCACTGTGATGCTTCCCATTCATTTGTTGGATCCGTTTGTCGTGCATCTTTTTCTGACTGCGAGTGCTTTTTAGGGTAAGCCTGCCTTTCTAGGGTGTGCGTGATTGGTACCGTAGGAATAGTTTTCATGTGCTGGCAATACGTGCATTGCTAAGCGAAGTAAGCAGAGAAAGTAGGAGAGATGAGTGAAAAATGGGTACATGCAAAAGAGGAAAGAAAGTAGATGTCAAGGAGTTAATCAAATAAACAAAAGTCCTCTTAAATCTCTTGCCTTCTCCTCCTCCCTTCCCTTTTTTTCCTTTTCGCTTTAATAATATCAATCTTATAATGATTGCACTGGCCAATCTTTGATACTCTGTCTGATTAGAGCTGGGTTGTAGTGGCCATGATGAGTTACCAAAACAATCTGTTACTGGCACTGTTACCTAGTGTCCCTCATTAAATTAAAGAGAGCAAGGAGGAGAATCTTCCAAGGTGTTTCCCAGCATATAATTATTTGAAATTATTTCAAAGGATAAATGTATTTATTAGATTGCCCTTGTCCTGAAAATATAATTTTTTCAGTCTTTTTTTGTTTTGTTTTTCCTGAAAATATAAATTTTGTTTGTTTTTCCTTTTTTCTATAAATGCATGCTTTGAGGACAGTTAACTTACTATGCAAAGATTTTTTTGCAGGTCATATTCAATGCTGTTAGTATTATACAGAGCACCTTTAAGAATAGCTGTTTGCCTGTGCAGGTATTTCTGTGGCCTTGTGTTGCTATGTGTACCAGGTGCCATTTATCTACCAAAACAGCAGGCGTCTTTCTACCCTCTGGGTCTGCATACCAGAGGTGAATTTCCTGTAGATTAAAATAAGAAAATATCAGAAGGGTGTGGTCATTTTCATCAGTGCTGGCTTGCAAATCTATGAAGAAGGCCAATTAGATGTGGGTGGAGAAGGAGCTCAAGGATGGGTGGATATTTGAAGGAAATACCCCTTTGGGGAGTTTAGTTAGAAACATCATCTGGGCTTGTTTTGTCCCTCATTCTGCAAATCTAGTTAAAAATTCAGGCATGTGTTTCTGCATTCGCTATAGAGAATGAGTTTTCATGAGGATACGGACCTATAAGGTGACACAGACATATAAGGTGACAGATCATGCTCAGTGATGGGGAAAAATAGTTTGCATCCTCTTTAACACAAGAATTGAAACTGCATGAAAAACAAAACAACAGCAGCACAAAATAAAAATTGAGGCCTCTTGATAGGCTTTCCTCAGGATAATAGCTCTTGTTTTGGGATTCCTGTAGGCTTTTTAGTACCATGGAACTTCTTTTCCATGACCGCAGGTCCTAGAAATTGCACAGGGGGAACAAAGCAAGAACCTGATTTTCTTTGCAGGAAAAAAATGCTGGGGAAGAATACTGAGATCAGTTCAGTCCGTACACTTTTGGCTATCATAAGTGACATGGTTAAACCAGAAAATTCCCAGATTATCTGTAAGATTGTGATGTAGACAACAGAAGGTGCCAAATACTTCCTCACACCCTTGAAAGAAAGGCTACCACTGTGAGTCTAGAATTGCATTTGTGAACTGCGTAAGTAAGAAAGTGTGATACAAGATCATCTAGTTCCTTTTTTATAAGTCTGTCCTGACTTCATTTTGTGTTGAGTGCAGGTTTTCCCCTAGCATAAGGCAAATGCCGTGTTACGTGTGCTCCACAGTGACGAATACCAGTTCTGCCATATGTTTCATGGGAAACAGCACGTTAAGTTACTCCTCCTCGTAACTTGCCTTAAAATCAAGTACAAAGTATGTATCAGTCACCATAAATAAATAGAGAAAGCTCTGCGATTAGAACCATCTGTGTACGTAAGGGGGGAAAAAAAATCCCAAAGAATCCTACATCTGCCCTTGCCCCTGTGCTTTCACGTGTTTTTATTTAGGGTTATGGCTGCCCAGAAGAATAGTCTGGTGCCACATCGGGTATCAGCTTACTCAGTCTTTTGGCTGGGAGAATTGATTTTTGAAACATCTTCATAGCACATTACTGATTCCCACCATATTAGTCTGTGATTACATTTGAATGGTCAAAGATCCAGCACTTCCAGGGTGAGGATGAGGAAAGAAATAGGGGGTATGGTTAGTGTGCACCTTTGTGCACAGACTATTGTTATAAAATGCCAATATAATCATCATTAAGGCTGGTACACCAGTCTGAAGCATAGTAGCTTGACATGTATACTGAAGGTCATGTCCTTGCATCTAAGCCTGGAACATCTCTGAGATCTCATGGTTAGGATTTCAGAGCCATTTATTTATTGAGTTGTACTTCTCTGTCCCCATTTCAGGTTGTTGTGCCTGCTTACAGCTCATCTGCTGCATTCCTACTTGAGGGTCCCCAGGCTGCGGCTTGCTTAGATCTGGAATTGCCATCCAGCATATGGCTGCCCTCACCTGCTCCAATCCATATATATACATCTGCAGTGTGGTAAATGTCTGCCCCTGATCTGAGATCAAGATATGACCATTGCCTGTTGCGTGTTGGAACTTAAAAAAAGGAAAATAGAGGTAGATAGAGAAATCACCCCTTAATAGTAGGGATACACTGCTGTGGCATCTTGCCTTGCTGTTTTCAAGGCTGTTAGACGTGTGTGAGGAAGCTGAAAGCTTGTCATTCTGTAGGGCTGATGGTTTGGTATGCTTCACCAACCACTTAGTCTCCTAAAATATGAAATGCTGCAAATGCTCCAGAAGCCATAAAGCCATTGATTGGCAGGGCTGTTCTGAAGACATTGAACAGAGCCAGATGAAGGTAATCTGAGATCCTCATTGTAAGCCTTTTGATTCAGAACCACACTTGATCGATGTTTACACTTGATGTGTGGTGGAAATAGGTTTGAGGGGAATGCCATAACTCTCTTTAGATTGTGCTGTTCAGCTGTTGGCATTGAGTTTGTGTGGTTGAGACTTACAATCTTCTTGCATCAGTTATTCTGCCTCTAAATTAGCTGAAGGAGAAATCCAAGCAGAGTCTCTCTGACACTGTGCTGTTTCAAGCAACACATTCAATGAGAAAAATTGTCAATTCTACCTATTGTTTGACATTAAATGACACAAGGTACAAATATGACATCTTGTAGTTTATCAGTGATAGGAGAAGCAGAATCATACCTCTGCTTTGGGTTTTATTGGATGTGGGGTCAATTGTGTAGTCGTCTGAGTGGCTTTTATTTTAGTTCATTTTATATCAAGGAGAATGGTAAGAAAGGAAAAAAAATAAAATCTCTACATAACATCTTCACTGTTATAGAAACAAACAAAAAAAAATCAGAAACTGAAACAACAGTTGTTTCTTAGTAGTAGCAGATACTTGGGCAATACCTGGAAAACAAGTCGTTAGAGCTTCTTACCTCTGTGAACTACAGTCTTCTGCCTCAAAAATGCCTGTACTCTTGACTACTTTTCTGTCTGTTAAAAGAAATAATGTGGATATATGATTTGAGACTTGGGACTTAAAGGATGTAAACATGTTCCTGAAATCAGGCATATGTTTATGTTTTGTTGAGTAAGGGTGTCCTAGTTAGGTATTTAAATTTTAAAGGTACCGGGGCCTTCACTCATAAAATACGCAAATTTCAACCTAGACAGCTGTGAGAGGAATAAACATTAAGCTCAAAACAATCTGTTACCAAAGTTGCTCTTTGTAATATTTAGAATTGCACTTTAAGATGGGCAGAGCATCTTTGAAACCCTTTTGCAGTAGCTAAGAGCTTATACATTAGCTTTCATGAGAGGCATTACAGATGTCTGTGAATATTATATAAACACTAGCCTGTTTGCAACAGTTTATAAACCTAAATATTTTATAAGAAAATACTGAACATTTAACTCGCCTTGTATTTTTTATGTGGCAATAAAAACACCATTTTTATCAAAAGATGCTGGAAAACCTGACTAATAATGTGACACTTTGTTTTAAGCTAGGAGGAAAGTTCACTGGTCTAGAATTAATAACATGTATAATCTGCACAGTAATATCTACACTAGAGGGAAAAACAGCTAACTTTGGTTTTGCTTGCTTTTGCATAAAGATGCATGTAATTTGTGAGGCTGTTCTCTGATGGATCTTTATGTGACTATGGCTAAAGAGATTAGCAACACTTGAGACTGTTACAGTGCTTTTAGTGGTGTCCGCTGGACATTGCTAGGAAAATGAAAGCACCATGTCCGCACCCAACTCAATATATGCATGGCATTGCATGCTTTTGCCAAGTGACCTTCCTGCAGGAGGCTGGAAATAGCATTTTATACCCAAAGGTGTTCTCCCAGACTATATGCACCAATTTCAAGGAAACCCAAAGTGTGCTTTGAGGAAGCCAGGAGGAGTTGCTTTAATCCAAAACTCCCAGATGGACTCTAGGAAGAATATCTCCCACAAAGACTTAAGTACAAAAGGCCTTTGGCAGTATTCCCAAAGGCATTCCATTTCCATTCATACACTATGTGGGCACATAGAAGTAGCACGTCAAAGGATGCGTATGCTCTAATGCAGCAGATCTCAAAGGCTGATTGTGTCCATAGCAGACTTAACTGCTCTGAGAAATCACCCAACCTGAGCACCTGGGCAGCCCAAAATGCTGAGCCAGGAAGAAAGCTAACTCCAGGAAGAGGAGGGTTTTTCGCCTTATGCTATGGGAGGACTCTCGGTTTCAGCATAAGGAATGTAAGGCCCTTCTGTGTTCTCCTACAAGCTTGCAAGGGCACTCTCTGGTGGGGCCCTTTGGGGGAAAGAGTTAATGTGTCTAAAGGGGAGCTGCATTCCTGTAACACAAGGAGAAAATTCTAAACCCACAAATGATGGAGTTTGGGGACATAACCCTTATTTTCCACATTTTGTCTTAGCATCTCAAGCAAGAATGCAACAGCTGTATCACCTTCAAGCAGAGCAATGGGGTATTGAAGGAGCATGTAGGCTTGTGTCTCTGATGCTGAATTGTTCTTTGTTCTTCTGATTTTACTGATTGGTTTCATTATTTTTGCTGCTTTTATTACCTTAATATCTTTATAAAGCTTGATCTTTAATAATCGTATTCAATTGGCTTTCAATGGAAATTCACCATCTAATTGTGTAGGTATTTAAATGGTTGTTTCCTTTTTGTACTTGAACAGTTGTTCATGGCTGCTGTTCTATTAAAGATAGCAATGCCTCAAGAAAAATCTTTCACCAGCAAGTGCTATGAGCTGAGTTAGGATGACACAGTGGTAGAAATGCTTGGCCCTCTGTAATTATCACTGTTGCTGAAATGAATATATAACAGTTGCAGAAGTGTTGTAGTTCTCTGTGACTGGTAAACCTGAAAGGATTGTAGATAAGATCTCAGATTCTTATCCTTTGTTTTCTCCAGAATACAACAACCTGTCTGAAGTGTAATTCTTTTTGCAAGGCTGACTGCATATTTTTCCACTCCAAATTTTGCATAGCACTTGGTCACCTGGTGCAGAAGGGTGAACACCAGGGGTTTTCAATTTGAATAATTCAGGAATCTGCCTTTATTCGCTGTGTCCATCCCTGAATGACCAGACTGCACTAGGTGAGAAAGAATTCTCTTCTTATACCCTAGCTGGAGACTACAACATCATCTGCAAGGATCCAGAGTTATAGGAAATCTGTACCTCTTAATTCTTCCAGGAATCATGGAACTGGCTCTGTCTAATGGAAGATCATGTGTATGGAAGGAGAAATTCCTTTCAGATCTGCAGAGACATCAGGTCAAAAGTTGATACTGGCCAAAATTAGTACTGCAGTTGACTACGGGAGCCTGAAAAATGGTGACCAAGAAAATGCATATGCTGAAGTAAATGATATGTTTGGTGTGGCCAGATCTCACGCAAGTATATGCCAGCAGTAATTCCTTGGCGGCCTGCAGTTGTTACCACTTTATGTTGGCATAAACAATGAAGAAAAGAAGGTTAGCATGTGTGCCATCTACAGAACAAACACCAGTGTCAGCCTGAACCGAGCAATGGTTTTTTATGCCTGTGTTATTTCCTATAGCTTGCTTAAAGAACAGAAATGTCAGAAAATCTATCAGCAGGCTTGCCCCTACAGCATTAAGTGTTTTGTGAACAGTTCTTTCCTATAATTGTATTTCTGTATTTCTGTTCTGAATAATTCAGGAGGCTATCTGATCTCCTTTATTTGATCAGTGTATCAGGCCACTTACAAGTCATGAGGCTGCAAACGGTGAGGTTTTTTTGGTCCACCTCCCCACCCCCAATGATTTATTTTTATTTTTAACAAGGTTTATTACTTCTATTTGACAAGTTGGAAGCTGAGATGACACCAAAACACTAAATGACTTGGCCAAGGTCATACAGGAAATCTGGGATGGAGCACCAAACATACGATTGCTTCTGATTTCCAAGCCAGCACTCAAACCACTGGACATCCTTCTTAATTTTCAAGTCTCTTCTGGAACTGCTACCAACTTTCTGAGCCAATTCCTCAACCACATTGTGCCTCTTTTTCCCTGCTTTTATAAATAAAGCCAACCTCGTGAGGTAACATACCAAAGCAATCAATAGATACGTCGTAGTTTCCTTGGCCAGTTTCACTTCTCTCTCGGTTCACAACTTGTCCACCAACAGATTTATTCCTTGCTTGAAGCACTGTACTGAATTGTTTCTATTCAAAGCTATCTGTTAGCACTTCGCTCAGTCTCAGTCTGAGTGTCTTTGATCCACCCATTTCAAGATTAGATGGATGACAGAACCCTAACTAGATCCAAAACCATCCGTGTTTTGGAGGTATATTCAGTGCCTGCGCCTGGATTTGACTCTAAACATGGTTACTTTGATCTGGCTTCAAATACGAATACTGTGTCCTGTCCCATCTCTGCTTCTAGCACAAGATCTTGTGTTCCTATCTCAGCTTTGATTAGTACTTTGGTGCCTCTTGTGTGGGAAACGACATCTACCGCTCCTCTCAAACTTCATGCAGATTGTTTTCACATGCAGTGGGTTTCTTCAACGGTTGTTTGTTTGTTATGTACCTGGAGGCCTACAGGATTTAGCATTTTGACAGAAGGGTGGGAGAATCCCCAGTGCTGTGTGCTGCTCTGATGGTGCTCTCCTGGTGCCCGTTTTCCATGCAGGGTGTGCAACTGCTTCCCACTTCCTCGAAATCAAATCACCGCCCCATTTCTTTCCTGTCCCCGCATGATGAGAGCATTGTATGGTTTTTCCCCTTGGATGGGAAAGCCAGGGCAAACTTGGTACTGTGGTCTTTTGCACTAACAGCACTTCGGCGGCAATTCACTCTTTCCAGGGAATTATTCTAGATTTATTCACCACAAAGCATCCAACCATAACAACTCAGTAATTTTAAGGCCTAAGGAAAAAATGTAACAAGATGTTCAAAAATTTTGGTTTGGGATAATTGGGAGTTGTTTATATTCTTGTGCTGCTGATTATGTTGTCATATACCACCATTACTGGTGTCCTCAGGAACAGGATTATCTCTGCTTGGAAACAAAGCTGCTGCTTTAACCACTTAAATGCTGGTAAATGTGGCTAATAAGTGGGTGGGAAAAAAAAAAAATGAAAAAACTCCTTTTACTGGATGTGTCAGATGCTCAGAAGGCATTTTGGTGAGGATGGAATAAACAGCCAGATAGATGGATAAATAAAATTCATGCTGTAGATTTTAGGATAAAAATATTAGGCCACAACTATTTTTGACTAGAGCATGTGGGGCAGAGAGTCTCCACTGCCCAGCAGAATACAGCTCTTGTTCTCTCTAGGTTTGAAAATAACTTTCTGTGCATTCAGATTGTAACAACCCTTTCAAGCTGCATCTTCCTTGGCTTTTATACCCTCCTATTACTTCCATATGGATGGAATTCACATCCCTGGCCCATGGTTTTTCCCCCATCTCACTGAAATGCTGGGGTGACTGTGAAGTGTATGGATGCTTTATTCTGATGGAAATCTGTTGTCATAAGGTAGTTGGCAGTACTGCCAACTTCAGGGTCCCTGTAACAGCTGGAACTGGGATTTTTACCCCCCTGGAAAGGATCATACCCAACAGGCTGAGCTGAATGCTCTTTCCACTTCTTTGTGGAAAGAAGCCTAAACCAATATAAATTACATTTGCACTCATAAGACATTTTCAGAGGTATATTAAAGCTTTCCTGCATTTAAAAAAAAAAAAAAGTATTTAAAAAGGCATGTCAATAATATGAATAATTTGTTCTAATGTTTTGTACCAACTTCCAAGTATTCTGAGGTTTTCAGCAGTAATTTCCCTCTGATTTCATGGGAGCTGGGACCTGAAAAGTGGCACGCTGGATGCACTGTGTCAGGAGAAAGCATTGTCTGCATCCACAGTTTTCATAACATCTAATTTAAAGTGCATCTAGATTTTTTTTTGCAAAAAAATATCTCAACAACTGGAGAGGGGAAAATGAGCCATTTCTTTAGCTTGAACCTGCATGAATTAGTGGTGAAGTGTTGATCTCTAAGCTTGCAGTTTCTGAACCATAAAAGCTGTTTATTTCACCCTATAAAAGAACATTTGAACTTATATGGCTATTTAAGTTTAAAAGCTATCAGAGAAATGGGTGGGGAGAAGAGAAGAGGCTTAAATCAGTAATCCAAGCTTGTAATACAATCTTCATCTGCTGTGTAGCTTGCATAGAAATCCCCTTCAATGTGGATTTTCTCTGCTTGTAGCGGTCCCACCATACAGGAAATGTACAGTATATATTTCCAACATTATCCATAATTGTAGTAAAGCTTATAAAACAACCCATTCCTTCTGTATTCCTGGTGATCTGCAATACTCTTAAGTATGCATTTAAAGAAGGGGGAAAAAAAAAATCTAACAAGAGCTGGCAGAAGCAAGCATCTGCAGTGATTCCAAAGTTGAGGTGGGGGAGGTCCTTATTAACATCCTCTGACTGCAGGAACAGCAGCAGCTTTGAAACCTGGGTGGAAAATGTACCTGCTTGTGCATTTTTTTGTTGTTGTTGATGTTTCTTTATTGTTAAATATCTGAAGTTCTGGTGTGTTGTTTTTTTTTGTTCCCCCCCCCCATAGATGTTAAAAGTGTTGGGGCTAAAATCAAGGTGGTGAAGGACCTCCTCAGCGGAACGAAATCACAGCATCCTCAGGAGGGTGATGGCATGTGGTAAGGAGCTCTGGACAGGACCAGGAGGAGAGGCCAGGGCTGGAGCAAGTCTGTATCCTGCTGCAGCCCCGTTGCCCCCACGCTGTGTCCTGTTGCACTCTGGAGGAAGCGAAATGGTGCTTGTGCTGCTTCAGGAATAAGGTCAGTGTTTGTCCTTCATCCCTACGCAGAGCACAGGGAAGGAAGGCTTCTTGCACACATGCAGATGCCCATACACACACTTGGTCATTTGCAAGCAGCAGCCTTGCTACAGCAGTCACCTTCAATGAAAGGCAAGAGAGGTTTTTGATTCCCTCTCTGCAAAATTGATAGAAAACTGTCAATGCTTGGAGAGTCTGTGCTTCACTTGAGCTGTATAGGCCCTTTCTCTCCTTGAACTCACAGTACCTTGCTAAAAATAGTTCAAAGTGTAACCATGAGTTCCCTGAACTGTGATCCTACCACTTCTGCATTATTCCACTCACCATTCCTTTGAAAGTATTCATCCTTCCCCTCATAAAACTTAAATCAGCTTGCTCCCTGGTCCAAGAGTTGACATCATTATGATGTTACATCCTATGTAATGGTGTGAGACCTGGAAAAGCATTCACAGCAAAACCACGCGGTGAATCGAATTTGCAGTGTCTCAGCCCTTGCTTGGAGACTAAGCTCCCTCTCACCCCCCAGCTTTACTTGCACTTTTAAAACCTGTGCAGTCCCTTGGAAATAGCCCACTGTAACATGGCAGCTTGCTGCTGAGGACGTATCAAGGGTCATCTTATTGTTTTTCTTTCTGTGACCTCATTTCTTTTAAAATGTTTGTGAGAGCAAAAGTGATTGTTTTACCAAATTAAGCTAGCTGTCTTGCCAGGAACAGTGGCTAGGATCCTGTTGACAGATTTGGAAAAGATTGTTCTTTCAATATATTTTGAATGAATTTTTAAGGATGTCTGCCATATACTGTTTCCAAACTCAGACTACGTTTAACTGTTTAATATTACACAGTGACAGGGACAGATTAGCACCTTTCATTTTCCTATCAAAATTAACATGTTCTAAGAAGACATTCCAAGAGCTACAGATCTCTTATTTAGAAGAAAATGTAGGAAACTACTTAGATATGTTGACTTTGAAGTCTTGGCCCAAATAAAGTTCCTAAGATCTGTTATTGATTCCAGAGGCCTTAGAATTTTACCCATTTTGTTTAAATGTATTTAGTTACCTTCCCTCGCATGTGTCTTTTATATGATGATGTTTTATTTTTGATGGAATGCTCTCCTCACAGCATGCTCTGAAACCCACGTCTCATCTCTTTGCTCCAGGGCTTCCTCAGGGCCATAAAAGATTTTTTTTTCCCTCCTTTCATGCATAACTTGGCCTCTGGGTTTGTTTGTTCTTCCATTTTCTTCTGAAGCATCAGGAACTGGCCACAGCTAGAAATGGGCTATTGGGCAGTGTGCACAGATGCTTCTGGTGGTAGCGAGAAACTTCTCAAGCTCCTGGCTGATGTGTATTGCCCCCAGTCACGTTTTCTAGGATTGCTGTGATTTGTGTTACTGTTTTTCTTCTGTCTAGCAAAGGACAGAGTTTTCTACTAAGGCGCTGGTGTGGTACTCAAGGCTTTTGGTCTTTTGTGCTAAAAGTATGAGGTTTGCTATAAGGTAGTGGAGTTTTCTGTATGCCTTGTGGTGAGGCATATGATGGAGCTGAACTTCTGAGTTGAGCATCGTGATTGCTGTGATGGCAGGAGCACAGTGGTCTGGGGGGTGTCTCTAGCTGTAGGGTGCTGTGCTGTTAGGTGATGTGATGCTGTACAGGGCCAGTTTTGCTGACACATGAAATGAGTCTTCTGATCATTTGTGCTCATTCATGCCATTGTGCAATGGAGGTATATGAGGAATCATATTCTTTTTCCTAGTTTTGATCCACATATGTAAATTTCATGAGCAGAAGAGAGAATAAGAATCTAAGTCAGTATGTTTGTGTATTTCAGTTTTCTGTCTGAGAATATTAAGGCCAAGTTCTCGCTTATGCTAAGCCCACTTGCAATATTCTGGCAACATAAAGATGCCTTAACAGGAATGTAAATTAAAGCCTCCTTATACTTTTAATAAGTGTTTGTAGTTTCACTTGGCTGCAGTACAGGAATGACACATGTCTATACAAACTGCATTTGTTATCCTTGAGATGGTTGTTGATATTCTTCTTGCTTCTACCCCCTAACCAACTAAACCACCAGTCCCAGCTTCCAATCTCCTTAAAATGTGCTCTCTACATGAAACATCCAAACCAGAATTTAAGGTTAAAGTAAATTTTCCACCCTTTTCCCACTGTGTGATGACCTTATGTGTATCTGCATAAATCTATACTAAAGGCACAGTTCCACAATGCACAGCTAGATTATTCTTACCACATATGTTACTACAGCTGGAGAGGAAGGTCTTCCATCTCAGTATGTCTTGCACAATGCAGAATACCATTTTCTTTTCCTCAATGAGAAAATCTCTTGGGAGAAAATACTTTTTATGGGCTCTTGGAGCAAAGACCTCACATATTTTATATTAAATCATCCCAGCTTTTACATTTTAAGATCTATTTGCATTTCATCCCAGCTTTTACATTTTAAGATCTATTTGCATTTCTGGCCATTAAAGTTTTGTGTACCAGTGCCTGATCTTTCAAATGGGAAGTATTGCCATGGTTAATCTTACAGAGGTGCTACAAGAATGACGAACATTCATAATCCCAACAGTGAGGGACCTGAAGTACAAAGCTTGTAGAGAAGTCACATGTAAACTATATACACTTCTGAAAAAATGTCAGTATCAGCATACACTTAATATATTTCAGAGAAAATTCTGCTTTTGTACTGTCCAAAAGCATTTATAAACATTTTATTAGTTTCATGTTTGTATTCTTTCTGTAAGGTCTTGTGCTACATTAACCACATATCCAACAGTGTGAGGCTCAGAAGAGCCATAAAAAAACCCTCTAGACAAATCCAAAAATGATTTTTTTGTTGTTCAGACCTTTTGTTTTGTTTTAAAATGAATATATAGTAAGTGATAACTTCAAAGTGCATAGCCTTGAGATTGCCATAAAAAAAAAAAGTAATTCTGTTCCTCCCCCCTCCCCCCCCCCCTCCTTTGGAAATCTGGAGCTCTCCAGAGCTTAAGCTTCCCATTCCTTCCTTTTTAAGGTCGTGAGAACATAGTCCAAAACCTGTTTGTGGTTTAGGACCGACTCTTAGCTTGTCAGAGTCTCAGTCCTTATCGATTTTAAATAGAGAATATTAAACATGGAGAGAATAGAAGGGATAAAAATGTCTCTAGCAAACTAAAATGGCAGTGTTTGGAGCTGTTAAGGAGACTGGGAGCTTAAAATAACATGTATGGGAGGAAGCCTAAAGGTCTAAATGCAGGTGAAATGGCCTACGACTTACTAAATGCAAACAGTTATAAAATTCTGTTATTTTGTAAATGGACTCTCAAAAACTAGATGAATAGCATCTCCATGGATAACAATGTGATGTCACCCTGCAAACCTTCAGAGAGCGTAACACACAGTGCAACCTCTTTTCTGCAGAAAGCTCCATCTCCTCTCTCCTCTTACGTACCTGCTTTATTCTTCCCATCGGTGGTGTGCATCTGCACTGCAATGCTTCCTATCCAGACCAGCTCTTCACAACAGTTCTGCTTCCCTATCTCGTTTGAAAGTATATTTTTTGCGTTTTCTATATTAAATATTCTTCCTGTGTTGGTAAGTGACTCTGGAGGAATTTTCTGAGTGACTGATAAGATAAAGATACGCTTTTGGGGAATAGCTTGTGTGAAGAGCATTGTACAGCTGAACGGGGCTGCTAGAATTTAATCTGTCTGATTCTGCCACCAAAGCTCAGCTCTTGCAGGTTGTTTACTTATCACACTGCGTTGCTATTTTCTGAAGGATAAAACATGCCCCAAACAAACAAACTTGTAACTTAAGAAGAAAGAAGGCCTGCGCTGAGCATCGCTTGCCTTCCATGCACAAGAGGGGAGTCACGATTCCTCACAGGCCTCGGTCCTCTCAGATAGAGGCTTCTCCCGTTAGTTCATTGCTTATTGTGGTCTGGCAGTGCCCAGGCCGCTGAGCGCAAAGCCGATGACAGGGGAGATGATAAAGTGTCTGCTGAAGCTGTACGTGGCTGCGGGTCACTGCCTCGAAATGTGAGAACAAAATGGGTCCGAGCGCTAATGACTTTCAGGTGTGCACGCCAGGGCCTGTCAGGGCAGTCAAGGAATTAGTGCTTGGCACAAGGCTCAGACCTCTTGGCTGCCAAGTTAAACATAAGTGGGGCCTCATGTAAATAAACAAGGGCAAAGTGAGCTTTTACTCGCGCTAGATTGTATATCAAGCTTGTACACACGCATAGAGCCCATCATGTGCATGCACACACAATAACTCCCTGCTAGGGCAGTGAGAAAGGACTGAGTATTACTGAGGTGAGAGGAAGGGCTGAGGTGGCACCCCAGCACCATTTGTCATTTACAGGCAAAGGGGGCAAGGCCCCTTCCTTGCTTGAGCACAGCTCTTTCCTTTGTTTCCTTCCATGCAGAAGGCCAAGTGCTTACCTGGTTGGGTATTACTTCAGTTTTTACCTTGGAAATATCCTCTGTGGTCTCTCAGGGGATTCCCCTCTTGGCCCACCACCTCTCCTTCTATATTTCGAGCCTTCTCAGATGTACACAGAGATTAAATGTCTGCTTTGGCCTGGATTATGTTTTCCAGGCCAATATATTATGCCACCTCAACGCTCCCCTCCCTGCCCCATCTGGCTTCCATCCTACCCCCATAAAGATTATTAATATAGCCTGTTTGCAAGCAATTTATTAGCAGGGGCCAAACTGGTGCCATTTCCCATTTTAGCAGAGCACTGAAAATAATCCTGAGGAGTGTGCCCAGCTATAAAATTGTACTTATGCTGTCATATTTGCTGTTTCAAATGTGCACTACTTGATAGTCTCAAAAGTGCTGTTTAATTGGGTTTTATGGGTTCTAATTAATTATGCCATGTAACAAAATTACTTGTCCCATTACAGCTCTCTGTGGTTTACTCTGAAGAGCAATGTAGTTTAGAGATGAATTGTCCTTCTCTATCTCCCTGTCCCTCCTTTTCCAGCAAGTTTCAGGAAGGTTTAATTCTCCCTAAACATAGGATAGAGAAACCAAGTGAAAGCTACGTTTCGTTCAGAGGACACAACTTTTCCCAAAAACTATGAACAGCTTGAAGTGTGACTCGAAATGGTTCCACATTCCTTTTGCTGAATCAGGCTGGTGAAATTATGAATAATCTCACAGCTTTCCAAAGTTCAGGTCTGTAGTGGCTCTGATTTTGCAAAGACTTGCACAGCTTTGCAGCTTCATATGCTGCAGACGATTTCCTCCAATTACATTGAGGTAATAGTAAAGGAAGCTGAGCATGTGTGCAGGTTGTTTGCTGGATGGAAAGCTTGACAGAGATTTGAAGAGAGATCGTTTGAGCTACCTCTCACTTCACGACACTGCATGAAAACTGTGTTAAAGCATCAGGCTGACTTGATGGTGGTTTGATGGGACTGGAAGCACAGGAAACCTCTCAAGTTAACTTCCTATCCTGTCTTGCAGAATCATGAAGCCTGGATTATTCAAACAAATTCTGGGGCAGTCTTCTGACTTCAAATGTTTCCCGGAATGCTTTTGTGAAAAATGAGCAGCCAAGCAGGTACACTCATGGTTGTTTAAAATATACTCTTATGTTACATCCATCACTGTAATAAATTGGGTCTCATGAGGCAAAGCATGAAATATAGTAGAGCTGAAGTAGACCAACATTATATCTTATGGTCTATGACTTTATCTGGAAATTGAGGAGTCAGAGTATTAATTAATGAATAAAGAGAAGGCAAAGAAACCTCTTTAATTTGCTTTTAAAGACAAATTCTACTTATTTCTGAAATGTCACATTGCACTTTGAAGAATACAAAGCTAATGATAGATACCTCCAAAACTACACTGCCCAGCACTAGAAGGGAAATTTGGTGAAATGTCCCAGGCTACTGGTATTGTGAGCACCATATAGCACCAAAAGGGCATGTTTCTGAATGAGACTGCACAGATGAGTGTTCTTTGGATCAAAAAGTTCATTAGTCATAATTCACTATTTTGCTTATTTTATAAAATAAATAACCAGTATGTCAGTTGCTGGAAACTTGGACCATCCTGGGTCCAAGATGAGTCTGCTTCATGCTCTGGAGCAGGAGCAGTAAGAGCTGCCAAAAAAAAAAAATAAAAAAAAAATCCACCACAGTCACACACATTACTCATCAATCTGAAAAGTACCAAGATGAATACTAAGAACTATGTTTTTATAAAGTAATCCTCTACTGTAGTAAAAATTAATTAAAAGAAATTTTATGATGTGTATCTAGTTAGTTATGTTAACAATTACTAAAACCTGCAAGGTTTTTATGGAATATGTTAGCAAAACAGTGTCCAAACCTGAATAAACCTGAATATCTTTGTGCAGTGTTTGGGTAAGCCCAAACAAACATGCATATCTTGGTGTTTGTACAGTGTTTATGTTTGCTTTTCCTTTGCTTTTACTGCCTCAGAAATCCGTTTATGGAGAGGAGGCAATGTGAGATCTGCTCTTCTCATGTGATTTTCATCATCCAGAGATTTAAATAAGTAGGATCTGCTCCTTTCATGCTATTCTGTCCCCATAAATTACTCCTGGAGGCATTAAAAGGGCCTGTGAAAAACATAGCAATAAATACTCAGAGTGCAAATACAAATGTTGCAAACTGCTCACACTGCTGTGGCAGCAGCTCTGTCATTAATTTATTGAGTACAGCTGATGAGAGCCCTCAATACCAGTTTTAGCACTGCTGCGTGCGGAGCCTCATTTTACACCGATGAAACCGATGCTAAAACCCCACATATTTTTGTAACAGGAGGTTTTAGGACTGCCTGGGAGCTGACAGAGTTACTCTGGTTATTCACTAGGGGCAGGAGAGTAAGGAAAAGAGAAATGAAGGGAGAGAAGGAATTCTGTGCAAAATGAGCTTCGAGTTGGTGCCACCTGCACGGCTGCCTGCCCCAGCAGGAGCGTGCCTCTGAGCAGCGACCAAGGGCTTGTGCAACAGAGCTTGGCTCTGCCAGCTCCTTTCTCCTGACACATCCCAGACCACAAGTATGGCCCCTACATCTGAGGGAGAGAAGCAGCAGGGGCAGGCGTGAGTCATGGCCCTCATGACAGGGGAATTCCTCTCTGGCTGCTGGCAGCGGTGTCAGGTCTGAGCGGTTTTCACTGCCCGAGTGTTATGGAATGAGACATTCTCAGCCGAATGTTCAATTCCAGTTTCTCATCTCCCTTCAAAATAGAAGATCCTGATTTGTTTATTTATTTATTTATTTATTTATTTTGATCAAACAGTTCTCATCCAGTCAGTGTGTCTGATTCTTTTGAACAAGAGAATCCCAGGTTCACAGCAAGCCCCAGAGTACCTTGCAAAGGCATCCAAGTCAAGTTACATTTTGCACTCTGCTCATCCCCTTGATAAAAAAAAAACAAACACACACACACACAAAAACAAGATATCTACCAGTGAAACAGTCATACTGTCCGGTTTTCCATCACAGATAATTCCTGGTTAGCCCAACTCTGGTTTCACCTCTTGAAAGTACCCTGTGTTTGCCTACAAGTGCTGTTACCTGTGCTGGGAGCATCTGGATGCTGGTTTGGCACCGCTCTGCATACTGCAGTCACTGCATCTGAACAGAAAACTCCAAATCGGTACCTCTTGTTTCACAGGTTAGTCTTGTTTCCTTTAGGTCAAAGGGTTTTTTCTTAAAGAAAAAGACCAAAGGGTCTTTTTCTCTTTTCATAAATGTGTGAAACATGGCAGGGATGTGTGTAGCAGGAGAACAGGGTTCCCCTCCATACTCTGCTATGCCCAAATGGGAGACTTACAGTAAATGTGGGAAAAGGGATACCGTTTGCTGAAGGCTGTTTGGAGTCACCGTATTGAAATAAAACATAACACGTATTTACTTGGTTTGTTAATACATAATTATATATATATTACATTAATATATATATCACAGAATCACGGAATTTCTAGGTTGGAAGAGACCTCAGGATCATCGAGTCCAACCTCTGACCTAACACTAACAAGTCCTCCACTAAACTATATCACTAAGGGCAGTGAGAAAGGACTGAGTATTACCGAGGTGAGAGGGTATATATATCACTATACATATATATATTCCACAACAGTAATATTTTAGAAGTGGCTGGCGATGTGGCTGTACCTATATCTAAGTTTGCTTGAAACTTTCCAGGCTTCTTTACTTCCTTGTAACTCTGTCAAACTATAAACACTCAGACTGAAATTTTCCATGTTGGCATTAGCTCTGGTTGATTTATTTAGAATAATTTAAACCCCACACAAATAAAATTTCAAAGGAAATCTGAAAGTTTGAGGCAAGAGAGGAATAGGTGTTCTACCAGTTCAGAACAGAATGAAATTATTAAATAACTGAATTTCCTGCACACTGGAAATTCATAGTTCTGCCTCCATGTATTCCTTCAGCACTGAACTTTACAAAATTACTGTGGACCTGATTCAGCTAAGCACATATATCCTGATTCCCTGAAACAGAAAGACACAGGCGAAAGGCTAAAGTGAAAACTGTGGGCAGATTGTGATCACCTCTAATGTCCGCTTGAAACCTTAAATTTAGGTTTTGCATTTATTATTCCATACCAGGTAATATATTTTATTTCCCAACCCTTTTTCAGTTTTTGGATCATTTCAGACAATATGAATAAGGATCAAGAGCATAAGTATATATAAATTTACATTATTACATAAATTTAATAATCTTTATATCATACATATTATATGTATATATATAAATATATGGTGTGTATATATGCATTTTAATATGTATGTGTATATAATGGAGATAGTGTTCTTGAATAGCTTATTTAGAAAAGGATGTCGGGAAATTATGAAAGTAGTCTTTCATATGTAACGTTTATTTGACTTCCCTTGTACACATGTTTTGTATAATCTTTGAGTGGGTGCTCTGTTTAGTGCAGGACCCTTGTCTCATTCTGTGTAGAAGGTGGAGCTGAGCAGGAGATGAGTTATGGCTGGGTAGAGGGAGAAGTTGGTGTCTGAAGGGCTCTGTCTGGTTTTGGTGCAAGAGCTGGGAGATGTGTAGTAAAAGGCAAAGAATGAAAAGAAATAGATAGTTTCATGGTCAAGGCGTCTGAAGAGTGTAAAACTGTTCTCCAGTGTGAGAGAAGACAATCTAAACTAAACTTCACAATTGGCTGTTAATTTTCCTTTCTTATCTGTGTTCCCATCTGCAGAGTACATTGCTAGTAGTATTTCTCCTGGCATACGATGCTGTACGTTGAGCATTCTGAGAAATCAGTTTTCAGACATCTCAGTTTGGGTACTCAATGCTAACAGAATGTTTTGACCTGAATCTCTTTGTGTTTGTTTCCCATCTGTGAAACAGGAATAATAATATCTTCTCATCTTACGTGATGTTGTTAAAAGAAATTAACATTTCTGAAGCACTCATATGCCGTACTGATAAGAGCTCTAGAAGAACTCATGAGAAAATTAGCAACTGTGTCTTCCAAGTAGGTTTTGAATACTATGTGGTAAATAAGGCCTCAAGCCACATGCTGTATAATGACACTGTAACAAGATATTGAATATCTGCCTATTAAGTGAGCAGTGTCCATCCTGAGGTAGAATCTGGTGGAAAATAAGACATGAGCCTATACTTAAAGGGTGAATCATAATGCAGATGTATAAGGTTTTATGGTTTGCTTTTGTTCTGACATTTTCTAACTTTCACTCACTTGTTTTTGCAAATGTGTAAATGGTTTATGTGCAAAATGAAACCTGTGTCTGAAAAGAAACAAAACCTGGGTTACAAAGTGCTTGTTGTTCAAAAAAATGTGCAGGATCTTAATCCTTACATTTGTAGATGAGATGCTTCTTGGTGTCTGGTGGATGAAACGTTACAATTCATACTATTTGGAAAACAGTTCTCAGGAAAAGGTTAAATTTCAGCTTGCTGTCTCTCCTTTGTTTTTAAAAGATGGGAAAAGACTTCTAGCTGGGAAAAATGGTATTGGAAATGGTTTTGAAATTAGTACATAGATTCTTACGCATACCTGGATGGGCTTCTGAAAAATTTGCATGGGGTATTACAGCATGTTCTTGTATTAACACTTTTTCCTACAGCTTGTGGAAGAGGAAATTCCTAGGTTCTGTAGCAATCCAAGTATATAGCTTTCTCAGAGCTAGACAGACTACTTATTAAAGATAAAGGAATATTTTGGCACAAGAACAAATGGATATTAATTAGCTATAAATAAATTCAGGCTGGAGATTAAATGAAATTTTTTAACCAGAACAGCAACAGGATTCTTGAGCGGCTTCCCAGTGGAAAGAAACATGGAGTTCCCTGGTTCCCTCACGTGGTGTGGTGTCTGATCAAAATAAACAAGGGGATTTCAGGTCTGAAGATCTGCGTAAGAGCAGATGGGTTTTAAGAACCTAGGAAGTTTGTTTTTAGTCCCATATCTGCCATTCCCTTTTCCTAAAAGCAGCCCCCACAAGGTTAACATTTACCTTGGATAAATCCAATCTCCAAAACCTCATTAATGAGGGCTTATTAGCAGATCAAGACTTAAAAGGCATCTTTTCAAATGAAAGAGTAAAGCACCCTGCCCCTGCCCTCACCTCTACAAACCCTTCCCTGTCCTCTGAAGGATGCAGAGCGTTTGTGGAACCAGGGTTTAGCATCACTGCAGTGCTGAGGTGCTCTCAGCACCCCCAGAGTTTATTATCCTCTTTCTTTTTCTCCACAATTTGCAATGTAGGGCTACCCTGGCTTTGCTGATAAAGGATCCTTTGCAGATGCAGAGAGGAACAATTCCAGGCCACTTTGCAAGTCACTGGGAACAAAACATAGCTGCCCCTGCACCCTGTCCTTTGTGAGTGATGTAAAGCGTGTCTGATTGCTTAGGCATCAGCAGGAGGCAGCTTAGGGTGAACCATTCCTGCTGGTTTGCCACTATTAACATCCAGCAGTACCTTGATGTTTCCTCACTGGCAATAATTTGCAGGATTAAATACTTCAGCCACTCTAAAATTAGTTCCAGGAGGCATTTTGTGCTTTCATTTCAGAGCTCTCAGGAGCCTTTCCTACTTTGTAAGTCTGCTACAGCTAATTACCTGATGGTTACAGTGCTCTAGAAGATTTCAAATATCTGTCTTTTCCACTAGCCTAAAGACCCAGGTGGGGTTACTCTGCAGAACTTGTACCAGGAGTGTTTGCCAAACACTGTAACTAGCTCAGACAGCTTTGTGAGATGGGCAAATAAACCACTGCAGACAAAATTGCCTTTGTCCAGTGTCTCCATCCAAGATTCAGAGCAAGCTTATTTTTGAACCTTTAAAAGCATCTCAGAAGCCTATTGGAACAAATGCTTTTATGTACTGAGCCCTCTACATCTGTGTGATCCATTAGAGAGGCGGCAGGATCACGGCAGAAGTTTTCAATGGGGCAGCCTTCAGTGCTGCAGTTTAAGAGTTTGCAAAGCTTATTTATTATTTTTTATTTTGACAACATCTGTGATGTGTGGTGCTACTGTTTGTCCTTTGCAGGCATGTAGCCATCAGGGGCATAATTAGAATACTTCTGGGGCAAGTGAGGAATCTCCTCACATCCGCAAAGGAGTATGGCCCCAGGAAGAATATGGGCCCTCGGTGTGCAGAAATCTCCTGGCAGTGGTGGCCCTCCCTTGAAGATTCAGTTCACACTGCTTGGTATTTCTGGCCACCTCTCCGGGCCAGTGCTGGCTATGATCCTTTGGCCCTGCCATGATCCTTTCTATTTTCTTCCCACCCTTTCCCGGCTCCTTTGTGATGATTCATATTCTGAATATATGCGTGTGTCATATATAAAAAGTCTTACTCTTCTGACCACAGCAGAAATCCAGAGAGGTTTGTTTCCTTACTTGTGATTTCACAGGCTGATTTTTATTTTTTTTTTAACTTGGCGCCATGCCCCAAAGAAATGAACTCTCTTTTATGGTTCCTAGGGTTGTTCTTAGCATCTTTTAAAACCTGCTTGCTCATTGCTTCTGAGCCATTGAGGCAGGCACAGCTTCATCCACCAGCGCCCAGCCTTACTTTCCTTGGTTTGGTATCGATGTTGTTAAACCCGTGACAATCTGAAACACATTGCATTTTTTTTGAATAGTTCTATGCATCCTGATACCTCTAGCAAATACTTTTTATCTTTGAGCCATCATTGAACAAATTGAAATTGTTCCCTTATTTAATCTGAGTGAAAGAAGTCTATCACCTTCAGCTAGATATTCAGTGAAGCTGTGTACCACTGCTCTCCAGGGTGTTTTCTTAAAAAAAAATAAAAAATAAAAAATGCAACTCATGAGCCATTGCTGCTAACCTCCAGCACAGCATCACTGAATAGTGCAAGTCCTGTTTTTCAGATACAGTGACCTAACATGACATTTCTAGGGTGTAAATTCCAAGACCCTGATCATAGTATATAACTATGGGTTTATTCCTAGCCAATAGCAGGATTTGGTTGCTTCAACATGATTTTCCGTGTTGGGCATGATGTTTGAAAACTGTGTTTGAAGATTGAGACCTCTTTCTTTGAAGTCAATGGGAATTTCAGCCTTGACTTCCAAAGCAGATGGGTTGGGCTCTTTGTTCTTTTGTCTAGCACAATTTGTGAGTAATTACTATGCTCCAAGTGCTGGGCTGGATTTTCTAGCTTGTTTCCAATCTGTGCTCATTCTGAGACCAGACTCTTCTTCTGCCTCTCCCAAACAAAATGCTGAAGGAGCACGGGTAGAGGAAATCCGTTCAAACTAAGTAAACAACTAGTGAGGGTAGGCCAGCAGGATTCATTCATGCTCATTCAGCCCAGGCTGGCTGGTTTGATTCCAGTTGGAGCACTCTCTTCATTACAGGCCCCCTGGGGAATGTTAATCTGTACAGTATAAACATTTATAAACATCTACTAAATCATTACACTTCAGCTGCCCCATAAACACTCATGAATGCTTTCCTTAGGCAGCATTGGTTGGGTAGCGTGTGGCTTTTTGGAATGAGCTAACGTGCGTTTGGCACTGGTAGAAATATGGGGAGAGGGCACAGAAGGTTAAATAACATTGTTTAAACTCTGTGACTTATTTAGGATAAAGACAGAAGCTGTTTGTGAAGGATTAAAATGGGACTAACTGGTAGCTGTTGAGGCACAAAGCAGGTTGTAGAGGGGCTAAAACTGCTTTTTAGCTTTGCGCATGGGATTTTCAGCGGTACCATTGCCTTCAACACCACAAAACACACTTACCACCAGGCCACTTGAGCATTTTGACATTTCTGGACCCAAGCAGTACATCGTGATTCATGTAGGACTGCAACACCAGCTGCCTCTGAAAGAGCTGCCTGATGCAAGAAAAAAGTGTCGACATAACTTCTGGAAACTGAGCCAGAACTAACATAACCAACCAAACTGTAATCAGCCAGGCTGCAGACCCAGGGCTTGCTTGTATGGGACATGTAAGTATGTATATGCAGGTAAAATTAAGTATGGTTATGAACAGAAATGAGCATGTATATATGTTTGCATCTGTGAAGTGTTTCGATGTACAGGTAGCAAAGCAAAACTTGAATCTACTGAATATTATCTCTCCCTTTGCCTCAAGGTGTGGACATGAGTGAGCATTACCAGGGCTGGAGATTTAGTGACCCCATAGCCAGCTCTAGATGTATATGAATATAAAGGTATTTAGTAAAAACAAACAAAAAAAGCCTAATGACCTAGTCTTAAATGGATAAAGGATCCTTCTCTCAATTGTTACATTTTTGTTTGTTTGCAGAGGTTCTGAACTGATAGTTATAATTAATTACCACAAGGTCTGCATGTGAGTAAAGTCACCTGAGCAGAAGTTAAACGTGATGTATGTGAAAGAGATGTGTTTACTGACAGTCTGATGAACAGATAATAACTGGATTTTTAAACAGTATCTTAGGAAAAAACACAGCATTTAATTGGCTATAATTATATCATATCCTACACTTGAGCAAATACGAGTATGTACATAAATCTGGTTTACTTGCACGTATCAATGGTATGTGGCTGGAGGTAATATTTTGGTTCAGGGTTCCTTTTCTGTCTCCTCTTTCTCTACTATTCATAAACATACAGCCACTGCCTTGAGCTACAACCACACCTATTTGTGAAATGAGGACAGAGAAAACAGGATTTTTTCCTAAGTGGATCTTGATGCACAATACAGGCAAGCCAGGGGGAAGAAATCCTCCCTGATAAACACCCAGCCATGGCTGCAGCTTTCCTGCCCAGGCCCCCTGGGGCTGTCATTGCCAAATTAACAGCTGGGGTGAGAACTCGCACATGGAAGGACTCCAAAATCCTTTGCAAAATCTCGAGGTGGTGGGGCAGTGGGCTGCAAGGTCTCCAGACACAGGCAGCAGGCCAAAGGCTTGTCCTGATGCTCCTTGGCCCTTGGTACCAAGAAAAAGGGATGCTTGAAGATTAGTTTTACTACTTGTTTTTACTAAAAGCCTCTTAAAACATGACATCAGACCAGACCCAACCCAACATAGGCTAGAGGTGGCTTTAAAGTATCTGCACTAGCAAATTCCCTTGTATACATATCATCATATCATCAGAAGTTGAATTTTCCACAGCTTTTCGTGGCATTTTGCATGTAATGAGGTGGGTAATTTAAAATCCTCTCAGTATGGTCAAGGATACAGCTTGCAGAAAGTATTACACGTTATTAGCTTCAATTGGTCTTTTAACATCCCTCTTAAAGGGTCAATAAATGAGTTTGCCTAGAGGTAAACCAGTTGTTATCAGGCATACAGTTAGGGTCGCAGCTGGAGGGCACTGGCAGGGACAGGCTGTCTGTCTGCCTGTGTTGGAGACGTCAGTCTCTAGCGTCGGTGTTCTATTAATTTTACAGTACCTTAAATTCATATTGTGATTATGAGAAATAAGCACAGAGAGAGAGGAGAGAGAGATCTCCTTTTAATAGAAAATGGGTTTTGAAAAATCTGGAGCCTATTACCCTGCCAAATCCTAATGGTATTACAGCTGAACTTTTTTTCTCAGTACTCTGCAAATAAATTCAGAGGTAGCTTGGATATTTGTTTCCCAACTTGACAACAGGAACCTCTGGACACGAGGAAGAAGAGAGCAGAGGAAAGCAACCAGCATGCAGCTTCAGGAGTGTCAGATTTTTAAGTTCAGTTTTTTATCTTTCAATATCTAAGATAAATTTGGTGACTTTTTAATTCAAAAGCAAAAATAAATTCAGTGGTCTCATACAAGCCCCTAGTGGACATCATTTATCCAGAAGAGATCAACGTATATTTTAACATTATGAGGTCTCTGATTAGAAGGTAAAGCCTGGAAAAAGCTTAGTTATGAGGACTGGGAGACAGGAACTTTTAAAAGTGAAGGCTGACATATGTCTTTCCCACTGCTGTTTGGGATGAAATCTGATGTAATACAGCAGTTGCATATATGTCTGGAGCCCAAACCTACAAAAGTGATGAAATTTACTGTTGACTTGCTGAACATTGACTGAATTGTGGTCAAAGCCTGAAACAACGCTATTTGGGTACTTCAGCTCTGGTTTGAAGTTTGGAGTAAGGGAACCACAAGTGGCATCTGATCACTAAGCAAAGCTCTTCTGTTTTCATTAATGCCCTTGCTTACTGTATAGTTAAAAATTGTTAATGAGAGAGGCCTGCAAGCGTCGCTTTATTAGGATAGGGCTGAAGATATCAAGAACTTGAGGCATTTTGTAAGCACAGAGTTGGTATTTGACCCTTCCTCCCCAGCGATCGGGACTTTCAGTTGCAGTGTCCCTGGGTGTCTGCAGGCAACGTCCAGACATTTAAGAAGGCTGGTCTCATCTAAGCTCCATTAGAGGCATTTAATATTGGCTTGACATGATCTACTGCGGCCTTTGTTCGTATTTCTTCATCTCTCTGAGGGATCAGATAGTGGAGGTGGTGGTGGAGGGGAAGGGAAGAGCAGGGAATTGAGACTGTAATTTCTGTCAGAGCTTTACCAGGAGGACAACATAAAGCTCTGTCCTTGCAAGGTTAAGAACAAGCACGTGGTTAATCCCTGGTCGTGCCTGCCTGGCACCTGACCAGCAGCAGCCTGTGCTGTGCTCCCAGCTTACGTGTTTTGGGGATTCTCCTGGGGCCTGGCTCATCCGAGCCTTCTCTGCCACCCTTTCTGTTTCATTTATCGCCTTTTTCACAGAAACAACTGCCTCTGAAGAGAAATGTCTTTTGCAACAGCCCTAAAAGTAGCTTGCATTGAATGAGGCTCTCACCCCTCGACATGGGCACTGCTTTTTTCGAGGAACAGTGACTGGATGGGACCAGTCTGCAGAACACAGGTATACCTGGCCCTGGTTCATTATGGATGTGTGAGGGGGTACCTGTAAACCCTTTGGCTCTTTTTTTTCCAGCAGTGTGCTGCCAGGAAGAGCAGGGGTTGTGCACAGCAGCACTGATCTCCGGTCAGTATGGGACACTTTCTGGTCGCTCAGCATTTGTTGAGAGCTGTCCTAATGTCGTCACACAGGCCCTAGGGAGAAATTGCTACCTTCACAGCTGCTCCTGCCCTCCATTTCTCTTCTCTTTCTTTTTTGTCAGCCTTGTCCTTGTGAGCATACTTGCTTTTCTCTGTGATTCCTTCCTGGCAGTCGTTCCCTCTCCTGACCCAGGAGGCTTTCCCCCAAGTCACGTTTTTGGGCAGTTTCTGCACAGCAGCAAACATCACTGCTCTGCTGCCAGGCACCTGGACCTCACATCCCAGGAATACTCCAGGGAAGGGGTTTGTGGACAGGAATATTAGTGGAGACTGATTTTTTTTTTTTCCTTAAAAGTAAATATCAGAAAATGTTCAGAGAAAGCACTTTTGTAATTGCAGGGGGGCAACTGTGTCCATGCAGCTGATTCCCATCTTGTTGCCATCTGATCAAGGAGCCAGACCGTGACTTTTCAGAAAAGCAAGCCTTGTTTCCAGTAGGACGTATCATGGTCTTACCTGCAAAGTAAAGACTGAGTATGCCTTTCACACAAGCTATTTGACAAGTAATTTTCAATAGAAATGAACATACGGAAAATTAAAGATTATTCATGAACAACTGTAAACTGGGAAAAGAGACAAGGTCAGCTGAAGGGAGCCTTATTATTTTGGTCTTGCTCAGGGGGTAGATAACTTGTACATAGTCCTTATGCTGACCTGATGCATAAAAGCAAATCCTGCAGCTAGCTCTAGAGATAAGCACAGCTTCGGAGTTCCCTGGACAGTGTTTTCCAACACTAATGTGCAGTCCAGCCCAGTGACTTCACGTAACTGAGAGCAGATTTGGCTCTGTTGAGTTTTGCTTCCTCCTTTCTTTGCAGCAGGAGTTCGGGCAGAAGGAAAACTTGGCTCTCGAAAGTTTAATGCTATTAGTGTGATTTTGATAAGCTATTGGGCCTGCGTCTCAGCCTTCTGCAAGTATTATGCAGTAAAACAAGAGCACGAGACCTTGTCTGACTCTATACCTGCTCTTCTATGCCAGTGCTTTGAGGGGCAGCCAGAGCTGTGTTTGGTTGGTAATGTCATAGCAAAGAATGCAAGTCCCTCAGAATTAGTCCCTTGCAGACGAAACTTGTCCCTGTCACAAAACCTGCGCTATGCTTAGCCTGAAGTGGGATAGTGGGATACTTGCTGCAGGGAAGGACATGATGTGCAGACCTCTGGCTGCTAGAAAGCTGCTCTGCTCTAGAAGCTGCAGTGGATGTGTTTTGGAGAGAGAGACAAGGGGAAGGGAGTGCAAACAGTCCTTTTGCCACTGTAATGCATGTTCCTTAGCCTTTTCCAAAGGTGTCAGTTCAGGACCCTTCCTTAAGAAGAAATGAATAAACGATTTATCCAAAGACTCCTTGTCTGTAGGAGTTTTGTCCATTTGCTGTACTGAGTTATGGGTTGTGCCCTAAATCCTACAGCCGTGCCTCTTAATCATTAAGTAAAGAAAGATTGGCAAAGTTTTCCATCCACTGTAAACAAAAACGTTCCCACTCTGAAGTGCATTTAATGGAGTTTTGTAGCAGTGGTCTCCCGGGCGAGCATATTAGTCTCTGCTTTCCCTCTCTGCCCTAATGGCCATGGCCGGGAGGGGCTGTTTGAACTGTGAAGGAGGCTGGTTTTTATCCACGTTGAGTGGAGAGGCATAAATTGGCATTCCATATCATCATAAAAAAAATCCCAGCAATTATTAAAAGATTCTTATCTCTTGCTCCCTACATGGATAATGAGATCCCTCTCTGCTGGACTGAGACAGCCTGTCTCTCAGCTCACTTAATGAAATGGACCCAAGTTTGCAAATTAGCATAGCCCTGACTCCAAACGTAACCTCTTGTTGTCTAGTTGTACATCAAGGCCCCTGGCTTATGTCTTTTCTTATTAACACCCCGTAATCATGTCAACTCTCTTTAGTTTTCATTTCCTGTTTCCTTTTACAAATTCACTTCTGAGTTTTGAGCACATTGTTGGATGCCTTTGGATGAGTTGGGATTTTATTTTTATCTCATTTTTAACGTTATTGAAGCGTAATCTGTGGGCACTGGTTGGGATCTAGGGAATCTGTTTTCTGTTTCATATTTTTGCAGCTTGTTTGCTATGTTATCTTAAGGCAAATCGTTTCACATGTCTGTGCTTATTTCCCTTACACTTTTTTTAAATTAAATATTTTAGACCATAAGATCTTGAGGGCAGAGAGTTTTGTCTCGCTGTTTATTCGGTCAGTGACTTGCAGAGTGTGTTTCTGGTTTCTGCAAGGTTGTCTATGTAATACATGGTTATTAATAATAAGGAACAGTGATCTTGTACTCTAGCAAACACAATATGCTAAAGGCTTTCTAAGAAGTCATGAAGGAAGAGTGCTTTGAAAATCTTTTTCCTTCTCTCTCCCCTGATGTGCAACTTCGTTGTTGGACCTTCAGAGTAATAAATCAAAGCAGCTGAAAGAAGTGAATCATGATTTCTTTTGCCCACATGTATCTGACCCAGTCTGTCTGTGATAAGGCACTGCCCTTCCACTCTATCCACAACTCTGCTAATTATCCTTCACTTTCATGGCCACTAAAATTCAGTCACACATAAGAATAATAATAATAAAAGAAAAAGAAAGAGGGAAGTGATTAGTTGTGTACAGATAAGAAGCATCCCACAGTGTTAACAGGATAGCAATATTTTTTTTTAATTTCTTTTTTTTTCTTTTTTCTGGAATTCATTTTCTCTCATGCCCATTGCAGTAAAAAATACTTACAGTTTGTAACACAAAAGATAACTCTTCAATGCAAAGCTTTAGTGTATGTCTTTAAAAGATTTATTCCTTTATCAAGTATTAATTTAAGAAGGGGTGCCTTGTAGGTAAGGCAATGACATCAGTGGTAGGCTACGGGGCAGCAGATTTATTAATTTAATAGGTTTATCCATTTTACAGCTTGGATAATCATATTTCACTAAACTGGTACGCAACGAGGCTTCAGCCCATCTGACAGCTTTATTCTTGTGTAAGTTAACAAGCACATTTTGTACTCATGACCTTGTGAATTGTAAAAGTGCGAGGAGCTAGAGAGGAATGACAGACCCAATCCAAGAAACGTGTTAGCATTTCAGTTTTCCTGGGCTAGATTTATAAAGGGAGCAGCGAGGAATCTCAGCTGCAAAGATAACCTAAATGGTTGTTAATTTATGTGGTTCGAGAAAATATGCAGAATTCATTTTAAAAAATAATGGAATGTTGACTTAGAAAGTATGGGCCTAATTTGTTTTTCAGAGACATCAGTTTTACAGCAGAATTGCTACCCTGACAATAGATGAGCTTTTCCTGATCTAGGACAACTAGGAAAGAATTGGGCCAGTTTTGTCAAAAGTAAATGTGTTTGTTAACATGCTTCTACTTACTAACTGGCTTAGAAATAATGAGATTAAACAAGCAATGAACTTGGGCTTTTAAAAATGCATCTTACAGTTTAACACCCTCACATATATATGTGTGTTTATTAAGAATTTTGTGTTTACTATATAGGAAAGAAAGCAAGCATGCACTCAGGGTTTTTTCATGTTGAAACTGTTGTGAGAAAAATAAAATACTTCCCTGTTTTTGTAAAGCCTTCACTCAAAGCTGGACTCTTTGTAAAAATCATGTTTTGGTTTCTTGTGGAAATGATGACAATCTTCTAGAAGAAGGTATTTCCTGGGCGAAATAAGATTCAATGGAAATCTAACTTCTCTTAGGAAAATTTAACATAGTAAAATTACATAATAAAAATTTAACATATTAAAATTTAACAAGTAGGGGCCAGTTCAGCTCTGTCCTCTCAATAAAAACAAAAGCTGAACTCCTTACATGGTACTAACTGCAAGCTCTTCAAAAGAAAGAGCAAATACCTTGGAACCCATCATAAAATGGTACATTTGGCAGCACTGCAGAAATTGTAGACCTGAGGGATTTATTATCATGTACATTCAAACTCCTTTACACCGTTCTTGACATGCAAAAAGGAATATTTTGTGCAAATCAGAATTAAGCCATGGAGACAGGAATTTCAAAAGGTTGGTTGTTAGTAGAACATGACAGGCCAGTCCTGAGGTATGGTGGGCTCTTAATGTGCTTCCCTCTGTGCTCCTTGCTTTCTGCACATCATTCATTTTTGACAGCACATGATGACTGTTTAGCTCCTCTTAGCAGGTATCAGGAGCTGTCTGTCTGTTTCAGGAGGAGAGCAAAGCAGGATGCTTGCTCTGACGTGCCCATGCTTGGGTCTGTGCATGAATCGCTCGGTGCACAGCAGCTTCACTGGGGTGTGCAAGCAGAGAGCTGCATGAGCACAGACCTTGCACACAGAGTGGCAAACTCCCTTGCATGGACCAAGCGGGCAGTGGCTTTGGGGAGCTATAGCTTTCTCGGCGAGGTTTCTTTGGCCAGCTTCATGTCCTGCACCAGCCACTTGTTTCTTTCACTTTTTGGTTCATACACAGCAATAGTTAGCATTGGGATTTAAAACACTAAGGATATTTGTGTTTGCAAAAGAATTCAATTTTAAAGAAAATATTATAAATCATGTTACATTTTGGGCTGATGCATTTACAACAGCATCTCAATTTTCACCCTAAAATATACAAGCATATGTCACTCAAGGGAAACATTTTTCTTCTTTTTTTTTATAGAAATGAAATTTTATCTCCTGGTCTTCTCTAGACAGAAAGCATTACATGAACCACCTTTTTAGCTCTTTTTAAATGTGCATGGACTGAAGTTCTTATTTTATCTTGCCATTCACTGCGTTCCGTGCAGGTCTGGCAGGACTCCTCCATTAGATGCTTCTCAGCTCTGTGGAGATTTGCTTCTGCTGGATCCTGCAGTCTGAATCACTTGTTTTCCCTGGCTGTATGGCCTGTTCATCAGCTGGAGCAATGTTTCCAGAGCATTGTCAAATAAATTAAACCCCCATTTCATCTCCTACCATGGAAGGGACACACAGCATTCAATGTTTCAATTGTATTAGAGGATTCTGTGAGCAATCTTAACGTAAATATGGCAAAAAAGTAGCTCCTTGGTATGTATGAGGACAGGTTCTGTTAGGCTCAAGATGTTTTGGTCATTCCCTTTTCTGTTCCAAGAGGGGGAACTTTGCTCACTGAAACATGCGCAGTCATGGGGATGTTTTATCGTTGGCTGTGGATGCGTTACCGGTTGGGATCCTAATTATTATCAATTTGCAGATTGCCTTGAATGTCTTATTAAGATTCCTGAGGAATGATTGATCATAATCAAAAAATTAATCACCAATCAGCCCTGGCAATTAACATTAGCAAGTCTATTTGCATATATCTGATAATTTATGCTGCTGCTGGAAGAAGGGACTTTTGCTGAATATTATTGATTAGGGGAAAAGAGCCAGATGCTTCTATCATTGGGACATTAGGCTTTATTAGATAGGGCTACTAATGTGTGAGAAACTGAAGGGCATTACTGCCATCTCCCACAACATAGGCATCTTCCTATGGAAGGTGGAAGAAGGAATTTTATCAATGCATCCACTGGAATTTCTTAAATGTCAAGAAGAGGGATAGGGAGCTTTAAGGAAACTTTGATTTTGGGCTCTTATTTATGCCTTAAATATCAGTTATGAGAGGAAAAAAAAAAAAAAGAAAAAAAAACCCTTGATAATGCTAGGCTAGATGGTGAGATTTACATTACAAGAAGTTACTTATTTACTGTAATGAATAAAGTATTTGCAGGCTTGTGATGAATTTCACTAATTGTTGTACTACTTACAGTATGAAGAATTGCATAATAAAGTCCTATAATTTCTTCATATTTTTTTTCTTCTTAAACAGCCTTTTATTAATGCATTTTTAAAGAGAAGTTTATTATCTATACCATCAACTGTGTTTTTGTCTTGAAAACGTCTTGCAGTTGCTTATAGGATACCACATGTGTTTTAGATGTTATGAGCCTCGTCAGGTTTTTTGACATTTATAATCTTTTTATAACAGTAGCCTTTGGTTTTGCTTCAACGCTCTTCAGTGTGTCTCATACCTGGTGTTGTAACTACAGCTACATGAAAATGTACAGTCTGCAGTCATAAATTCAGATTTGGCACTCATGTATAGATGCTTAAAGATTAGGAACAAATTCATTTAAGCCAGTAGGCAGAGTGGTAACAGTTTATCATCTTCAACAAACGCAACCCCAGAAAAGACAGCAGCATTAAATCCATGTCCGCTAATGAGAGGTGGTCAACATTTTAAGTGGCAGAGTTGTGCTGAAAACAAAGGCCAAGAAAAACAGGATTTCTCTCTCCAGTTTTGAATGAAAAAAAAAAGTGGAAGAATTTGAAAGACTTTTTCATTTAAAAAAGCATTATTTTGATCAATATTAATTTTTAAATTCTAGTTTTGTTGCATGCCAGAAGCCTTTGTAATTCATATAGGATTTTAGGACAGCCTTCTGTATTGGATCTCTCAAACTGCTGCTTTTAAGACTAAAAAAGTTCTCTCTAAAAACCATGAGTAATTCATAGTAAAATCTATTCTTATTGTAGCTAGATTGGTTTATTCTCTGATGTCAGCTGTGTGCTTATCTCAGTGTTCTTGAATGAAGATTTTATTTATTTATCTGTTGGTGCACGCTAATCTCTTTTGCAAGCCGCGAATGCTGTCCTTAACATAGCTGGTGTGTGTGCGTGTGTCTTTTGACTTCATTTTCCTCCTATCAGTATGAATTCTGCATTTTATTTCAAATGGGAACAGAATCAGTCCCCAGTTGAAAAGCAGTAATAGTGTTAAAGAAGTCTGAGATTTCACTCACTTTTCTTTTGGTGAGCATTAAAAGAAAAGAGACTATCATCAAACCCCGACTGTACGCTGTTTGGGGGCTGGATTCACCAGCTAGAGCAGCTGCTTTTGGCTGAAGTTAGTCGGTAACCATGAGATCTTGTCACTGCAAAGTTCAGAGGTTAATTGAAATCAGAGAGGCAGAACCCATTCAATTGTCCACTTAATTATGCCCAGCTCCCGTCTCCATCCCATAAACATCAGCTGCTGACCGCTCGCTGCTGAACGGGGAGGGAGCTGCTGCTGCCCTGCCGCCGTTTGGCACGGTGGCTGGGATGTGTTCAATGGCTGAGTCGCTGAAACCGGTAAAAAAAATGCTTGCACCGGGGGAAAGGGGTATGTGCCTGTGAAGGGGGAGTCAGTGACATCCCCATACATCATCCCCCAGCCCTAATGTTACCGGTTTTCGCTAAAAGCTGGTAATGCTTTGAGATTTATGGCAGGTGGGCTCTGCTGAATACACGGCTTTGGGTAGGAAGACTGGGGACGTGATGGTTGGGATGCTGAAGGAATAGCAGGGATTTCTGACGGCAGTTTGCACAGTCTTTTTGCTGTGTATTGCATTGTGTTATCATATATTTTGGTTGAAATATGTAATTTTTAACTCCTGGTTCACCAAACTGATGTGAATAGTGGAATTTTGCTAATGAGTATTAAATATCAGATGTTTATTGGGCTGGTAACTTCCTCCAGGCTTTCTGCAGTCAGCAGTTCCGTACTATTTACCTTACAGCAACGAGGCAAGCAAAGCAGATTTCAGAACTGAAGGAATGTAAGATACTAAAATAGGTCTGAGTCTTGACACCCTAGCCTGACCCTGGGGAAGAAAATTCTCCACTGCCTTCAGTGGGAGCTGGCTGGGTAAGCAGAAAAGAAATCTGCCCACTTGGGGTAATTTTGAAGGTTTGAGCTTAAAGATAAAAAATAACTTTGAGACATAATAATTAGAGCTAAGTGGACTATGGGTGTCTTAAAAACTAGAACACTTGGATAATGAGCCTAAAAATCTCTTATCATATATTTGTCCAAATTATCTGTTTGAAAACCTGATCTTCCTGCCATATAACAGGAATATTGAGCATTGGTCTGCAAAATGCATTCCCTTTTCTTCTGACAGCCTTTCTCTTCCATCAGAAGCCAGGCTCGCACCTGTCTTCAGGCCAGGCTGTGGAGGAGCCCCCTTCTGCCCGGCTTTCTGCTGTTGGGTGCCGGTACGCCTGTCAGTGTTGTGTCACTTGGGAAATGCAGTCTGCAGCCAGGACCCTGTTGTCATGAGCTGCACAAAGCTGAGACAAAAACACCTCATGTCTAGAAGCTTTTATTCAGTGATTTTAATCGCTGCTGTCTTTAATCTAGATTCAAGTGACTGTTCTCCTCCACGCTACATCTGCCTGTGGGTAGAAACTGAGAGTGCTGTGAAATGAGGTCCTTGTTCCAATCACAGGAAAGTGTATAAATCACACAAATGATTCTTATGAATAATTCTCCAATATCTTGTTACTCATCCCCCAGACATAACAATGTAGCAGTGCTAGTAGAAATTTTCTTCTGTAAACATATTAAAATGAAAATGAAACATCTTTGGATCTGCTTTCAAAAAGGCAAAAGCAAAACTGAAACTGTTGAAGTCCTGTTAATGAAAACTTTGTTGAATTTCACAGCCCTTATTAATTTTTTTAAAGCAAACAAAAAGTCCTAAAAGTTCACTTGTTTTTACAGCCAGCAGCATTTTCTGTTTGTTTCTGTGTTTAAGAAAAACAAATATTGATCAAAGTTACTTGGTTCTGCCTTATTCAAAGTTACTGTTTTGAAATGAGACTGTATTTTTGTTGAGCAACTAAAAGCGGTCATTTCTAGTCCATATAGGCTTGGACCTAGTGCTTCATAAAAGCTTCTCCTCTGATGGGGTGACAACTTGAACACTACACAGAACCATGGAAGGTGTTCTGTACACAATTTATGTGCCCGGGCCATGTTCTGAGCCCGTACACCACAGAGAAGGAGAAGCTAAATCAATCCCGAGTGATTTCCTGTGAAAGCCGGATCACATCCACCACCCATTTGCTCTTGGCTGGCTGAGAAATGAAGCAATTTAAACCTATTGGGTCATGCTGAAATGGGGGGCAAAATCTTAGCAACGTGCTGCACACAACAGAGCCTCGTTTCAGCTTCATTGCCAGAGGTCCACGGGCTGTGGAGGTTCCACATAGCCCAGCAGTGTCTGGCACCTGCACTGACTTCTCGGCTGCTGAGCTGGTGCCAGAGGTGGGGAAAACTTTTTGGTGGCAGTGGGGATAGTCTAGGCTTAAATGTTTTCGTATCTGCAGAAAACTACTGAGAAAAATGCAATTAGTCTTCAGTTATAATGTGAATGTGGAGATAAGCTGGAGAAATCTGAGTTTGCAGTGGAATATTAGATGCAGAATAAATGTTTTCCATTCACTTGCTTAATATTTCATACAGTCTTGGAAATGTTCCACTGCCTGACCCTCATGTTTGCAGATTATTTCTACATCTGTCTCAAAGCCGTACCCTCGTCAAATGGACCAAGCAGCTAGTTTCTTAGTTAAAATAACAATAATAAAGTGTACGAGCACCCAGGCGTGCTGAACATCCCATCCCCATAGCTCATTCTCAGCTCAGAAGGCTCAGCTCCTGCCCCGTGCTCGCAGGCAGAAGGAACACACGGCATGTGCTCGCTGTTGGGTTTTCCTATTTCTTCTTGCTTCATATAAACATGAAATTCCATATGGAGCTTTTAAGGGTTGCTTGGAAATTAGATGTCGGTCACCCCAGAGGGATGCATTGGCATTCTGCACCTGATTGCATTTCTCTGTTCTCCCCCAGAGGACGAGTCAAAGGTTATGGTTCAGAGGGGAAGGACTTTGTCGACAGCAGGTTCTCCTCAAGCTGAGAGGAGGATTTTTTGCCTTAATAGCATAGAGTAGGATGGAAATTGTTGTTTGAGTTTGCATATGTGAATTTAGGAACCTGATCCAAAGTAAACTGACATGAACAAGAAAGTTGATACTGACTCCAAAATAGGTTGTTCCCATCCTAAACATTGGAAAGAGGAGTAAAGCAAAACAAACAGAAGTGAATCAGTTCAGAGCTAGGCACTAATTTCCATCCACATCTCTCTTTTGTTTTCCACACTTGTTTAAGGAAAGCAAAAAATTGCTTTTCTGAACTTAAATATTTCTGAATACCTTTTGGAAAACTCCAGAAGCTGAAATATTTTCAACTTCCCTTGTTATTCTGTTCCCTTCAGTGTGACCTTACGGCGGTGTCATTCCCTCACCAGGCGGTGGCATGCAGCGGTGACATTCCCTAAGTGCCCGCGGTGGATCTAGCACACAAGTCCAAGAGCCCACAAGTCCAAGAGAGTTCACAGAGCGCTTCTCCACCCTGCTTTGGTGCAGGTTCCTGAGCCAATATCGCTGTGCCATGTACTGCTCTTTGGATGTACAAGCTCTCCTAAGGTGAGTGTGACTCACTTCCCTGGTGTGATGTAGGGATGCTCTGGGCTCCCTTGCATTAGTCACACATTTGCTAGTGGTTTGCAGGATAATGCTGTGCGACGGAACAATTTCACAGCTGGGGAGTTCAAGGAGAAAAGGACGAGGTCCAGATCCCCTGCACGCAATTCTCCTAAGGGGCCTAGACCTGTCTGCATTAGCCTGGGTCACAGGGGGATGGTTTATAGCAAAATCTCCTACCTGACTCCTCCAAAATGCAATGCAGTGCTCTGGGATTCTTGGCCTTTCAGTGCCTGCAGTGGTAGTTACACAGAACGTACGGGTAGGAGACTGAGTGCCAACATCTGCTATTGAATCTGAGCTGCTACACTATGACTCTGCAAGTTATTTCAATAAATCTACTCTTTAAATTTAATGAGGGAACTGAAATCTGTCCTTGGATCTGGATGATGCTGTGTGAAACAATGATGGCCAGTTAACAGCAGTATTTCCAATTCCAAGGATTTAGAAATCATGAGTCAGGCTTTCCAAATTTTAGAAATAATGAAATATGTTTTTGAAAAGAATATTTCAGGCTACATTCGGTTTCTGCTTTCTCATTTTTTTGGGTGCAATTGCTTCACTTGTAAAGTTTTTCAACAAGAATACATGGTTTCTAAGATTGTTTTTTAAAATGAAACTCAGCTTCTGACATATTTCTGTGTTCTAGATCTAGGCTTTAACAGCAAGACCAAACATTCCTAGTAAATTTATATGTGCTAACAAATGCAAACTCCTTGCCAAATTTTATATCCCCCACAATATGCAAGGAGTGTCAGAAGTGAAAAATAAATCTGTGACAATTTCCTAGTTCTGTACTATGGGTTGCACAATTTTAAGGCAAATGTAGATCATATGCAGATTCGGTTACACTAGTTTCATTCAAAGATAACTTCACTGCTGTCAGCTAGTCAGTAATGTCTGCTCTAGCCTTCAAATGTGATCACTAAAAATTCAAGATATGTAGGAAATAACTCTAATAACCTTTTATTATTATTATTTTTGTCTCCTTCATTTCTATGGGCTTTACCTTGCTTTTTTTTTTTCCTTTCTTTTTACTTTTAAGTTTTCATATTTTATTTTGAATACCCTTTCCTTCATTGGTGACAGCTAAAACTTGAAAAAATGAAAATTGAGATTCATAACAATCACCTAATGGCTGAGGCCAAGGCTGTAATGAAAGCATCAGTCATCTTGAGACCTGAGATAAATTCACTAGAATTGATAAATTCACCGGAATTGGCAAGGAAGAAGAAGTTGCCTTGTGATCCAGTTGCTCTGGTCTCATGTGATTTTATTGTAAGACTGCTGTTGCATTCCCAAGGTCTTTTAAGACTGGCACTCACTTCTGATGGACTGTATGTTGTTCTCCTTTTTAAAATGTGCTCTTTTTAGTTTATTTGCATGGATATTTCCAAACAGACCCAGTACAGCTCAAGCCTGGCATTATTAACACGGCCAGATCTTAGTTCTCACCCAAAGAGAAGGTCCCCCATCACTGCAGTGTCCTGCACCCCATGGTGTTCGTGTCCCACTGCGTACATGCGTGCAGGCAGGGCTCAATCCACAGCACGAGCAGATTGCTCTAGCTCTGTTGATGGCAAAAATAAGCCTCACTTGACGTCAGTTGTAGTTATAAAACTTTCCAGATACTGAAAGCTTAACTGCTTCTCTGGTATATGAGCTTCATGGAGTTTGGTGGAGTTTGCAGGCGTTTGCCTGCTCCAAGGACTTATGCCAGTGTTTTCAGGAAAGTTTTTTTAAAAAATGTGTATTTCAATTGTTAGCCATAATTGAGATAGTATTGCAAAAATCTCTGTAGCTTATTGACCTG
This sequence comes from Anas acuta, assembly GCF_963932015.1. Lineage (NCBI taxonomy): Eukaryota > Metazoa > Chordata > Aves > Anseriformes > Anatidae > Anas > Anas acuta. The sequence goes on from NC_088994.1 coordinate 5,957,868, forward strand.
ACAGAGTGTAAACAGCTTTTTGGAAGCCTCCTGATATGAAATATTCCAGTCTTTATATTGTTCTTGTACATGAATTGCACAAAGAGAATAAGCAATAAAATACCAGATGGATTTCCTTTGAAACATAATTACTGTCCAGGTGCAGACCCCACTTTTCATAGTCAAAGATTTCCATCATTTTAATGGGATTCTTTTAAGTCACAGTATCAGCGTCCCCTGACCTGAACCATCAGGCAGTGTGCCCCACATACGGTAACGGTGAACGAAGAAAGGGGTTCACCTCTCAGTCCTCCTTGGCCACTGATATTTTTCCTGAGACTAGCAGTCAAGATGCCCCTTGGTGCCCATCCTGGCAGAGACTTTCTGCAGGGCACACACCTGGCCAGAGGGAGCTGTGCTGAAACTCATTTCTTCTTTGCACAGAGCCAGGCAAGAACGTTTTTTTATTATTATTATTTTTCCCCTCTTTTCCTTTCAAGGGAGCAGAGCAATAAAATAATAATAATAATAAAAGGCACAGCCAGTCTCCCCTCCCGTTCTGACATGTTGAGTGCCAAAACTCAGATCAAGTCTTTTAGGCGAAGTGAGAAGGCAATGAAAACAGGGGCTTTATTATAAAGGCAGGGCTGTGAACTTTTTAACTCTCGCACTGCTCCCGGATGTGACTCTTCACACTGCACACAGCTGCTGAATGCTTCCAGCGACTGTGGGTGGTGGGTGAGGAAAGGGGAAGAGGTGGTTTAGCTATGCACAATATTTCCCATAAGAAATAAAGCAATAGAATCTCACCTCACTGCCTGTTTTTCCACATATATTGAGACGGGAATGTATTTATATAACCCTATTAAAAGGGAACACTCAGTAGCAAACTCAGTCTTTAAATAGCTACTGTTCTGCATACTCCAGTCTCCAAACTCCTCAATTTCAACTCACACCCACTTACATTCTTTTGACATATTTCTCAGTTTTTTTGTGACTTTGGGGTCAAATCCAAAACTTACTGAATGCAGTTGAAAGACACCCTCTGAATTCAGTGGAATTTGGATAATACTCTTAGAGCTCAGATACCATGCTGATAAATGCAATAAATTACATAGACAAAAGTTGCCCATTTTGGGCTAGTTCCACTTCTACAGAAACAAATGGAACCGTTGCTATTGACTGCCGCAGGAATCAGTTCTGGCCCTTCTCTGTTGGTATTTCAGCAGCTCTCAAGACATGTTACAAAGAAGGGGAATATCTCTGTCTCCCATTTACAGATGAACAAACTGAGGCACAGAGCCATGATTAAGCCTGTGGCTCAGGCAGGCAGTGCAGCAGAGCTAGGATTAAACCCAGATACCAGTCCTTGGACCACCCAGTGGAAAAAGAGAGCCTGTTAGCTGCTAGCCATCCTGTGGACTGCTGGTGCTACCAGGTCCTACCGATGCCAGCAGGAGTAGAGGGCAACCAACACCCTCCAGTGAGCATTAATAAACTGAGCAGCTCTTCAAAAGCATTTTGTTTTTACCACCAAGATTCATTATTTCTTTTTTTTTTTTTTTTCCCCCTCAGCATTCATATTTTCCCTTTGACTCCTGTTATTTTGGTTCCATTTAGCAAATACATTCTGTTTTTTTTTTTTGTTCTTTTTTTGTTTTTTTCCCTGCGTCCCTCCAGCCACCTTAGTTTGCCTTTTTTTTTCCTTCTTTCCCTTAAAAACTTTTTTCCTCATTCAGTGCACTAAGTGGATTTACGACCCATTTAGGCAGCTTACAGTGGCATTGCTTTTACAGTTCAGAGGCAGAAGGGCCATAAAAAGATTTACAGTTACAGCAAGAGTCGGTTGCATGGAAGTTCGAGATCCAAATTAGACAAAGGGAGCGGGGCTGTGTGAGTGGCCAGTAAAAGAAGCTTGGAAACAAAAACAAATGGAGCTGCTGTTAGAGGAGGAGGTTGGGGCGGGGGGAGAGAAAGAGGAGGAAAAGCTGCCTGTTAACTTCATGTTACTATTGCAACAGCTCTGTTAATTCTGTTATATAAAGCCCTTTTTCCTCCTTTTTTTCCTCTCGCTCAATGTTGTTGTTGGACAGGTTTCCTTTGCAAACACAACTCTCGAACTGGAGAGCAGCAACTTCACACAGTAGTTGAGATCCCAAGGCAGATATTCCCAGGATGCTGGCAGCTGCTTTTGCTGCTGCTGCTGGGACTCCAGGATGCAAACTCCAGAGAATAAAACCTAGGGCATAAGGACTGGGACCAGTCAGAGCGGGGGACTTCAGATTGAATTGCACAAAGTTAATCTGACTTTTAAAAAAATCTAGAAATTGGGAAAAAAAAAAAAAAAGACATTATCCTGTGCCCCTGCTAGAGTATTCCTTCTAACTTCAAAAGAAACAAGACCAGGCTTGACCAAATCCATAACAAGCTGAGCCAAAGGGGAGATTTGCCACCGACACCAAGGGAACGTGTCTGGGCACAGAAAGGGAGACTGGAGCTGGAGTCTGCAGGAGGTCAGGGCTGAGCTGTTGTGAGCCCCAGACCGTATGCTGTGCTGTCAGAGCTACAGGCAGGAACTGCTTTGGGAAGAAATGTGTCCTTAAGGGCAGTCTGAAAGGATGCCACGTTTGTTTGGGTCTATAGATGTGGTCAGCCAGATGGGTACAGATACTCACATCTGCTCTATGGGGTCAAGCTTTCATGCAGGCCAGTTATAGTCTGTACCATGGCACTGCACCTGTGCTACTAAGGTTTTTTTGAGGATGTGAGCTTAACAGGTCAGGAAAAACAGCATGCTAATGGAGCATCAGGGCTTGAAACTGGTTGGAGTGGGGGTGAAGCAGGCACAAGGCTGTCTGCACTCACCCACAGAGACAGGCTCTGTTGGAGTGCAGCAGAATGGCTCCAGCAATGTCTCCAGCAAGCCCATATTTGACTTATTTACTTCACCTTGTAGGGCCATTATTGTAGCTATGTAAGTATATGGTCTGGAAACAAGCATAAGTAAGCCGTCTGTGTAAGAAAGACCATATTTCTCAGTTTTGCTGTAAGTGCTCATTTATTTTAGATAGTTGGAAAGCACGCTATTGTTTTGTTTTTCTTCTCATTGACACTGTATTTATTCTGCTGCTCCCATTCCTAACCAACTTCCTGCTCAAAATATCGCCTTTAGTTCCACATAGATATGGCGCTCTTCACTTCCTGAGGCCGTCACGTAGCGATGCAATCGGGTGACCTTCTGGGCTCCACTCACTTGGGGCCTGCATTTCAGAAGCGGGTGAGCTGTCTGTTAGTTGCTTTGTTCTTAATTTCTGTTGGTGATGGGTACCTTGTTCAGGGTAGCAGCAGCAGGGGAGTTTGTATTTCCTCATTTATTGAGTGTGAGCTTCACTGGTGAAGTTCATGACAATACTGGTTCCCCTGGACCTTGTTTTCTTGACTTTTTGGCTGTCCTTTGCTCGCTGAGTGCTCATAGCTCTCTGGTGAGATTAGTGTTACTGGTGGTGGAGAGGACACTTGGGATCCTCTGGATGAAAAAACACTTCATAATGATGCACTTTTAATCCTTGTTCTTCTCCCACATTCTCACACGGATGCTAACGCTCAGCTTTCAGGCTATGTATAAGAGGAAAAAAAGAATCAGAATGCTTTCCCCTACATCTTTTTTAGAACTAGTTCTTCCTTCCTCCGAAGAAAGATCTCCTAATAAGAAGAGTGGTAATATGTTTAAAAGCTTTGGCTGGTGTTTCGCTTTCTAGATGAACAAGCAGCCAGCTTCAGAGAGAGGCTTCAGCCTAACCCTGAAATGAAATATCGCCCAGGCCTCTATTAAAATGTAAAAGCAGACTGACGATAGCCAGACGTGCATCCCCTGCCCCTTTCCTCTCTCCTCCTCCCAAGGGCAAGGCAGGAACGCAGCCGTCCCCCTGCAAGCTCAGGCCCGTGAAGCACACGCTGCTGGGCTGCTCCCTGCACCTTCACAGCGCCGGGCTCTGCCGCTCGGCTGTGTCAGCAGCCTGGCAGCTGGCTCCCTGTCCAGCCCCTGGTGGGTGTGCTGCACAGCCCTCAAGTCACCAGTCATCCGGGACACCGATGGATTTCTGTGGGTGCCACTGGAGGTTTCCAACAGGCCACTGAACCGTTACAGTTCTGCCGTGTCAGGGCTGTTCCTCTCGCTTTTGCACTCGATGATCCTTATGGGTCCCTTCCAACTCAGGATATTCTATGATTCTTTCTCCTCCTTTTCGCATCCCTCCCTTGTTCTCGCCATCTCCTCTCTCCTTCTCTCCTTTCTTTTTCAATTCAGAGGGCCTTGAACTCCTGGGAGTGACTTGACAAATGAGAGAAAGCATTGAAATGGAGAAAAAGAGTATATTTTATGAGCAGTGGTTCAAATGTGTTCTTTGGGTCCTATTTTTTTAACGTGAATATGGTTGTGTGGACAATAAAGCAATTTCCATGAAAAATTGCTACAGTGGTAAACTGCATCATTTTTGGGAAAAAAAAAGACTGCGAATGAATACACTCTTTTTTGATACATACCAGGTCTTTATTTCAGGTAGATTTTTCCTCTTGTTCCATTCTTTTGTTCTTTTCCTTTATCTTCTATATTTAGACAAGAAAAGATTTATTTTTTTTAAACAGTCATACAGTAACTTTCAGACTTCTTTATTATGACTGTATTCATTTTAAAACCAAATCAGTGTTTCCAATTCAATTGGTAAAAACCTGAAAAACACTTTGGAAATATTTTGAAAAAATGTCTACTACTGCTGAGATTCTTTACAGAACAGAATATGCATTGCCTTGGGGGTGAGCCAACTGTCTTCTTTCTCCATAAAGCAAATAGAAAGGATTTTAAAAGCTAAATTTTAATGATGTCACAGGTCAATACAGCCCGGATGCAATGCCAGGTCTAAGATCATCAGAAAAGGTAAGTTACTTAATTTTTCCATTGAAAAAATGGGAATTGAGCTTGAAATTGTTCAAGCTCCTTCCTCCTCTTGTTTTGCCTTGCACTTAACACCTTCAGAACTGAAGATGAGGACCATACAGGCCTGCAGAGGACTCAGGTGTCCTCTGTGTACCCCTCCTCCATCCCCAGGTGGGTTCTCCTGTGCCAGGTGATGTTTGGGTTCAGCAGGTGCTGTGACTTCCTCCAGCCCAGCAGGGACATGCACAGGGCAAGTCCCTTGTCCACAGCAGGGCTCAGGCCATCCAAGCGAGCTGCCTATCAGCAATGACTTTTACTTAACCTAGGAGGCCCCCACATCCCCTTTAAGCTGTTTTCAACCATGTCTCTGAGTGTGTAATGTGCTCCGTAAACAAATAACCTGTGTTTTTGTAACTGGGTCAGCAGGAGCTGAGTTGTACTTCCAGCACAGGACACGGGGAGGAAGTGGTGGGACCAGGAGCAGAAGGGGAGACAGCAGCAGCCTCAGACCCAGGGGACTGCGAGGAAGCAAAATAGGGATTGCTGCCAGAACAAATGCAGAGCCCTTTGGGAAACCATCGCAAGGTTGGAGAACAAGGAGGGACGGGAAGGCACAAGTAATGGGAGACCTCCAAGGGAGATGTTTGTCATGGGGCAGGTAGCTCCAGCAAGGCTCTGCCCCTACTTCCAGGTGGCACATTGCCATCTTGCTCTGTTATCATACCTCTGAGGAGTTTGCTTCCAGACACTGAGCTCAGAGCCTCTGGAAAGTAAAAAGCATGATGAAGTATTGCCAAAATGAGTGGGGAAAAAAAGAGGTGCATTTGCCTGAAAATAACAGCAACTTTGTACATCTCCATATGTGGTCCAACTTTGGGGCTGGAATAAGGATCCTCAGAAGTATTTATGTGGCGAAAGGTCCATGAGGTCTCATCAAGGCACAGCGTTGTGTTAGAGAGAGCAACATCTGGGAAAATTCCTGGGCCTGTTTCCTCCCAGGTTGATTTGCCAGAGTTTATGGCACTCTGACTTGTTTTTTAAATCTTACCTTTCAGATTTAAATCATCACTAAATTTAACTGTGATTAAAAAAAAGGCACATCTCAACTTCTGTTTACTTAAAAATGAATAAAAAAAAAAGTCTTATTTTCACTCTTTGATTTCTTTAGGAACTTTAGTGTAATTAGTCTTTTTTTTTTATTCTACAAATGACTGTGCTCAGCATTGTTTTGGAATAGTTATTAGTAAACTGCAGTTTCAAAACCTGCAGGCGGCACCCAAGAGCACTAAATATGATTTCTCCAAGCTGTCTATTTTTATCGGCCAGATTCTGATCTCAGTCACTTTACGAAGCTTTGTTGGCTGATGTAGATGAGAATCTGGTCCTTTATTTTAGTAAAATGGGGCTTCACTGATTTGCAGTTGGAAAAAAAAATAAAAAAATCTGTCACTGCTTCTTTTTCCCTAGAGTTGACGACTTCATTTTGCTGATCAGCGGTCCATGGAAGGCTTTTTGGGTGCTGGCTTTAGGAGCGGGTATGGTAATAGAGACCTCTCGTAATGAGCCGGGGAGCTGCGGAGTCTCACCCGCATTGACAGGAGAAAGAGAAATGGCTCACGGGCGAGCTGAAGCAAAATGTGCAGTTACAGGGATACAATAGCGATACAGCAGCTAAGATATCCTGCCAAAACGCTGTCTAAGTAGCCATTAATGGACATCTGAGTTTTGTTAAATAATTAATGTGTCTGTTGTGTTTTTTTCTTATAGATCTTTCAAGGAATTTAGTTTCTATTCCTTTGCATTTAGCTTCTGTTCCCTGAATTGCTGCTTTTGATCCTGTCTTCTCAAGCATTTATAGACACTGGCTGTAAGGCCGTTTTCTAACAGTAGCTCATGTCTGTTATGGCCAGAAACCATTTAGCCCCAGTTTGTAAGGAGGATACTTTGTTCTCATGGTGTAGTTAGGAAACTGAGGCATAGCCCACTGAAGTGGATTTGCCACCGATTTGTAAAATAGGCAAGAATAAGTCTTGTCCTGTGAACAACATAAAGAAAAACTTTAAAAGAGCTTTAAAAACTACTGAACGAAATATCTGAATCAAGGAGGTCTTGGTAATACTTTTTTGTCCATCTCTGCTTCTGAGAAATGCCTGTTCTGATATCGTCCATACAGAAAACACCGGCAGGTTTCACTGGCTTGCAGTCTCACTTTGCAAAATCCTGCGAAGCAGAAATCTCAGATAACCGATGGAGTGTGGAAGTGCTGGTAAGAACCAGTCCACCAGAACATAACCGGTCCTTTTCCATTTTTTTCCTCGGTGTTTCTGCCACTGGGCTGGGTGCCCCAGGTGACTGGAGAAGGGTCCCTTCGTGGTCACTCCCAATGCCTGAACACCTGGGGAATTTTCTCTACCTTCCTCCAAATCCCCGGCTATCAGTAAGAGAAGGACGCTGGGTACAATATAGCAACTTGTTTTCTTATCTTCTTATCACTGGTTGTTTTCCCTGAGTGTCCAGTGACCACTTTGGCTTCAGCTTGCGCTTCTCAAACCAATATAATCCTAGTATTAGTGGCTAGATCAAACACTTCCCAAAGACCGGGGAGTAAGCAGAGCTGACTTTTTGGTTTGGCCGTTGCTGAACGTGGGGGAGAGTCACCAACTTGAGCTGCAGATGTGGGTGTGGATGCGGCCAGACAGGGCTGCATGTGCAGGGGGTTGGAGGCAGCTGCTGGGTAGGGCCCGCTCAGCACCTTGAGGGGAGCACAGTGCCCGGCACGCTCCCACAGGCAGGTAGGTCACAAGCTAAGGAGCGAGCTTAGCTCCGAACGATGGCCAATTCTCTGAAAGAACCCAAACCTTTCAGCACATCCGCTTAGGACAAGGTGTTTTTCCTCTTCTGAAGCACAAAGGAAGGAAATGTATCTTCAGGAAATGGTTATTTTATCGCCGGATTGTCTGAAGCAATGTTCAACAATACCCGGAAAAAAAAAATCTCTGCAAAATTAATATAAAAATATGAGGGCTTATTGACAAATTGTGTGAATTTTATGAGCTAGAGAAAACACAATGTTCACTCATGCTCTGTGCTGATGCCAGCAGCTAAGAGTGTGGCTGGGACGCCGTGATGCTGCAGCTGTGGTGGCTGACCCAGGGACCCCCCCTGGGCCAGGGGAGCCAGGAGGCAGGCTGCTGTCATCTCAGCTCTTCCCGTGTCTTAAACCCTCTGTTAGAAAACAGAGCAAGCGAGGCACTTAGCAGTGTAAATGTTTACATGTTGGAGGGAGAGATGCTACTTAACACCTAACCCAGAGCAGTAACTTAAACCCCCAAACCTATAGCCAGCCTCTTTCCTTCTTTGGGCCCTGGGAGATGTTAGTCACATTTCTTCTGAATATCGTGGCTGTGCTCCCCCTCCTTTTTTCCCACCCTTGTATTTCCTAGGCTAGGGGAGCTGTAGAGGAAATCTTGAAGGCAGCTGGTCTGTGGAAATGAAACCTATGAGATTTAATGCCTTGAGTAAGGCTGAAGGAGTTAAAAGAAAAATAAAAGAAATACTTAATTTAGTTCCCTAAAACAGAGCTCTGCCCTGTCCCCTCCTCCCATGCACGCACCACCGACACCCTACCACAGAAAACAAAACCCTCGGTTATTGCATAAGCCCAGCCCAGCATGTCCCTGCAGTCTGCCGCAGACCTATAACCTCCAGCTCCTCCAGGCTGGCTCCAGCCTGCTCCACTCCAAGTCTGAGTTGACTCAAATAAGCATGGAGAGAGGCTTCCACAGAAACCTCTAAATGGGCTTTAATGTCTCCCCACCGTAGGATTCCCGGAATTAATTTGCGTCTGGCTTTTGAAATCAGGGACGCTGTGTTAAGGAAGATGGATGCCCCTAAGAAGTATTGAAAAGAATAAAGGGATGACAGTGGTGGTTTATTTAGTAAGCCTGGCCATGGCTGCAGAGTAGTAAATGTGGTTGGTTGATTGAGATCAGATATATAAATATATATTTTTCCCAGTGGCAACGCCCACATAGTTTATTTATTTATTTTTCCCTTTCACTTCAAGGCATCTAAAAACAACACAGTATTTTCTAAATCTCTGTGATTATAAATCTAGAAGGATGGCATTCTTGGTTTCCTCAGAGGCCAGGAGTCTATACCCACAGGAGACAGATGGGAGAAGAAGCCAGCAAGCTTCCTATATTATTGCACTGAATTGCAGGGACTGGTTTTGGCTTACACTGCGTGGGGGAACACAGAGTCTGCACGGAGCACCTCCATTTACTGCTTCCTCTGCGTGCCGCCAGGGCTGTATTGCTTACACTCCCTGCACACAGCTAGAGGAGAAGGAATAATGTCATGTCTGCTCTGCAACCATTTCCCTTGTCCTGCTGCTACGATGTGGCCCAAGCAGATTAGAAGAGTTTTGTGTAAATGTGCAAAGCTGGGGTGAGAGTCTGGGCTGGCTCAGCTCTGTTCTTCCCTTCTAGCTCTGTGCCTTGTGCCAGCAGAATGGCTCCAGTTACTTCATGAAGTGAAGCATCCCCTTACTCTCTCTTGCAGGGCAGCAATGCCTGATGAGACTTTTGGGGACCCCCAAAATATGGATAGGAAACAGAGACCTTTGCTTCAGGATACGCCAGATTGTGCTGCAAAGTGTTCTGACATTTAGAAGTTGAGTTTTAAAAGTAGGAAGTTTAGTTTACATTTTTTCATGGGCTACAAGGTCAGCTATGGGGTAAGATATGGATTTAGATTTACAGCAGTCTCCGAGCCTTGAAGAAAAAAAAAATAAATCAGGGGTGTTTGATTGTGGTCCTTTGCTTCATCTGGCTGCCTTGGGAACAGGGAGAAGGCTGCCTGTGGTGTTTGGGGGCAGCCCCACAAGGTCTCTGATCCTTCCCTCTCCTTCCTATCATTCACCTCCTCCCAGCCCTACCAGAGTCAAATATAAACTTTCTTAAAATGAACACAAGATTCATTCCTCTTGACCAAGTCTGACTTCCCAGAAAATAAACAGTGATGGCAGAGTTGGCCAGCCCCCCCCTTCCGCTGCTGCCAGCCTCCTGAGAGGCAAAAAATGGAGCAGGAGCGATGCTGAGGCTTTTGCAATAGAGAAACATATGCTAAGTAGAGGGAGCTAACCTAAGGGGCTTCCTGGGGTCCACTGCAAAATGGCAATATTGCGAAGGGTCTTAATTCTCTCAGCTCTGATTTCTTTTTCAGATGTGTCCTGGATAACTGGACTCCACAGTTTCGCTGCCCTGATAACACATCAAAAGGAACCAGGTCAGTAGCACATTGGTGCTATTGTAAGAGGGCTTGTTAGAGTTCAGCACTTAAACAAAACTGATCAGGGAAATAGTTGATTCCTCTTTTTTATTTTTTATTTTTTTTTATTTTTTTTTTCCCTGTTGCCCTTTGTTTTCTTTCTGTGTTTTCACTAAAAGAATCCCATCTGCTGGGATGCTTCCTCCTTCAGTGCCCGGTAGCGTACTTGAGGCAGCAAAGCTTTGTGGTGCAGCTGCCCTAAAACCACAGGATCAGCCATGACCTTTTGGACTTGACATCCATGAGTTTTCGTAGATTTGCAACCCCACAGGCGCTCCCTGCTCACCCTGTAATTCCTTGGATGCTTGTTTTGAGAGCAGTGTGCATGCAGGTGTTGCCTACGGTGCTAAAATGATTCTTTCTTACATAGCATGGGAAAGAAACAAGTGTAGACAAAATAATAAATACACCTGTATAGGGCTGTCTCCTTTTCTTTAGCAAGCAGTAGATGTGCTGGGACCTAGGTCAGAGTTATCTGATATGTCCCCGATCCCCTTTTCCTGTGCTTGTCATCTTCCTTAGCTCATGATGTTTATCTGACTCTCCTTTCCCAGGACAGGTATCTTTGATCTTGGCTGCCCTCACTGCTAAACAGTCTCTCTTGCAATGAAAGCATGAGCTTCTGATCCCCTCTAATCCCAAAACATCCTGTGCAATTGTGTGCATCTCTCAACTTTCTTCATCTACTAGCAATACGTGCACTCGCTCTCTCAATAAATAAAGAGGTGGTGCCTTTAGAAAGCACCAGACCTGCTCTTGAGGGAGAAGACAGCTGAAATGTTCCCTCTGGGTGGCTGCTCACTGCAGCAGGAGTTGCACAGTGCTGACGTCCAACACTCGGTAGATCTTGCTGCTTTGCCTCTGCTGATGTTCACAGCAGCCTGTACGAGGACAAATGAAATTAATGAAGATTGGCCAAAACTGTAAATTTAGTACCTGCTGCTAATGATGACTTAAAATTTTTAAAATATAAAAAGTAGGGGAAAGGATTTGTTTTCATATTAGGTTTCTATTTGCTGCTTCCTCCGCCCCCCCCCAATCTGCTATTTTCCACTATAAGCATTATCTATTCAAGCCAGAACAGATTACAGCTAATTGTTAGGCCCCTCTGTTTTTCCTTCGTGCTGTTTTATCTCCTAAGCAACTTTATATGGTACAAGACAAATAATCTGGATTCCTGAAGGCAGAAACAAGGAGTGGGAGTCCGGGAAACTGCCTGCTGATCTAATGCAGTTTTTTTGCAAGTGTGGTTATGGTTAGAAATTCTAAATATGGCACCATGTTACTGTACACACGGCGACTGCACCCTGTGTGTCAATGTCTGAGTCACAGGACTCTAATTTACTGACAAAAACATGTTTTACTACTCTCAGCTGTGAGGAGTCAATAGAGCGAGGAGTGAATGGGTTGAGCTCACTGCATCGAGTGGTAGCAACCAAGTGGCCGGGCTCGGAGCACATCTAGAATTTGCTGTCACTTTCTGAGTTTTTTGCTTGTTTGTTTTTGGTTTTGTTTGACTTCTGAACTGAACAAACTCAATCTGAATGTTACTGCCAGAAACTAAGTTATGGGACCATTATAATGCCTTTTTTTTTTTTTTTTTTTTTTTTTAATCTTTTAAATAGGTATCCACAAAGGAGACTAGCTGGCATTCCTGTACTCTACACATTCATCCTAACCTTTACTATTGACTGACTCATTCAGCATGCATTTGCAAGAGTTATTAATGGAAAGTATTAAATTAATTTGGCATAATATTTGGTAAATAGGGGGTGTCTTTTCTATGTGCTTGAATTTGTGTTTCAAATGTCTGTGTTTGGGTTATTTATATTAATCTATTTCATGGGCTGCTTAATAATAGTAGCAATTAAGATAATAACAATAAATACTAATAATACTGAGCTCTTCTGCTTTTCATCAAAGGAGGTCAAGACTCAAGGGTATACCTCTGGGACTGGTATAATGTAGATGCGATCTGCTAGTGTTTCTTTTTGTGGAAAGTTAGGAATATCATGCAAAGATCAGATCGCCTGTATTTTGGCCTCTGGAATGTCTCTTAGGCATTATAAATGCCAGTGAGAAACATAAAATTGGAAAGAAAACAAACGCCAGGACATTGAAAAATGTAACCACAAATACTGACCTATTTGTTGTATTTTTTTCTGATTTAGCAGAATGCTATTAATATTATAATTAAAGCTATTTTGTAGCCCGGGGGATTGAACACCTGGCTCTTATTAGAGCTCGATCCATAGAGTGTGGTGGAAAAAAAAAAAAGACAAGAGGAGATGGCCCAGAGGAGAACACAAGAGGGCACAGTGGCACCTGTGGTGCACTTCTTTTTCACTGGATTTTCGAAATGTGGAGGGCAGAGGTGAATTTAGGCCTATTCTTGCATGACATAAATAATTATGGTAGCTTTGTTGATGAGTTAGAGTAGTAAAAATGTAAATTTGTCAACTTGGAGTAAATTTTTTACTAAAACAATTTTTTTGTTTAGTTACCAGGGTTAAAGGTAAAATGTGATGACTGTATCATCTGAGGGCAGCATGATAGCTACCCCACGGTGTTTGACAGAATTAACCTGGGCAGTCACCAGGACAGCTAGCCTCCTCTATTAAATAAGTATAAAAAGTGTGTTCCAGGCAGGTGCTTTTCAGATCCATTCCACCATTCTTCTACTGTATCGTGTGAAAGGAAACCAGTTCAGTGATTGCAGAAGTAAAGGATATCAATGCCACTCGTCAATTCCTGCTCAAGGAAGACTATGTTTCTGCAAAGCCTTTTTGTGTGACTGATCGGCAGTGACCCAAGCAAAAGTAGCAGGCGATAGCTGAGCCCTCAGCAACCTCACCCTAACAGACCTCTGAATTGGGTGGTCAGTGGTGAAAATTTCCATCTGAAGAGCTAGTGCTGTAGAGAGATATTTGGAAAGAAGCAGCACTGAAATAAGCAGGATCTTCTCCCATATCCTAATCTGGCGTTTATAGGTGATGGTCTTCCACAGACATTTAATGCAGGGTGGGGAGCAAACAGCCTCTTAGAATCATAGAAACGCAAGGTTGGAAAGGACCTACAAGATCATCTAGTCCAACCGTCCTATCACCAATACTCTTGTACTGCGGTCGCTGGCCTAGGCTGGACTTTGTGGAGGAAGAACTGGGGTCAAAATCTGCAAACAGTTGGTTTTGGATTCATTCAGTCGCTGTTTCTGACATTTGCAGGAGGTTGCACACCAGGCCTTTACTATGGGAATTGTGGTTGAAACCTCTGACCGCTGTAATGCACGACCTGACATTACTTCACAATTAAAAATGAACAGCAACCTTTCTTTCTTTCTTTCTTTCTTTTTTTTTTCCCCCAAAGAACTCCTTATCCTCAGGTCCCCAGTACATACTATTCGCCAGACAATTCTCCCATCACAACCATCTCTGGTGGTTTCCAACCCTGCCAGAAGTCAATCAATCTGTCATTGAACATGGAGCTGTGAAAGGAAGATGCGATACTACACTGCATGCAAAAAAGTAAGGAAACAAGATCATTAACATCTTAATATCCTGTCCTGACATCTCACAAATTATTTTAGACTTCATAGCCAATGTAAACAGGTTTGTTTTCAACTCCCCTAATTGCCTGCTAATTGAGAGCAGATGCAGGCCTTAACTTCCAGCAGATAAAGAACAGCCTCTTCTCTAGGGTTTCGCATCTATCATGAGGTCTCTGATGTATGCCTGTGAGCTTCCCTGGTTAGTGATGCTGAGGCAGAGAGGGATTGGAGCTGCTTCTCTTGAATCACGCCTGAAACCTTAGTGAGATGGGAGGGAAAACAGAGCTGTGGGACTCATCAGTAACATCATCATCATTATTGTTTCATTTTGTACTTCAGTGCACTTTCTGCAACAGTGTAGGTTTCCTTTTGGGGGGGGGGGGGGGAAGTTCTCCGAATTATAGATGGGTTTCTCGTTACGATAGAAATCACTGGATTTATGAAAAATGCATTGCTGTCATATTCCATTATCTACTTCCTCCCATGCTGCAGTTCTGTAGCTTGCAAGTCATTAGATTCTTTCTCAGAGTTCCTTTGAAATAATCCTTTCAAAAAACACTGTTCATTGGGTATGACCCCAGAGAGATACTGTCTGATACTAAAGCTCTCTTTTAGTTCTGCGAGGGAGACCTGTAACAACAAGATAAGTGCATGTATATTCCAAGTAATGTCTAGAGTTTGCTCCCTCCCATTAAACGCAATGGGAGCTCACAGTTCAAATGGCAGAATTTTGCTTTGTAAATGTAGGAGAAAATTTAGTTCAGATACATAGGTAAATTTGCATTTGGTAGTGATTTAATGTTCCATGGTCTGTTTTAGTTCCAACTTAAATATTACATTAAAACCAGCAATAAAAAAAAAAAAAAAAAAAAAAAGCATTCTAACTGCTGGCTTCAGAAAGAGCGGGTATGATTTTGTTGTTGCTGTCAGTGTAGCAGTGAGATGCCTTTTGCTTTTTCCTCTTCATATAGCAACTCAGCAGCAGCAGTTAAATAATAGCCCTCCGGTCTTTCTTCAGGACTGTTTTTGCAAATGAAAGCAGGAACTTCAAATCCTTGTGTTTTCCGTCTCACTTACAAGGTGTTTGTGAATTTTAAAATTTTTGCATCTCTTCACAAAAAAGCTGATGAGCATTAGTTAAGTCTTCTGGGTAAGAAGTACCCTTGGTGCAGGGAGGCTGCCTGGGTTTGTGCCACTGGGTTCAGAAGGTCATAGGAGGATATAAAAAAAAAAAAAAAAGGAAAATAAAAGAAAGCAGTAAAAATAACAGTTTGGTGGTTTGTGGATGATAAATGGATAGAAAAAAGAGGGAAGAGTTCATATCCAACCAATGTCAGTCAGAAATACCTAAAAGCACCTGGCATCTGGATATTAAACATTGCTCAATCCCAGAACCACAAAACCTTCAGGTTTCCACTCCGATTCCCTCACAAAGCCTTGTCCAGCCGCTGAGCCCGTTTACCCTCGTGGGGCTGGCCTGAGGCCTCATTGTGAACAGGGAGTCACCCTGCCGACATTATGGCTCTCTGGAAAGCTGCCATAAACCTCGCAGAACCAAGTCCTGGTCTAGCAGCGATGCAGGCAGTTTAACAGGAGGGCAGGGGGCTTGATGTCGGTAGCACGAGGCATAACAGAGTAAAGCAGCGGTCCATTAAATCAGCGCACTGGGGCCTAGGCATTTACAGTCACACAGTCAGATGTTTCCAGTAATTATTTCCCCAAAGCATTTTTATTAGGTGCTCCATAAATAATATTCACTGCCATGCTCCTCTCACGGTCTTTTTTTTTTTTTTTTAATAAGGAAAGAGAGAAGAGAAATGGAATTTGCTTTGCCTTCAGCTGCTTCAGCTGGATTTGGGGGTAACACTGTCTTTCAGCCCTCCTGAAGCAGACATGTGCTTGGAAAACAGGAGCAAAGTAGTTCTTTGAAGAACAAACGTGACTCCCTATAACCATCACTAGACTAACTTAATGAGAGGCAAGTTTCTGTTTGAAATTTAGGTTGGCCTCCTTGCCATGGATCCCATGGACACCTGAGATGGACAGTCAAGGAAGCAGTGGGATTAGACTAGGACTTCTGGGTTTGATTTTTTGTTTGTTTGTTACATTATTTATTTTTAATAGAGTTTACCTAGTTCAAATCCAGGGTCATCAAACAGCATGGCCTTCTCCTCTCTAGAAAGACCTTCCCAAAGCTCAGCACTGTCACTGTGTGTTTAATCTGCTCTGTACATGCAGCACTTGCTGACAGAGGCTGGCTTTCTCATGGAGGCTGTTGTGCAAAGGTTTTTTTTAGAAAATATCACTGTGTTGCCTGAGTTGTTTTAATGTCAAGCACTAGCGCTTCTTTCCTGGCACTTATACATGTGTTTTGCAAAACGTTTTTACTTAGGTTCTTGATTTTCAACATCAATTTTCTAGCCAAATTAAGATTCCCCAAATAAACTTAAGTATCTGGGGGATTTTTTTTTTTTATATACTGGACTGCAGTATTGTGACTAAACCCAAGCAGAACTCAGGAGCAGGAGTAAAATGAGGTGTAGCCAGCAGCCATGGTTCAAGTTTGCTGCTGTGAGGATCAGCAGGTGTGTAATACTTCTGTCTGAGCTTAAAATCTGTGCACCAAATGTAGATGTGCACAAGGAGCACAGCAGTTGCTACGAGTTGAGCAGAAAATAGAGTTTTAAATAATGAGGGGGTTTTGCTTATAGCAGTTCTCTGTCTCCTTGGGTTTGGTGGCTTTGTTCACTGGTAGTCTCCATGTGTGTATATGAAGGTACAGTGCCTGTGGCTGTATTTCAGAGGGAGCAGAATATTTTCAATTGAGCTAAAGCCAGTGGTCTAGGGCTATCTTAGCAGCCCTGGTTGCTAGCCAAAAGGCATAATATGTTGATTTGATATATGATCTAAGATTTGTGTCAGACCTAACACCCCCTTGCGCCTTGCCTGGAAGAGCCCTGTGAGAGCTCTTCCCATAGCTCTGCTGAAGCCTGCCGTAGCTGGAAGATGCTCTGCTACTGGCCATTGCTTCAGCAATGCCAGGGGCTGTAGTCCGTAGAAAAAGATGAATCATCTGTTTCTCTGAAATTATCTTCTCCAGATAATTTCTCGCTTCCTTTTGTTCTGTTTCATTTCTGGACTATTCAAACTGGGGAAGTTGCAGCCCGAAATTAAATGTGAACCCAGCCCATTCCATACAAGTGTACATATCCATTTAGTGGTATCGGAAGACTCAGTTCAGTGAACCCAAGCCATTGGCATTTTATACTTCCCTCTTGCTCCAGCAGGTTATAGATTAACCCATTGTTATTCCTGTCTGAAGGAGCAGAGAAAAAGATATGCTCTGCAAAGACCATCATTATAAAAAAAAAAATCCATTGTGTTTTTAAAGAAATGTTTTATTGGAACCATAAGGTTTCTTTTTTTTTTTTTTTCTTTTTTTTTGAGAGAGAGAGAAAATTTGAAATCCGGAGTTTATTTTTCCTTCAGTGTCTCTCCTAAGAACCAACAGGAATTGAGATTTTTTTTCTCTCTCTTGTGTTTGTGCCTACTTATTAAACACACATGTGGCCTGGATTCCTTGCGTAGGTGCAAAGAGGTTTGAAAAAAAAAGAGAAAGAAAAAAAGGTGTAACCCAGTCCATTGACCTGTCTCTTTGCCCTTAGGACTCTTTCGAACAGCTGTGAGAAAAAGAAAAAGGAGGGAGGAAAGAGAAAAAAGGAGGCAGTTTAACAAGCCAAATCCAGATGTTCATTTCATACACACACCCTGAACAGCTTTTGCATGGTTTATTTCATTTTCTGAAACCATTTTTCACCAGCCTGTTTTCTCAGCTGGGAAACTTCTGGTGTAGTGTTTTCAAAAAAATATTGCATTTGGCATTACAAGAAAACAGAGCCTTTAAGACATTAAAAGGACAATATCCTTGTTTGACTTGGCTAAGAGAAGCAGGGCTATAGGAATTTTAGATTTTTGTACCACCCAAAGAATAGGTAAAATAAATTTTCCACTCTTAAACACAGTTTACATGGGAATTTGAGAGTTGATTTAGCTTGATTTTTTTTCCTTCATTTTAAAGACTTCTCTGAGGAGTTTGTATTAGTTTAGTGGGACTTTATTAGCATGAAGGGATAAGCAAACTGATAGAGTTTAGTTCACATCTACATTTGACAAACTGTGATCTAAAACTCATACTGAAGCTGAGCAATACTTACCTTCCTTTTGCGAGGACTAGATCTTGATACATTTGCTCACACCAACACCTACGCAGCACAGACAGATAGCTGGACAAATTTGAAATGATTTAACACTGGTGCACCTTCTTTTCACTTAAAATGAGCTGCAGCATGTGAACCACAACTCATATTAGCTCTGTGAGTGACACTGATAGCAGTGGGGATGTGATGAGCCAACAGGACAGAATCTGCACTGAGCTTGGAGGTGCCCCAATGGCTGGCAAGTGAGGAATGAAATTAGTGAAAATCAAGTGCAAACAAGACCTATACTGCTGTCACTTAGCTAATTAAAGAGCATACTACTCTTCAGAAAACTCAGTGTGAAACTGAAGCCAGTGGTGACTTTTTGCTGTCATGGCTTCACAACTTTTCCCACCTATGTGTCTTACCTGTGAGATCCTACAAGTGCCATTTACTGTTCCTTATTGTGTTAGAGACTTGATTCAAAAGCCTCCACGTAAAAAATGCACTGTAACTCTGGAATAGGTGTGAGCAATGCTTCAGTGCTCCCATTGTTCAGCTGCTTTAAAACAGCAAAAATTGCAGATATACTTACCAGAAATCTCACCATTCTGTATAGGTTCCGGGACCCAGCAGCTAAGAAATTAAAGCAAAAGATTGGAATTATTAGTGAGAAAGGGTGGAAATCAGGCAAGTTCAAATTTAGAATTTTAAGACTTATATTGTGGTTAAATTAAATAGAAGACAAATAGAGAGAGAGAGAAAAAAAAAAAAAGTGGCATGAAAATACCCTAATTGGAAAAACTGCAACATTACTTAAGTAAATAGAAATGTTTAAGATACTAAAATGTTCCACTCCACACCATGTTTTCCTTTCACTTTGCTACTGCTAAAATAAGGGCAAATCATCAAGTTTCTGTCTTTTGGCATTTCAGAGCATTCAAGGATATGGTGTATGTGCCTGTAGATGTGTGCATCGTTAGGCCTTGGCAGTGCCAGGCAGTGGAAACACTGGCATTTTGGTGTCAGAACACCACCGAGTGGGCTATAAATACTTGGTCCTTGTACTAATATTCTCTTTAAGCAGAAAAAATAAAAGTAAGAAAAATCTAATTAAGGCTTAAAATGCATTAGGCAGATTATTTGGCCAGTGCAGAACTAGAGTGGAAAGCTGCCAAGGAATACTAGTAAGTTCTGTTGAGCAAACCGGTAGTCTTTTTAAAGCCACCGGCTTGGTACACAATCTGTGTAATCCTGGAGAAAGCAGATACTGTCGGTCCATTTCAGGAGACCACAAATTTGTGATGTAAAGTAGTGCAGTGCCCTGAGTGTTTTTTTTTGTCTCCTCTTTATCTGGTAGCATTCATTGTGCAGAGGTGTGTGTGTAGGTCTGTGTTTTTGTATGTATGGGTGCTTATACATAGATAATTACACATATCTATAGAAAAAAAACAAAACATATATTAATTAGTTGATTAAAAAGGACAGCCTGTGAGGATATCAGACCAAGGGCCCAGGCAGCTTCACATCTGGCTTTGGGTAATAAGATAGGCTAGTAGCTAAGTTTAGAGATAGCTAAGTCTAGGGACTTCTACACGGATATTGTCAAGACTCTATATTTGGAAATATTTTGTTGGTTGGTATATGTACACCACCCCTATATATTTGCCTTGGGAAATGTCATTTTAGGGTCTCTCTAAAAGGCAAGCAATCTGGTTGGAAATACCAGTGCATAGATCTCTCTGGGATGGCAGATGCCTTAAAAGGCACCTTGGAGCTGGTGTCAGGGTTGCATTCAGTGCTTGCACAGTGCATTGCGGCTTGGCCCATCAGTGGGCACTTGTAATACAAAGTCAGTAAGCAGAGTGTGAGAGCAGGAGAGAAAATGAGGAGGGAAATGGGCTGTATGGGGGATTTGCAATCCTGTTGCCCTGTAGTGTCAGGCTGGAGTCTTCCAGTCATGTAAAGGGAAAATAGTAAACCTGGTAAAGTGTGAAGGCTCTTATCTGATTCTTTAGCTCTTTTATAGCTATCCATTGGTTAGCAGAAGGCACTAATTTGATCTCCTTCTTTAACTCTCTCTTCTCAAGGCTGAACAAATTCACTTCCCTCATGTATTCAGTCCATGTTGATAGTCCACTTCTGGACTAAATCTGATGTGCTGATATCCGTCTTGCACCCTGAGGAGGGTAAATGGTCCAACAGTGGAACTATGTTCTAGTTGTGGTCAGTATTTTGTATTTACTATCTCCTCTGTTGACATCGGATGCTCAGACCTCAGACATAATTGCGGTAAATCATCTCTCAATCAAATGTTGGAAACATCAGGGTGTACCTGGTCAGCCTTCTTGGAAGAGTCTGTTTCCTGGACACGCTGTACCCATCACATCCCGTCCCATTCATTTGGCTCTCTCTGATAGCAATACAGCTAATTGTTTTTTTTTCCCATTGGTGAGCTGGCTGGATCATCCTGGAGGTGCTGTATTGTTTTCTTCTCTGACCATGCACTCTTACAGATTTAACAAAGGAACCAGAAACATCTAGGACAAGCAGAAGGAGAGAAGAGCCCTCCACTTCTATTTCTATGAATAATTTAGTGCCAAGTTAACTGAAACGCTTGAAAAAGATTTTTGGTGCCTAGCTTCATTAAACCCTCTATACCCAAATGTATTCTCTAACAGCATCAGCATCCGACACTTCATCTTGTCCCAATCACAGCAAAGGCCTTGTAGAAACACAATGCAGGGGAAGGGAGAAGAAAAGCAGATGGTTGCTGCCACTACACGTGTCTGGGTGTGTGCACGTATGCTCTATAAACTTATATTGGGGGGGGGGGGGGGGGGGAATCTATAAGAGAAGAAGGAATGGATCCCTAAGCCACTTCAACCTCCCCAAATTTACGCTCTGTTTGGGGATACTAGCTGCGCTCTGTTGCACTGAAGAGCACTGTGCTGCATTCTAGCCCCCTTCTATGAAGCAAGTGTTTTAAGCAGAATATTATATTCTTGTCCACTAAGCTTTTACCAGCAGGACGAGTGGGACCTCCTTCGCTTGGCAGTGGTTTCTGTCAGCGATCTGTCTTCTGCAGCTATTTCCGTGGGAAGGCCTTCCATCTGGCGCTTGGCAGGGAGGGGAACTTTCCTCTCAAATGTTTTCTCTCTTTTTCTTTCTCTTGCCCTGTTTAAGGTATACCCTTTGGAAGTCTGCAGCTTCCAAGATTTATTTTTGCACTGAGTGCATACTTTGTTTTACGTGGTCTGGCTTTCTTTTCTTCTAACAAAACGCCGCCCCCATGCCCTGCTTATCCTGGCAGAGGGAGAAGAATGCTGTTTGCCTTAACATTACCTTCAGTCTCAGTATGCAGCAGGTCAAAAGATGTGACAAGTACACATGCTAATCCCTTTCCCTTTCAGTTAATAGAATAACACAGATGGGAAAGTTTACATTGGGATCTGACACTTGCTCCAAGCGAAAGTTAAGAGAGATGGGTTGGACATTGCCTTTCAAATCAGAGCGGGGCCTACACAAACTCACCTTCCCACTCAGCACCAAGGAGCTCCTGTCATCCTAAACCATGTTTGCTCTGCTAAGAATTTTCCCTTTCCCCTTTGCTCCTCTTTTGAGAGCAGTAGGTAGAATTGGGTAATGCGTTGAAAGCTTTTATAGAATGAAATATTCCACAAGAATTAGTGACATTCAAGTGAAAAAATGCCAACGTTTTCCATTGAAACACCACCATTTGTTTTAAAATGGTGATTTTTTTAAACATTTGACAGTCCTGAACATTGAAGTGTCATGTAAGAAAACAATTACCACTAAAACCAGATATTTTCTTAGAAATATTAATTTGATTTCAGTAAAACCTCATACTACCAGCTTTGTTTTGGTATAATTAGACTACTTACATCTGATTTGATTTGATTTTCTGTTTCTTTGTAACCTCCAGAATATGTCCTCTGACGTTGAGCACGGCATATCCCATTTGTAAATCTGCATACCTGAAGATTAGCTACTTATGTGAGTCCTGCAAGAAACAGGAAAGAATAAGACGTAAGATTATGCCTCTGGTGGGAAAGGCTGCAGCACTCTCCAGAAGGGCTGATCCATCACACTAAGTACTGCTGTCTGCCCCTCAAGTACGTACCACCCCACAACAACTCTGATACCGTGAGAACCCACATGCTCACTCCCCACATGGGAGCAAGCTTCTGGTACACCTGAAGCTCCTTAAATTTAAGGTTTTGAGGGTATCTCTAATGAGATTAAGATCTATTCTGGCAGACATGGGTGTCAGTCTAAACACTGAGAAACTGTACTTTATGTTTTTTTTTTTTTTAAGATTTTAAAAATGAAGCTGTGTGCCAATTAGTAGAAATATGATTAGAAATGCAATTTAAAACATTCTAAGTTTTACTGACAAAGACACATAATTGCATTGAACTTGCTAGTAATGAAAATACTTATTTTAGCTTGTATTAGAAACTGTGCCTATAAGTTTTGCATAACCACGAATGTATTGTTCATGAGAAGCACTGTTAGCGACCTGCTTTCTGATGAGAGAGCTAATGTTTGTGTTTGAGAATGACTGCCTTTCTTTTAAGTTTCTTTCAAAATGTGCAGTTTCAGAATTGCCTTTCTCATATTGCTTTAGCTATTTCTCTGAATTTCAGGGCAGACAGGGTTGTATATCTTTCAGCCTGCTACCTACTGTTAGCCTTGATAGGTCCCTAATGCTTGTTTTACAAATCAAGGTTTGGCTTGCATTTGGTTTGGTCTGCTACAGGCTCTGGTAAAGACGTGTTTAATGAACAGGAAAGCTACAGCTGAAGCTCTATGAAAAGGCATATGAAACGACTAGGAATAAGAACTAGCAGCGGTTTCACACACTAGGATTACCTGGCTTGGAAACGAACAGTGCTAGGGGGGCACCACGGCCTACGCAAAGCCAGCAGTCGTGTTGCAGTGTACATAACAGTCATACAGATCGCCGTCTCTGGCCTGGCAGCAGCTGTGAGGCTCATTCATGCCGCACAGACCATGCAGAGGAGAGCAGAGCAAGCTGAGTTAGAAGCTTGAAGCCTTAAACCTAAGTGAAGGGTCCCCCTGGAGCAGCGGAGAGATGCCTCCCTGCAGGGAGTATAAGGACGACCAGCTTATGCTAAATGCTGGAATCCTAGTGACAAGCATGACGTGAGGAAGATTGTACCATGAGGACTGGTACACTGAATGACTGAGATACACAGGCCAGGATTCATGATTTCCCACTTTGGCCACTTCCGTGAGGGTTTAGATCGGAAGGCATGCAGATCTTTCTGACTGATGAATGAGACAAGCACCTCCAGGGGAGGTGAGTGTCCCACAAAAGCTTTGATCTAACTTCTGGAGGTGTCTTTCTTTCTCCTTTGTAGACAAACCTGAAACAACAACAGCATTTTACTTGATCATCATTGCAGTGATTCAGTGTGGGTCAGGTGAGTCCAGCCTGATTCCTACACAGGAACCAACATTCCCACTGGTCCTCGTGGAAATTCAGGCTCCTTATTTGGGGCAAGGAAACTTCAGTGCTTCTGTCAGCCCGACCTTTACTCTCCATTGTAATTTCATTCCTGACTTCTTGGCTAAGAGCTCTAGCAACGGGGAATGATTAGTGCCCCTCACAATGAAAGCTTTTGCAACATGGGTGACTGCTTACAAGAAACACAGCTGAGACCACCAACTGTTTTATTTTTATTTATTTTTTTTCCCCCAGATTCTGCTGATTAAGAAGCTCATGAGATCCATGTAATTTCCCTGGAGGTCCTCAGGGAAGCAGCGGTCAGACAATCCTTTTCCAGCCTGCTTTGGGCAACGCTGGTGGTACAGCACTGCTGGCACTGCATTTAGGTTGTCGTGCTGCTAGGTCTCTTAGCACAGGGAGCTAGATGTAGGTTTTTCAAGTCTGCCCAAAAGGGGTCTGATTCAATGCAACAGGCTTCTAACAAACTGTAGTTGTTAGACGGTAAACCCTTTATTCACTGTTATTCTGAGCTTGATTTGAACAAGTAACCTGGCAGTAAATGGCTCTGTGCCCTGAGTTACAGGTTATGAAGAATAAACCAAAAATCTCTCATAAAGGGGCTGGAGCTTGAGAAACTCCATTATTCTTGGCAGTCACCGCCCTAGGCTTTTTTAAAAATAGCCCCTAAACATGAAGAGGTGCCACATGGAGTTTTCAGATCTATATCTGCCTGCAGACCTTTGCTTTAAAATTTCAGGTGCCTTTGTATCTCACTGCACTAGGTTATGATCACAGGCATCACCCAGGGCAGTAGGTAGCATGTAACTTGCATCATCCTTTGGCTAATTTGAGCAGGAATTTCGGTACCCCTTGGAATCACACTCCTCCCTGCTTCCTCCAGTTTGAGGGAGGCCAGTAATTTGCTGGTGGCTATTTAACCTCAGGAGGCCTTTTCGCCTTCCCGTCTCCTACCCCACACAGCCTAAGATGCTCTTGCCAGCAAGCTGAGCTGAGGCTCGCCTCATTTCCTCCCCTGTAATTCCACTCCCTACTTGGAAGAGAACGGCGGGGAATGGATTCAACTTGCCCCTTCCTCTGTGGCCAGTCTATCCGTCCTTCCTGTGTATGGGAACACAGACCAAGTCACATTGAGTCTAGTAGCAATATAGATAGAGACAAAGCCTGCACTTTAACTGGACCTTGCATCTGAATACCTCAGAGAACTTCAAAAATTACAGTTCTGCAGTGTAAATAAAATACGCCAGCACATCCGTCTTCCAGACCATCAGTCTATACTTAGGACTTGCCTCTACTGATGTTATTTGGAGTATTTCCACGGAGTTCAGCTGAGCTGGATGATCTCGTTAGAAATCATTTTTTGACTTTGTAATTTACAGTTCTTTGTTGATTTTTTGAATCAATGCATTTTCATGTAAGAAAGATCTTTGCTTCCTACTGCAGTAGATATAGCGCAGACCTGATCCCTGTAACCTTACATGCCAGAAACAGTTATGAGATCATGTCCATAACCAGAAGTAAAACTTTTTATAAAAATGTCTCATCTACCCAGAAAATGTGTTTTCATGGTGAGGATAAGGCACAGCATGAATACCTGCTCATTTAAAACATAGAATTAAATATGTGTGCGTGTACATTATAAAATTGTTTGGGAAACACAGCTAAAACATATATATCCAATGCGTTATTAGTATGTTAAGATAGCCTATGTATATTCTCAACTCAGAGATCACATGAATGATCAGAACAGATTTATAACAAAACATTCAAAATATAGATTATTTTAGAAGCTAAAGAAAAGTTTTCCTTTGCTACAATGTCTGCTAAAAGAGCTGGCAATGCCAGGGAACATGATGTGCTGAGACTACTGCATACCACGGTTGTCTCATAGATCTCCTTTATTTCTTGTTTATTTGTCTCTCTCTCTCCCTCTTTCTCGCCCTACATTTAGGTATTAGGCTCCTTTGACATTCAGTGTTACAACAGTCATTACTCCAAAGAAGTCCACAATTTGGGACCGAACAAGTGATGGTAATAGATACTGAATTTAAGTCAAAAAAAGCACGCTTCACAGCTGAGCTTGCATTTAAAAAAGCAGCTTTATAAAAGGCCTATGAGAAAGCACAGGTATTGTACAGTCATACTGAGTTCCTATTCTGTTCCCTGACGAATGACAGCTGTTTATTCTAGGGAAGAGGTGACCACACACATCTAGCAGTGTTTCCTCCTGGTGATACCCTTGTGAGCTCTCAGCCATCCCCAGACATGGCAGCGAACATTGGGTCCCAAGTTCGTATTTCATGTGTGTTTCCTATGAATCATATCTCCTCTTGTCACCACAGCATCTCATCACTCTCTTTCTGAGAATTTAGTTGACTCATTACTCCAAGTTTCTTTTTCCTTGGTGCACTTCTGTTTCCCTTCATCTGATACCTGTCCTGCCTTATTCCTTGCCACCACTGGGATACATATATGCATTTCAGTGCCATTTGCAGAGCCTAACTGTGCCGTATGAACACAATCCTAGATGAATGGGAGGAAGAAGAGGAGTAGAGTGGCACTGTTCCTGGAAGAGCAGCAGGAAATGGAAAATTTCCATGAATTCAAGGCTGTTTTCAGGCAGCCTAAATTCTACCTATGTTCTCGTGCCTAACGTTATCCACAACATATTCTAGACCTTCAGGGTTGCCAAACCAATAGGAAACCAAAGCTGAACTAGGAGAATTAGATGGAATACAGCTGTTGGAGGCCACATGAGTTGTGTCCTTTGTAATCATGGAGCTTACTGGCAAAGCTATGTGAATAATGGACTATTTTTGTTTTTTGACAATTCTGAAAACATGCAGCAAAAATATTTGTAAAGAATGTTTGAGTGTATTCAAAACAATCCAACAATCCAACAATCCATCTTCAAGCAGAGTGTGAACTGAAAAGCTGTCAACTTTCCTTCTTGGTTTAAATGAAAAGTTTCACTTCATTTTTGTTCATTTAGTTGTTTGCCTTAATTTAATTTTTCTTTAAATTTTAAGTAAGAACCCTGCAAAATCTGAAGTTGCTTTATAATAATTAATGAAAAAGCACAGGTATTTCTGAAAATAATGAAAACTAAACATTTAAATGTTTTAAAACTGTATTTACTGTTTGAGATTGTTATTTTAAACCACTAGATTTTGCAGAAAGTAGCACAGAATTGGGGAATATTTTCATTGATCAGAAGTGGGATTTTGACAAAATCTTTGCTATAACATTTCGTCAGCTCTAGATATCAATCCTGCCTCTTTCTCCCTCACTGTGTAAGCTCTGCGGACACTACCAACAACAGTATTTGACTTGATTCAAGGCAGTGGCACTAATGCTTTTGGTCCTTGCATGACCTGTACAAACAGGGAGAAAACTTTTCATCTTCTTGGACTCTCTGACTTTCTAAGGGTATATAATGTAAAGCTGTACACGTCACAGCCAGAAAGGCAAGACAGTCCAAGGAGATAAGAAGATAATTAAGAAAGGAGTTTGCATGACATGCTTCATGTACTTCATATTTCTGTGTGAAACTCTTGGCTCACTGGAGTGTTTTGTTGCAGTCAGCATTGGCCACATTGCTTAGTTGTGGGGTTACATGGCCTCTCTGCAGTAAAGTACGTTTGTCTGCATGCAATCAAAAAAAGTGTCTGTGCGTCCATTCCCAAATGAAGAAATAATACACCCTCCCTCCTCCTTGCAGTAAGTGTAGCTATCTGTTGATCCTCATCTCAAATGGAGAAAGGTAGTTAAAGTGATGGAAGCGAGGTTAATACATGGATCTTTACTTCGAAACAGGCCTTTAAAAAAGAGTTAATGACCCCAAAGTACTGAAGATGAGCAATTAATATTCCTTTAGAACAAGGAGGCTGCTGGTGTTTTTCCATAAACTTAAGGTAAAGTCACTATCACATTTTAGTTCACAAAACTAAGTGTGTAAGTTACAAAATTTTTTGGAGAAGTAATTCAGTGAAATAATCTGTTTGCCTAGGATCATCCACAGATGTGCTGGAACATCTTTCAAACCTTTTTTTTTTTTTTTTTTTTTTTTTAAATAAGATGTCAGTGGGATTGAATCAACAATGATCATGTGAGACATTTTTGGTGCAAGTGATTCTCATGTGCAATTCATATGCTGTACATTGAAAACACAAAGTTTGGAAAAAAAGGGACCTGTGTATCTGGAAAGCAGAAAGTTAATGCCTGGCAGAGCTCAGCTGTGAATTTTGCATGAGAGAAAAGAAGAACGAATTAAAAGTGAACATGGTCATACTGGAAAAAGTTCAATAGAGGACCACTGATGTGATCGAGGGACTGGAGCACATCTCCTGTGAGGAGAGGCTGAGAGCAGCTGCTGTTGAACCTGGAGAACAGGAGGAGCAGAGAGGATCTTATCAATTCATATAAATACCTGAAAGGAGGATGCTAAGAAGATGGAGCTAGGCTCTTTTCAGTGGTGCCCAGTGCTAGGACAAGAAGCAGTGCACACAAACTGGAACAGCAGAGGTTCCCTCTGAACATCAGGAAACGCTTCCTCACTGTGTAGGTAACAGCAGTGGCAGAGGTTGTGGAGATCTTCAAAAGCCACCTGGACATAGTCTAGGTGCTTCAGGAGTCCCTGCTCAAGCAGGGAAGTAGGATCAAATGACTTCCAGAGGACCCTTCCTGTGATTCAGTGAAATCTATGGTGCATCTCAAGGCCTGATACCTTTTTTTTTTATTAATTTTCCACTGCACACAGAACTGTGGGGTTATTTTCCTTTCACAGATTGAGAATATGTTTCCTTTGAAAGTATGATTCCAAGTAGTTTAAGGAAAGAGCTTCTGTAAGACCTTTCCTACCCCTTTTTCCTTTTTATCTTACTGTGGTATCCCAAAGGGTGGTATCCCAAAGGCTGTGTTGTGACTGATCTTTTTTATCCTTAGCGTAGATTCTAAGCTCTCATCATGGTATAGCAGTATCTGACAGATGATGCCTTGTAATGGTGCAGTTGTGAGTAAATAAAAGAATTCTGGTTAAGGCTGAGCCTTTAGGAGAGCAGAGCTGTCTCTCTGCCGTGGTTATGGTGACAAATGTAAAACATTTGTACAAAGGGAATATATTGGTCACCAGCTGTTATTATAAGCCTTCCACATTACTTAATGACCAGAGCAGGCCTTAGGCAGCCAAGCAGGGGACTGTATGGCCCCTAAGTGCCTCTCACAGCCTTGTAAAACCAGAGCATGGTCTTGCCCTCTCTTATCTCTAATGCTACTTGCGAAACAAACATGCTGTATTTGGCCTGCTAACCATAGATGCAAACCACTGCAGAGCTTGAGGGTGTTTCATTAGAACTCCATTAAAAATGAACAATCTTTTTTTTTTCTTTTTTTTTTAAATCGGAATCCACAGACTAAAATCTCGCAATATAAAACCTACCCAGTCTCCTTTGGCTTTCTTGTGGCTATCAGCTTGCATTGCTTTTAATCTGCAATGTTTGCAACAGTTAGGAGTGGCAGAATACTTTTACTTATTTGTCTTTTTATTTAAACAGTTTTAAAACCCTGCACAAAGCTGAGCATAGGCTCGTGAAGAAGAACTAGCAAAGGCTTGGTGTGGCATTGTTTTGTTCTGCTTTTAGATGCAATTTTATCCATTGCTGCAGCAGGCTGTTCCTCTTTTAACAGCTAGGCTCTTCAAAACCATGTGCTTAGGATAGCTTATGAATTGCCAGCCTAGATACAGATGATTATGTCTGGCAGAATATCTTGATGGTATTGGTGGTAAGGGAAAAGCATGTGCAGTGTTATTGAAAGCTGCTGGAAATATGAGACCTGCCTGGTGCCTCATGCCATCCATGATCACTGATGGTGGTTCTGAAGTGACAGCCTGCTTGATACTGGTTTTAAACTATTTTCCCTTAGAAGTGGCAAGCTTGATGGATATATAAAACAAACTTTAAGAGAATTTAAGACAGATGAACTCTAGAGTTGTGTTTTGAGTTGAGACTATTAGGGCCTGGGGTAATTACATCTGAAACCAACCCTGGCCTACGCTAGCATCAGTTGTTAGTGAGGTATTTACATACAGATGCCAAGAAAGGGTCAATAAATGGATTAAAAAGGGGAAAATAGACCATTGCTTAAATATATTGGAAGATCAACAAAAACTCATGAGGGCCTGCTGTCATCAGGAGCCAGGTGAAATGCAGGCGAGATGTTCTCCGTGGTGTCACTTATATTTCAGGGAAGAAAGTGGCAATAAACCAAAGTCACCAGGGAGCCAAGTTCATAGCTATGGTTTGATGAAGCGTCCAGGTTCAGCACAAATAACCTCAGCCTTGCAAATTTGACACCCTTAAACTAGTAAAACATTTTCTTTTTAATTCAGGAACTATGAATCTCACTTGCTCTTTCAGCCACACAACAAATTGGACAGACAGAAGGGGCCACATTCTGAGAAGTTACATTTAACTCTGCTCACCTGCTCACCTAAGCTGCATTTGGAAAGCAGGCAGGTATGAAAGTTCATAAGAATTTGCACTACACTATTGGGATAATGGTGTGGAGTGTTTGCAACTGCTTTTTTTTTTTTTTTTTTTTTTACCATCTTTCTTTTACCAAGATGAATTGAGAATTCAGAATTTCAGAGTACTTGGCAAACCGATAACTTCAGCATCTTTTGGCACACTCTAACCTAATCATACTGAAAAATTGTGTTTGATCTTTATTCTCTAGGGTACTACTTGTTTATGTATAAACAAATTCACATTTTGAAATGAAAAGTTGATTGTACTAGGAAAAAAAACCTTTAAAATGTTTCTGCAGTTTTGAGATAATTATTTTCTCTCTCTCTCTTTTTTTTTTTTTTTTTTTTCAGTTGGAAAAAGCACCAGCCTAATGTGTTTCTGTGAAGAGTTTCAAAGTTGGTATTTCCCAGTGAAATAAATGTTTTGGAGCACGTTTTCTAGCTTGCGCTACCTGAGGGTATGTGGACCCAGCAGACCCAGCTGCAGTTCCAGGAGCAAACTCACATCATGACCTGAACTGTGAGGCTCAGCTGTGCTTTCCTTGATGTTCAGCACTATACAGGTACCCAGTTTTAACAGCTCTAAAGGCGTTACAGTGCCTAACTGTGTTAGTGTCGTATGTAGCTCCATTGCACCTCTTTAATTCCTGCTTTTCTCAGTTAGGTAGCCCATTGCCAGGGCACGGTGCAGGGTGCTGAGGCTGCGACCTCTCTCCTGTGCCTTTAGGACGAGCTCACACTGGTGCCCGGGCACGCCGGCTCTGTGCGGCACGGCTGATGAAGTGAAGGGACCACGTGCTGCTGGCTCTGAAGTGAAAACAATCACTCTGAAATCTCAGAGCTTCCTTAGAAATGTAAAAAAATGGGGTGGGAGCATAAGTTAATTGTGCTTTTACACACTGTTATACTTGTCACTGTGCCAGACTCTACATTTCTTCCAAGGGTGAAATGAAAACTCCAAATTCATGTGGTTATGAAACAATTTCAGTATGAGCACTCAGCAAAGAATTATAAAGTGGGAAAGACACAGTCCTGTGTCTCAGCTGGTAGAGAAGGGCATGAATTGATCAAGGCTTCTTCCAGCTTGGAGGAGCCTTCTGGAGTGTATTGAAACCATTCTGCATCTGTATGTTGAGTGTATATAAGGTACTAAAGAAAAGCTGATTTGTTATGACAATTCTTTGATTAGGAGACAACTGGCAGAAGGCATCACTGTCACTCCAAGAAATCTCATTTCTTTGCAGCTAGAAATTTAGGAAAGGGGTCTGGTTTGCCCTGATTTACACCAGAATAAACTCATACGTTGGGAACGTGACAAGAAATCACTGGCACTGGAGGGCGCTCCTAAAGAAGTAGAGATCACAGGGGGAGACCTTGATGAACAAGGACCAAACACCATTTTCTCTGCCTGCAGTAATGCTGCCTGAGGTATCTGAAGGTATCTGTAAGCTAAGCTGGGGTCAGCCCCACTTTGTGTTACTTCTGAGACCAAGGAAGTGCAATGCCAATTTAAAATCAGGTTTACTCTTGTGCTTCCATCCTGACCACATGTGCTTCACTGAGGCTGGAATTACAAGGTCAGTCCTGATTTGCATCACCGTGAAAGGAGAACCAGTCCCAAATACCTGTCTCATTGGGCAAGTAGTGTTTTGCTTATTTTTGTTATTAGAGATGAGTCAAAGGGCAAAAAAGTGCTGAAGGATGGGGTCAAAATACCCTGAGGCCAAATCAAAACTGGAGCCAATCCATGTTAAAAACCTGAGTGTGCCTAAAGTTAGCAGATTCGGAGCTGCTCTTGTAGACACACAAATTCACATCCATGAAGATGCTTGGTAGCCTAACTCCCACTTGGGTGCTTAACTCCCATTGATAACACCATGTGCTAATTTGGGCACCCAGGTTTCCATGTAATGTTCTTACTATGAAGAACAGTTGGTCCTGAGGGAAAACATTTACATAGATGACAGCTATTTGCAGGAAAATGAAAAGTACTGGGTGAAAAAGGAGGTTTTGACATTGTGTGAAATATGGGGTTTACACACAGTAGTTTTTGCTGTGTGTATATAAATGGGTGATTTACCATATATTGATTCACACACCATTTGTAAGTGTCTCATTTATTTATTTGCAGAGATGTATGGAAACCATGGTTTGAAAAGCAGTTTGCATAACATCTGGTATGTCAACAATGTAACCTTTCAATTTACTCATTGGCGAAAATGTCAATAGAGCGAACCTGAACTCAGCATTGGTTTACACAAATTTCCTGGCAGACAAAGCAGGAATGATTTGCATGTCAGTGTAAGTGACACGTGCCCTCCCGTTTTGAGGAGCTTACACAGCTCAGAGGTATAAACAGCACAGAGCACATGGTTGGTTCCTTACAGACTCATGCTGGCAGCACAAACTGCATGTATTTGTGGGGTGTGAAACGCTATCGCATTTTGACTTCCAGTTTTTTGAAAGAGACTTTTGATTTTTCACTGCAAATGCTTTTATTTTTGTTTTTTTGGACACAGAAAAAAAAAAAAGATAACAGTAAAATTGTAGACCTAAAGATGGCTTAAATCCTGTTAGTATGCAATGCACGAGCATATTTTTTCAATTACTTTTACAGCTTACGTGTTTCCTACAGGCAGATACTGTACTGGGATAATAGAGAGGATTCTTGATTGCTGTTAATCATATGCCAACAGAAATAAAACAATGGTATATTATTTACACCTCTTACATTGCTGTCGGTATGAGACAGGTCACATAAGTCATGTCTGTGACTTGTTGCCACACTTTTGAGGCAGAGAAATATTAAATGCTGTAAGAACTGAAAAAGAATTTCCCTTAAACACAGAACCGGTCCATCGATGGCATCAGATGTTCTTGCTTGATGGGAGGGAGCCAAGGCCTCTACAGAGAAGTCACTGCCCAGTTCTTCTCATCAAACTACACATGTGAAAAGGTAGGAGACCTGCTTTTAGAAAAACGCCCGAACTGGTGTTGTTCTAGCACATGAAGTGACACGAGTGGTGGCTGGGAGGACAGGTCTTGCCTTCCTCTCCTCTTCCTTCCTCTCCTGCCCTGGCACCCCATCCCAAAGGTCTGCTTTGCGTTTGGGATTTCGGTTGAGATACCAAAAAAGGTGGGGAATGAAGGGAAAAGGAGACAGTTATTTAACTGGTTTGTGTATGCTTTAAAAAAAAAAAAAAAAAAAAAAAGAACAGATGCTATCTGTTTCCCATTGTTCTGCCCACACTATCCGGTTTGGATTTGATTTGGGTGGTGTATGTGCATGTGTATGAAGGAGGGAGGGAGTCACAGGGAAAGCTTTGTCCATCTATTATTGCCTGATAGCTTTAAAAAAATAAAAGCCACCTATGACCCCACACTCTCAGCTAAGAAAGACTCAAGACTAGGGTGCAGCATCCCTGTCCTGCAGTTAAGGCAGATATTGAGACACTCTCAGATTTCCTAGGATTCTGTGATCTGATTTTTTTATCATTTCTTCAAAAATCACATTAACTGGGCAAGCGGTTGTGATTATAATGAGATTTAAGTGAAAGTTTTTATTGAGCCATGGCATGCTTTAAGCAGATATGCAAAATGAACAAGCTCAGTGTTTATCTAGCAGATAAGATGCATGTGAAACTGCCAGAGAAAGTCTCTGTAAAAGTTATGGGAGAAGAAAGGAAGTGATGGGCAGTATTAGGTAGGGGAAAGCAAGGCAGGAGAGGAGAAGGCAGATGAGAAATGTTTGTATTTCTAGAGAGGTAATCACAGAATGGTGTAGGTTGGAGGTTATCTGCTCCAACCCCAAAATACTTAAAGTGTTCTAGTTACATGAAGGAAGTGTAGCAGAGGACTTTATTGGCTGACATTGGTTTTTTAATGTGCCTAAACAATAATAACAAAAAAACTATAAATACGTGAATGGCACTGAAGTTTATTTATTTACTTACTGAGTGGCGTGGGACTCCTGCAGAGTTTTCCTTCCAGCTGTGTCGACTCAGGACCCTGCCTGACGGGAGCTCTGTGTAACGTTTCATACGACACAGAGCATAATTTAGTGTCCCGGGCACACTTCCCACTGCATTAAAATCAAATTGAGTTCTCACAGGTCACGTTGCTGGCCTAGATGGTACAGTCCTCTATGGGTCTTTCCCCTTTCCTCTTTTTGCTGCACATTCTTTTCTTTTTCTTCAGCTGGTTTGGAAAATGAGGTCACATCTGAGTTGGGTCCCTAATCCCATCAAGTTTCTTTGCTCTGTAGCCAAAACCTGCCCAACTCTCTTTCTCTCTACTGTATTTTCCCTGCAATGTTAACTTGCTCTGCTCCTTGTTTACACAGATGGAGGCTACACGTTTAACTGCAAAAACAAAAGTACATAACTGCATCTGCATAACTTCGGCACAAGTGTGCAGCCTCCTCTCTGTGACCCCTGTTTTGCAGCCTTAGGCCAAATTTTAGCTTCTTGGCTTCAGAGTCCTGGAAAGATGCGAAGCCCTTGAGCACCCACTTGACTGCTCTCTTTCATTTTAATGCTTTCTTATCTTTACTGCTTTTCCATGCTTTGGACTACTGACAAAGCAAGAAAGGGCTTCTCGGGCTGAAAAACCGACATCATCACCTAAGCCTCCTAATGCATAGCTGTCAGACTTTGTGCATGCACATGGGTTTTGATGGGGATACTGAGCCTGGTGTTCAGGCACTGCACAGAGCCCACTGGAGCATGCTCATCCCTGGAGAGCAGAGCTCTTTGCCTTGTTACTCACTGAAATGTAGGAGGGCTGGAAGCAAGGCTTCTGATAGCAGGCGTTTGGAGGGGAAGGCTAGCAGCTGCCTCCATGCCCAGGAGGCTTCTTTCACTGGTGCTATGAAGGCAAACAGCAGTTAACTTAGAAGAGGGTTTGATCTGACTGGAAATGAGGTGCAGAAAAGAATAACAGAGGGGGAGAAATAGAATAGGGCAACAGTTAGTTCAGAGAAGAGGTTGGTATGAGCTTGAGTTTCATTTTAAGGCTCTGATTTATCTGAGCTGAGGATGGCATCAGCTGAAATTCAGAATGAAACTAGGACACAAACTTAATTGCAAAACCAGTTGAAACCACAGGATTCAGTCAAAGAATATTCTCACTCATTTGAGGCTGGCATAGGGTTTCACTCTGAGCTTCAGCAGGAGGTTTTGGGGCCCCCAAAGCAGATTGAGGGGGTTAAAATTCAGTTGTTTTCTCAAATTCAGCCCTGGACTAGCAGAAGTATCGAGGGGGATGATTGCAGAGCAGCCACACAAGCAGGAGTGACAACTGGCTGGCACACTGCTTTTCCACCTAGCAGTGAAATACGTAGGGGATATTTCGTAACTGTTAGTGTAAACAGATATGGTCATACTAAAATACCTCCATTCAATGCCATGACAATGAGTGACACCAAAAAACTTAAGGTCAACAGCTGTTTCTCTTGCAAAGAAAATGAACCAAGAACCTCAGACCTACTGAGACTGGCCGGCCACAGTGCTTAGGCTGTTCTAATTGTCAACTGGTGATGGCTGATTCCTGGAAATAACCAGAGAGAGAGAGGTCTGTTCCTAACATGAGCAGACTTGTGGTTGTGTTGACAAAGCCAAAACAACAGCTTAGAGCAAGTCATTCCAGCAGTATCATCCCCTTGCCTGTTGCTGTGTCTCTGCTTCTCCCTTGGAGAATATCTTCTGCTGAAGACATTTATCCCACTTCGGATTTCTCCCCTCGTGTCACTGTACTCTTTTGTTTTGTTTTGTTTTCTCTAAAGCCAGGCTGTTTCCGAATTTCATGAGCCCAACGTGTACTTTTTCTGTATTTTTGGCTCTTGCCTGACTCCCTCATTACAATAGGGACAAAGACTTGCAAGGGAGACGCTGCAGAGCTTTTGGTTCCTTTGTATTTACTTTACATTTTTTTGTACTTCTTGTATTTAGCAAAGCTGAAAATGTCTGAGGTTGAGAGACGTGTTGTCTTCAGACCTAAACTTTGTGCACTGAAGCTGAGGGCCTGGTGCAAAGCCCCTTTGTATCAGGAAAGTGGGTGCTGCTGAGCCAAGCCAGGTTTCTGGTGGTGCATTGCCTGCTGGCATGGCAGAGAGGTGAATCCTGCTGCTGGGACAGACGAGCAGATAAAACGTGCAGATTGTTATGAAACGTGCAGATTGTTTGGTGCCTTGAGTGTTCAGACCCCATGGGAGTGAAACTGGATTTTTCACTTCTGCTTTTCATGTATGTATTTAGGGCGATGCATGTATGGTGTGGAGTTTTGCAATCAGTAGATTTCCCCATCAGGATTAGTTTGTTTCTTTGCCTTTACAAGGGCTAAATGGGCATCACTTCTGGGCAAAACATATGGTATTATATTGGGGGGAAATCCAAGTAAAATAGTATCTGAATGTTATTTGTTTTACAAGCAATGACATGTTGGTGTTTATTATTTCTGAAGGCTCTTTTGTCAATCGGACATTAAACAATCATGACATCTGTTGCAAGTTATTGTCCCCCAGAGTCATTTCACACAGTTTGGAGTTTGCTTTTTTCATCTGCCGCAAATAAAGCCTGGAATGATCTCCCTGTCCCCACAGAGGTGAGCGGGAACCTCCTGGGAAAACACTGCAGGCTCCAAGAAGAGGTTCGGCAGAAGCAGGGGGCTGAGTACAACCATGGGGTTGGGTGGTGAAACCCAAAATCCGAACCCTGCTGAGGTCCGCAGGAGATGATAAAATAGTTGTTTCATGAAAACAAAAACAAATATCTCAACCTTCTGAACTGCTGTTCGGGTTCCAGGCTGTGTCAGGGATGCTCGTGTTGGTGTTTGCGGGTTTGCGCCTTGTTGACACCTCCGGTGCTGCTGCAGGGAGCCAGCAGGGCCACAGCCAAGGCGGCTTTCCCTTTCAGCCCATCTGCCTTTATCAGGGAAGAAATACTGTCTGTTTGTTTAGGTGAGGTATTAGTCTGCCCCCAGAGCTCCAGGTCACTGTAAATGTAGCACGAGCCCTATTTCCTGTTAGGAAAGGGGAAAAAAATATGTCTGTGAATTATCTCTGATGTGCTGCCAATTGTCAGAGAAGATTCAATTTGGTGGAGAATTACTGTGCTCTTAAAGAGCTGCACTAGTGACAGAGATTTAGGGCAGCTACTCCTGCCAGAAATGGGAGATTTGTCTTTGATTTCCATAAAGCCAGTGTGGGGACTGGTGGCCAGTTGCCCCTTCGCATTGCTGGAGACATGAAGGGGTTGGAGGGGAGGACGAAGCAGCATGTCGGGTTAATGGGACTCCGGTGGGACCCTCCGTGTGGCAGGAAGGCAGGACGGGGCTTCAGACTAAGGCTGGTAGGTGCTGGGGCAAAGCTGTCTGCCTGTGCTCTGCTATGAACAAGGAGAAATATTGGCATATTCTTGCCACTTAGCCCAAAAGCCAGACCAAAAGAGACAAGAAGCTGCTCTGTGTGTGTGTGTGTGATGCACACGTGTTCCCTGATAACCCAGTAAAGCAAATATGTGACCTGTGGAGTGACCCAGAGCTGCTACAACAAATAGTGGGGTAGATCACTCGTTATTTTCCTTTCTTTTGCATTTCCTGGATCAAGGCCAAATTCAGCTGTCATCAAAGTGGGGAATGTCTTCCACAAATGCAGCAACAGGACAGGCAAACTAGATTGACACATTTGGTCTGCTTTATGATAGGAAAAAATACTAACAATGAAGCTGTTTCCCCTTATTTGTCATTCTGTTTACTGCAAAGAGTAACAACATTTAAATTTAGGCTTGGGTGAAGGCCCGGTGCCCTTACAAAGGTTAATGATGACAGAGTAGTCCAAGCAACATCTTTGCCTTCTGAAGCATTCATCCTCCAAACTTCTTTGTGGCAAAGAAACTAAAGAAAATATGTCTATGGACTACATCCCATGAACTTTCCCATATGTTGACTGGATATCAAATAGGCACTTTGCAACCTGGCATTCGTGGTGTGTTAGTGTGCCAGTGCTGAGGCTCCCACGGAAGAGACCATCTTTTTCTTGCTAGCCTTAGTGGCAGAGTACTCGTTAAATAAAAGCTGTGCAATCCATAAAAATAAGCCTCAAGAGGCCTGATTTTTATTTAGCCTACTACTGCAGACAAACAATGGCTTGCTCAACGGTTGGAGGGAGACCAAAAGAAGTGCAGAAAAGCAATTTAGAAGAAGGCAAATGCTGTTTGGTCCATTTGGTCCCCTCTCCTACTTGCTGTCACGAAGCTGCTGGGGTGATTCGGGTGTGATCCACCCAGATCCTGACCCTTTGGTTCTCTCCTCCCAGCACAGACCAGAAGGCACACTTTAAATGCTATCTCTCAATCTATGGGCCCTTGCCCTGGTAATGTCTAAGCATCTCTCTGAATCAGCAAGGGCACGCCTAACATCAGCAAAATTATCCTCCCTGCGGTCCTTTGAAATCATGTAGACACCTCCTGTGCTACCGTCCAGGCTTCCAGGCGGAGCTGTGGAGATTTACCAAATCCTCTGGAGCTGTTTTTATAATTCATCAAGGTTCTGCCGAACATGCTGGAGCTCAGCGGGATGGGAGGGCCTGAGCCCAGCAGGTGCTGGGTCGCAGCGTGGTGATGCACAGCACTCCTGCGGCCACCCCTGCGGGATGTTCTTCCCGGCCCTTCAGCTTCCCCCAGAAGTGACTTGTGTTGCAGGAGGTACAGGGACTGCTCCTAGTATAAATACCTGTTTCTGTCTTTTCTGTCTTTTTTTTTTTTTTTTTTTTTGTGCCCCTGTGTTTCACAGTAACCGTTGAATTTGGAGGGGAAAAAATCATAAAAAAATCATCATTTATTTCATCAAATGTTGATTAACAGAGATGTAGGGCCAAAAGCCAGTGCTGCAGTCCAAAACCAGGTGT
The DNA here is from genome assembly GCF_963932015.1 of Anas acuta. NCBI lineage: Eukaryota > Metazoa > Chordata > Aves > Anseriformes > Anatidae > Anas > Anas acuta. Next base: position 5,996,797 of record NC_088994.1, read on the forward strand.
CTACAAGGTGGTGACTTCTCCGTGAGCCATCACAATCATTGCATTGTGCCAATCTTCCTCCCTACCTGTCCCTCTCCCCCTCTCAGGCATTTGTTGTCACCACCCCCAGCTTTTGGAGGAGCTGATCAGCTGATGATTTCTCTCTTGTTCCATCCACCATTTGCTGCTGCCTCCTAAATGTGTGCTGTTGTTAGGATCCTCGTGCTTTCCATTATTGCATTTCTGCTACAATATTTTATGCATATATACACATGCACATGCACACAAATATTGAGGAAAGCAAGTGATGGGGCATCAAATTTACACTAAATGAAGGTGGGAGGGTATTAATGAGAGCAGAATGGTAGGCCCGGTCTCTCTTTCCATCTCCCTTTGCCTATGTTCTGAAATCTCCTTTAGAGGTGTCTCTGTCTTTCCAGTCACTCTAAATCCTATTAGACCCTTTTGTTGTTTCAGTCAACTGAAAAATATGCCATTATTGCTTGAGGAAGTTTTTGAGATCCCTTTCAAAAGGGTAAAATGGACTTAATCCGTTGCCTGTGTGATAAATCCATTTTAAGCTTCTTGGTCTGTCTGCACCAAAGAAGTCAAAATTTAATGCTTTAAAATCAATGTAAGTGATTGATCTTTTAATATACTTTTCAGTCTAACACTCTAAAATACTTTCTTACAGTTTAAAAACACATGTTCGCAGTAGACCAGTTCTGTTTAGATGTAGGTGGGCATACATGAAATACCTAGGGAAAAGGTATCTGCTACAAGTGTCATGAACTGTTGGGTAAAATAGCTATTACTCACCAAATCTAGGATCTTGTTCCTGAGGAAAAGATAATTTCTCCTGAAAACATCTGCAGGGTAAAGTTTATTCCCCTCTGTCAGCCTGAGTAACAAAGTAAGGATGTTATAATAAATGATGGCAGGGGCTGAAAAAGATGTAAGAGGATGGAGAAGAAATCATTAATCCACTGCACCAACTCTGCTGCATCTGATAACAGCCAGCAGATACTGGACTGCCAGCACATCACTTTTATCCATAGGTTTATCTCCTCATGGGCACTGTTTGTTTGCCTTGTTTTTTGATTTGATTTGTTTTGCTTTCTTCTTTGTTTGTATGTTTTTTGTTTGTTTGGTTTTGTTTTTCTCCAGCAGCTCTTAATCTTGCCCCTTCTATGACAAGAGTCACATATACAGGAGAACCCATCTTTGGCTCTTATATTAACATCTTCATCTCCTGCAAAAGTAAGGTTTTCCTAAAAGTCCGTCCCTGCTTCTCCCCTGAGTGCATGCTGCTGCAGCTCCATAGGTAGCCCACAGAAAACAGTTTAACAAGGTTACCACGGTGTCACACAGAAAGTAGCCAGCAATTCTTTTCAGTTTATTATTTGTGCTGTTAATTATGACCTGGAAATTTGTATCGTTGTATAACCAGATGTCAGTTCCTTCAGTTCCTACAAAGCATCTCTTTTTTTCCCCTTCCCCCTCCTTTGCTGGCTATCCAGAGAAATGAAAAGCCCACAACGTGAGTTCATGCTCCTAACAAGATGAGTATTGTCAGGAATATACAAGCTGTGTTTTTTTCTTTCTGAATCCTGAAAGTGAAGAAAAAAGAGCTTTGATGTATCCAAAGCTCTGTTATTCTTTTTCCTTCTTTGAGCTAATAAAAGGTATCATTATATTATCACACTTGTGTCCCTTCCATGTTTGTTCTGGCCCATATTCTGCTCTGCAACAAGAACATAAAACAACCCATGAGAAACCCTAGGTTAAGTTTATTTGACTTTTTTTTTTTTTTTTTTTTTTAAACCTATGTTGTAATCAGTATTGTTTTGCTAACTTAGTTCACCGAGGTAGTTTTTGGTAAAGGCAAAGATTTGCTTAAGTGGCCAGAAAGAAAACACATATGACTGGTTTATGCCTTGCCACCCTGAATCGTAATTCTTTGTTTATTATGACTTTGGGCATGTTTTATTGGCGAGTGGAGAGGTCACAGCCTCACATTTAGAACCTGTATTTGTGCTTTACGGGTTCTGGGATTTGAAACCACAAGCAGTGACTGAACTTTTGGCTGCCTTAGGTAACAACTGCATGCTGTGACCAAGCGGCCAGACCAGGTCATCTCCACTGTGCTCAGCCTACTGCAATCAGAAGTGTGACAGTGCTCAGGGACCTCTGAAAGAACAGACTCCCAGCCTCTTCCCTTTTAATATTCCTAATTTCTGAGCCTATTAATTAAGTAACTAAGTAATTAACCTTTTATTTTGGAAATGGATGGTACTCCATGTTTTCATACCCCACCTGGAAAATACTTCAAAGCTGCGCCCACGTTGTGTACTGATGGATCCCATGGTAAGAATGGAATAGAAGAGCCTCCTTTCTACAGGTGGGAAACTGTGTTTGGGATCAGCATGAGCCTTTGTATTTCCAAGGGAATCAGTGACCAAACCAAGGCATCTTCACTTCTAGGGTTGTGTTTTTTTAGCCTCAGACAGCAGTGCCATGGTGCTCAGTGAGAGCAGTCGCATTGCCAGGAAACACCGGGAGATGCAGCAAGCTTGGAGAGACTTGAGATGGGTTTGCTTTAAATCTGTATAAAACAAAGGGGTGAAAATTTCTCATACAAAGCATTTAGTGATGTGATGGATGTTAAGGTGTATGAAGAACAGCCACGTGCTAATTGTTGTGCTGTTTAATTTGAAAGATGAGCAATTATAAAAAAGCACAAACATGTATTTACTGCAATCAGTGAAATTGCAAAGTTCCGCCCCGGATGCTGCATGTTCAGGTGTTTTACTGTGATGTGTTTCATGTACAGCCTGAGACTGGGATACTCAAAATGAACTCAAAGTGAAGTTTTCGTTCACATTCATTGTGCATCCATGGCAGATGCCAAATTTGAAGCAAGATCTAAGAATAAATGAAATCTCATTACCCTAATGTTTTGTACCTATTTCAAAGGGGGGTGAACTGAGGTGCAGATAATTTGTTTGCATTATGTCTCTCAAGAGATGGAAACCCACAGGATTATAGCGAAGCTACAACAAACAGGCACCATTGGCCAACATTCACTCCAACATCTCCTTTGGATGTTTCCAAATTTAGCATGTTTAGTTTCACCCCTCCAGACTACACCTGTTAATACCATTTTTCTTCAGGGCCTTACTGGGATGAGGATAAGAACTATAAAAAAAAAAAAAAAAGGGGGGTTTCTGTAAAATCCCTTTGTGGATAGACTGGTTCAGTTTTCACCTCCATTGTTTTGCTCTAGATAGCATGGAGCGAGCAACTGAGCATCAACCCTTTAACCTCGATCTTTCTCTCAGAGAATGAATACAGTGAAATTTGTCCTGCCTGAACCAAGTCATCTCTTCAAATGTAGAATTATTGCATTATAAATACAATAAAAATATACAATCTTATTGCCAGGATGTATATTTTTTTCTTCCATTCTCTGTGTTTTCAGTGTTATTTTTTTCATGGCCATTTACTAAATATATATGTATTCTTCCTACATACTTCAGTATCCAGCTTCAAGACTTCTCGTGGTTTCCCCAGGATTACAAAACTATTTATAGCTCAGTCCTCAGGGAGAAGATCCAGCTGAAAGGATAGAGGCGGCCCCACTGGCCCCGTAAGGACAGGTACAGCTGCGCTTGATGTCCAGGGCTCACTGGAGGAGCTTGGGGATTGATGAAAGAAAAAATGATTCCTCCACGAGGTATTCCAATATTTTGGGTGCTCCTAACCTTACTGCTGGTTTCACAAGCTTCTGAAAACTGAACAGCGTAAAGTCACATGGAAAAGTAAGAGATAATGTATAAATGGATTAAAGAAATGGTTAAAAGCATCAAGCTGTCCCAGTGTGTGGACTTCAGAGGGGGAAAAAGACATATTAGGGAACATGCATAAAGTGTGTGCAACAAGACTGTTGGCAACTTGGGATGCCAGGGAAATAAGGTACAGTACAACAGGGGAGCACAGTACTGTGTAGCAGTGAAAGATCTTTTTTGTACAGATGGGAGTATTTTTACTTTTGCCCCAGTTCTCTCTGCCTGATAATGGTCGTTTGCCCATCAGCCCGCAATGGGAAAGCTCTTTCCACCAGTCCGTGTACATTGGCAGCAATTCCGCTTTCCGCTTTGAGAACAACCCGCTCTGCTACCAGCAAAAGCTGTGAGAGCTTCGCTTTGTTTATTTTTCTTACCCCCCTACGAGGAGATCATTCCCGAAAATGCTTATAACCGTTTCTCACTTCAGGTATATGTTCCTCTCGTGGCTTCTTGAGCTGTGGTCTGTGGAGTATGAATAGCACATGAAGTCATTCCTGCTGATACCCACAGGGAAGCATTAGCAAAGCGTGCAACAGTTGGCATGTCAGTGGGGAAGGGCAAATGCACCGCATTGCCCTCTCTTTATCAAAGCTAGTTGTAGAGTCCAGCTCTGGCAGTTGGGTGTTTGCAGACTGATATCTTTCATCTGGTTTCTTTTGTTTGTTTGTTTGTTTGACTGATTGATTGTTTTTTTTCCCTTCCTTATTGGTGCATATTCATTTATTCCACCTTTTTTCGATTCCATTTCAGGCCTGATCCTGCAAGCACCAGCTGGCACAGTTGTGCAACCCGTTCTCTCGTGCCCAACGTGCATGTGCTCATGCCAAAGCAACCACCAGCCCTGGCCCCAGCTGAGTGCTCTCGTTCCTCCTTGCTGCAGGGCAATGCTCTCAGACGTGTGCAGAGAAGGGATGACAATTTGCTGGCCTGGAAGGGGACCAAGCGCGTGTCTCCTGGGTAAGCTGGCTTGCACGTTAAGTGGAAACTTTCATTATTTACCAACCAGACAAAATGATTTTGCTATTGACAGAGGCTTCATTATGTCAGCCGTTCCGTTCTTTGAAAACATGGACAAAACAGAGAGAGAGTGGTAGCAGGGAGGGGGAAATTCCATTTCTTCCTAAATTGAGTGGAAACATCTTCAGGAAAATTAAAGAAAAACCCGAGAGGAGGAGAAGAGCAAAAGAAATAACTGTAGCCAAAGCCACTTTCCTTTTTCTTTTTCAATCTCCTTTCCAACATGCTCCTGGTAAAATCATTACAAAGGCCGTTTATTTTTAAAATTGAAAGATTGGGGAGAGTCATAATGAGATATTATGTGTAAAAGTTGCACATAAATTTCCTTCTGTCATATTTTGGGCTCGCCTAACGCATCCCCTTGGCAGGCCTGAGGGAAGCTGATCGCTTTAGTATAGATTGTGTGTGCTTCAATAATATTGCCCAAGGACAGAGCTACTGGGTGGCTGAGTTGGCTACATGCTGATTTAAAAATTAGCTGGGCTTTTATTGGCCACAGTAAATTGTTCTCAAAAAGAGAAAAAAAGTTTTATACGGAATGGAGAAGCATGTTTGGAGCAAGACTCCTCTCCTTTGTCTTAGGGAATGCAATTTTTCACTCACTGGAAAGCTTTTTGTTCTTTCTCACCTTTATGGAGAGCTGTGGAAGAAAGGCGATGTGCTTGGGGTGTGTGGGATGTAGGAAAAAGTCCTACATTGAGTGTCTGGGCTCTGGAGTCTTTCCTTAGGGGTCTCTCCACAAAGATCTTAAGGATATGGACACAACATTATTCTACAGCCTGGTCTCACTCTCAGGTCAAAAGGATGAAAAGCTCTGTCTTCCTTTTTTAAGCAAATGGACTCAAAATGCCATAAATTTATTACAGAAAAATCCTGAATTATTTTAGGTACTGTGTTTGTGAAGTACTGTGAAATTTGCCATCACGTATACAGTCTGGGATGTTTCCTTTCAGTCATGGGCTTGTCCTCACCTTTTTTTTTTTTTTTCTGCTGAGTTTGGTAGGCCCTGATTAAGGTTTTATTCTCTAATTTGTATTTTGTCGTTATTGTCCCCATCTCTCTGTTTCTGAGGTCTTAGCGCTTCCAGGATCTCAGCAGAGTGAGGGTTCTCCGCAGCTGCCAAGAGTTGGGGCATTTCCTTTTCCTTTCCTTTCTTGGCCTAAACCAGAAACTGGTCTTCAAGGAGGATAAAGACCATCAAAGTGCACAAAAATAAATAGTAATTCATAACAGTCTTTGCTAATATTCTTAATTTAGAGCTCTGGAGTCCAAGTCCTAGCCACATCTCCTCTGTATTCCATTTTTATGGAGCATTTGACCTATTTACTCACTTTTTGACCTAGCAGATGAAGAAATATAAGATGGAAAATACATGACCAAAATGAGAGGTTTAAATAAAGAGCTTTTAGTGTGGGAGAAGGCCAAATTCATTGCAACTGTAAACATGTTTTTTTGATGTGATCCATATCTGAGTACCCTTATACTTTGGGCAAATTTGAGTGAATCTGAGCTCTGCGTTCAGTCTGTGTCTCAGTCCTGTGCCAGACAAAAACCTAAATTGGAACTTGGAATACCAATACTTTATCTCAATTGCTTCAGATAATCGTCCTCTGAACCAAACCTCCCAAGCTCGTCCCATTGGGAGTTACAGTTAATTAAATTAAGATTTCGCTTCTCTTCGCCGATATCTTCATCTCTGGGTAGCAGCCTTGGGCAAGGTTGAAAGTGAAACTTGCTTCCTGCGCTTCAAGGCAGCTTTGTCTAAAATTGACTCCAGAATCAAAAGCACCATGTGCAGCTATTAAAGCACTCTCACCACAAGCTGCTCTGCCAGCATTTCTGAATACCTGGTTCCTACAGGTAACCCAGCGCGCTTTCATCTTGTCTGAATTGTAAAAGAACACATCAGGGTTTATTAAAGAGTTTGTGTTGCTAACGTGTCATACATCATGCCATTAATTAAGAGAAATTCCTTTTTCCCCAGTTGGGTGGCTGCATAACGCTGCCAGCATTTATATATTATCCATCTCTCCCCACCCTGGCCTAACCCAAGCGCTGCATGACTGATTGTACCCCAGAGAAGCTCCAGCTTCTTCAGGTAATTTGATTGCTGAGTCTCCAAAACTAACGAATTAAAGAAACCTCCGTGCTGGGCTCTGCTCCCCTTGTAATTAGTACCAGAGCAAAATGGGGTGCGGCGGGTACATGTGTTCCCAATCACAGCCCACACAATGAAAATGTTTTCTTTCTGGGACAATCTGAAGAAACCTCGTGGGGATTTGGGGCTTTTATATATATGTGTATGTAATAATAATAATTATCCTCATTAGAAAGCTAACTCCAAAGCTCGGCGACGTGCTTGAAAAATTGGTGGGAGAGCCGCCTAATGTGCCAGGCACTAAGAGCCCACGCATGACCTCTTGCATCACTTGGGGTGCTCAGGGCAGCACGTTTGGGGATGGACACAGACTGTCCTTTGTCCTTCTCTTTTCCCACCGTGGGCAGCACATGGAAAATGGTTGCTTTTATAACATTTTTCCATCCTGCTTTGATCATGCAGGATTTCATTTACCCAGGGTGGTCAAAAAAGCAGCACGCAGTCACCCAGCAGCCCCCCAGCTCTCTGCTTCTCACTGACACTGCCCCTCTGACTTCCTGGGGACCAGGGACACATAATGGGACGCTGGGCCGTTACTGTACAGAGGGTAGCAATATTCTCCCTCAGACTGAGCCCCAGGGTATAATTAGAGCTGCTGTGGAATTTTTGTCATTAAAAGTCTTTTGGTTGGAAAATGGCAATTCTTTGAAAAAAAAAACTTTTTCAGAGTTAGAGGGAAAAGTTTCTCGTGTCAAAGAGGGACAAACTCTGGAATAACTACCAGCCTTGGGTAAAGGGGACCTGTGCTCAAGTCCCAGCCCCAGTGGAAATACAGATTACTGATATATGTTTTTCTTTTTAAAAAAAAACAACGGCAGTGTTAAATGAGGGTGAATGATTCTGTGCTCAGCCAGTACATGGGAAAAAGAAGATCAAATTGATCCTCCCTGTTTCAGCAAGGAATCTTATTTATCAGACTGTTTCCTATTTCTTGGGAAACATAACCCAGTTTAAGGATTTGCATGGCACTCAGGAGTTGTGTGGATCTTTTTGAGAAGTGACTTTGAAACCCTGTGCAGGGAGGGATAACCCTTCTTCATGTGCCCTCACTGTGGTGAGGGAACTGCAGGTGAGCACGGGGCAGTTGTTAGTGGGAGAGCCAAAGCCCTCTGGTCACAGACAGACCCAGTTACCCAAACCATCTTGCAAACAATCAATAATAGCCTGGTGCTGTCCTTGCATTACTAAGCTTCTGCACATTAACACGAATCCCACACACCACTAACTAACAATAACAGTTCACAAAGATAAAACTGCTCCACTGGAGGTATGATGCCTGACCCAGTGAGCCATTAGCCTACATACCACAAGGAATAGCTCGCAGGCGAGCATCACTGGGTACCCAGCACTCATCGCAATGATCTAATGCTGCCTGAATGTGGCACTCCCAGGAGGAACTCCAGCATGCCAGTCGGTCCCATTGCCAGGAATGGCAGCACTGCAGATACCCTACAGGAATGTTATTCTCTAGGTCGCAACACGTCCTGGGCTGGATGGGGAAGAAAGGTGCTGGGAAAGCTGCTTGGAAGGCAAGTCAGGTTTCCAACCTGTATGCATTTATAGGAGACAGAAAAACAAAAACAAACAAACAAACAAAGAAAACAGCATAGACAACAATGCAACATACTTCATTACATTTGCTGAGCTCACTTCATGAGGTATATATGCAAAAAAAGGCTTTTTTTAATGAAGATTTTTTGTTGCTGGTGAAGGACTTTGTTGCATTACACAATTGCAGCTTCAGTGAAATCTAACCAGATTCTCTGGGAAAGGCGGGCTTTGATGAATGCTCAGATTTGGAAGAATTCTGGAAGAAATTACTAAAGTGGGACTTTTCAACATTTTCATAAAGAAAGATTTGTTTCTTATTTGAAGGTGATTTTATCATTTGAAACATGAATAGTGGTTGTTTTTGTTTTTTTTTTTAGATAGGACATAGTCAAATGCTGAAATAGTTAGGTTTCTGAATTTCTCAATGTTTCTATAAACTGGATATAAATGTTATGCACAATTATATTATTGAAAAGTGATATATTTTTTAGATAAGATCTTTTAAAAAATCTCTTGAGAGAAATGTTTCAGAAATGTCAAGATCTTGCATACAAAAAAAATCTCTTACCTCTTCTTTCAAGTATCATGTGCTTGAATGGCTATTCTTTTTACATTTGGCTGTTTCCCATTGTAAGATTTTTAGCTTGCATTAAAAAAAGAACTAAAAAAAAAAACTTTGGAATTTCATGTAGTGGCCACTGAGGACTTGTGCTACCAGCAAGCATTGCTAGGAGGTGCAAATCCAGGGATTCAATCAGGAAATCAGCTCCTAGAGCTTTGCTTTTGAGGAAAGTCCAGAAATTGGAAGAGCGAGCGGATCCATGAGTTGGTATTGCCGGGGCCTGGGCACCTGGTGTCAAAGGGGATGGGAATGGAATGTCAGGGTGTGGGACAGTGTAACCAAGAAAACAGCCATGAGTGGTTGTTAGAAGAGAGAAGAAGGAAAGAAGCAAGTGTTTTCTTCACTTGATTGGAGTTTGCATCACTGCTGTATTCCCAAGGAGACTGGCAGGCTGGGCAAACCCTCCAAGAGATCAAACTGCAATATCTGCTTTAGTGCTTTTTTCCTCCCATATTCTCTTTATTAGAAACTCACTTCAAATAACCAAATAAAGCATTTCAGTTTATTCAGGCTAAATTTTAGCATAGGCTTCTGTGTACAGGAAGTATCACTTCTGAGCTGAAATCACAAACGTGTGAACTCTGCAAAAAATTGGCTTCTCTTTGTAAACTTTTCCCAGATAAAAATTGATTCATTTTTAGTAATAGTCTCTTCTTTCTCTGTTTCATTTTGAGGTAGTCTCTCTGATCTATAGCCAGGTCATCAGTTCACTGGTGTGGGAGTTTCCTTGTGATGTTTAGCTAGCAAATGACAGACAGATACCAACAGGCACAGAGATTACCAAAACTTCAACTTTTAGGAAAGTTTTCACACCAAGCTTGTTTTGACTCATGTATATTTTAATCAGAAGCAGAACTTAATAAACCTGAGTATAGCCTGAGCTGAACATCTCAAGCAACAGCCAGGCTCAGACTCTGAATCTGTCTGCAGCTGCTATTTACAACTGTGTCCATCATATCTCAAGACCAAATTGTAATTCATACCTGAGTACCCCTTCAGTGTGCATAGAGCTAGTATGAACTTTTGCAATAAGGCCTCAATGCCTGGTTTAATCTGTCACTTTAAAACTTGGAAGCAAAATCATCTGAGTTGCATTTTCATAGACATAAAAAATGAGGCATTTCATACAGGCAAGGATATTTTCAGAAGTGTATGTGCATTTGACCACCCTATTTTGCAAGAACTTTTGCAGGAAGGGCTGTGCAGATGGCCAGATAGGCAGTGAATAGACACTTTGGGAACATATTAACTGCTAGTGAGCATGTGGATTTGGTGCACTTCTTGTGTGCGCAATTAACCACTCCAAAATTTTGACGACAAAGGAATCATTATGTTTCTGAAAATGTTTATTGTATAAATATTGTCCTTTCTGGTTCAGTAGTGTATTATTCTCATTCCTTTTGTACGGCCATAAAACTATCCCTGTTCTTGCTTTTCCAAACTGGTGTAACTGGCATGTGGAATGCAACAGCTGGTTAACTCTGCAATGATCCAAGAGCAGCAGAAGACAAGGAGTGCAGAGGGGGCTGCCTTCTTCTGCCAAGCGTAGAACTAAGCAGCTGCTTTATATTTTCACATGAACAAAAATGTTTTGTTAACTGCTTCGCTGCTGAAGGAGGTATGATGTACGTAGAATGGGGTATGGTTGCTGGCCTCCAGGGTTCCTGGGTTTCAAGAGGCTTAGCAATTCTCCTTTTGATCTAAGGAGTGGCCAATAGCGTCTAGGACAAATGCTCCTGTCACAGGAGGAATGCTTGTAGGACAGTATTCAAACAACTTTATTTTCTCACTGTTGCATTAAGCATGCCCATATGTGCAAAAATCTCCTCTTAAAAGAACATCTTTAGGATTGCAAATGCTGAAATTCTGGGAAATGCCAATTAAGAAATATGCTTTCTGATAATTTTAATTGTATAAAATAATGGACTCAAAAGGATAGGGGTGGGAGAGACCTTAAGATGCCATCTATTTTTCCCTAACTCAGTGCAAGATTGGCTTTATCATCTAAAAGTTGTCAAACCTGCCCTTTAACATCTTAAGTCCTCCTAATTTTTGTTTTTGATTTTTTCAAAACAAGTGTGGCTTTTGGGGATCCTAGGCAGGTTGCATTAAACCTGTCCAGAACTGAAGATCTACATCTTATTAAAAAAAATAATAATTGAAAGGTGGATGAGGAAACTACTTTTAATTAAAAGAAAAACGAGATTTCTCTGTTTAGAATAAGCGTATCAAAAGTGATACTGAGATCATTTCAATCTTCAAAGGAAATACAGCCTGGAGAAACTGTCTAGAGCTAAGAATGACAAGGGCAGAAGTTGAACCTGATGCTATATATTTGCATCCAACATGCTTCCTACTTCACCGGTGAGTGGATGCTGTGGCAAGAGTAATTAGGAAGAGGCTAATCAGGAGCCCTAAGATGTTGTTTGTGATGTGCACTTATGTACAAATAAAAGAGATAATGTAGGGAAAGCACAGGTGCAATCTCAGAAAGAGGTTCTGGAGGAAGTAGAAAAGATGCACTAAGATATATTCATGCTCCAGGCTCCAGCTAGAAAGGGCAGAAACCAGCCTGCAGAAAGGCGTCAGCTTGTGGGGCCTGTGGGCATGGTGGCAGTGCTGATGTGGAGGTGACTGTCCCTATAGCATCTGGATAAGCTGGGACATGATTCCTGATGGGACACTGGCACTGCAGTCCTAAATAGCGTGAGAGCAAGCCACGGTATTCTTGAAATTCACTGGTGAGTTAGATGGGTCAGGCACCTAACTGGGTTGTGTGTAACAGGGTGGGATGGGTGCTGGCAGCAAGCTCTGCAAAAACAGAAGATTGCAGATTGGTAGGAAGCATTTGCTTACAATATATTGTGAGGAAATGGGACAGTCTTCACCCCTGGGGGCATGCAGCAGGGAATCTACCTTCTAAGAGCACGAAACCCCAGGTTTCAAGCTGAGTATTTGCATTTATCTCTAAACTTTGCTGTGCACACTCTGATGTGCAGGGCAAGACCTGCTGAATTCTAGGCAAAGGCAATTTGAGAGTGATCCAATTGCAATGCTAAATGTCTGTGCTTTATTTTCTGTTTATTCAAAGCCTTCTCTTCAAAGTCAGCTTTGAGTTTAACTTGTTAAACAACACTTTCTTACAAGTCTTTCAGTTTTGAAGGGCGGAGGCGGATTGAAGCTGGGTGAGACTGACAAACAAGGTGAGCTATTTCTGGGAAGACAGCAAATGCCTTTATGGAGATAGCAGTGTCTTGAGGAACACGTACCCAGGATGTGTTTAGGGAAAGCAGGGGATGGAGAGCTTTGGCAGCCAGACTGGAATGGGTCAGTGTGGAGGCTAGCAAGGCCAAGTGCCAAGTCTGGAAGCGGTGCCTTCTGGCAGGCATACGCCAGAAGAAAAGAAAGCAGATAGTGGGGGAGTGCTCTGGGCAGCCCAAAGCTTCGCATCAGTGCCCAGTGAGTGGGCTGCAGGAGAGACAATTGCCAACAGCAGCAGGGAGGGCAAAGCAGAGGGACCCCAGGCTGCTCTGGTGTGTTAAGGTTGCAAAGTGTTTAGTTACAACCTTGCCTTAATCAGGAAAAGCAAATTCCAAAGGAAATTCATTTTACTTCCAAACCATTAAGTAAAAAGCAAAGAGGGGGGCTCTCTCATATTCCTATCTTGCTCTGTGTTAGGTGTGGAGATATGAATGCAAAAAGAGCCCTGATCTTACAGACGTTGGGAAATCCTGGGCTTCTTTCTCCAGAAGTTGGTCCAAGTGTTTCTGTTGAAAACTGTAAGATTGGTGTGCTCAAACGCAGCAGTTCTGGATCATTCAGATCTCACAGCTCCATAATGCTCTGAGGAAGAAAAGTCTCATGTGTGTGTGTGTGTGTGTGTGTGTGTGTGTATATATATATATATATATATTTCCCAGAGAATGTGAACTGCCTTCTTATCTCCTTAAGTAGTATTCAGAAGGTCACAGTTTCAAGAAAAATGGTGAAATGTGTTTAGCTTTACTCACACTGAGACACTTCTCTGAGGACCTTACTACTGTGTACCTGAGGTTAAGCATGAAGTGAGCACTGCCAAACAAGGGGGGTCAGCATGGCTTTCGTTAAACTTAAATAATAGGTTTGAAGCTCTGGTGAATTTTCAGATGCGTGTTTATTAGAACTTGGCCCTCAGATGGCAGCTCCAAGCATCCCCCAAATGCTTGGGGGGCATATCACTTTCAAATCAGGTTCTGGCTGGAATATGGTATATAGCTTATATTTTCAAAGCCTGATGGGTCGAGTGATCTCTTTTAGACAGTCAGAGCTGTGGATACTCAGTGCAGATGTGTCTCAGTTATGTATCACTAACTTACTTTGTGACATGGCTTCAGGAAAAAGAGCAGGGAAATGGTATTGAAACATACTTTTTTTTTTTTTTTTAACAAATTTTAGTTTTGAGAAAAGCTTGAAAAATTACGAGTTGATTCTCCTTCAGCCATTATTTACTAGACATTTTTAGAGATTATCTATTTATTTATTGCCCTCTGAGACCACTAGAGAGGAAGGAAAATGCAGTTAGTCCATCACTTTCCTGGATAAAGAGAGATGCAAACTCTTAATAAAGTATCGATGGCACCCCAAGGGGACAAAAAGAGATTTGCATCCCAGTGGCCCTGCTGACAGATCACATAAGTTACTGCAGCAGCAGTGAGGACCTGCCAGAGAAAGGAGCATGATGAGAGAAGAGGGAGCAAAACATGATTTGTACTGGCATGCAGTGAACAAGCTAAGCTGTGTAAAAATGAATATGTGAAATTAAAAGGATTAATGGGACAAGTTAGTGCAGGGTAGCAGGGAAAGTCCCCTGTCTAGGCACTTCTGCCGGGTTCCACCCAGACAGGTTATTTTTTTTAAAACCTTCTTTTGTAAGTGAAATTTCATCTGGAGAGCGCTTCATGAACAGAATTCAATTCCTTCCCCCAGCTCCACCTGGAAGAGCCCTTTGAGCTTTTAAAATTTGCTTTTATTTAAAAAACCATGGCTGTTTTCACGAAAGTCTGAAACATTGGCTTGGTCTGAGGAAAGCTAATGGCATGTTGGCCATCCAAAATCATCCAGAGAATTCATTTGCATCAAATGCTCCTCTTAACCTCGTGTTGTAAATGACTGGTAAGTAGCCATGCCATTTGCCCTCGGCTGGCTGCCATTCAGGACTGGGAAGAATTGTTTCTGCTTATGCCACGAAGGCCTTTGAAATCACTTGTGATAAAGGTGTATAGATGTAAGGTTTTTACTATTTAAATCACAAAGCAGTGCCTCCTAATTTTTTTTTTCTACAATAAAATAACATTTTGCTTGGGAGCAGTGTGTTCATTCAAGCATACCAGTCCCACCTCTGAAGTTAAACAAAGCTATGTGTATATATGCAGCATTTGCTCCATTAGGTGACTTTTTTTTTTTTTTTTACAACTATACCTGGTTTTCATCTTGCGAAAGGCAATTACAATATTCACAAGATGACAGTCATTTTATGCAACAGAAGGCTGACTAATTGATGGAAAGGGATGATATTTGGGAATGAAAAACAAAGCTGTGACATGTAAAATTACATATAAAGTGTGTGGGTTTTTTTCCTCATAAAATTCTCAACAAGTGAACTCCAGATGTCAGCATTTAAACACTGTCAGGTATTACTTGTATTATTGTAGCATCTACAGGCCCATGGGGAAATCACAGGTGTTGCACACTCCTAATTTGAGGGGCATGGTGTGCACCGAAGAGCTTATGGCTTACGTAGACAAGTCAGGAAAAGTGAAGATCAGGAAACGTTGACACTATTTTAGTGTAGTTTCTTTCTCCCTTTAAAAGTAAGTGCAACATGTTTCAGCTGATTGAAGCAATGTGGACAAGTCTGTGCCTTGGTACCACCAGAATCCCTGTTCTTGCAAGGGAACTGTCCTCCAGGTTGATTCTTCAACCAAGTTGGTTGTATTTGGTCCTGAATGAGCTATTTCTGACTGTGTGCAGCTGTAACAGTTTAGGTTACATCACCTTGAAAGGTGAGGTGGCTTCTTTGCTTGTCTGGGAAAAAGGCAATTGAAGGCAGTGTCGCCAGGCCAGATGTGGCAAGCATGTTTCATCTTTTCATGGAGGTTTTTGCATGTCTTTACCCTGGTTTGTCATTTTTTTCTTGATCTAGAAGAAAACATGATTCAGTTTTGTAAGTTTTGCTGCTCTTTGTGTCTTTAAGACAGACCAGTTTATGTCTACTAAAGGAGACTTATTGAGCAGATCTAACAGCTTGAGGATTTATAAGTCATTCCCTGTATTCCTGGAGTCTTGTCCCAAGAGGCATTAGCATAAAACTGTGAATAGATCCATTGGGAATGTTAGCTTTTTTCTACTTGATCTGACAAGGTTTTATTCGGTAATGCAAGGCCTTCCTCCCCTGCTCACTACTGCCTCTCTCCATGCCTGTATGTCCGGGGGGAGCACACAGAAGCAATGCCATACACATCACTGGTGGAAAACAGGAGCCAACGTTAATGCCTCACCTTCATCAGGAAAGAAAACTTTGTCTGAGTGTAGAAATACACCTATATGTCTAGCGAGTAATCAAACATAGCAATTGTTAACACCAGAGTCTTTCCTCTGAGGAGAATTAAGCCTAAGTACGGCTTGGCCAAAAGGGTAATGAGAGTCAGAGCTAGAAGAAAGAAAAAAAAAAGAGTTATACTTCAAAAATAATGTTTTGCTTACATTGTTGAACTGTGGTCAAAGGAATGAAAAGGGGACAGGCTGTTGCTGGGAGTTTCACTGCGACAGGGCATGTGTGTGTAGGAACATCTGGTACGTTTGGTCCTAACACTCCAGGTCTTTTACCATATCCTGCCCAGCACTGCTGAAGTAAACCAGGTGTAAGTGGTTTGAACAGAACAGCCAAAACCACATCTTACTCTGAGAAACCGTGTCTTGAACATGAAGGCTTTGTTCTCTAGGGCCAGAGTTCCTCTTTCCCCACTGGTAGTCCGTGCAAGTGTTTACAGAGGCCAGCAGCCCAAAGGAATTGAATTCAGGATCTTGAAAGCTTCGGCCTTCACAAAATAAACCTTCAAAGGAGATTCAGAACTATCAGCAACAAAATACTTTCTATTCTCATCCATGGCAGCCCCCTCCATTCCAGTCTCATGTTTACTTAACAATTTAAAAAATAAATCCATTGCTTTGAGCTTAGGGGCTTGATTTTTTTTTTCCATGTACACTTCCTATAATATTCTATATTTTCTTTTCCCTTTTATTATTTTACTTCAACCATCGTTTGCTCTCATTCACGCTTACAGCTCTTTCTTTCTCCTTATGTTGATAATATAAGAGGTGAGGTGATGACAAAAGGTCCTGTACTCCTCCTCTTACTTTACTTGAGTGGTCCAAGTTGATGCCTCTTTTTCACACGGGAGGTTTGGCTTAAAATAGATCCAAAAGGCCATATTTTTAAATATCAGCACTTAGCACTGTTCTGCAGTGTCTGTTCCATGTGCTGTTAGCACTGAAATTAATGTCAGCCTCACAAAGAGCATAGTCAGGAGGCTGTTTAAGTTACATTAAAAAATAAATAAAACTCAAATCCCTAGGATCTACTTAATTGTCCCCAAAACTGGACAAACACCAGAGCTAATTTGAACTATTTGCTCCAAATTACTGCTGTGAGTTACTTGCTTGGTTATTCTGTAGTTCAGAAGTCAAACCAAATACATGGAGCAGACCACCAATTTTGGAAAAAAAAAAAAAATCATGAGGATTTTTTGCTGCATCCAAGTAGCTGGATTTGATTATTATTGCCTGATGAGACTGATTGCCAATATCACATTATGCTATTTCAATTCTCTCCTTGTGTGGCTGAATGGGAGGAAAAAGGCAAAACCCAAAAGCAATTAAAAGCAAAGAAAATATCTATAGTGAAATTCTGATGCATATTTTTAAAGGAAAGTCAACCGTGCCTTTCAAACTCTATCTCCTGTCTGACAAATTATATTATTTCTGCTATAGGTATTTGTTATTTTTCTTGATAAATGCATAATGGAAAGTCCATGCCTTATCAGGGTTTCCTTTGATTCCCATAAACAGCAGACCAGAGCACCTTAAAGTAGAGGCCAAGGGAAAAAAAAAAAAAAAAAAAAAAAAAAGGCCAATTCACATATTATCTAACTGGATCTCATGCTCAGATGCCAGTCAGGCTGCACTAGAGATAGTTCTATAGTTCTTAGCAGCTGCTCAACTACGTGAAAAAGGTGGATTAAGTTTTTGGCTGTCATATCTTCAGAGCTTAACCCACTTTTCTCATTCAACAACTGGCTGTTGATTATGTGTTAACAATCTAGCTCTGTGCATAAGATGTGCAGGATTGCAACCTGTAGCAATCCCAGGATGAAAACCTTCCCTAACTGAGAGCACCTTCTGTAACCAGGAGCATCTTCTCCTGCTGTTTCTCAGTGCAGATGCTGATACCTTTGCCGAGGCAGCAGGTTTCACAGTAAGGCAATGCAAAGGCGAAAGACCACTTTTCACCACCTGCTTCACTGCACTGAGCCTGCATCGGATGATGACAAGACCTCCAGTGGAGAATTAGCAAAATTTTAATAGCCAAATGTAGAGAATTATTAGAGGGATATAATAATAATTAGAGGGAAATGATGTCCTTTGGGTCAGCTGGTGTGTGACTAGTAAGACTTGAAATACTAATGGAAGAGGACACATCAGGAGCTGAACCACCATCCCTGTGCAGGGCAATGCTGCAGACTGATCACATGCCTGGCAAGCACACACATTCGGAAGGCTGCTTGCAGGAGCTGAGCACTGCACACCTAAATTGCAGGAAAATTTCTCCCTGCTGACTGGCCAGGAAATGAAGCCCATGCCACAGATGTCCTATCCGCAAATCTCTCATCCTTCTTAATGGTTGACAGTGGGAAGACCCACAGAGGAAAAACTCCGCAGCTTAACTTTTCCTGTAAAACAAGACTACCTGACAAGAAAAATACAGTGTAAGAAATATATGAAGGGGAAAAAAGACTCATCAACGTTGTTCTCAGTGCTTACATTCCCTTTCTTCACCTCCTCGAAACTAACCTTCTGCAGAAAAGATGCAGGTTTGCCTGGCGAGGAGGAGATATCATGCACCTTGCGGCTGAACGTGTGGTTGGGAGGCTCCTCAGTCCCATAGGGTTCCTGCAGGTCTAAATATATCACACAGGGCAACTGATTTTCAAACCAGTTCAGCATGCCATTGCTTGTGCAAAACACGTGTCCAGCCACCAGGCTTGCATAAATTGGCTGTAAATAGTTAATTAAATGCATTTGTACCCCACCACCTGATTTGCATGCAGAATTGTCAAAACAGCGTGCTAAGATTAGACACAATGTACTCTCTGAACACAATTGTGTGACTGAAACAGTCTGAAAATCTGGCGCATTGAGTTAAATTTTCACATTGTGCCTTCTTGTGTAATAACAATAATCTCCTCTGCCTTGGAGTATAATCGCAATAAAGAGCTTTTTGTGATTCATTCAGTGTTTATTCACTCAGTAAACAGCCCTTTATTGCTTTTTATACTACAAAGCAAATGAGATTATTGCTTAAATTGTCCGGTAGCGACTAGCTTCTGTCCTCTGGCTTGCTTGTTCAGTTTGTTTTTGTGTTGTGGTTTTGGAAAAGAAAACTTGTTTAAAATTAGCTCCCCAATAAATCACAGTAACAATGAAGTGAGAGTTTCTGCAGTGTGACAGATTTGTAGCTTTTTATGTTTGTAATGATGATGATATGTTTTCTAGCTTATTTATTCCCTTCTGCCTTTATTCTCCCAAACTCTAAAGTCTGCTGCAGTGAAGAAAGCCCTAAGATGCTGGAGTTTGGGAAGGGGGAACCTCAAGTCTAGTTCCCATCCTACCCTGCTCCTAAAATCTTTAGTAATTTTCTTCACTTGTCCATTCCTATACAATAAGGCTGATGATGTTATCTCCTTTGGAAAGTGCCCCAAGGTCTTTGGATGGTTAGCAGTATTTTTATTATTCAGTGAATTTCCAAATGGTTTCTAACAGCAGCTGTTCTTAGCACACCATTGCCCCATGAAGATATATGGTGAAGGAGCTCTGGAGGCCTCAAAACAAGAAGAGTATGAACACTGTAGTGGTCATCAAATGGAGAAGAGCAAGCCAGCTGTGTCCAACATTTGTTCATTCATTCCTTTTCTGAGCATGAAGTGGAGCAGCCCACTATTATTCCTCATCATGAGGCTATGTGGTGTATTCACCAGACGAATGGGAAAGACTATTTCTCTCTTTCAGGCAGTAACACATAGATGGCATTTCTTATTTCTCTCTTGCCAACTTTCAGATGTTAGTAAAGCATTTCAATGATAATTATTGATCTTCTGTATTTATAGAAAGCTAGGACCTAGTACAATTCAATATTCAGGAGATGCCAATTTTCTTTGAATACCTGAGAATGACTTGGTCATTTTCCATTTCTGTAATTGCTTCTCTATTGCTGGGGCGTGAATTGCATTCTTTAAAATCCTCCTAGAAATGAAACATGGACAAGGAAGCTGAGTCTGAATTTCTTTCTTCTTACTGAAGCCAGGCATGCTCTTTTCAATTTGGGCACTTACAATATTACTTAATGTCCGACTTAATTTACTCACATCTAGTGTCAGCTTCCACACTCAAACAGATACCTTAATTTAATTAATCAAGAATTGCAAATTGGGACTCTCAACCTGTTAAATATGCAATTGGTACTGTGTTTTCTCTAATGGATGCTCTATTTCCTACAGAAATCTTTGCCTTTAGGTAGTCTTGATGACTTCTGAATGACCATATTTCTCCTTTGGGTAACAGTGTTTCCTATATTCAGCATTTTTTTTTCCTCTTCTGTGTTGTTATATTCAGTTGTCTTATTAGTAATTACACTAACATAGGCAGTGACATGGTTCTTGAACACAGCAGGTTGAGTCCCAACTCCACTGAAGGCAAAACCTCAGCCCATTGGCACCAGAAACAAGATGGCACATCCCCATTGCCTTGAACTTGCAATATCATTCAACATCTCTGAGCCAAACAACCTGGTTGTGCCCTGTCTAGTGCTGAGGAATAAATTTGAGCTGTGAGCTACTGCTGCTTTCTGCTCACCCAGCCTTTCATGCTGTGCTAACCAGGTAGCGTGTGTGCTGCAGGGGCTGAGCTCACTGATGTGTGCTCTTCTGGATATCTCCCAGTACTTGAAAGTGAGACCAAGACCCGGAGTACCATGGTTTCACAGTTTTGACAGTAAAGCCTCCAGGTTCTTCTTTAGACGCTACGGTGTAAAAGCTATCCTGGCCCTGGGCAAAAATTCTTTAAACAACTCCATACATATATATATATATATTAAAGGGGAGATTTTTAGAGTCCGTATTTTCAGTGATGTCCCTCCTTTCCCTTTGAGACTTCTGCCAGTTCTGGCCCTGATTCCTTTATGAATGTTTGGTTTCACTGGGTAGGAGTACGCTGTCCTTCACAGTTCCCATGTATATGAAGCTTTCTAAGTGCATAGCCTCATCTATGATTAGATTTTCGTTTCACAGGGCAACAGTGATTTATGAAGCATATTTTCATGTGGTAACTAGAAAATGTTTCCATTTAATGATTGGACAGTGTACTTTCCTTTATCAAACCTGCTCCAAAAGCTTTTATTGTTTTAAGAATACATTCTCACAGGAGATTTGTTGCTTTAACTACCTTTCATTTTAAAGGAGCTCTGTTCTGGTTCGCAAAAGCTTTCAGGTTGCTGGATGAAGCGTGCAGTTTGTTGGAGCACAGTGAGGAGAAGTGAGCTGATGGCCAATGTGCCAAACAGGAATTTACAAGCCTTTCTTCAGCTACTAGCCCTGACACTGCGGTTGTGGGTGCCCTTGAGCATGTCACTTCACTTCCATGTATGTCCTGTTCATTTCCCCTTGTAGCCTGTAACATTTCATCTCTTCTGACTGCAGACCCATCATCAGAGACTCTGGCACTGACTGGGGCTTGCAGGGTGCCCAGCGTGATGAGGGTGCACAGGCCTGGCTGTCACAAGAAATATTAATTAATCATTGCTCCAGAGCAGAGCTCTGCACAGATGCTCTCTGTGGGCCCTCACTGCAGCCTTGTAGCTGCTGGGATGCTCTGTCTTTTCGAACACGGCCTATGGACATGATTAAAAGAACCGCCTCAAATCATCTTAACTTTCTCGCTATTAAGCAGCAACTAGAGCTCCTTCTCTTTTTGATTTTCTTTTCTTATTCTTTTTTTTTTTTTTTCTTGAACCTGGCAGCCTTAGTCAATAAGCCATAAGCGCCTAGCTAAGAAGAACTGCTGTCATCAGACAAAAAGGCCTCCAAGTCCACATCCCTAACAACCTATTTTAATAACAAGAGCAATAACGGGATTTATTATGCATGCGGCTTTCTGCAATCATTTCTGAAGAGAAAATTAGTTTGAAGCCTCGGGCGACAGTTGAACTCTCAGAGGCGCCTAAAATAAAATAGGGGGGGGGGGTCTGAAAAAATAATAACTGGGGAAAAAAGTGCGATGGGAAAAGTTGGTGGAGCAAACAAGCTGGTAAACTTTATCTGCAAGTTGCTGTCCTCCGGAGGGAGCGTGCAGTGGCCAGGCCTGGGCAGGTTTGCTGGGCTGCTGGCGGCGCAGGCCTGGCGTCTCCATTTACCACAGGGGTGGAGCGGTGATATGCTTCGGAGGGGCTCTGTGCTGAGAAGTGTCAGCTCCGCCAGGGAGCTAAAAGAGAAAAATAAGGAAAATGAAAGGAGAACAAGCCTAGTGTGATGCTGGAGGCAGGAGGTGAAGATTAGGGGCAGGAGCAAATCCAGTGCCCACATAGCGTTTTGTCCTGTCCCTTGGGTCCACTGCCACCGTGCCCACACCTGCCCTTGGGAACCACCAAAAATGTCCTCTCTTCCCAGCCCATGCCAGCTTCACCTTGAAACTGAGGTTCAGATACGGGCTGCAACAGCAAATACCAGGCTCTGAAGGTGGAGGAAATTCTGTCCTGAGGGACCAGCAGCATCCTTAGTGCCCCTGTGGTGTATGCAGGGAGATGGGATGAGTCTGGGGAACGGGAGGAGGATACCAAGTCATGACAGTGACCCGGTGCTGTGCTTTGACCGGGTGGGTCTAAGCTGTAAGCCGGTTCTTCACAGCTGCACTGGATTTCTGCCCTGGTCTAGGCCCTGTCTGGGCTCACAGCTCTCCTCCCTGCTCCGCCTGGCCCTGGGACACTCAGAGGGCTTTGGAGGGCTGGAGGTAGGACAGTGTTTGGTAGCTGGGAGAGGCTGAGGTATGCCCTGAAATCCAAAAACTATTTCAGCAGCCTGACACTGGGAGCTGCTTCCCAAGGGAGGCCCCATGTGGCCCAGCACTGCACAGGGTGGCTTCCATCTCCAGCACGTCTGGGGAAAAAACACAGTATTTCAGGGACAAGGATGTCCCTCTTGTAGGGTGAACCCACACCAAGGGACTTGGGTGCCATGGCCACCCCTGTGCTCGATGCTACCACATCAAACTGTCCCTTCTCCCTCCTATCCCATCTCTGATGGGTTTCCGTGCCCTTCTCTTTGCCCAGCATTCCCACTTCAGAGCAGCAGGACTGGAGGCCGATCAAAAAAAGCTCCTCCTTCTAAAACAAAGGCAAAAATCAAGGGAAGGGCTGTGCTTGTCCATGTGTATGTGCCCATCAGTGACAGTGAAAGCAAATTACTTTTGTGTATGTCTGATTGAATACTGTCTTTTTTTAATTCTTTAATTTATTTTTTTTTCTTCCTGAGGCCATATATGAACTTAACAGTTGGAAATGCTGTGGACCCAGCTGACTGAGACCAATGATCTCAAACCTGCTATTAGATGCTCCTTGTTTTTTGGCCTCTGGTTTGAGGATACATTGCTTTACTTCAGCTCTGGAGTTTGAGGCCGCCCCTTTTGAAATGCAAGGGGTGGCCAAAGAAAATAATGTGTGGTTATTGTTCAAAAAATCGTCGTACCAGAAAAGTATATGATCACTTAAAGGCAACATCAGAGAGCAGGGTCTTCTACTGGCTTCATCCAGAGCCTTGGCTAACCATATAATTCCATAGTGATATTTATGGCTTGTATATAAAAAAGAAAATGGTCTGAAATCCTGTGGCTGTTTGGTACCCACGTCTTTAATGTCTAACTGCTTATTCATTCTGAAAAGTGGGATTTAATAAGACAGTTATTGTATGTTATTTAAATACCAATTGATTATTAAAAACATTTATTTATAAGTACAAATTATAAAGTATGTGGGGAAGCACAGCCAATCAGACTGCCTGATGAATATCCTTTTCTAAACCCATCGTTTTATATATAGAAAAGAGGTTGACTTATGCAGCAGGAATAAAACTAACTTAACTGCCTTTATGGGTCATTTCTTTCTTTGATGAATACTTGTAACTCCCTTTAATGGTAATAGGACCTTTGCTTTCCAACTGAGTAGAAAATAAACAGACCTCACTGTAGGGGCTCTATTGCCTTTTGGGGGGTTCTGAGCAAGGTTAAGCAGAGGCGGATGAAATGGTCTCTGCTTTCATAAAGCATACCTAAAATATTCCTGGATAAGATCCTCTTTCCCTCCTCATCAAATGCTGCCCAGAGGGTTCTGCTGTCTGCCCCGATGTCTACCACACAGGCGGTGCCTCTCCGGGCTGGGAGCAAAGCAAAACCAGCAAAAAACTTTGCAAGTCAAAACCCATTTTGCAGTGACAGAGTCCTGCTCCTTGGACCAGGAGGTTGGACTGATTAAGAATATGTCTTCTTTAAACTTTTTTTCACAGCATTCTTTTAAAATTTTTCTCTCACACACATTCCTGGTCTTCTTTGGTGGCATTCCCATCTGAGAGAATAAAGACGCGTTGAAAGCTAGAAGAAATAGCAATGCTCATCCTATTTTTAATCTTCCTTTGTTTTGCCCTGTTGTTGTTGTTGTTGTTTTTTCCTGGTTAAGTTGTATGATTAATGAAGGGTTGGGGAAAAAATAAATAAATAAAAGTAGCACTTTTCCTTACTACTTTTGCAAATGCAAAGTGCAGCTGCTGTTGCAGATACAGGTTCTGCTACTCCAGCAAGATTTTACAGCACAGCAGGCCTGACTTGCAGCCAAAAAATCAGAAAATCTGATATGGTATTTATGTATCTGTTTAGGGAAATTAACCCAAAACAAAGTGGTAGCTGAAAAAGAAGACAATGCGAGAGGGGAGAGGAAACTCATTCTTTAAGTGAAATAAGGAATCTTATTAAGGTAGACTCACAAATAAATGACAAACACTTGGAAATCCTGTATCATGGTGGCTTTATGAATTAACTGTGCAAAGGAAATGGGTTGCTTTTCCTTTGAGAGTCTCATTAATGTCTGCAGGTTACACACTGAGGTGTCATATCACCAGCAGGTATCAATCAGCACGACTCCCCTGAAATCAGTGTAACTACAGCAATTTCCACAAGATCCAGGTGTCCAGGAAAAACAGACACATCCCGAGGTGATGTGTTAAAGCCCAGAAAAACACCAGGCCTTACTGCACCAAAGTGCTTTTCTTTCCACATCTCTCCCATTTTAACTTAATTCTTTTAAGTAAGGCGCTCATTTAACTTTATGATGTTATTCACTAAAAGGTATTTTGATTCCCTGTTACAGAATATTTGAAAATTACAGATGTAGTGATTCAATCCCTGTTTTATTGTTTCTTCTTTACCCTTCAGTGTAAAAAAAAAAATCCATTCCTAAACAAGACAGGATCTTTAAAAAGATACTCATTGTGTTTCAATAGCAATCTCGATTTAGTTGAAGGAAAAAACTTACGTGTATTAGTTAAATGGAATTTGACTAAGTTAGTTCCACTGAACAAACACTGTATTTTGTCATGTGAAAACAAATACTTTGAAATTTAATTTGCTGTGGGGTGAAGCCCTGCTGTTACTGAACTGAATGCTATAAAACTGACTCAGAGCAAAAGCAGTAGTGGGCCAAGCCTTGCAGTTTTTATGGAGACCTCTGTATCCCTCAACAAATTTCTAAGACACTCATTCAAACCAGCATCTGAGCACCAGATGAATCATTTATTATGAATACTTTGCCTGATATTCCTTTTCTCTGTCCACAGTTAGTGAAAAAAATCTGTGATTTTCTTTCTGCTTGCTCAAAGCTTCATGCTAACAAATTTTAGTCTGGCAACCCATTTACTCCTAGTTGCTGTTTATAAAGCATAATATAATATGAAGTTGATAACATGATAGATCATTAATGTCATTGCTGAACTACATCACTGCACAATGAAGGCTCTGGGGTAGGGAGAACAGGAGAAGAGCTCATGGTGGGGGACCCTCAGAGGTTTTTTTTGTTGTTGTTGTTGGTTTGTTTGTTTGTTTGTTTGTTTTTCCCCAGTTCCACAATGATTTGATTGCTTTTGTCCTCATTTTGCTGAGAAGTGATGGTGTAAGCACATGCTAGAGCTAGCTGCGCATTGTGCCAGTAATGTAGCAGCTTTAGCAGCTCCCTAGAAAAAGCTAGTTCTCATGGTGCTAGGAAGCAGAGACTTAATTTTAGTGGGACTGTTGCTTCTGAAAGACAAGGCACACAAGCTGGGTCAGGGTTTGCAGTCCGACTGGGGCTTGGACCTTGTCCTAAGCTCCTGACTCCAGCCAGCTGAACTTCAGCAGTTCTGGAGGAGGGCAGGATTTAGCACTGGGTTTTTTATCACTCAGGTTGAACTTCAAGCTTTTGTGTGCTGAAGGGGATGTGCTGATTTATGTTGCACTGCTGTGAGCCTCAGCACTGTGTTGCGGGCCCTCTGCACCGACATGCAAAGCTGGTTGAGGTTCCAGCCAGCTTGCAGCTCAGGCAAAGCCACCTGACTGCCAGAGCAGACATCTGGAGCTGCACTTCAGGACAACTATCCCACACTTAAATACCATTTACACCCCTTAATGGCATCACAGTGACATCCACTACAGTAACTGTGGAGGATTATGTGAAGTGAAGAGTGAAATAACTTCACCAAAAGGCAAATGCTGAAGCATTCCCTTTTGTGTATTGAACATTCCTGTAGGCTCTGTGCTTGCTCTTTTCAGACAATGCTTTCTTGGCTGGCTGGATTATTGTATATCACCTCTCTAACCTGCTGTATTAATTTCCATTGACTGTGAAAAGAACTTGTCAAATAAGGAGGGAAAAGGAGGGGTAGTCTTTTAATCCATAAGGCACAGTTCTTAAAAGCACCTTGTTGTGTAGTAGCTGCACACAAGTAAAGAATTTGTCAAGAATACAGGGCTGCCGCTAATTGTCTGAATAAATTACAGCTTTGGAGCTTGGAAGCCACAAATCATGTCATTGTAGCACTAAGCCAGTCCTTTATGGAATTGGTCTTTTACAACCTGGAAAAAAAAAAGAAAAAAAAAAAAAAAGAAAAAAAAAAGACTGCCTGCAGGAGAAATTTGAGTGTGAGTGTGTGTGTTTGCGTGCGTGTGCGTGTATAGGTGTGGGGTGTGAACAGGGTCACTCTGGTGTCCCCCAGCTGCTGTCTTTAAGACTGGGGCTCCCAA
The DNA here is from genome assembly GCF_963932015.1 of Anas acuta. NCBI lineage: Eukaryota > Metazoa > Chordata > Aves > Anseriformes > Anatidae > Anas > Anas acuta. The sequence continues at coordinate 6,023,594 of NC_088994.1, forward strand.
ACTGCTCATGTTTTAGGCTGACACCAGCCACCATACCAGACATGAAGCAGCAAGACCATGGGTGAAGCCCTTTTAGGAGCTGGAGAAATGAGCAGGGTTAAGAGAAAACTTGTGGCTGCAGGGGGGTGGCTGATGGTCAGCTCTGCAGCACAGAGCCCTGCCCATTCCTTCTCTGACCGTAAGGGCAAGCCAGCCCCAAAAGAAAATAATAAGTAAGTATATAATGAAGCACTTAGCACAGATTAACTTTGCTGCAGAGCACTTGCATAAAGATTTTATCCTTTAAGATACAGGTGTGTTTTTTTTCATAAGCTTGTAGCAATGGATACTTGTCACCCTTTTAGTGCAGCCACTTGCTCATTCTGATTTTTCCAGCTGCTTTAGCTGTGGTAAAAGAAAGAGAAACATGGGATTTTTATATATTTTTTATATTTTTTCATTTTCTTCTGAAGTACCTGTACTTCTACTGAAGACTGTGAGCTGAGTCCTGCTTTCACTGTTGTCATTTGAAAGGCTCCTACTGAGTTCAGCAGTCTTAGGATGGAGGCAAGTCCGTGTGCAGTAATCCAGTGTGGCACACTCCTTAAAGGGGAGTTTAGCTCTATGTAGAGAATGACTCTTCAAGATAATTCCCAGTTCATGCTATGAACTAGACGATAAAGTGGAAAGCGCTCACTGGAATTTCCTTAAGACAACCTGAAGCTGTGCTCTGGCTCTTTCTGAGTTTATTAGCAGTGTTTGGCAAAGTACTTCAGGCTTCTTTGCAGACCACGGTAATTGGTTACCAGACATTAGAGGACAAGCTGCCTGATAAAATTCAGAGTCTGTAATGAGTCAGACAGGCATGATAACACAGCAATAAATCACAGCCGTTAGGGTATATTCCTGAGACGGCTGGCAGAGAGGTTCCAATCAGAAGTCACGAAGAACCTGCAGCTCCATGTCATACTCCCTTTCATGGTCAAATCTCTTCCTGGATCCTCTCCAGGTGTCAGGTCAGATACAGCAGTGGGGCCCACTCTGAAGGGAAGGTAACTACAGATGAAATGCCAGACGGGAGATGTGCTCAGGCTTGTTCTTCAGAAGCTGCACTGGAAAAAATACTTCTTATACCCCTCATGAAGTTCAGTTCCTAGACCAACTGTCCGTTAGTAGGTTATGTGAATAATTACTTGCAAGTCCTGGTAACTACCTGGGATCATTCTCTGTGTAATCCACAAGTGACAAGGAATAAACACACATTACAGATTTATAAAGTTTATGAAAAGCTCAGAAAAACTCATGAAAAAGTCTCAATGTCATCAATAGCTCCAAATCCTGCAACATCTGCTTGGGGCAAGCAGCCTGGGGGCAGCTGTCTTTTGCACCAGTAAGAGAAACAGTTGCTTTTCACCCCCTGAAAACCTCTTCTCTATTCTAGTAATCTCAGTAGGCAGGCTAGCCCATGTGCTTAAGGTAGGTAATGAGAACAAAGCCTTTCTTCCACCAGAACTACAGTGAATCTTTAGCTTTAATGCATAACCACTTGTTTAGTCATTTATCTCTTGGCTTGGATGTGTCCTGTTCTTCATTGCTTTACACAGCTTCCACAACCAACAGTTTAATCTCTGTTCTGCCACCAAATTTAATGAATTGATTTAATTCATCACAGATTTCACTTGTAAAGTCTTCTAATATAGCCTTTACTTTTGTGATGTAGAGGAAATGGGTGAGGATGTAGAGGAAATAAGGCCAGTATTCAGCCTTATGCCTGTCCCCGAGAGCACGCATTGGAGCTTTGTCACCACCTCAGCAGCTGCTCAGTGTTGAGCCTCAGTAAACCCCTTGATTTCAAAGTCATTAAACCACACGAAATGTGTGACTGCTAAGAGCAAGCATTAATTTTTGTCACCCAATGACATTAATTGCTAACACACTACTTGCTCACTTACTCATGAATAAACAATGTGAATTGTGCCAGAGTAGCTACCTTGATGGGCAGAGCTCCTCAATAAGAGGGTCTGACATCAAGATGATTTTGTTTCCTTGACAAAACTTGAGCCTGGGTAAGCTGTGCACTGAACTAAGAGTGGGAAAAGTGCTACCGACTTCTGTCACTCAGATGAGCTAACATTAAGAGCCAGTGTGACAGTTTAGAGAGACAGAGGCAGATGGCTGGCTCTGAAAGTACCTGCCTCATAAACAGGGGACAAAAATTCAAGCTCAGTATTTCAGTTCTGTGGCTTTGCCTTTCAAAAAAATGTGGAAAATTCTCCATTTGAGAATGATCTGCAGAGCAGCCCCTGGAGATCCCAGGTGCCAATACATTGGTTCACTTTTATCGCTGAAATTACAGGATGAGTTGAGCCTAGCCTCTGATGATGCCAATATTGTTTAATGTTCTGTATTATGGATTTACCTGAAAGTGAATGATAGTATGTTCAATCTTCTATGTGTTTTCTTTGGTGTTCAGTGCTTTCTTGATGTATATCAAGAAAAAAAAAAACAGTTGTAACACAAAGTATTGTATGGTAGCTGTAACACTGAACTTGAAGAAAAATATACAAAGGGCTTCATTTCTTTACAACAGAAATCACTTTTTTTTTTTTTTTTAAAATTTCCACAGTTAAAGTGGAAGGAATTAATGACTGAGCCCAATTAAGCTCTTAAGATTCAGTGGTTAAAATGTATATTTGTACTTGTTTTGACTCTTATTGTTATTAGCTCTTAACCTGTATTTTGTTGCACTCTGTTGTTTGGCTGCATTCATAGTTCTGCAGGAGCTATTAGCTGGAATGAAGGTACAAATGTCTCTTGTGATTTCTCTCAAAGTTAAGAGAGTTACATCCTGGTGGATCTGATGTGGGATGCTCTTCCTTGGTCAGCTTCCCATGGACCTGACGCTTACACTGGGGGATGCAGAAGCAGATGAATTGCTGCTGTTTGGCACCTACCTCTGAAGGACAGACAGCATCATTTCAAGCTCCCTATGCATTCCCCAGTGAGTTCAGGCCTCTCAATTCTCTGCACACCAAAATGAGTTGTTCTGATACCATGAAGGAACACTGCTGCAGCCCTGAGCCTGCACAACACACCTACACCTTTGTGCACATTGATCCCCGTTGCACTGTCTGGTGCAAAGGCTGGCCCAGTCTCTGCACTGCCATTTGAGTAGGTGACCAAATCTCTATCCTTCGTCTTTGCACAGATTGCCACTGGAGCTGGGCTTGCCTCTTTGTGGAATTTTTGTTGTGGTATGCAATCAGACCTTTATATCTGTTTCCAGTTTGGTGCAGAGCAAATTAATTATTTTGGCAGATTTTTCTACTGTCAGTGGGGGTTCCTCTGGTACATTATCAATGCTCCTCGCCCTGATGATGCATAACACTAATCCATCATTAGACCAAGAGTGTGCTGTGATGATGAATTAAAATAATTTATCATAAGAACAAGGGGCTATAATGTAACACCGTCAAAAGATGGCACCATGCAGAGACGAACAGATCAACGAGGAAATTCAGTAATGCTCATCGAATCAAGTGGATCTGCTGCCAAGAGGCTCTTCTGCAGCAAAAGTTTGGCAACCTACAAAAATACCATTATTCTCCTTGCTGAAACCACTCTTTGCAATAATGACAATGATTTAAAGGTTTTTGGTTTTGGAACAACAAAGGGATCCTCCTAGGAACAACTAGCCTCCTCCTTCTTGGGAATAAATATTCCAGGTACAATTACAGATCCTTTTTTGCCTTATGTGAGTCTTAATTTTTAGGGCCATTCACATAATGAAATGCAAATATAACAGCTATTTAAACTATCAGTCCAAAGTAGGTTTGTTGCAGCATGGTTAAGTGACTGAGAAAGAGGATTTAAAACTCAGGAGACATGGTTATAGTCTTAGCTTTCTTTTGGAAGCACTACATCTGTAATTCAGCACTTCATTCCTGTCTAGTGCACATTTGCTTAACTGTAGCCATATGTTTATGTAGATTCTTCAGAACTCTGTTAAAATAAGGATTAACTGAAACACCTATTTAAATGCCTTCCTGGACATAAATTTATGACTTTGAAGTAAAAGCAAACATTGTACAATAGCTTTAGGAAAAACTCAAAAGTTTCTGTTTCAGTGCCTGTGGACAACCATATTTTGAGTTGCCTCTAAGAAATGAGTTGTCAAAAGTCCTCTGTCAGGTGAAATGCAATTGAAAATGGATCTGCCAAAAGAACAGGTCCAATAATTCATGGAATCATGGGATAAATTACGTTTGAAGAGGCCTCAGGGTATTGTATACTATTTTTCTATCTGAAAACCAAATAGTATTTGGATAAATGTAAAAAAGAAAAAAGAAACAAACAAAAAAAAAAGTAAAAAATAGTGATCTTAAATTTTCCCTGTGATTCCAGGGTATGTGCATTTAACTAAGAAGGCATTCCATAGGATGAATAGAAATACCTCTATGTAACATTGATTTTCCACAGTCTGAGTGACAGTGGTTGCCAGTCTTCCTATTACTGTAATTGCTGGCTAAATGAACTATAATTGTATTAAGTGGTAACTCTGAAATGTGTTTGTACTGTAAGAAGGAGCTGAAGCACTGCAGGCATAAAAATTTTATTTGCAATATTTGGAAGTTCTGGGGGGGGTTGGCTGTATGGAAACTAGTGCAAAGAAGTGTTGTAGCTCAAAGTGGCCCTTTCAGTAAGGGAGTGCAGGAGGAGCAGCACGTGCAGGGAACACCTTGCTGCAGGGACTGCAGCCCTTGGCCTGCATTGCTGCTAGGAACACAGCAATACCAGCAGGCACTGAGTGAACCCATGTGTAGTTGCTGGTTTAATAAATACAGGACCAACTTGGACTGCATGTCCATCCCTGAAAGCTCAGTGAAACGGTTTCTTCTTCAAATCCCACAACAAAGGTCCAGGACTCGATGCCATGCCCTGCATATCACCAAAAGAAATTACTGTCAGTATACCTTTATGAAAATACCCAATTAGAGTATTTTCTGCCAAACATCTTTGGCAGTTTGTGTTACTGAGAAGCACATCCTGATGCCCGTCAGGAGCACTGTACAGGCAAGGCAAGAATATCCTGCAAGAGAGGTGTTTTCAATAGGAAATTCTTTGGGTCAATGCTGTTGCCACATATGATTTGCAAAGAGCCACAGTTTTGCCCTGGCCCCAATACATCATTTCACTCCCTAAGAATTGTTCCTTCCTTATGTAATATTGAATAAAATAATGGTGCTCTACATGGTGCTTAAGACTTTGCTGCCTTTTACTATTTCCTTTGACTGTTAGTTGTTGTTTTTCTTAATAATAAAAGAATTACAGTAGCTTCAATATGACTTTTCATCTTGACACGAAGACTAATGATAGTAATATTTTTAACAGTCAAATTGAACTGTTTTGACTTATCCAAACCAATTACTGCAGCATTTTAGTTTGCTAAAATTTGACATTTTAGAATCTTATTTTGTTCTAATTTCAGATAGGGAAAATTGTTTCCTTCCTGGGCAATTTAGGATATATTTGGGAATATTTGTGGATGCTGTGCTTTGGAATGTGACTGAAAAGAGTGTTAGCAATGCTGAAAACTTAACAGAAAAGGATCAAGATGCTGCCTGTGAAAATTCTGTTCAGAGAACCCATAAAATGGAAATTATATTCTCATGAAAAGTTTTCTCTGAGTAAACCCCCGTAAAATGCCATCTCTCCTTTCTGTTAGCCTGATGCAATAGTGGGTAACCACACTCTTCCCCGGGAGGATTTGCTGCTAGTTTTTGCAACAATACTGCAACAATACATGTTATTTCCAGAGTGGAAAGACAAATGGACCTTTGTGGAGAACTGCAGCAGAATTCCAGCAACCATTGAAATGAAGGGCAGGCTCGCCATTCTTTTCAGTGCTTTTGGCTGAGTCCTTAATGCAGTTGCTCAGAGTGCTACAGTAACATCACTGTACACAGCAGGGAAATAATCTACCCTCCAAATCTTGCACACAGTTCCTATTTAACCAGAAGCAAATTGATTGCTTGGCAGGGGAATGCCCCCCCCTTCCCTGACTGTGGCTCTTGCGAGGTGCTCCCTGCACCACGGGTGCAGGCAATGCACCAGGTCTGCGCTGCCTGCCTGAGCACACCCCGGGCAAGGACTGACCCAAGGCAGAGGCACGCTTGCTTTGGAGCCAGACATTCTTAAGACATGGCAGCTTTGTGCCTGGGAAACAGCCCATTATGAGCGCTGAAGCAGAGATGCCAATTAAAGCAGTCCTCAGGGCAACCTCAGCCTCCCTGGCAAACATCAGCCCTGCACCAGGAGCCACCGGACTAAAGGAGGCAAAGGGCTAGCCCACCGACCTCGGTGTGCACTGCACCTGAGTGTGTGAAGGAGTTACAAAAGCTGCGACCATCCCCATAGGCAGCTGTAATAAAGACATTTTTCTATTGTCTTAAAAACTGCTTTATTTGAATGTGGAAGGAAGTTCATTTCACTGTGCTCATCTGCACTGGGACACTCAGGGATGTTAAAATGTCTTTGCTAATCCACCGCAGGAATTATGCAGGATCCACTGCTAATCCCTCTGCAGGAGAGAGGCTGGACATGCGTTCCCATTTGTACCTTAATATTGAGCTCATTTACCCAAACTTCCTGCCAAGGCAATGCCACACGTGCAGCTTGCTTAAATGCATGGAGGGGTGAAAGGATGGACGGATGGCTGAAAGGATGGATAGATGGATGGATGGATGGATTTTTCAAGAGGAACAAAAAAATCTCAAGATGAACAAGGATTCTAAGTACTGTCCCTGCCTCCCTCCCTTCCTCCTGTATCCTCATAGTGTTTAATTGAGTCATCTGTAAGCATTTTGGTAGGTCAGGAATGCAATTAAATAGCCCGTCTATCGTAAAATATTTGAGCAGTAATACCTGATAAAATCATCATTATCTTGGAGTAATTGACCACATCAGATAATTAAGGTTCCTGAGGCAAAGCTTCACCCCCAAAGGAAGTTCACTGATATTAGAATAGGGCTGCGGTAGTCAAGACTGTGTTAGTGTTTCTATTATAAGCCTTGTATTTTAGAGGTATGTCATTTTATCAGTAAAATGGCTGTAGTTTGAGAGTGTGTCTCCAAATTTTTATAACATGAAAATACAAAGTATTTTTGTTTAAGAGACTGAAAAAAATCCTACTGAAAGTTAAGTTTGAGTAAGGTTTCACTTAAAAATAGAAAAAACAGAGTGACAAGATTGCATCCTATCTAAAGCCTGGTGAATTCACAGCCTGTGAATGGTGTAACAATTAGCTTACCATCATCTCTCCTGTGCTGTGAATGCTCATAGTTTGAGAGCAAAGAATCCTACCCTTGTTTTCCCCATGGCTCAAAGTACATGCATTTAAGATATATTTTTCTCAAGAAAAAAAAAAAGTGACTAAACTGCTATAGTTTGTAAATGAGTTCCGATATGAGTTTATCTTGAGATAACTCACATGTAGACAGATCTAGATTCAACTGAGTTATTCTGAGCTTAGAGAATTAAACCATAACAGAACACGAGCCTCTGGTCTCAGGGGTAGCAGTGGGACAAGTATTTCCCTCTCTCAGACATGATGTAAGCAATAGTTTTGTCACAGGATTAGTGGTAAATGAGACATATCCTAAGCTTCACTTTAAATACAGGAATGTCATGCTGGATCAAAACAAGGTCCATCCACCCCTACTGTTTTTCTGACAGTGGTTGACATGACGTGTAGCAAAGTGTTCATGAGCAGGGCACGTGTGGAATGATACTTTCTCAGGGTCTGGTAATCAACAATTAAGGGATTTCTTCTTTAAGAACATAAAATATAAGATATTATATTAATATAAGATAATATTTTAGATCACTAGGTTTGTGATGACCAAACCATTGCTCCTTATTTTACCAGTTTTCTCTCATTAAGTGTTGGGAGCTCAGAGCAGTGTGTTGTGTGTATTGAAGCTCTCCCATTTATCTTCAGTCTTTGGTGTTGATGCTATTCTGTGCTTTGCACAGTTTCTTTTCTCTGGAGTCACTCTTAAAACTCTTTGATTATTTTTTTTTAATCTCAGTACCCCATAGGATTTTTTTTTTGCTGCATTTGCATTCTGATTTTCTTTTTTTTTTTTTTTTTTTCTGAAAAGTGTCTTAATGAAAAATACGTACCAGAATGCTCCATGTGAGTAGCCTCCAATGCTGAAGATCAATAACAGTTTATTTGATCACTGACAGCAAATGCTCTTTCAATTAAGCAGGTCACATAAATAACTTTCTGATTCCAACATTATTTGGAAAGGTTGAGTGTGAAATAAATGTGATTGGGTTGGTGGTAAAAGTCCCTCAAAAAGATTGGAGTAAAAACCACTTAAGTACTTGGATGCTAATCCTTGCTCCATCAGGATGGCCCAAGACAGCCAAACTGCATTTAGAAATCCTGGTAGCAACTGTTTACATGCAGATTTTCAGCATTTTGTTGTTTTTAAGAAGGTTGGAGGTTTCCAATCTTTTTATATAATTACTGGCACTTCTGTTGTCTCAGCTTAAAACGCAATACAGAACGCCAACAAATTAAAGAGTTTGTGTGCATGTCTTCAACACTCCAAAAAGGTCCCATCCTGCCTTTGGGTGAGGGTTCAGCTCAGTGTTGTTTCATCCCTACAGGCTCCTTTCGTTCTCATGGCCATGCTTGTCTGTGTGGTGCAGCCTGGAGAAGGTTTATACTCACAGCAATGTAACCCCTTCACATGCAACTATAGATACAGGCAGACATTAAAAATGCTAGGCTAGGTACAAAGTCACGTGAAATGGCATAAAGTCATAGAGTTCACTGAAATCAAACTGTCTCATGACATGTGAGGATAGAATCTTTATAACAAAAAGATACAGAACAAGACATGGAAAATACATTGAAAAGAGCAGAAAGCTACAAACGATCCTTCATTGTTCAGTGCCTGAATAAAGACTGCACACAAGAAATAATTAATCTATTTCACAGCAGAGACCTGAACCAAACAGTGGGGATTAATGATCTTAAGAGTGTCCAATATTCAAATCACAGTCTAGAGTAAAATTCCAGTATCCAAAGCCAGTTTGATTGTTCACAAAGCAATAGGAATGGTCCTTGTTTCATCTGAGGTTGGCTCTGCAAATGGTGCTGCTGTCCTTTCCCCTTTAATTTTTCCAATACCTGGTTTCTGTAGAACAAGTTGTGGGGAGAGAAAGAGATTTTGCAGCTGCTGAGAAAAAGATCAGAGGCACCAACCTTGTTTAAAAATTCCACAATCAATTTAGGAAAAAAACACTAAAACCCCAGGAAACTCCCCAACTCCACTAAGAAGTCCTCAGTTCAAAGATATCTGCACTAGGAGGAATCCACAGGATCTGCCTGTCAATAGGTTTCTTAGAGGAAAAAATGTTGGGTAGTGGTGTGGGTTGTTTTTTTTTCTTTTTTCCTTTTTTTTTTTTTCATTTTTTTCTTTATTTCTTTGCCATTGAGAAACAACTTTATAACTGCAGAACAAGGTGGAAATGCTAGCAGGGGCTGATGGGACACAAAGTGTGGAGGGGAGAGAGGTTCGCATCTTGAGGATGGCTTGCTTCTGTGAGCTGCCGCTGTTAATCTCCCAGCTGCTGGAGGTTAGGTGGCACTCACAACCTTCCATGCTGCTGGGTCCATACCTGTAGGCATGGAGCAGCCCCAGGTTGCATCAAGCAGCTTGGTTCTGGACCCTGAACTCTTGGTTGGTGTAATACAACCTTAGCACTATCCCGAGATGCATTAAACATGCTTAATTCTTCAAAGTTAATGCACTTAAAGATAGTGAGCAGTGGGTTTCCAGAGCAGTCCCTGAAAAACTCCGTAAGACATCTGAGCTGGTATACCCATATAAAAAGTTTGTTTTCTTACTTCTTAAACAAACAAAAACCGAAGTCACTATTAGAGCATCTATAGATTTAAATCTCCTAAATGGCTGTGGTGGGGCTCTGAGGCTTGAATGTCTTTACCACGGGGACTAAGGCAAACTTCAGGCTGTGCACTAGCTCAGCCAAACTTCCATGAACCAAAGGCCTGGTGTGCCCAGTGCTCGCTCACCGAGGGAAGATGGTAAGGGTAAGACAGTCAGTGAGTGCTGCTCTCCTCAGGATAGACCCCCTGCTGCCAGTCATCTGCAGCTAGCAATGGTGTTTAATAGTCCTCGCTGCCTTTTTCTTCTGGGATTTCAGCTGCTTTCTGAACCAACTGGTATTTTAGATCTTTGCAATGTCCTGTGGACATGAGTACAATCCTTCAATTATACACTGTAGGAACCCAAACTATTTTTTCTCATGTTTTTGTCTTCCATTATGAGTAAGGGTGAGTAATCTAGCTGTGACTACGGCTCATTGCTATCTCAGGATTGCTTGGAATATGAGGAAACCAGCTTTGAATCTTTTTGAGTGCCACTTATCCCAAAAGACTGTTGTTGTTTATGAAATACCAATGCAGAATGGTAATACGGAGACAACACTTGACTTTCCAGCACCGGAGTGTGATCTTTGCACAAATGGTCATGGGATGAGCGCTGAATAGAAGCAAAACGAACATGCAAATAACCCCATGCACCAACTGGTGATTCAATGCCCACGGAGCTGGGTGTTTGCGCAGGATCTTGCTTGCATGCTTGTCTCCAGGTAGTTTGACTGCTGAGACTGGCTTGGATCCAGAGTACATATTCACTTTTGCACATGCACTCAAAAAAAAAAAAAAAATACATCCGCCTGATGTGCTGAATAGCACACCTGGCTGTGAGTCAAAGAGGCATGAGATTGACCGCAGGCTCACTTACTTCTGGCAGCTCTTTTCGCCTCAGTTTCCCCTTTTCCTCTTTGCTCATTTTTTCTAGTTAGATTGTAAATTGCTTTGAGCTGGCATAATATCTCTTTATGTGCTCAGCACTATGGGGATGAGACTGGGCTGGGGGGGGGGGGGGGAGGGGGAGGGAAGAAGGATGGACGACACAGACAGATGTCACTACCCTAATCAAAATCATAATAATGACAAAAAATTATGAAGACTTTTCTAAAATTTCCCTATTGCTAACTTTTACACTTCCCATCACAGCTGCAAATTCCTGAAGTGACAGCACCTATTGGCCTAACATTATTATGCATAATAATAATTTAACTAAAATAGCAACAGAAAATGTGCATTACACAAAATGAATTTAAATTGATTTTTTCCTCTTTCTGAAAGCTTATTACTAATTGGTATTTTTAGAGCAGAGATTCATTTTCATACACTAAAATTAATGGGCCATATCAGCGGGTGTGAAGCAGGATAGCTTCACTAAATTCAATGGGTCCTCTATCGTTTACTCCAGTGGAGAATCTCACCTCCTATTCCAAAGAGCATTCTTGTCTTTTAACTCACAAAGTAATTGCATTTTTAGTCTTATGTCCTGATCCTGCAAATAATTGTGCAAGACATTAACTTTATGTAGATAAGAAGCACTGCTGATGCCATTGCAGTTACTCACATGAGGGAAGTTAAGGTTTTGTAGGATCAGACCTTAAAATGCAAATGAAATCATTGCAAAATCTAATGTGTTCACAGTAATAATTTAGAAATAGCAGCACCTAATATGTAGTCGGTCCTAATACTTACACTTTCTGCAAACTATATTGTACAGTAAAATAGCAGAAATTAGATTGTTTATATCACTTAATGTTTTTTATTTACTATAAAAGAATCTGCAATTTTTTTTTTCTTTGCCCTGGAAACTGTCTCCCACATTGTCTGCATTGAGTCTTTGAAATTCAGCAGGGGGATAACCTTTGGAGTAAAGATGTGCTTTCTTCTTTAGCCCCCAAGAAATTCCAACTGTAGTTTTGCTGAGATAAAGTATTTTGAAATAGCCAATGCACTTCTTGCTAGAAAATTTGGCTATAAGTTCTAATTGAAACAGGAATTTAGAAGACGTGCTTTCCAACTACCCCCCCTACTTCCAAGAAAAAAAAAAAATCCTTTTCTGCTGCTGCCCTGGGTCTTAAATGATAGGCTGATGTGCTAACAGTGCAAGGTTAAACACTGCTGATGGTGCACAAAGGCTGGGGTTACCATGAGTTCTTTACACAACAGAAAAAGAACCCTTTTAAGGAATGAAAAGAAGAAAAGTTACAAAATCAAGCAACTAAAATTTAAGAAATATTAGATCTTCAGGATCCTGTATCATCTGGCCAGTTTAACAATCCTACACAGTGTTCAATAACAGACTCACACACCCTCCTTATTCTTACTACTACTGAAATACTGAGTGTGTATAAGAGGCACAATTAACATGGTATGGGCTTGACTTTACCATGGAGATAACACTTCTCCCCCCCCCCCCAGTTTTTGTATGTAATATATACATTACTGTGTACTTTGTGTTTTGTTTTTTTTTTTTCTGCTTTGAGGCAAATTGAGTTTGACATTTATACAAGAAGCAATAAAACTGATGCAGTCAAAGTATATTCCTAAAACAAGTTCAGTAATGTCTCTTCCAAACTACGTTTGAGTTAGTGGAATAAATGCCTTTTCATGTTTGCAGTTGAAGTACTGGCCAATTCTGCCAAATGGTTTTTGGAAAATTGCCTTCAGAATTGACTTTCCCTGGGGAAGATTTGCTTCTATGGAAAGCAGAGATACTGGGAGAATTTGAAAGAGCAAGAAAGCAAGAGGGAAGGCAGAGGGAATAGGTTAAAGGCTAACTTTAAACAGGTGGCTTTCATTTCTCTTTGCCCAAATTGTTCTATAATTTCTTACCCTAAAACTTTCTGGTTAACTACAGCAAATTTCTTTTTAGCGAGAGCAGTTCCACGATAATCCAGCTTCACTATTACCTTGGCTCAGGTCGGGTGTTTCTCTCCCTCTGGGCTTCCCATTTCCCTAGAGCAAATCTAAGTTTGGGAGTCTTGTCCTTCCAATTCAGCTTCAAGTTTATCCATCTGGGAGTCCTGAATAATTTTGGATCCCATGGATTTGCTTCACCTCAGTTAAGAAAGGGAATGGTATGAATATTTTTGTGAAGCCATTAGCGTTGGTTGACTTGAATAGAGATGCAAGTCTGAAATCCCATTAGTAACTCCATTCCCTCACTGACGTGAAAATGTGTAAAAACAAGTGCCCTTTTCTCCAGTTTGCCTAATCTGTTTTACTACCAGAAGAAAAATATGTACACAGGACACTGCAACAGCTACTGAAGTCTGGTTTCATTCACATATAGCCCTTCTGGGTGACTTCACAAGTTGGCATGCTTTGGGAATCAGCAAGCAGTCACCATGCAGGGAAGGAATCTGCTCTATTTCATATATGTTAAATGATATTTCCTTGTCCATCTATGAATGACCTGACAGAAGGAAACATATGCAAATTTGTCATATATAACCTGTCCCAATAAACATCTTAATACAGTATTCCATCTTGCATTTTGGAGACAAGCAGGATAATTTTGCAGAAGTTATACCTTTCTGATGGTCCAGTTCAGCTCGCAGAGGTACAGATCATCTACAGCAACACGTTGGCTTAAATCTGATAGAGCTACAGCAGAAAAGGCTCTAGTGATGAATCCTAATACCACTGTGCCTGCACCACAGTTTCTGATCTGATTTACTAGTGCCAATGCTCAGGGCTTGGATTTGTTGATTACAATTTGCTCCTTGCAGTTCCTGAACCTCCAAAGGCTACTGTGACTTTGGTCTAAAACTCTTTGACATTTCCTAATGGGTCATGTGGCACAGCTCCCTTTTGCCCCTCAGACAGGGTGAGGGGGGGACCATGTCCGCCCTTCAGACTCTGCCCCATTGCGCTTCACATCTTGTTTTTGCGATAGCACCCATGAAACCGATACGAGCAGCAAGGAAAGGAGGAGGGAGTTTATTTTTAGATTGCACCAGGAAAACAGCTGCAGCATTTTCTCAGCATAGAAGAGCTCTTACAGGACAGAGGGAGGCCTGTCTTATTGCCTCCAAATTTTCCCACTGAGGAGTTTCAACCATTCAGGTCTCCCCTTGCGCAAACCTCCAGCTCATGTGCACTGATGAACGTAATTCTAGAGCTTCGTGGAGGAAACCAGAACTATTTTTATTTTTGGTTGAGTAAACCTTTAGCATTTAACAGTCAGGTGTTTATTTCACTTCCCAAACTGCCTCCGGCTCCAGTAATGCTTAGCATGATCCTTTTCTCAAGGTGGGGGAAAAGGAAAGGGGATTGAGTTAAACGCTCTCAGAATTGAGAGGCCTGAGGAGTCAAACTCATATCCACTGCCACACATCCCACCTCAGCCCCCTCCTCCCTCACTTCAGCCCTCCTTGGAAGGAGCCTTGACAGGAAATATTTTAGAGGTAGAGAATTTTCAATGAAAATATTATTTCTCCATCTGCCCACTTTTCCGCCCTCGCAGGTTGTATGGCTAAGTGACGTTTAGGAATGTGTATCCTGCAGGCCGCGCCGCTGCCTGTCTTCTCACATGTTGCTTTCCCATCAGAAGCACATCAGGGCACCAGGCCCTCCTGCCTGCCCAGTGTCACAGGAGAAACTTGACCTTTCAGACTGTCTGTGCTTTTCGGAGTCCTTTCTAACCTTAGCAGCTCCTGTAAACGGAGGCAGCGGACCCCTTTCCAAAGAGCTTTCCTGGGAGGCATAGGGAGGGTGGGGTCCACCATTGCTCCACAGCTCTGGGATAAAAAAAGCCAACAACCGTGAAACCTACAGAAAGTTGGCTGATACTGCATGCACGAAGCTATTCAAACCAGATGCTTGCATGCCTTCCTGCCCACGCTACCTTACCCACACTGATCCGCTCCTAGCCTAACAGGAAGTTTCAGTTTTTTGTACCTTGAGCCATTTTCAACAAAAGCCATAACAGGAGAGGGACACACATGTGCTGCGATGACCTACAAGAGGCTGCAGTCAGCAAGACACAGGCTTGCTCCTTCATCCAAGGTTGCCATGTTGCACTCTTTTTCCTTGGGCAGGCTAAATTTATTCCAGGTGGTTAGGAAGTGTTAAGGCAACACGGCTTGACAAAGTATGTGTCTAAAAGAAGGAAAAGGAAAATGATTGAGGTTAATTTGTATTGAGGATTAACATTGGGGGACGGGGGCAGAATGAGTAGTATCTTGGACACATTTCAGCCTTGCCATCACCTCCTTCTTGAACTACTTTATTAAAAGTCTCTAGCCTGTGTCTATTTCTGTCTTGCTCTTCAGCAAGACAGCTGTCACCATTTTTTTTTTTCATTTTCAAGCAAGTCACCATTTTTCCAGTGACAAGAACTCTGTATTCTGCCCCAAATCCCATGTCTGAGCCCCTCATACATAAATGATGGCTGTAGAACCACATGCTCATCACTATTTCTAAGTCCCTCCTAGTTACATCATACCAGTGCCTCTAATTGGGATGGAATTATTTTAACTCACTTTATTCATGGCAAGATAAGCCTCTTCAAGCAGTGGCCACAAACATAACTATAGCAGATCTGGGAAAAACTCTGTGCTCAGAAACCAACTGAAACCATCCAGTTTTATCAAGAAAGTAAGGTCCAGAGAAAGTATTTTTTTCTCAGTGTAATTAGAATAAATATGAGACACAAGGTCAGAAGTTTGAAGAGTGCTTCATTGCAAAGACCAGACCTTTTCTTTTCCTTTCTTTATTTTCTTTTTAAAGCTGAAAATATTAACCCATACATCAGCAAGTAGGTTGATTTTTGAAGAGTTTCAAACATGACCTGAAATTAGTGAAGTCTGCAGCACTTACCTATAAATTCTGCAGTTCAGGTTGCAGCAAGCCAACCATGCCAATGGAGTGCAGTGAGGCAGAGAATTTGGGCTACCATTTTGAAAGAAGGCTGGAAACATTCAGCACAGGTTTGCTAGACAGTAACCACTTTGCCAAAGTTTCTGCTTATTTTTAACTGTTAATTGCATGTCTTAGCCATTTACTCTCATTTCTCCCCAAGTCCCTTGGCAATTGCTGACTTACAGTTAGAGCATGGTCACATGTGCTTTTGATTTGGCAAAAGATGGGTGTGAAAACTGCTAGTAGAGGAGGTTGGAGACCATTAACAAAGATTTATCCACAGCAAAAAAATAATTGGCTTGTATGTATATAAGCCTCAAACATATAGCCTTATATTATCATAATTCCATGGTATATTAGAAGTCAGATAAACCAATAAGATCAGAGTCAATATTTCAATAATCAGAGGTTAAATTTACATTACACCTTTCCATCAGTAGTGAACCCAATGGTTCTCGTTCCTATTTGGCTGCATTACAAAGCTGCTGTACTGTACACTGGACTGCTGAAATGATTTCATACGGAAAGAATCAAGGGTGGGTTGGTTGGTTTGCACCTCACCAGTTGATACAGCAGTATATGAACTATGATACAGAGGTGGGATCCAAGGGTAGGGGCTCCCAGGGAAGCTTCTGACCCCTACATCATGCACATCTTTGCCAGGGTGCTTTGCCATTGTGCCTAGCTCTTTTGCACCCATATATCATTAGCCACTGTAGTTAAAGACAGAAAATACACATTAACAATTCCCTTTTTGCAAGCTTCTGAGGTTTGTTTATTTTACTTTTTGTGAAATGCAGTTATTCAATGGCAAAATCTGAAGCTGGATGGCTCCTTAATAGTAAGTAAGGAGGAAAAAAATCCCTTTAGTTTCTTACAGAAGTTCATTAGAAAGGTGATCAACAACATAAACACGTATACCCCTTCCCATGCCTATGGGTTAGCTCACAGCTGTGTGGATACAAGCTTTGAAGCCGAATAACCATTAATCTCCAAGTGGAAAATCAATAAATTGAAAATAATTAGCTGGGTATGAGAAGAGGCAAAGAATTGGACAACTATTAAAAGCATGACTTAGGCATGTAGAAAGCATGAGTTAAGCATGTAGAAACAATGTAAAACTAGACATGCAGGGAGGAGAGATGACAGGAAATATATGAAAAAGTGGTGGATCCAAAGACACTGAGGTGTGTTCACATATAACTCATCCTAAGCAACTGCACACAAGGAATATTTTGCATTGAGGACTACAGAAGGTTCTGAGATTTCCCTTGGAGCTCAATGGATAAATCTGCCCACCACAGAGGCCAGAAGCACTCCAGCAGCCGCTAGAAATGTGAAAAAGAACAGAACTCCACCCACTGTCAACTATTTAATTGTTTCCAACTCGGCAGATACTACGATGTACAGCAAAGATCAGAGAAGCAGCAGCAGGACTGAAAAGAAGAATGGGCTGTAGTTATCCTCTATGGTGACAGCAATGGATACACCAAACAGGTTAGGCAGAATATGGCCCTCTTCTCCCTCCTGTTTCACATCACATTGACTCAGTGACAAGTGCTGTATAAAAACACCGAGAGAACAGATTTAGTGAATGAGAAGAACGTGCTTCACCAGTCAGGAGAGGAAAACTACTCAACAGCACACTGAGGCAGATCAGCAGTGCACTAAGCTGTTTGTAGCTCAGACATGACAGATGGTCTCATGAGGGGATATTCCAGCTGAGCTCTGGAGTGCATTACTTTTGTTAATATTTAACACCTGTGTCCCTGTCCAAACCAAGGGTTCTAGGTTCAGCTTTAGGTTCTAGAGCACCAACAATTTTACAAATTGTTCAGCATTTTGTCTATAGTGAAAGGTTCATAGATGCATTATGATAAAAACAAAACATAGGACTTTAACTGGAGAACTGTTAAACAGGCAACAGATCCTAGATAAAAATGATACAGTAAGAATTCCTTGTGAAGATGGAGACTATTTACAAGGAGAGTCCACATCCAGGACTACTTATCTGGAAAGGAAGCATGTCAACTAGAATACAACATTTCATTTATTTAGAAGAAAAAACATCTCCCCTTCCCTACAAGTTACTGACCAAAGCCTGAAGTATGTGCCCGAGTCTGCTAAAGACCTGAACCAAGGTCTTTGGGGCCTCGTTGGCATTTAATCCAGATCTAACTTCTCCAGGAAAACCTACTAAGATCCCTCCCAGTCCACCTGAGATTACTCATATAAATAGAAACACAAATATTGCATATATTTGTACATTAATATTTTTGCATGTTTATCTATACGTATAAAATTACTATATCCAGTTATAAAGTTCCATCTCCTTCTAAAGTAGCTCCAGTAGTCATCCATTACCATTTCTGTGTGTAGAGAGGCACAACACATGAGAGCAGCCCTCACTTCTACATTTAACCAAGCAGTGAATGTGACAATTGGTGTAAAGCCACAAAGATGGAAGAAACACCTACCTACAAAGCTACTAGAGGCTCAGAGTTCTTCTGGCTAGAGGGTGGATTGAGATAGACCTGCTACCTTTCCCTGCCTTTGTAGCTTCAAGCACTGATTAGCAAGTGCTCCCACATGCAATCTCATTAAACTGATTAGAGTAGGGTCAGAAAAAGACCCTCCCAGATGTGTCTTTTTAATTATTTTTTTAATTATAATGTTAATTTAATCTGAGGACAAGTTCTGGAAGCATTTATTCAAAAATGAGTAATTCTGGTCCAAACGTTGAAGGGAACCTAATTTCCTTGTCCTGGTATGACATACCTGTTGATGATCTTGGAATTTAGTGCAGTTTTTTGTGTTAGGTGGAAGTTGCTTTATTCACATACATGCTTTGTTTTCTCAGGGTAGAGCTGATTCGCTCTGCTCTTCATTTTACTTTCACTGACCGTTCAAAGCCTTGGAGTTTTTCTTCCCCATCACTTCAAGCTTCAAACATCACAGTCTAGTTTTTGTAGACCTCTACAAAGCCTCATACTCTCTGGGACCATAAAGCAATTGCAGAGAAGTTTAACTCCCTCTAGTCAATTTAAAGAAAAGCTTTCTAAGTACATTTAGTAGCTTCTTGTTACTCTATGCTGTCACCCTATCTTTATCACACTTAGTGAGACACCTATGCCATGTCTCCTGAATCATGGAAACATTCTTGAGGTTTCACCACAATGTGCTCACTACAAGGCAAAAATCACTTTTATGATTCATTAAGTGCAAAATTTATATCTTAGATGTGACCTAAAGTAGAGGAAAAGAGAGGCTGCAATAGCAAAGTTCAGATCCAAGTTCAAATTCAGGGATGTTGAGATACTTGTTTTCTACCACTTCAGCCAACCAGACAAGGAAAGAAATTAACCTAAACCAGCCTAAACTGGTCTGTGGGCTAATGCTTGCTCTGGGTATGTTTGGGCTGTTTTTAACAGATAGCAGAAAGGAAAGAGAGGTGTTAATCTTGTCCACTTTCTGTATGTTTCCTATATATATATATATATTTATATATATAAATATTTTTTGCTTTAGTAAGTAGGATGACAATTCTTTCTACCTTTCTTTTGATATCCAAAGCTAATATGTTTGCCCTTCTCACTTACTCAGAAGTTCATATGTCTGCTCTTTTGTTAAGGGAGCAGATAAAAGTTAAATACTTCTGCTCTGAAAAGGCTGCTTATAATAGTTTGGATCTCTTTATTTGACTGCAACTACAAAGAACATGCCAAAAAATTGAAGAGTTGTCAGGAAAGAAGAGGAGAAAGAAACTGGCTGAATTGCATGGACACAGGTATGCTAGTTCTCAGCTTGGGCTCTGTGCTGCAGGAAATTAGTGAGAAAGCAAAAAGAAGTCTAGCAGGCTCCAGAGAGCAAATAAACCTGACAATGATATGTGAACCTCATCAAACATTTTAAAAGAGAAAGGACTAAGAAAAGAGGGGGTTGCAATGAGGACTGGGATGACTCAGGCATGTACAAGAATGTCAGCAAAGGCAGTATCAGATTGAGGAGGAATCCCAGCCAACTCCAGTCAGCTAAATACTTGTCACTCACCCTCCTCCCACCTGCTGAGAGGCTGCTGTGGGGGCTGGAGCAGGTCTGGGGGCAGGAAGGCTCCAGCAACCCCACTTGGAGCAATAGATGCCTTCAGGAATATTCTTCTACTGGGTTGCTACTTCACTGTCACTGTCACTTGGCAAAAACAAAACACAATTATGTTACATGAGAAAAAAATGAAAACAAAAACACACTGGTAGCAGCAAATCTCCAGGCTTCTGCTTCTGAAATGCAGCAAACTTCCCTGATATGGGTCTGTCTGGGTGACAAAGCCCAGGACGTGCTGAAAAGTGCTCCTTGGGAGTGCAAGTCTGAACAGCTTTGCCAAGCCTGGGGAGCATCAACTGCTCTCCCTGAGCAAGCCAGAGCCCAGCAGTTTCTCAAACAGCAGCCAGTGTCAAGCTGTTACCAAACGTACCCTGCTCCTGTGCTCCAGCCCCTGGGCAGCAGCACGGCTGCATGTAGAGTCTTGTGGTGGAGGAAAGAGGGAGACGAGAGAGCTCCCAGACTGACAAGCAGGTTTTGTGGTTTTGTTTAAGATGCTGAATCAGAGTTTCACCTGGAGGGGAGGCAGAAGGGGATGGATCACGGTTGGCAGGTGTCTGAAGGAATACTCCAATACGTGTATCTCTGAGGCTGGCAGACAGCGCTGCTTGGCTGGCGCGGTTGTTTCTGCTGCTCCAAAGGCAGTTAACGTCATTGTCAGACAGCAACGTGCTGGTTCTTGTCGGGTGGCCCTGCCGACAAGAGAAAGCTCCTTTGAACAAATCTGCAGCAATTTGAAGGGATAATGAAATTCAGCATCCACCCAGGCTGCTAAACACACTGAATTACGAAAGGTTCAGAGCTCAGTTTTGTCCTGACAGATTGTCCTCTTTGCCCCCAAGAGTAACTTCTTTGCATTGACTGCACTTCATAGCACAAGCAATCACTCTGGCCAGTGATCAGCTGCCCTGTATAACCACAAATAGCTCACACATGAGCAGCAGGCATTGATCTTTGAACATGTGATGGCGATGGAGGAGTATCACAGGAACCTGCTACATGCTCAGAAACCGTTGTGTCATAATCACTGAAAATATCGAACATCCAGAATTGGGATGGGCCAAGTTTTCATCAGCAGTATGTTAATACACTCCCTCTGCAGTAAGCATCAGTGCACTTCTCAACATTTGGCAGCGCTTAGATTATTCACCCTGGTGAGCTGTTCTGTAATTTTCTGCTCTGCCATGGGTTGCTCCCATTTGTCCATTCCCATTGCATTGATGTGGACGGAGCTGCACGTACCGAGCTGTGCTGCTGCGCCAGGTCACTAGATGGTGTACAACTGTACTGGTGCAGAGGAAGTCAAACCAAGGAGAAAGTTGAGAAGAGGAAGTGGAAATAAGGCTTTTTAGCTCAAGCAGATGAAGGTTATAGTATTAGCATTGCCTTCAGGTCAAGATTAGGAGCACGATCAGAGCTGGTTAGAAAAAGCTTTCATAACCCCCAGTGACTGTGTTATGCCAAGTTTAAGCCACTCATTTTGTGCCCTCACTTCCATGTGTATTAAAATTCACCAGGAAGATAAATAGTTACTTCATTGCCATCTGTTTTTATTCTGCTAGATAATGTAATCAAGACTATTCTGTACATGAGAAGTATTGCTTAACTAAATATCATCCAAAACAACCTACGGATTTTTGAAAGTCACCAGTATTTGTTGACATTCAAGACTGGAGCAGCTGGATCAAGACAAGACAGGCTATAAATTAAGCATTTCTCTGCCCCTTCACTGTTTCTTGAAAACTTCCATGAAACGCTTATCAGCTTATCAAAAAAAAAAAAAAAAAAAAAAAAAAAAAAGTGGTTGCTGAAACAGAAATCTCTTTTCTGGATTTTCTTTGAGAAACTGTGAGTCTTGGTTTAAGGATGATTTATTTTCCCTGTTTGGTTTCAGGAACCAAAACAAAATAAAGGAAATAAGAAATGTTCACACGTGGGAGAAGGCACTTTTTTTTTTTTTTTTTTTTTTTTTTTAATGTAATCTCTCCTTCCTAAATATATATATATATGGCTCCAAATAGCTTTTGCATTTGCTGAATTTTTCATTAAAAACAAATAAGCACACACAAATGAGCACACTATCCATCAAATGATGTGACTTGCCCAAAGCCACAAGGACAAAACAGCAAAGCAAAGGATTGGGCACTTAAATCTGAACCCCACACTTTGCTCCAGCCACTGGGCCTTGGAGATTGCAATTAACAACGAGATGAAATCTACCAAAGATAAGTGGGCCCAGCTCAGTCTCTGACTCTGCTAAGTTTGCCGGAAAGCGGTTATGTGGGTGGTGCAGAATTTGTCAAACAAGATGTTCACAAAGATCTCCCTAAGCACAGCCGAGAAAAAAATGAAGACAACCCTACCATAAAGTGACACATAATTCAGCTGAAGTGAAACACACTGATGCAACAGCAGAGAATAACTCATTCCCCTTAGGCAAAACTCATCCAAAAAGCTAATAATGAAAACTGGAGGACTCCAAACCATTATTTTTACTTTCCAGGCCAGAAGCAGGGATAGCTTATGTGGTTAGCAGCCTACTCCTGAGTTGTATTCTTGTTTCCACTACTAACTCACTGTGTGATCCTGCAGCGTCACTGTTCAGAACCTCAGTTTACTTATCAGTGCAGTGTGGACATAGCTTGATCACAACATTTTTAATTGATGTGTGCAAGATATTTTGAATGAATACAGATGTTGAGGCAGGCATGTCCGTTTTGGGTCTTGTTTTCTCTCTGTGGTTTTGCAGCACGTAAAAGAGGGGGATGTCCAACATATGCACATTTAGACTGGGTGGAAAGGAAAGAAAGAGAAGGAAAGAAAGAAGAGTGATTTATGCTGCTGTTCCTATTCTGGATATTGTGAGAGGTGTCGGGACCATGGAGCTGCTGGGGCTGTCCTGCCGTCCGGTGGTTGCAGCTCCTGGAATATGGCTTTCAATAATGCAAAGGGTTGTACCAGCACCCGTCAAGAAACCATGTAGGCCTGAGGTGAGGCTGTTTAAACTTGCACTGCTGCCAAAAAATAATACTTAAGCTACCAACATGACATTGTTACATTACATTCTCTGGCCAGGCCTCCATAGGTGTAAATCACTCAGTCCCAGGAAGCCAGAGCAGTTTACACCCAGTGACGGTGTTCCTGGATCACACGGAAACTACCTTTCAAGGTACTCCTCGAAGACAGCATCTCAATATCCGTTTGTTCTTAGTAGGTGTCTTCCACTTCAGATTTCCTCACCAAATCAGTAAAAAATTAATAGCTCTCTCTGTTCGATATAGTGAAGCCAAACAGAACCCATGCTTCTGTACCTGTTGTCCTGACAGATTCTTAAAATCATAAGTTATCACCAATGTTTCAAGCTTCTGCAAGAAAAATGAGAGAATGTATCTAGATTACTGGCAGCTTTATGGGACACAGAGCTCAAACTTAGTGGTGTCAGTGATTATGACTTGGAAAGCGGTCAATCTCTTAACAATGGCCTTGTTAAAACAATCTCTTTAACTTATGCCTTGGTCTATAGTTTGGGAATGGAATACAAGTGCAACTTTTTCTCGAAAGGTCATTAAATTCAACTGAACTGACCAAACCAGTTACTATTGGCTTGTAGAAACACTGTGGATAGCAATATTTATGGTGATTAGCCTGACAGGTTAAATAATTGCTTTGCAACTAAAATGCTAAAAGCAATGGAGCTGGATTTTCAAAAGAAGCATTTCATCAGAGCTTCCTAAATAAAATAATTGTGGGAAGTATCTGGAAAATGGAGCTGGTGGCTGGAGTTGTGTTAATATATATGTGTATATATATGTATATGTGGTAGTACTCATATAAAGAAACATGTTTACAGGGATCCTAAATGTAGAAATCAGAAGAGTCATATGGCATAGGGCACCCAGTGTGGTCTATAGTATGAACCTACAGCTTTGAATATTTAGTTTAAGTTACATGAATAATCAAAATGAAGCAATTTTTTTTTCATCAAACGCTTGGGTCTGATGTAAGAATCTGTAATATTCAATCAGTTACCTTATTGGGCACACCACACACAATGTTACGGTACTTTTTTGTACTGAAAGAAGTCTCACAACCAGGTACTAAAAGTTTGCAGTGTGGAAATAAACAGGTGAAGTGCTTATTCTGCAGCAGTTCATCTCATTATCTTCTAAACAATTCTGGCATGGGGACAAGGCTCTAGAAAGAGCCTTTTCAAATGAGCAGATACATTTTAAAAATAGGGAATGTAGAGCAAGTGTTGATTTGAATCCAGTTCATGAAATTGAATGCTTTGGTTAATGATCTTCAAGATATTTAGATACTAAATTGATTTGATCAGGTAGATACCACAACTGCATGTGCAATAGTAGCAAATGTATATGTAAGAGCTGAGATGGGGAACCTACTTTTCTGGTCCTTGGGTGCATGGCCAATGCACATATGTGTTAACATGACTACTTTCATGAAAATGCAATTCCCAGGGCCCTGCCAGTATGAATAATCAATAGCCATGTTCTCACTCAGGTACATCTTTAATGCAATGCCTAGGAATTTACCACAAGCTCTTATTAATGCAAACCCATAGCTAAATCCCGGTTGATTGTACTATACTGGAAATGGCCCTCCAAGGAGCACTTCTTTTTCATAAAGGGATTTCCTTCTGTGCTGATGTGTAGACCTCCCTTTGCTGTGCTTTACAGACACCACTGCAGCTGCTACAGCAGCACATATATATATATATATATATATCACTGCAAAGGAAATAAACCTTTGTCTAAGTTTTGGGACAAGCACTACTTTTGTGTGTTCACGAATACCACAAAACCACTAAGTAGTCAAGTTAAACATAGATCCTCTGGACACAAAAATGTGGGCTGAATTATATGCATTTTTTGGGTTGTTTTGGCAGGATTTGGACTGGAGAGTAACCTAGGCTACCAAAGGCTGCAATGCCAAACTCTGCTTCAAATGTCATGCCCAGCTTGCTGGGCACAGACACAGACAGACACGGAGGAGAAACATTCCTTCTATAGATTTGGCAGGAGCCTGCTTTATCAGAGCCAGCAGAGGTGGGGGAGAAGGTAGTGCTCTCCAAATCTAGGTGCAGAGGGACCTGGCAAATCTGTTCTCTCAAAGATGTGAATGCATCTCATACAGAAACTTTCATGGGTGGTGAGTAAATGGGACGAGAACCCGGAATGACTTCATCCTTTTTTCCCATTATTACCAGGTATTCTGTAATAGCACTGGCAGGTTGTAACCAAGACTGGGACCTGCTGCGCTAGCACTTGTATGGACAAGCAGATAGGTACTGTTCTTGCCCTGAAAGGTTTAGGCTGAGATCTTAAAAGAAAGATGATTTTGGCCTTAAGGATGCCATGACAGGCAAAGAACAGCAGAACAGGGAAGTGAAGTGACTTGTTCAATGTCAGGAATAGTCTGAAAGTCTTCTGTCTCCTGTTCTGCCAGTTTACATAGATGTTCATGGGCTATCCCAGATAAACACTGACACGAAGTGGAAGTCACTCAGTTGAACTAGAAGCAGAAACTGCTATGTGTGCTCATAGCTGACAAGGTTCCTGGATATCAGCTACAGTTCCTTACCATTTAAAATTCTACCTCTTTAAGCATTGATTTAACTTGGCATCTCCCTATTTTCCCACCACACCCCATAAGGAGAAATCAGGTATTTGGAAAAGTGTAATCTAAGTAGCAACAGTTCCTCTATGTCCTGGAAGTGATTTTTGATTTATCTGTGTATTTTTAATTTTCCCTCTCTGTCTCTACCATTATATCTGGGAGCATTTGCAAATCAGTTGAAAACATCATACCATATCAGATCTTAACAACCACGTTCTTCCTCACCCATCCCCATCCATGCTCCAGGCCTCCACTTCCTCAGGCAGGTTTCTCAGGAGGAATCTGGGTGAATAGCTAGCCTTGCTGGATGCTTTGAAGGGCAATACAGTTTAACTGTGCCAAACCATTAGGGAAAGCAAGCTGTTGCTTAAGCTGAAGGTCCTGATTAGGAAATGCCTTCATCCACGAAGATATATGGCAATCCCACCCGCACACACAGAAAGTTCAGATCAGTTAGATGCAAGATTGCAGCTGATCTCAACATCTGTAGAGATGAAAGGAGCTGCAGCATCCAAAATGGGCTTCATTCAGAGAGATCCAAACTGGGAATTTAGATTCCATTGCAACTAGAAACACACTGGCAACCAGTTCAGCCTGCCAAGCGATGCAGCGATTAATGAACATTCCCATAACCTCTCTGCTAGGTTCTGTCAGCAGTACAGATTGCTCTAGGTTTAGTTTGCTGAGGTTTCCTTATGGAAACTGAAATAACACCAGGTTGATGCAGCTCCCTTCCAGAGACTTGGAGATAGTAAATTACATTCCTGAGCTGCCTCTAACAGATAATATTTCCTGAATTGCAAGCACCAGCTCAAGGTCTTTCAACCAGAAAAAGCTGTAGGTGCTAGGAAGTGGAAGAAGACACATCAGAAACCTTGGAAAGCCATCCATTAATGCATAGCCATACTCTGTTACGTAGGTCATCCCGTCTGCCTTTACCTTAGCAAGAAACTTAAGCTCTGTCCAGGTTCCTCATGGTAGATAGAAGGGGCATCACCAGAGTTACTTGGATGAAAGCTGAAATAGGTATGGGAATTGGCCTTTTCTGCCCTATCCCACTGGATCCTAGCAGAGAGACTTCTCTGGCAGAGTTCTTCTGTGTGTGGAGCTCCCCAGCTGAGCTGGGAGTCTCTCAGCTCTGCATTGATGCCCCTTGACATTCCTGAATATACGTAACTCTCCTATACGGATCTTACAGATTGTAGCACCCTGTGTTCCCTCTGATTTTGGAATTCTTGACTCAGTACGTTCTGAAGTTAGCAGCTGATTCTGGTTCCCATTTCTAAGGGACACAGAGAAATGAAGAGCCAAAATACTGAGTGCCTCACTGTAGCAGACCACGGGGTTTCCCCTGGCTTTAAACTTCTTAGAAAAATGTCTGTTGTTCTGGGCAGGACATCAGGAAAGGAACAAAATTCCATCCTCTTCTCATCCCACTCACTTTTATGAAGAGATCTGGTCTTTTTTTGAGGTCCTGAAGGATTTAGAAACTTTTTTATTTATTATATTTTTGAACTGAGAACTTCCCTTAATCCCTCTCTATTTGTTTCAACAGAATTCTTCCTGTTTACACAAATCAAGGATCTGATCCCTGGTTTCCAATCCAACCAAGTAGGACTCACATACAATGAGAGAGATTGTCCTCTCAGGATTTCTAGCTTAGTAGAGAGTCCAAAGTGCCAGAAATCTTATGGGAAGGATGGTTTTCAGGGTAATTCCACCCCATATTTTCCGTATGTGTCATACAAGTAATGTCACCCTAGCCTACAAATCTCCTGAAATCCTCCTGCTGCACTAAACACTTCTGAAAATACATAAATATATATATTTATTTTCCTCCTTAAGCTGCTTCACTTAAAATAAAGTTGTGACACTATCATTTTTCATTTCCTCTAAAAGTGTGGAGGGATGGGATATATCTGGAAGGTGCCAAGCTTAGCTGGTGAAAAAAGTGCCACTGAAACCAGCTGTAGTTGTGCCATGTGGGGTAGGCATGGCCAAGGGACGTGTTAGGGCTTAGAGGGCATCCTTTGAAGCTAGAGCTCTGACGTTAACTGGTGTGGAGCAGCAGGAAGCTGGAGACTGGGCTTCATTTCTGGATCCATCCTCACTGCAAACTCAGAGCAGTCGGTGGTAATTTTGATCAGATGAATTCCCTATCAGGAAGAAAGGCAACGTATGCTGGTACTTTAATTTCATTTCAATTTGCTTTAGCAGAGATTTATAATTATTATAAGGAACAATTTTATAATGTAATTCTGTGTTGTCAGAGTAGGTTAGCTTTATGACCTGCTTTAAAAAAAATAAATGCGGCTTTAATTAAAACAAAACCAAAGAGAGAAGTACAGTCTTGTACCAACATGTTGCTGTCAGCACCCTGCTAACTGTCTGAATTGAACTGTAAGCCTCCGCTCAAAGATACCAGTGCCAAAAACAAAGCTCATGGCACACTTAAAGGTACCGGTGGCTTATTTTTAATTTGTATCTCAACTTGGTATTGCTGGAGGTTTTCTAATAACAATTATGATGACTGTCAAAAATCAGACAGTAATGAATAGCAACCCTTAGTAGGCTGTCAAGTTGTACAGAAGCATAGCTGGGTGCATTAATAAACCTGACTCCCTTTCTGCTTAACAGCAGTGTATTTCCATTACCTGAAATGGAGTCACTTTTGGTTTAACCTAGTACGAGATCAGAATCAGACTCATTAAATTTAGCCTTCAAGCTGCCGTCTTTCATGAGGTAAGATGATTTTGCTTCTACATAATGGATGTCACAGAGCTCATCTTCAGTACATGCTCACACTACTCGTAATTTTCTGTATTTGCATTACCTGACATGTGAGACAATATTAATGCTATATCACACTGAAGTCTCTTTGACATCAGCAAACAGAGCCACCATGCAGACCAGAGAGTCTGGCATGCATGCACCACGTACAGCCCCATTTTTGCCTTTCTGTCTCCTTCACAAGGTCAGTGATATTAAGCTGACATCTTAAGCCATTCTAGTATCACTTATCAGAATTCTTCATATCTTAGTGTCCATCATAGATCAATATCTGAAGAGCTGCTGCACAGCTGACACTGTA
Source organism: Anas acuta (assembly GCF_963932015.1). Lineage (NCBI taxonomy): Eukaryota > Metazoa > Chordata > Aves > Anseriformes > Anatidae > Anas > Anas acuta. The sequence goes on from NC_088994.1 coordinate 6,052,234, forward strand.
TGGTTTGGTTAGGTCAATATATAGTTTTTTGGGGGTAAAATCTGGCTCCCTATAAGTGAATGGAGATTTTGATTTCACTATTCTCAGTTTTAATGTTAATCATCCTATTGATTTCCTTCTCATTAACTTTAGAGTGAGAGAATTATCTAGTCCATAAACTAAATTTTGGGGTAGGTTCTTATTTTTGATAATTAGACATTTTCTAGGTCAACAGCAAGATACAGAAACAAAATGATAAGGGGCAGATCACATCCTTTTTGTCCAACCACGCTGTGTGATATGCTTACCTATGCACTGAGATCCATATAAATCCATTACCATTGAGTTTCCCAGTGGGGGAACTCAAGGAAGGAGTCTGCAGAAGCTGTCAATATTAAAGAATCAAGGCTTGTGTATGGTAATGGAAAGCCAAATATTTGTAGGACTATTTACAGAAAATGAAATCTCTAGTATATAATTTTCTAAAATTATTCTACAGAATACCTACATGAAAATAGTTAAAAAAAAAAAAAAAAAAAAAAAAAAGAAAAAGAAAAGAAAAAGAGCTATCAGTTTAAGATTTAATTCCTAAGTAGCTATCTTGGGTGAAAAAATATGTACTTTTCAGAAAAGATATCTTTTTAGTTAAGATTGTCTAGGCTGGCATTAATATAAGCAGCTTCAGATATATCTCCTTTAAAATCACAATACTAAAAAGTGAATTTCTTTCTTCCAAGATGGATGCCACTGAAATCTTCTCTGCCTTGGTGTGAAATGGCCAACATTCACATGTGTGCTAGGTCAGACCTCGATGTGAAAAGTCTCATGTCCTAAATGTTTTGATCTATTAGAGAGCTGATAAATCACTGTTTCTAAACATAACACAATTCTAGTCTGGGCAAGTTCCAAGACAGTACCTTGCAGAATATCCTAAGAATCTGTTCAGAAAATACATAGCAGTAAATAAAATTTATTCATTATCACTTCTTTCTCTGCTTAGTGCACAGGGCCAGGTTTAGAAAAGTGTTCCTTTTTACCAAAGGCTGAATTTTGAGGTGAGCTTGGTGTGCGGTGTCTGACTCTCGTGCTGCTCATGGCTTTGGTCACCTCTTGGACAGGGGCCATCTTTCGTTCCTGTGTTATCCTGTTGAGCACTGATTCACAACTGTATTTCAGGCACTATCATGCAGTAAATAGTAATGATCAGTAGCAACTGTACATAACACCTGAGGCACTGAAACTAGTCATAAGGGATACAAAAGTTAGTTCAAGTAAATTCTGAAACATTTCTCAACTACTTTTTTGAATACTACATGCCTATGGTAGGTTGTAGTTATGAAATCCTACTGGCAATACATTTGGGATGGCTTTGTGTTCCAGTTAGGGAGCAGTCTTTCTGTGAGTACATGCCACATCTGACCCAGGAATGTGCTTGGTGTTCCTCTCACACTCGTTAGTTTATTAAAACAAACAAACAAAAAGATATTGTATATGGTAGGAGCTCATTGTCTGGAAGTAAGCTTGGCTCTGGAAGACATGACAAGTGTCTAAGCCATGGCATGAAACATTTACCTTCATCATGTACTGTGTCATGGGCCAGAGGGAATGCTGTGTATAGCCATGGGTGAGGGGCAAGGGTCCTGGTGCTGCTGTGTGAGTAATGGTTGAGACACAGCTCCCACATTAAGATTATACTACATTTATACTACATTTGCCACATATAAATACAATTTTTTCCTTCCCCCTTCTGCATGTTTTAGTGCCAGGGTAGGTAGGACCTCACTGGAACTATGATGCTAAATTGGCCTTAATATAGCTTCAAGCTGAATAGATGGATAGTTATTTTCTCACCTGATTTCATTAGTAAACTACCCCAGAGTACTTCAGTAGGTTGGTTTGGTCTCATCTGCTTCCCTGGAAACTACTCAGAAAGTAACTGCTGGAACTTTAAGTGATGCTTTCACATTTGGATCACAGACCTGTAGAGCTGTCCCACTGGTACGAGATCAGAGTGTAAAGAACAAAATAAGCTCAGTTTTGTTCTAATCCTTATGGAAATGTCTGACATGTAGACATTAAAAAAGAATCCTTAGAAACTATACTAGCAGTAGTGCAAAGAAGCAGTTTGAAGCTCTGGCTACATGTTGCTTTAAGCAGGATTCAGTTTTTTGTAAGCATACTAAAAACAGTGGCTTTATTTCCCAGGGTGTGGAGAGTCTTCCTCTCATTGCAGGCAGTCAGAGCTACATTAGGATTGGGAATGAGGTTGGGAGAAGGAGAAAAAAGTCTTTTGGTGTTCTGCAAATATTGTTCCATTTATTTATTTATTTATTTATTTATTTATTTATTTATTTTAAATGTTCACATCTGAAAATCTTGTCCAGCTGAATTTCTTTCTGTTAAATAAAAAAACTCTAACAATCTCTTTGTATTTGGAAAAATGTAAGGAAGAAAAGGATGTATTTATATTTTCCCTGTTTAAGTGAGAACAATGTCTTCCAATTATCCCATTGGATAAATCTAACCCGATGTGTTAAAGAAATTCCCCCACTGAGCTCAATGCCTCTGCCTATAAATGAAATACAAAGGAAAACAACTGCTAGCATAAATAGACATTGTACTGTGTGAAAGACTTTTCATGTATTAACAAAGCAGACTACTAATATGATATGATGGGACATTACTAATGCAACAGAGTATAGCTAATGCAAACAAAATACATTGCAGTGCCTAGTTGAACTGAATGGAGAATTTGTTTGTCTGGGACCCAGATTCTGAAAATCAAAATAAATCCCGCAGAAAAAAAAAATCTTACAGATAATTCAATAACCATCTCAAGCCCATCAGATGCACCAAGCAGACTGTGGACACTGAAGGTACAGACATGGGATACAGACCCTACCAGGGTCTAATTCTCACACTGACTTTTGAAGGGAATCGGATGATTGGCTGTCCTTGGCACTTTGGAAAATCTCTTCTTGTATAAATAATAAATGACGATAATTTGCATTGACATAATAGCTAAGTATATGTGATTATCAGTTAAGGCCACAAAACTGCTTTTCAAGTCTGAGAGTATTACTGTCATTGAATTCAAGGCTGTATGTTCACATCAAGTTCAGCTCTGAGAAACAGCTGGTTATAATGCTCTCTTAAAAGTGCAACAGTGATTTTTTTTTTTGCCTTCTTCCCCCTCCTCCCACTCTCAGCTCTTAATGACGATATTGTCTGCTGTAAATGGATAGGTTTGCGCAAATTAGAGAATCCTATGCCTAGTTTCAGCTGAGGGTAATATCTCCCACAGCAAAGGGTCTGCGTAGACTTTGATGCCTTTCACTCAAAAGACCGTCTATTAAATTGAATACTTGTGTACTCTCCCGCAACCTCGAGGGCTGTGTGCTTCAGTGGGAGCTGCTTTGCAGCCAGTAGCAACTAGTCGCAATTTGTTATTAAAACTGCAGCTCCCCACTGCTTGCTGCTGCTGACTACCATGAGGCTGGAGTCTGCTCAAGAAATGCAGAGAAAGCAAAAACTGAGAATATTCCCAAGCTCACCTTTTAATGAAGGCATATGGCATTCAGGATATTGTTATTCATGTAGTAATTGGCAACGGCATACACATATTTATGGTACCGCTCATCATGCTTAGAAAATTTTGGCATTGTTCCATTTTTATGGGCCATAAACACTTACCTAAAGTAAAAGTATATAGCAAATATAAAGAAACATGAATAAGTCTTTATAATTACACACCTATATTTATGTACACACACATAGCCATCAGGCAAAAATATTTTTTTTTCATAGCTATTACTGAACGAGAGAGCAAACTGCATCTAAATTGTTCTAAATCCAAATTAGTAAATTTGATTTTTAACTGTCACAGGAAAAATCAAATGCATAGTCCTGAGACTTTTCCTAGGTATTTAGGGCTGCATATGAACCTGAAAGAAATAAGATGAACCAGAATGCTTGTAATCAGCTGCTGAACTCGATTCAAACATTTGTATTAAAACTGGGGGTTAACAAAATGTATCAGCTTAGGAAGAGAGAACATCATTTTATAGGCTTATTTCTATGGTGATCATAGAAAGGCTTTTTTTCTTTCTTTCTTTTTTTTTTTTGGTCTGATGTCTCTTTTTTTTTTCTTTTTTTCTTTTTCTTTTTCTTTTTCTTTTTCTTTTTCTTTTTCTTTTTCTTTTTCTTTTTCTTTTTCTTTTTCTTTTTCTTTTTCTTTTTCTTTTTCTTTTTCTTTTCCTTTTCCTTTTCCTTTTCTTATTTTTTCTTTTTCTTATTCTTTTTCTTTTTCTCTCTTTCTCTTTCTTTTTCTTTCTCTCTCTTTCTCCTTCTTTTTTCTTTTTCTTTCATTGGCTAGAGAACCTGGAGTTTTCTCTGTCTACTGATCCTTCCAGAGAGATGTGAGTATAAGGTTTATATCCTTACTGAGGAAAACTTCTGTTCTAATCTGTAATTGTAGAATTAAACTTCTGATTCTACAGCTATAGAGTTATCCATATAGATATTCTAATTCAAATTTTTTAATTAATAAAAATTACTTTAAATTCAGTTGATTTATTTAAGCTACAAATAAGAGCTCTTATACCAGAGTAAGAGTTTCACATGGAAAGATTAGAAACAACTGTGGTTTAAACCCTCAGATTTAAATTTCTACTACTGAGAAATTTAATCAGTTTGAGACTTGCTGAAAACAAAGGACTTGTGTAGAGAAGAATATAAAAATAAATGTTATGTGCCAACATTGAAGTCTGTGTCTATGAGGACTGAAAAATTAATATTTTGAAGAACAGGGACAAAAAAGTACATTTCTGTTTGTTCCAAATTCACCCAAACTCACCTACTTATTCACACAGATGTTTTGGATGCTTCTCATTTGTACGGAGGGGAGATAAGTTGGATGCACAGTAGTTCTCACATTCTGTATATAGGAGTTAAAGACCTAAATACGGATTTTGATAATGATCTGCAGATGCAGACCTTGTAATTCTCATACTTAGTGTTTAAGATGAGTGTCACAGATTCTTCTCCCTCTTCCTCCAACAAGAAATTGAAGCACTTCTGTCCTGTCTTAGTATTCGAGTCATAATGCTTGCAAAGACCACCCCAGTGGGGCAGGATTTTGTACTTCTCTATTAAAACCTTTATCTTTCTACTTTGACAGCTGGTGTTGCAGGTAGGATACTCTGGCTCACAGCATCTGGGCTGAGAAATGTTTTCTCTCCTTGGAGTCCCAGGTACTTCAGAAAAATCCTTTGGAAACCATTTATCAGACTGAATGCTGAAATCTTCAGTAAAATTTACAGCGAACCGCCCTCTTTCCCTACCCACATAGTTGCCCCAACCTCACAGCAGAGCAGTTGTTTGCAAAATGGTTAACTGCCAGTGCTTTGCTGATGTTTGCTGTTCTGGGTAAGGGATAGTCAACTCCATTCGTACTGAGTTGGAAATTACCTTAAGCCATTGTTCAAAACTGAAATGGGTTTTGTTCTGAAGTTTAGATTTATTTCAGGCAATTATTTCTTCTGGTAACTGACTCTTAGTATCTGTACTGGTGCTTCTTTGCTTACAGAAAGAGAAAATGGAGAGTTTTATCAATAATATACTAGCTGGCAGCTCAGAAGATCTGCTTCAGTCCCTGATTCTGACACAAATCTCAGTCACAGTGCTGGGCAAGTTCTGTCATCTCCCCATGAGACTAGAGCGATGTTACTTCATTTCCTGATTTTGAAGATGGATTTGTTTAGATTTGAAGGTCTTTTCGAGAAGGAATGTGTTTGTAGGATTGGATAGAACCTGCCACGATGTAAACTCATTAGCATCAAGAAAGTCTAAGATGACATGATAATATTCATAAAGGTAAGTAATGGATGTAATGAAGAGATATCAAGCAAAAGGGTGCTCTTGCAACATTTCTGTCCTCAGACTGAAACCAGAAACTTCAGAAATCTTGTGAAACCACTTGTTCTCCAGAGTTTACCACTTGAACTTTTTGGACCAGTGGTATTTCAATTGTTTGGATAAAGCTGGAGAAATATCAAAACTCTTGGGTGCTGATTGGAAACCTCCAAACTTTCTGAGGTTTTTCTACCATCGACATAACCATGGTCTGTGGTTTTCAACAATAACATTTGTGCTGATTTTAGCAATTCAAATCCAGATGCAGCAACTGTGCTTGGCAAAACAGATGAGCCACAGACCACTTCTATCTATCTGAATGTGCAATCATTTTTTTGGTAACCATTTTTCTACCAGCGTGTACAACCAAATTCTCATACGTTTTCTCTGGCGTGCAGGAGCAAAGTCAATACTGTGAATGTCTGTGTGGATATAAATAAGCTGGAAGTTTTGCTTTCAAGGACCTTACTTGCATATCTAGCTGGACTGACTTCATGATGTAGCTGAGGGTGCTTTTGCAGGTTTTATGGTATTCATTTTATACTAGGAAAGATCTCACTTAAAAATTAAACCTGCCACAGAGACTATGAACATCTTCCAAAACATGTGTAGGAAAGCAATTCATAAAGTAATGTTAAATGCAATGTTTTAAAGGTGTGCAAATATTTAGGCTCACCTAGATGTAACAGACAACTCCAGGGTGAGATACTTACTACACCAGCAGGGACTGTGTATAGACCACTGTCAGCCTCTACTGGCAGGTGCCAGAGTTGCCCAGTGAAGAGGAAAAGGCCTCATCCTCCTGTTGTCCAAGGGTGAGGAATGAGCAGCAGGCCTGTTTGGAAGGGCACAGCAGAAAGTACATCTCATCGGCACATCTGCGATTGCCTACAGTCTTTGGACATGAGATGATATTGAGGGCTGCAAGGGAAAGTATAATAATAATAGACTTAACTGAAGCTTTCATTCAACTTTATGAACAGGAGAGAGGCAATTCACACTGCTTACCCAGAAGCAATGCTCATGATGGGGAGTTGAAGGGGGATATTCAATTAGAAGTATCACTTCACAAGGGAAAATTCTACCCAGAGTGAGATATGAAATGTGAAATTTCAGTGGGAGCTGGATTTTCTTTGGGGGAATTCAATGGAGAGTTTGTTTTGGTAGCCAAGCTCCTAATGGAAAGATAACTTCATCCTTAAATCTCAAGTGATTTTTGCCAATTCATAACAATTTACACCTACAGGGCATCAGCAAATTAAGTCCAACTACATCACTGTCATGTGGCAAAGTATTGAGTACACTAGAGCATGGAAAACCAGCTTATGGAATGACACATGTTAAGAAAAAGAAATAAAATTCAGGAGTCCCAACTCCCTGTTGCCTTCTGTAATCACTGTACCTTATTTTTTAATACTCTTCCACTACTGGAAATAAATGAATTATTTAGGTTCTGCCTGACCATTTTTCTCTTTCTTTTTTTAGCATTTTATGCCTCAGCTTTAATTCATTCCCAGTATTTTTTCCATTTTAGTTTCTAGCAATAACATTATTAAATTTCATGTCTGCTTCCATTTTTATTTCCATCTTTCACCAAAAAGATATAAAGTGAAATGAATCCAAATGAGAGAGCTTTTCTCTTCAAACTGCTCTCGGTATCATCGTTTCCTTAATTAAGTAATTGAAGCTCTCCCAACACACACAACGTCATTCAATCTACTGCGGTCGCTCGTATATGCTGGCACTTAAGATTTGTTCATATAGGGGACTTTTTTTCCAGTCCATCGGTCTCTTCTGCATCTTTCTTCTAATAACCTATTAGGCCTGGTCCTTCTGGTACCCCATGGCATACATGAAACATACTTTTAAAACAGGGAAGCAAATAAATACAAGATTACTTTAGTATTATTTATAAAGCTGTCTGTCCTGGAACTCATATGGGACCAATCTTCATAGACCTGACTTCCTTCCTTGCATTTCTGGCTGAGCAGTTATATTCCTTGCTTTAGTTTTGTGTTTGTGCCCTTGGTTTCTTCCTTTGCTGGGAAGGATTTTACATTATTAATTGCCAATTTCCTCCTCTGACATCTTACATGTCCAAACCTCTTTTGTCACCTCTTTGCTGAGCAATAGCTTTCTTCCCTGGATTCTGGAATGACATATTTCTGTGCTGAAAATCCTGCCCAGAAGAGTTTCCAGACCAGAAATACATTTTCAAAGGATGAACGACACATAGCCAATGAGAATATTTGGCAAATTCCAGACCCTCTGAAAAAATCTCCAGGAAAACCTTGTAACAGCTGTAGGTCCCACTACATTAGATTCCCAACACGTCCAATATTATGTAACAATGCCTGTAGTTGCGGGGTTTCAGAACAATATTTTTTATATTGAAATTTTCTCAATGGAAGGTTGTTTTACTGTATTTTTCAGGAAAAGGATTCCCTTGGGAGTCTAGACAATATTTTGACTGGGGTTGGAGAGGAGGGAAAAGCAGCTAATGCTGTACATTCCTTTTCCTCCTCTATGGACATTGGATCAATCTCTTCCCTTCTCCCTCTACTCCCATCCTTGCAATGACAAATCTGGTGAGTTAATCTCAGTAAATGTCCTTTTCTCTGCAAATTTAGGATGTTAAAGAAGGAGATCATACTGCAACCATGTCTCAAGTTTGGGAAAAGACGTAAAGAAGTCCAGGAGAAGGAAGAGAATGGTACTCTACTTTGGATATGGCATTGGTGGAACTAAGCAATAGCTTCAACTGATTTGGGGCTTGGACCACATACAGAATTAGAGTTAAGGGCAAATGCGGAAGAGTAGGAAATAAAAAGAATGAACTGAAACTTGAATTTTGGGATGAAACAGCTGGTAAGAGTTGGATTTATAAAGAAGAGATATTACATGCAGAAACAATAAACAGGCTAGAGGCTTAAAACCTCATTCCACATCAAATACAACAAATGGTCATTTTTCAGACCCCCTAAACTCAGGTCTCTAGTATGGGGATTATGAGGTGTAACATCCGCACTGATTTTTTTGTGAGCTTCCTTACAGTTTCACACTGAAGTCTTCACTGTCCTGAATAGATACAGCTCTAGTTCTATGTCTGAATTATTCCTTTCCCACAATTTAAATCAAATTACAGTTGTGACAATGTGATGGTAAGGAGAGGATCCAGATTCACATGGAAGAACTAATTCCAAATGTAATTAATGTGAGTGTTAGGGGGATGACATTAGCAGGAATTTGCTCCAGCCTTCCCTCACCATGACTTTTGCAGCATGGACCTGTGCAATGTCTTTTGCAGGCTGAACATCTGTAAACCCAACCTGTGACAGTTCAGCTCATTGTGCATCTGGCGAATGAGTGACCTCCCAGCTTACAGCCACTAAAGCAGAGGAATTTCACCATCGATCTGGAGAAGCACTTGAGAGAATGGGAGTAACAGGGCAATAAAGATTGCAATATATCATCAGACTCAGCTGCTGGCCTGTATAGATCAGAACTGCATTAAGATCATTACAGCTTACCTGTACTGGTACAAAAAGAGCAAGCCAGCTCTGGGAAGGGGAAGAGATGCTGATAAAGAAACAAAACCGAACTAGCTAAAGAGAAAAGAAAATTTAAAAAAAAATCAACATGACACAATTCCTTTTTGCCAGCCTAGACAAATGCCTTGAATTTCCACTCTGCTGGAAGCTGCTGTCAGTGAAACACATACACTAGTTAAAGCAAATCATTACACCCCACCACCTCCTAAGAAACATCCATTTCCTGGAATGAATGAGTTACACAAAAAGAAAGTGAAAAAAAGCTAGAATATAGGGAAGAAACAAAAACAGGAATCCATTTCCGATGTAGATCCATACATCAGCAAGATGCTTCAGCTGGCCTCTTCTTGGAGCCCAAGGACAGTGTTGTCCTCACCAGTCTGAGAGCTGGGGAGGTGTTTTCCTGTCCTGTTTGTCCTTGTTTGGTGACAAGTGTACCAGGTTGGTGTGACCCCTCAGCAAGGTGTCCACCGCTCTGCTGCCCTTGCCACATGGGCCTGCCCAGCCGCATCTGAAGTGCTCTCCTGGATCACAGCCCAGTGATTGGGGATCTGGGGATGCAGCCCCTGATGTGCTAACAGAGGAAGGAAAACTGCTGCACTCTGAGCTGAGAAAAGCGACCGGAGGAGTAAATCCCACCAGACTACACGCTTACTACAGTGGAAATACAAACAGTGCTACCAGCTGAGGATTGGCATGGCAGGTATTCAGCTTTTCAGGGCACACATTTGTCCCCTGGGCATTTCCTTCTTCCCATGGTGCAGATCACCTGAATTGTCTGAAGCTTTTGCTGTGTAGCAGATCCAATAGCCTGTAAAGGAACCAAACTTGGAGCAAGATTGCAAAAACCGAATTGCACACGGGGACTCCTTGCCACTGCAGACAAACTGAAAAATAAATTCCCTTTTCTGGCTCCTGTTCTTTCATCACCTGCAAGGAAATTTGCTATATTTGTCACCTTCTTATGGAAGAGGTAGGTGGAATTTGACACTTTGTGGAGAGTGAAAGAAATTCTCCATTTGCAGAGGAGGAAAAAGAAGAGGGACTTTCATTCCTGTGTTCCCATGGTCAACCCAAACACTTCCATTTGCTATGGGTTTTTGCCAGCACCCATAGGCCTACATTGGATACTTTTAACAAAATGCCCACTTAAGCAGCTACTTACAGTGCATTGAGCCGGGTGTGCTAAGCTATTGAAATGCATTTTTATCAACAGGCGAGGGCTTCTAGTCAAACAGGAGAAGCCTTAATCCTCCTAAATAGAGCGAAACCTCCCTGCAGATAAAAGACTTGTCTGGCTTGTTCCAGAGGGAGTTGGTGACATGGCTGCACCCTCGCCCCCTTCTCCCTTAGGAAAATATGGCCCTGCGGGAAGAGTGGAGAGGGAAGATCAAAGGGAGCTGCAGTTTAGCTGCCTGCTTCCAGCAACAGAAAGGCTAACCCGTCATTACAGGGAGCAGCCTATTAGAGGTGGATTGTGAATGGAAGGGATGCACGCTTAGGATCGCTGGCAGACAGAGGAATTGGTGCTATGCCACTGCGTAGGAGAGATTTGGGCTTGGGAGTGGACCTTGTTTCTTCCCACTCCTTTGGCAAGGTAAAGCCCAGGTGTGTCCCTGGGAATCCCTAGCATTTTAACTCATTTAGGAGCATTAATGAGTGGATGGTGGTTTTCACCTGCTCAACTCGTAGGTAATTCTGGACTGGATTTCCCACTGTATGGTGCCTCTACGAAACCTCTCACTCTCTCTTTTTCCCCATCTCCCTTTCCCAGAGAACAAAGAGCAAGCGTCCTCTTCGAAAGTAGCTGTCTTATTTTACCCTCTGGCTTTGTGAGGTAGAGGGAGGAGGGCAAAAGGGCAAACTTCCTCGAAGGTTTTAAGCAAGGCTAGGAAAGTGAAATGATTCTCCAGAAAGTGACTGCAGCAGTGCTGCAGTGGGAGCAGGCTGGGCAAGTTCTGCACTTCTTTCAGCAAGTGGTGGGTGCCCTGGGACAGGGTCCAGCTAATTATCAACTCGCATTAGTTTTGGAGGCTGGGTAAATAGTCTTAGGGAGACATTGGAGGGTGTTCGTAAAAGCATGTTTTTCATCTGACTTTTTGAAATAAGATAAATGGGAATTATCTGTTCAACAGCTCGTCCACATGAACTTGCAGCTTTACCTTCACCGTGTCCACCTTACCTGTTCTCTCACTGCAGTCATCAGTTTGCACAGATTTGTGTCCTCAGCCTCAAGGATCAGGCACAAGGATCCAAAGACAAGCCGTGGAGCAATCAAGGCTTAATTAATAAGTGATCCTGCAGCCCGCTGGGATGGGGAAGTCTGGATGGATATGGACAGGTTGTAGGGTAGGGAGTTACATTCAGCATGGAGATGGATCTGTTCTGGCAGCTACATGGGGCAGACAAGTCCCTGCCACCCCCATAACAGGCTGGGGCATGCATTTCCCAAGAGGGAAGCCAGTTCTTTTGGGTGCGATGGAGCAGGACTTGGGACCATGGTTTCTCTGACTCCTTTGGCTAGCCTTACATTCCCATTGTGTCCAACCTGGAGCCAGTCTTGCATATGAATATAAAGAATGGGACTAAGTAATGACCTTTTGGGATACCTTCTGGTATCTCTTGCCCTCCAAACCATAACCAGAAATACCCAGGTTCTTTTGTTGCAAAATTTCCTCATCTGCCCATTAGCGTTTTGTGCATCCCATGGTTTGACTGTCTTTTATCTGCCTTGCTACACAGGAAACTGTCTTATTTTTTACTTTTAGTCCCTTAGACTGGAAGCTCCAAACAGGGAATTTCCATCTAGCAGGTGAGTGGTTATTAATAATAAATAAAAACAGCCTCTTACATGGATGGAGCACCTTGCATTGAAAGAAATAGATCCCAAGGTGTTATCCTGACATGTTTCTACTTTTAGGAATCATCTTTATATGGTTTTACAGCACAGAGACGTTTTGTCTTGTACCAAAGCAAAGTCACTTACCCATCACTGAAAGCAGCTGTCTCAGGGATTGAATGAAAGCTGTATTTGTTGGAATTAACAGTTAATAGTGATGATGACTTGTTTTATATATTTTTCATGAATATCCTTTAATCTCATCTGATACTTAGAAACTCTGACTTTCTTTTTGTCATGATGAGCTCTGTGCCCTAAACTTGGTTTGAGCCCAGAGCCCACTTTTGTTGAAACACTCTGGCACAGACAACCTTTTAGCCTTCCCCGGTGAGAATAATATTTGCTTTCTGATAGGCTGAATTTACATACTTTTCCTTTTTATGTGTGTGTATGTATTATGACGAGAAGTTTTAAAACAAATGGCGTTATCCCCAGCTGCTAAGTTCTGACATGCACTTTAAATAAGTAAACCCAGGGATGTGGTGGGCTACGAAGGAGGAGAGAACAAAATTGGCTTATGCACTGCACTGATCACAGAATTATCATCTGCTATCACACAGTTTACCATTAGACCCAGCTGCTGCCAACCTGACCGGTGCATTTCTTCAAGCTAAGCTAACAAAGCACTTATTTGTTATCCAGGGAACTACCTCTAATAGACTTCCAGTGAAATAATATTTGCTTTCCAACCCTACTTTGAATCCCACTCACTTTGTTAAAAAGATTGCCTCTGGCTGTCTCTGCTGGTCTAATCTAATAGTTTCTAGTTTGTACAAGCAAAGCGCTTTCAGCCAACTATATAAATAACTTAAAGAGAAGAAGACACTTTTACAGCGCTCTGTGCCGGGTGCTATAGAACATGACAGATTAGTAAATGACGCCTCAGTGGAGCTCATCTGGGAACCTCTGTCAGTTGAATATGAGCAATTACAATATTGTATTTGGGCTGAAAGGGTTGTCTGTCTTCTTACAAAAAGGCTAACAAGAAAAATAATTCCTGTCTTATTTCTCCTGTGCATGAAACTGATCTAAGTGGCTCTAGCCCCTTTTCTCTTCCCCTCCCATTTCTTTTGCAGCAGCAGGAGGGGAGAGGGGGGGAAAAAGCAAGCAAGGAGAGAAAAGAGGGTTATTTTCTTTCTGTTTTCACTTTTGGTTTGAATTGAAAATGAAGAAAGAATAATATTAGGAAACGGGGCTCCCTGAGGTTTCAGAGGGGATGCTATATCAATATATCAAAGAGCGTTTTCTGCCACCCGCTTCTTCTCCTCCAGCAGTCCAGTGTGCTGCTAAAGGCATGAGTGCCCCACGCCTGTTGGAGCAGCTCAATTTATCTCAGCTCACCTGCTAAGATCACCAAGGGCCTAGAGGTTCAAAGAGTTATCCCAGGTTACCCATGCTATTCCCATATTCCCACTGTTGTTTTTGTTTTGTTTTGTTTTGTTTTGTTTTGTTTTGTTTTTTAGAAATGCTGATGCTGAATATCATGCAACAGAAAATATACCATGCAAGCTGAGATTTCCAAAGGAAAAATTTTCACATCCCATTGATCCCATTGAAACTGCTGGTAGGACCAGAGGCTTGATACCACTTTTGATGCTCTAGCATCAGTCTGAAAAATCTGTCCTTGTGGTAGTTTGACATTGGATTTTAAACAAGCCTACAGCAAAAGCCTTTTATTTGTTTATTTATTTATTTCTGAAGGACCATCCCAGTACCAGGAATTTCTTTTGTTTTCATCTTTGTCTCACCACAGCCAGTTATTGTGGCTCTTTCCAGGCCTGTGAGTAACTGCATGCAATTGCAAGCACGTGAATGTACACCAGCAGAAAATTATGCTTCTATTAAGTATGGTCCTCCTGCTGCGGAGAGGAAAACCATGTCATTCCCCATCTGTCCTGCTATTAAACAGTGTATGCCATATTCTGTGGCACCCTAGGGCTGACCAGGGGCTCAGATGCCCAGGCCATACCCACACACATGTATAGGGGAGGCCTGGAACAAGATGAATTCTGACCATGAACTTGTTCTCTGCTGTGCCACACATACCTTGGCATTTCTGGGGCTACCAATTAGTTTCTGTTTCAGAAGAAGGACACAGAGTTGTGATGGGAGGTGACCAACCAGCTGCCATTCACTGAAAGTGAGCCATGATCCCCGGGGGAAAATAGGGCCAAACCATCATATTTCAGTGAAGTAATGCCATCTAAAGACTGGATAAAAAGCTCCATCTGGAACAAAAGCATCACAAGTCTAAATACTGTCATGTGGATCTAAACTCTACAGCTTATGGCTCTGCTTGCTTTGTGCTGGCAGCACTGGCCAGAATCTGGCCCATAGATTTACCCCACACCAGACAGCCACACTGCACTAAGGCTCAAAATATATCTGGAAACAGACATGTGAAACTGAGATCATTTCAAGCAAATCAGCCAGTTTTTATCCTGAAGCATATATGATGCCACAGGCCCTGTTCATGGCAGATGGAGGTGATGGCAAGCCCTGTGAGATGAGAGGTGTGGTGATCAGTTACAGATTGTCAGTTCCTGGCGCTTGGGAGGTGTTTAACAGGATTTTGATATCTGATTTCCTCCTCATTTTGCTTTGCCTGCTCCCAGGTGATTTAATCAGAGATTATCTCTTTCAGGGTAGAAAGTACCCGTGCAATAAAACAGCAGTGCCGAATGTAACGTTACTCCTTGAAAAATAAGGCCTGGGTAGAAAATTAAGAAGATGTCAGGAGGGATGGCTTGAATGAATAGGCAGCAGTTCTGAATCAAGGGGCCTGGGCTCCATTCACCGATTTGGCTACTAAGCTAGTGCTTGATCTTAAAATGTGTTAAATCACCTCTCTTTGGTGTGCCTGAACTCTGGGGTCCATGAGGCAGAGCTCTCTGCTCTGCAGCTGTGTAGCATGCAAAATGTGGAAAACAGTTATTTTTAAACCGCATTTGGCTTAGCATTTTGCACTTAGAAAAGGAGTTTGACCTCTTCCTTTTATATAAAGTTAGAAAATGTCTTCCCCAGGTTTTCAGAACATAGTCACATTTTGAGTTCTAAAAAATAGAGCTTGGAAGTCTGATTTCAGTCTTGACTACTTTTATTTCAGCCTTGGGTACTATATTCTCAAGAATAGGTGAATGCAGTTTTTAAAACTCTGCAAAATAGATTTTAGAAAGGAAACCTTGTGGGAAGTCTGCCTGCTTCTGTGGGGGGCAGAGAAAGGCAGAATTTGGCAGTCTCAGCAGAATTAGGACTGTGCTGAAGGAGTCAATCTGTTTCAGACTGGATGTTTTAAGCACTTGGCAGATGCTACAGTGGGACACTGGTGGCAGGACAGGGACTGCCAGCATTTAGCAATAACCACACAAACGTCCAATGAGTTCATGAGCATGTTGCCAGCATGGGCAGAGGCAGCACCTGAGTACCCTGGACACATTTCCCATGAAACCTTCTTAAAATGGGTGGCTAGATCCACAGACTGTTACAGACTGAGCAGGTCTAGCTATAGTACGTGTTATGCAAAGATTATCTTTTAGCTTTGTCCTGTCTTAGATATCCACAGAGATACATTGATGCCCATGTCCACTCATTTTGGTTAGCATCATGCACTTAAATACATTTATAGATCTGGCTTTCTGACCACTGTCTTCTGTGCAATGACATAGTATCTGATCCCCATCTTCTCTTATCCTAGCCCACAAAAACTAAGGAGAAGCATTTCTCCACCACCCCCCCTCCCCAAGTTGTCCCAGGCCCCAGCAGTGAGCAACACCCCACTGAGCCTGGGTCTGGTGATCTCCTGCTGCGGTCCCTGCCAGCTGCATGCTGCCCAAACCTCAGCCCATGCACTGCCCTTGGAGGGGCAGGCATGGGACAAGGCAGCCTGTAAGACCTGTATTTCTCAGACTCTGGGTGGGAGGAGAATCAACGTCTATATATCTTTCACATCCTTAATTGTAAAGTTGTTAACCTTGCATTCAGTGCTTGAATACTGCAGTGATGGGCACTGGAGATAAACCTCTGAGAGCCAGACACTGAAATAATATTGTGAACATTTATTTATTTTTTAACCCAGAGAGCTATTATTGACAGGGTGTCAGCTGCTGATGAAGGGCCCTGAAATATTTTATGGGATGTGACAGCTAATAAAACAGGTTGTTGTTTTTAATTGTTTGGCAGGTAGCAGGGAATTGTAAACAGATGTGAATTGGGTGCAGAGGAGGCTGCAGGTTTCCTTGAATTTCTTGTTTCACTGCCACCAAAACCAAACATGAAGAATATTAGTCCCCTGATTGGCACCCTGGGCCTTGCTGTTTTGGTCATATTCAAAAACTGCACCATACATCCAAAAAGGCTCTGCAAAGTGCCTGGAACCCAATCAGCAAAGGCAGGGGAAGTTGATTTCAGTACAGGGGGCTGTTTATGAAAGAGGTCATATTTTTCCACATCAAGTTCTGCAAATAATCCTTTCACAATTGAACTGCCCATCACACAGATGCCTCTGTTCAGTGCCTCTGCTGCACTGAAGACTGCTGCAAAATGTCCTGAGACCTGTGTCCTTATGAGACTGCCCAAGCTAAAAAGCGTTTGCATTGCATGGTGGGTGTGCATGCAAACGGCATGGCAAGAAGGGAAATCTGGGTCTTTACATCCCGCTGTGCAAAGCTCTGCTTTCCAGAGCTGCTGCGGGTACAAAACTTATTCTCGGTTTCAGCCCAGTGCCTTGGCTCCTTCAGCCTGCTGCATAATGAGCTCTTAACACTTTCCATAGCGCAATGTACTTTTGGGAGGCTCCAAAGAGCTTATTACATCTCTGTTTAAGAGACCCAGAGGGACTGTGCAGGGCTTGCATTGTCTGAAATGAAAGATGTCTCATCAGGTTACACCTTTTAACTCCTATCTGTATAAGCATGCTGATAAGTGGTGCTTTTTCTTCCTCCATCCCCCCACTCCCTTTCTCTCTAATGTAATCTTTGCCAGATCTAGTCAAAGCAGAATAGCTGCAGGGGATTCATTAATCCTAGTCTGGAGCTAACCACCACCACCACCACCAAATCATAAAAATAAAAATTTAAAGCACCTCAGTTTATTATTCATATACTGTCTGTCCAGCGTTTTCTTCCTGCCACCCTGGTGCATCCCCTCACACCATACTGGGACCCCTCCCATTGCTCCATCCTCTCCCTCACCTTCTGCTAAACAGTTATCAATTCCCGAGGGAGACCTGGGATAAAATGACACTCCTCCCCTGTGCCGAAAGCTGCCAGGGCTGTGTACACTGGCACAAGTACAACAGAAACTAAGCCTTGGCCTGAAGCAATGTAACACCCAGATAAACAAGTCTGCCAGAAAGAGGCCTGGCTGAGGTCCTGAGCTCGCAGCACTCGGGGAGAGGCCGATACAAACATCGTGGATCGCTGCAAGCCGGGGTGGATCTGGGAAAGCCAGGCTGCTCGGGGTGGGGGGGTTGCACCCCACCTGGCAGCGCTCCAGGCACCCCACAGCTGCCCCCCTCCATGCCCCCACCACCAACCCAAGAGGTGTTCCCAAGTAACGCAGAGCAAAGATGCTGGCAGCCTCTCTGTGGAGGCCGGGCAGGGGAATCCTGCTTGAAAGAACGGCAAAAAGTCCCTTGCTCCTCTGCAACCTGGGCGTTTCTGCTGCAAGGTCTCTCCGGCCCTCACAATCTGAGGAGCTGGCCTGCCTGTGGGTGACTTGGACACTCCCCCCAACTCTGCCTCCTGCTTTCTCTACACAAAACAGATTGTTTTTGAGGAGGATTGTAATTGCTAGACACCTGAGTGCCAACCCTTTTCCTGCTCCTATCCATGGGAGCAGGCAGGGCCAGGAGGTGACATCCTCTGTCTTCTCCCCACCCTTCACCGAGGTGTTCCAGCTGCTCTCTCTGGGCCTTTCCCCAGCCTTTAGACCGACTCACAAGGGCCCTGTGCCCAAAGAGTGAAGAGCACAAACCCCCCAGCAGTCACAGGCTGTTCCCAAGCCCCCCCACCCCCCAGCCCACCCAGGGAGCCTGCAGTCACCCTCCCAGGGCAGTTTTGCCAGGGAGGGCAGGCTGGGCCGGCCAGGGCCTTGGTCCCATCTTCCACCTGCACCTTTTTGCTGCTTTTTTTGCAACTCAGAGTTGCTTGCATGCTACATAGAGCCCACATCTGGCTGCTGTTGTCCACTGTCAGGTGCACTTTACTAGGGCTTGGATGGATTAGAGATGTAATGAGGTCTGGGTGCCCACTCATGCCCTTGGTGTGCAGCGCAGAGCTGCAGACAGTTGGGCAGGGCTACGAGATTCAGCAAGGCCATCACCCGCAGCTCTCAGTGCCAGCGGTGTGACATGGTGAAGATGACGCCCTGGAGGGTGGCTCTGTTAGCATCAAAGCAATCTTTGAGATCAGGGTTGTCCTCTTCTGCCATCAGAAGTGACCTGCCTTATGAAAAACTGTGAACAGCGATGGGTTTACAAGGCTTGATCTGCAGATGACCTGTGCTGATGAAGAATGCTCACAACAGCGGGTGTTTGCTACCTAGACTGGGCTGCCTTCCACAAGGAGAGAAAGTGCATCCAATTCAAAATAATCAGTGTAAAAAGGCACATGCAAACAAGCAGCAAAGACCAATTTTATTTGTGATGAAGAGACCAGCCATCTCAACAAGACCGAGAAGCATGGGCCATGTGGTATCTTGTACACTGTCTATGCTAAAGGGAATAATTTTGCAAAAGTGTGCAGGGTCTCCATTGAAGAAAACAGCACTTTCATTGTGAAGATTATCAGCAATACATGGTAACTAGAAACCACACAGCTGGGTGTCCTACTAACTGTGTATACCTTCCAACTGTAAAGGACAACTAAGAATTAATCTTGGAAAGCCACTTTAAATCAGAAAAATGGTATGCACCAGCTTGGCTTCATTTTGGGAGATTTAGGGCTAATATATGACTCAGGAAAAAAAGTTTCCACGAAATTAGACTCTGATTTCATCAGATGAGGGACACAACAGCGGTAGCAGCTCTGCCACAGACTCTGGCTGGAGCAATCAAATGCTGCAGATATGAGACAGAGGCGAGCTGCTGTGAAACTGAGGGATAATTGATACCTAATAAGTTTAAATGCTATCAGTGGTATTGTTAAATATAGTTAAATGCAGTTTATCCACTTCTAATTCAGTATTGATCCACTTCTCCTGTACACTAAGGAGGCTGAGTGTACTTGATTTTAGTGCATCGCTTCAGCATTGTTAACTGCCCTGGAACCAGTGGCACCGTTTGGAAACTGTGGTTGACCTCAGTGATATCCACTCTGATTAGCTTAATGGAAGCCCTGTGATAACTGCAGTTTCATTAGTGAAGCTCCAGCTCCTTGAGCCATGCAGCCCTGGGAAGAAGTCTCTTTCTCCTCCTTTCTTTGAACATTTGTAACCTCCAGCATGACAGAGAAAGAAAGCTCAAAAAGTGAGTCCCAAAATCTCAAGACTTCCGATCAAAAAGAAAAAAAAAAAAAAAAGCTTAAACAATTATAATTCGGTAAACCTACATGCTTCCAGTGAAACTTATTAACTTACTGCCTTTTTGCAGCCTGACTCACACACCATGACCGCCTGAGGCCAGCAGAACTGCTTCCTTCTCCCTCCCCTCTGCAGCTTTCATGCAGGAGTGGAGGAGAAAGTGTTGAAGGTGCCATAGGTCACTAGCCCTTGAGGACTGCCTGCAGCCTGGCACTGGTGATGGAGCAGTTTAAAGCTGGACCAGGTGTTTAGCCATTGCAAACAGTCTGAAATTTCCACTGCTGGGGCTTTATCTGCCATGGCAGCGGAGGAGAAGTGCTGCTCGCTTCACGTTGGCAATGGATCAAACTGTCCCCGTTTTTCCCTTTTGTGCTTTGAAACATCAGTCCTGCCGAACCCGCTATGGTAGACCCTGCCAGGGGGACATGTGGGGCCACTTGCAGAGGACAGAACCATGGTCATCACTTTGCCATATATTCACGGCTTTGAAGCTTCCTTCATTTTGGAAGCTGTGCATCAAGCCAGAGCAGAGGCAGAGCAGCAAATGTGCAAGGGATCAATCCTGCAGCCTGCCAAGCACCCTCCTGTTCTTGCTGGCAGCCATTCTCAGCACCTTGCAGGATCAGGCCCTTTCTTATGAACTGTCAAGTCATTATCGTCTTTCCCTGTTTGGCATTTAACGTCTCTTGGCAAAAGATTAATGAATTGACTGGCTTTCAACAGGTTTTATGAAGCAAGACAAGAGCATGCCAGCACAGACAGAATATTAAATGCATTCAGCAGGGAAGCCTCTCCTGCTTGTTGTGTGTCTGTGCAGCGAGTGTGTGTGTAGGCACGAAGGGCTCTGAGGGAGCTGTTGGCTCAGAATGGCAAGCAAGGGGAAAAATTGCAATAAAAGCAACATGTGGCCTTTAGCTTACTGCCTTACCTCGAATGAACCTCCATTAAAGCTGCTCTCAGCCTGCTGATTTTACACTGCCCTCCCCCCTCCCACCTTAAAGATGGTCATCGTCTATATTCACAGGATGAAAACGTATGATTTAGAGACCAGGGAATTTAAAGTATAGCACATACTTCTGGGGTTAGTTCACCCTGGTGGGAGCACCCTCACAGCCATGCCAGTGGCAATTGGGTGCATGGGCTCACTCACTCACCAGGGCTGTCTGCAAGGGCAAAGGGGCTGGGAACAAAGCAAGGTGCCCGCGTGCATTATAAAGGAGTAATTCTGCCACAGAGTACTGGTGACATTAGAAACCACCGTAGCTGAGACCTCCCCAAACCAGATTTCATGCCGTGGTACACGTCTTTCGGTTGTTGTGTTTTTAAAATATATGGATTGAGTGTTGGTTTAGGTCTTTAAAACAAACGAACCATTTTATTCAAGTAATAGCTGCGTTAGCAGTGACTGAGACTATTACACTGCTTATTTGCACGCAAGGGTAAAGTAATGGAATTTCAGGCCTGATGAGATCAAGCCAAAATGCTCTGGAGTGTTAGAGAAATTTCAGTCCTGGACCTACTTTGAACTCCATGACTCACATCCCAGATCCAGGTTTTTAATCCTCTTTAGTCGTTGGAAATAACTGGGGGAACACTCTGATTTTGGAAAGCTTAAAGAGAGGAAGCTGTAGCCTGTTGTACTAGTGTTAGAAGATCCTGACACTGAAGTGCTGAGAGCTTCAGGGAACTTCAGGTTCCCATGGATAAGAATGGGAAATAAATTTGGTCAGCATCTCACAGGTTTAGACTTATTTAGACACAGTGATGTGATGGTTTACTAATTGTTGCCTCTCCCCAAATAATATTGCTTGGTTACATTTTGAATAAAAGTTAACAGCCAGATCCTCAGCTGGAGTCAGTCAGACAAGATCCATGGGAAAATGAGGGTGAGACTTCATACCATGTCTCCAAGGCCACGTGTGTAAACCTCTCCACTCCTTGGTCTGTTCCCGTGTTTGCTCAAAGTAACCAAGAAATACAACTAGCAGTCAGGAGCAACTCTGGGAAATAGCTGGGGGACCACATGGATTACAAAAAGTGATAATCAGCATTCAGAGAGGGCTACCAAAGGGCACAGGAGCTGACTTGGCACTGCGATAACCCGTGTGAGCTAGCTGCTGCAGTGCTGGGGTGCTGTGCTGTGGGTTTGTGGGGTGACACAGCCCTTCTCTTTGCATGCATCCTACTCTGGGGCTTATAGAGGCAGAGCTCTGCTTGCTTTCCCCCAGCTGCTGCACAGGGACAGCCTCAGCAGCTGGATGGGGGCACTGCAGACTTAAACAAGCTCCAGCTTCTCATCCAGCACAGGCAGACAAGAGAGATGAGACAGAGATCCCATCCAATGTCCTTCTTTAACAGTCAGCATGGATGTGAATGACATGTGGCATGTTATGCAGGTTCTTGCTCACGTGTGCTGCCCAGAGGAGCAATCCCAAGCCACTGCTCCTGCCAACAACCCACAGCACAGGGAGGGTAGAGGAGGTCCTTTTGGGGTGTGAACACTGTTGAAAATTAGAGGCAACCTGTTTCTTTTGGTGTTAATAGTGAAGTGTGCCACTCTGAACTGGAGCTGGGCTTGGAGGGATCGCTCCCATCCAGCTGTGCTCCTGAGGCCAGCTATACTGTGTTGAATATGGTTGTCTTAAATCCTCCAGCAAAAACATATTTAGCATGAGGGATCCTTCTTGACAGTCTCAGGATAGATGTAAGATGGAGCAGAGCCTGAAAGACACTTTTTTATTTACTTCACATGGGCTGTCCTGGAATGAGACTGCGTCATCAAGTGAGGGTCCCCTCCCTCCCTCCCTCCCTCTTTGCAGACAGGTATGGGACTGCAGGCTGCCACACAGCTAGCCAAATGCTCCATATACATACAAACCATTACATTCCCTTGCCTAGGGTTCATCTGACAGTCATTTTGCAAGCGGTTTGCTTTGATACGACATCATGATCAGCATGTTCTAACTAGAACGGTGACATTGTTCCACACCTTGAACCACCCACATGTATATCACCACAGCCTCGCCAGATGCAATAGCCTTGTACAGGCAGGAGTTTCCCAGGAGGAAAAAAAAATAAAATGATTGATCCTCCTTAAGGAGCTTGCAACACTATGTTTTCTATTGTGCCTTTGACATCTTCTGCCATTGCTACTGTGGCCCTAAAGTGGGGCCTTTAATGGCACCGGAGAAATGAATACTAGGCACATTAGAGCTTGGGCAATAATTGCGACAAAATTGCACCAGCAACAAGCAGGAATGCCATGAGTTACAGCTTTTGTAATGTTTATCCAGCTACAAATTCTCCACAATTGTCCTAAACCTCTATTTGTACCTATATACATTTAGGATTGCATTAGTGCAGCAGTGTTTTTTTAAGCCAGCAATGGCACTGGGGTACATCAACACACATGCACACTAAGAATTTGGAGTAAGCCTTTGTTTTCTGGAGTTTCAAGACCAGAGGGATTTCCACACTCAACAATGGAAAGCACGCTGCATATTTAATAGCAGCTTGGATTTTTGCTTACTTATTTATTTGCAATCAGTTCACTTCTCGGAGGCTCTTTAGCAGGAGGGCTGGCGCTCAGAGCTTGCACACTTCAGCAATGAGTGGCAATGACTACGCTGCTTGGAAATGCCAAAGCCCACTTTTGGTACCCAGCAAGCCTGGGTGCTCTGCATGGGGGAGAAATATGCAGGCATTTATTTGCATGCACAATCCTCTCTGAGATATTTGTTGGGGGGATTAAGGGACAAACCAACAGCTTCAACAGCCTTCAAAAATATTCCCTTCCTATGCCACCAGACAGGATGCACAAACGAGGTCCCAGCAACAGTGCAGGTAAGCGCAGGGGCTATCACCCAGGTCTGGAAGGCTGTGCTCCCCAAGACCCCAGCTCCCTGCCTGGCAGAGTGTGCAGGAGGTGTCACCATGCGGCAGCCCAAATGGGTATTTAGTCAGCAAGCAGAAGAAGAGGGGAAGAGAGAGAATTCTTTGGCTTACACACGCACATCTGCAGCGCGTCAGTGTTTCAAAAGCACAGTTTAAGGGCGCATGCGATCTCTGCAAAATGAATGGCTGTTCTCAGCCAGGGAGGCTAAGTGAACCTGCGCGAGTGACAGATTTATATGTCACCGCATTAGCGGATAAACCAACAGTTTAAATGCAGCTTACGTACTTTGCGTGAAGCATTTCTAAAGGCTGGTTCACACCCATCCACGCAGGGTTAAGTGACACAGTAAAGAGATGCCCGCACTGCATGAATTCACAGCCTCACACCAGCTTTGTTTTTTGCCATGCTGGACTGTGAGGCTCTTTCATTACCTGCAGCTTTGCATCCCCACTGAGCCCCCAGCTGACAGAAGTGCCCTGGGCATGCCCCACACCCCCGTCTCCCATCAGACTTGGAAGCATTGATGCTTAGGAGATGCTTATGGCTATCACCAGAAATCCCACCAGCGACCTCTTTTGTGTAAGAAAGAGTGGTGGTCCCCAGCCCCACTGCAGAAAAGAGGCAGGGATCCATCTCAGACAGGGAGGTTTCCTCCTCAGCCATGTCAGCTGAATGTAGCATCTTCAAGCAAAAGGCTTCTTGGCATTCAGATATGCTGCTTTAAAAAGAGGACACTTGCAGTGGTAAAGTTTACACAGATCTGTATGAAGTGGACTCCCCCTATGCCCTCCTGAAACATAAAAGATCATTCTGAAAGGTGCTGTAAAACCTTTGTGTGAAGCAAGATCTGAAACAATTTTTAGGTTTCTGAGAAACCAAACTAACTTCAGGGTGGGGAGAGAACTGTAGCCAAGGGACTTATTGGACTGGTTTCAACAGTATTCCTTGAAAACACATGAAGAAGCAGGAGCGTGTAAGTGTGTGTACACATACATATACATCTCTTTCCATTCCTTCCAACAGCTTTTCCTGCTCATCCTCTCCCTTAATTGAGATTTTTAGCTCTGACAGTGGATCACAGCAGTAATTATTTTCTTGATCTCTTGCCACACACTCTCTTTCATCTAAACTATTTCACCCACTCACTTTTGTGTAACTAAATGAGACACAGCAAACATGTGAGCAGTGCATTCACACCGCAGAGGGAACAGGAAAATTCAAATTGGGGCAGGCGCTGTCTCCAGGTTTGAAGGACTCCATGGAAAGTGCCTTTTGGGCCTTAGACAGCTTCTTCTCCAACTGTAATTTATTTTTCCCTTATACAAAAGTCTGTGTTTCCAATCCTCATCATGCCAGAACATTTCATGGTATTTAGATTGAGCCCAGATATTCCCTTCAAATCACTGGGAGAGGCTCAGAAGAGGCTCCTGACCTCTAGAGTTTGATACAGGCATCTCCTGGCATATTTCTTGCTCCTTTAACCTGGGTAATCTGTCCAAAATAACTGCCACTGATTCATTTCTGTTTTCAGTGAAACAGTGTTTTTGTTCTTTCTGGTGGGAAAAAATGTTTTGTCAGAAATATTTTGACTTTATTTCCAAATTGTGAAGCACTTGCTTGCTCCTTTCTGTAATTATTCTGCATTTTTCATGTGTCAGGGAGAACACTGAAATGAAAGGGATGCACTGCTCTTGGCAAACCTCATCTCCTTTCCCCATTGTTTCTTTTCCGTAGCTGAGGGAGGAATATATCATTTTGTTCAAGAAGGGAAAATTCCAGCTATTCTCAGTGCTGTGAACTTTGGGAGTTCAACGACATGCAATTGCTGTTCTTGCCAGTGCAACAGGACACCAGCTCAGCTGCATTTTTGGCTCAGTCCCATGCTTTCTAGGAACCACAGCACAGCACCACCACTGATCAGGAGCACGAGCGAAGGGACAGAATCCTCCTGTTCCATCACCCTGCCCCTTTCTTACACCTGCACTGAAGCAAAGTTTTAAAAAGCAATGAAACAGCACATACACAGATCAGGGACTGCAATACTGCCGATCTCCTGGGGTTGTTGCAGAAACCCTCCTTGTGCTGCACTTCAGCTCCCTGGCTTTGCTTGTGCACTCTGAAGTTGGCACCTTGGCTCCCCAGCTCCTGACACCTGTGCATGCTAACACTTGTGCTTGCTCTCTAAGCAGTTCAACACCTGCAGCATGCTCAGACATTGCTGCTTGCCCTTTCAAAACCCCTCCAGGGGTCATCTGTAGTTGTTAAATGTTTTTCTTCCTCCGTTCCACTTTGTGTCCCCAGTGAGTGGTAATGACAGAAACCAGAACTGAGTTCTAACCTTTGATATTCCTAGTGTGTGCTTTTCAGCTGTGGCTTTCTCAAATGTGAACAACAGCAACCGAAACTTCCATTTCTGTAAACCTATTACCAGACCTCACAAGCAACAAGTCTATTAAAGCATGGGAAGTTTTCACCAGTGGTAATTCTTTAAATGCAGTCGCTAAATACTGGCTATAATGGGAAAGCAACAGGTCTGAGACTTGTTGTTAGACTGACATCTGTCACCATCTTCTTTATTTATTTTTTTTATTTACTATGCTATTGGGGAAAAAATGAATAAGTGCACATTTAAAGGAACAAAGAGAAATGAAGGAAGGAAGGAAAGAAAAAGAAAGAAAAAAGAAGAAGAAAAGAAAGACAGGAAGAAAGACAGAAATAAAGAAAGAGAAAGAAAGAGAGAAAGACGGGAAGAAAAAGAAAAAGAAAAAAAGAAAAAGAAAAAGAAAAAGAAAAAGAAAAAGAAAAAGAAAAAGAAAAAGAAAAAGAAAAAGAAAAAGAAAGAAAAAGGCTGACAGTTCAGAGAATGAAAATGCCTTCCATTTCATATGGGTATTGTTAAAAGTGTCGCTTGTAGACTCAGGAGTTGTCACTCCTGATGTTATTTGGGATTTTCACTGTTTTATTCAATTATAGGCTTGTTCATATGAACTCAGGAAAATTAAGCCTGGGAATTGAAGGATTCTAAGGGAATGCAGTGGGAGGGAAGTTCAGGTAGATTGCTGAAGCCACAGATGACTACTGGATTCAGAATTCAACTGTTTCAATTTTGTTTAATATCATAAACTGACTTTTATAGAGCCATAAAGAGCAGATCAGACAGCACTAGCAAGTGTGTCGTGGGCAGCACAGGCAGTCTGTGGGAAGTCATGAGGGCTTGTGGAAACTGCTTCCTGCAAAATGACTGAAATTAGCAGAGTGAAACCAGGTGAGGTTCCAGGCTCACGACCAGCATCACCTTGGTTCTGGTGGCCTGGCATGCCTTAAGGAACATAATTGCCTTCAATGGAGTTATAATGTTACTACACGGGTTATTAAGTGAAAAGGGAAATTAGCTGTATTATTATAAAGCTTCTTTGTGATGATACAACTATTTTGCATTACCTTGCTGGGAAAGTAAACAACTTCCTTAGCAATACAAGCCCACCAGTAGCACGACTGAGAAAAAATAGGATCTGAAAAGCCATGGTTATTTAACCTGTGTGGTTCTCCCACCTCCAGCTCCAGCTCCTTGACACCAAAGTGAGTGCAAAAATTCCCCACTACACAGGCAGGAAAGCAGGAAAATAAGAGGATGTTTCTCAAGCTGCTAAACAAGATGTTAGCAATGTTTCTTAAAACCAAATTTCTTTACATGTGGACTTGCTTGGTATGAATTAAACTGATGGAGTGCCAAGGCAGCCCAGGTGATCCTTAGCAAAACTGTTAACTGGGGGGAGGGAAAAAAAAAAAAAAAAGCAACCTCCACCATCTGCCCTACACATCGAGCTGCAGAAACAGACAGGAAGACTTAACCATCTTAAAAAGGACAGCTTTCCTGAGTGCATACACTTAGCCTGGACTGAAGCCACCTGCTCAGAAAAGTGTGCCACCGTACAGTGTGTGAACGCTGGTGGTGTGTGCAGGAGCTTGTGGTTTTTGCTCCCTGACCCAGAATCATGCTGTTACATAAAGCCTGGGATTATCAATAACCTCACATTACAAACCAGCTCCTGTTCAACTCATTAAAGGATTGTGTCTCTGCCTGTTCTGACTCATTTAGCCTCTTTGGCATTCTTTCTGTTAATGAAGATAGCAATTCATTACTCTGCGCTAGCTGAAACACCCAGAGGTTAACGCAGTTTTCCCTTCACAAACAATTCCCTTACAACAGTATTGCTGCAGCTCAATCTTCATTGGCAAAACAGGCTTCATGCCAGCAAATGGCCAGATATTCCAACCTCAAATGATTGCTCCTGAAATTATGGCTACATGCATCCGAAGTACCCAGACCTGGAGCAAACTAGCAGGCTTCCACCACACTTGGCACGAGCTCAGCTCCCTGGCGTTATCACGTATGACATTACATCACCGCCTTGCGATGAAACATATAATCAGGAACCCAGAAGATGACTCTCTCTAGGGGTTTTGGAAGAACCAGTTTTTAGGGATAAGAAGCTGAGATGTGACCTTGTTTCTTTAAGCTTTACACTGAACTGAAACAACTTTTCCCTAAGAAGATTCGTAATATTGCCCTTTTCTTCTTTAACGACCAATTTGACCAGTGGAATTAGCAAAAATTCTGCAGGAATTCTTCCTTGGAAATCCAGGAATTGCTTGAGCTGGTTCTTGTGTCTCACAGCTCTTGTGCAACCTGCTGCCTTTTGTAGGCCCACGCTCTTTTCCCTCCCAGCAGCTCATCCTGCACAATCCACAGCAAAAGCTGCAAGTCCACTGCGCAGACTGGAAGACTCCTCTCAGGTTTTATCTTTTTTTTTTAATGACCTCAGTCAAGGTCAATTCAACCGAACTTGTAGGTATAAAATTCCTTGGTGTTAGTCAGTGCTCCATGGGTTTAAATCCCATGTTTCCAGACAGAAAATGATACCTCTTTATGGCCAGTTTCACCTGAAGACATGCTGGAGACAGTTTTGAGGGAAAGGCATTTTACTGGCTGAATAATTGTCACTCTAAACAGGTGAATTTCCAGGTCCAAAACCAGAGTAAATCAATGGGAACTAAACAAAATCCTCCAGAAGTCATCCAGAGTTAGAGGCTTTGGATGGAACCATGGCTGAAACTTAAGGAAAAAAAAAAAAGGGGGGGGTGGGAGAGGTGGGGGGGGAGAAGAAAAATAGAAGGAACAAGAAGAAGAGAAAAATAAGGGGCAATAAAATTCTTATTTATTTAATTATTTTTTTATATAAAGCTATAGGACTGCAGGCAAAACCAAGGAAAATTATGTTGCTCTTCCTGTGGAAAAATTATGAAATTCAGATTGAGAGTGTGTTCTGATCTGTCTGAGGTTGGCATTTTAATGGGGTTGGCTTCTCCAAGGCAGCCTATTACAGCCCCATTCAATAGTTCTAACCATTGTGGAAAAATGCCATGTGCCAACAGCTATTTTCCACAATTTTCTTCAGAAAATCTGAAAGAAATGCAGAAAATTGATTTGCAGCCCTGGCAAAGAGATAGAGAAACAGTAGCACAAGGCTGCAGGCCAGTAATTTATGTTTCGAATGTCACTGAATGCTTTGCCTATAATTTCAAGGGAGAATGATAATAATTAAAAGCACAAACTCTCCAGTCATTTCTTACAAGGGAAAAAGCTGGAAGTTGTAAGTGTAGGGATTTCTTTAAGTGCTTAACTTTTCCAGTGGAGTTTCAAAAATTAAATATAGTAATAATATCTGTCATCCAAAAATTATCCCAAAGTGCTTTCCAATGTAGACAGGGGAAGCACTTCAGGCCCCGCTGAGATGCAGCGGATGAGACGTGGCGGCTGTATGACAGCAGGCAGCCCCAGCAGGGGTCTCCAGGACACACCGCCACTGCTGCTGCTGGCATTGGGAGGGCTCAGGAGCCACAAAGTGTCCCCATCTGGCACTGGGAAGGGCGAGGAGACACCTGAGATAGGCAAGAATGAAGATCCTGCACGGTGGACAGCCCCAGTGAACGTGACATCTCATATTGGGTCTGGCTCATCTGGGTTTTGGGTGCCTTGCCCAGTGCTGTGTTGCATCAAGAAATGAACTCTCCATGAGGAAGCAACCTGTAGGTAATGTGGATGTACAGAGCCATCAGGGAGGCAAGACCGCACAGCAGAGTGCGGAGCAGACAGCTCTGTTTGTTTCTCACTTGAAGTTCCTGAGTTGAAAGGATGGCCTCTATGAACAACAGTGGCTCCAATCTAATGCCAGGGGTACTTCCTTGGAGTGTATCTTCACTATGAAGTGGATACTTACGGGGTAACTGTGTCTAATCCAAGACCAGCCATCTCCTGGCCTGTTTCCGCAGCTAATAGTGATACTGAAAGGATATTCAGCTCCAATTCAGCTCAATTCAGTTGCATCCTACTTGTTTAGTGATGAATCACTAGGAATCACTGCAGCAGTATTGCTACATGTATGTATACATTCACATTTCTGCTGCAGCGTATGGTCTGGTGGTTTGGGATAAGATGGGCTTTAAGGTCACTTCCAAGCCAAGCCATTCTGTGATTCTGTGCTGATCCACCAGACAGTGTTTCATGCTGATTACAAACAGGACTTGAATTAAGACAGAGTATGGTAAATTTGTATACCAATGCTGCCCCAAAATGCTTTTTCTTCCTCCAGAATCTAAATCTTCATTAAAAATAATAATAATCTTAAACCTGACCTATGCTTGCCTGAGTTTGAAAAGAGCCTGAAGAGGAATAAATAAATAATTAAATCACACGTTCATCTCAGTCAGATATTAACTCACTTTGTTTCTCAGCAGCACGTGTAAGAAAGTAGAGGGTGATCTCACAAAGTGCTGTGCTGACTTGTTACTCAGAATTTCCCACCAGAAACATTCAGAAGGAAAATTATCCCTAGGGATCGTGCTTTGAAGTTCCCAGCAGCTTCCCTGGATACAGCTAGCCTCCTGGAGGGGTAACAACAGCAAAAAGCCCAGTGGAATGCGAAGAGCATGGAAAAGGATATCTGAGTCTCCATCCTACATGTTACCACGGTGTTGTTGTGCCTTGTTGGACACAGTAATCCAACTCAGACTCATAAATACTTAGTACAAAGTAGATGATCCTACCCGGGGCAAGGCATGTTGTGCATTCTTGGAGCTGCTACACTCCTGAGAAGCAGCCTTTAGTACTGGTTTTTGGTTGCACAAACACAATTACCCACACTACTGATTTAAACGAAGGGCAGAATTTGACCCTGAAGCCTTGTTAGTTGCATGTAGTGTCAGAAAGGCCTTGACCACCGGGCCTATGCTTCAAACCCCATTATGGTATGTTATCATGTAATAAATATGTGATTAATGATTACTAAGCACCAATTAATGAAAGGTTTTCATGCTTTTTCTATTTTATATTACTGCATAGAATCTGAACCGTGGATAATTAAATGCTACATAAAATATTCCAATACTAGCGATCCTGGGAGCATCTTTCTGAACACTTGGCAACCTTGTAATGGCTTGTCATTAACAAGCATGCCCTAATGTGACATTCCACTTTAGCAGCCTCTCTGAGAAGGTCTTTTTTTTTTTTTTTTTTTTTTTTTCCTACTGCAGCAAGGAGATGAAGCCTGGGTTATCCAGAAGAAGCAGGTGTTGCAGCGTTGCTCCCTGCGGAGGCTATTTCAATACCCAGACATCATTAGCACTGAGATACAGTACGTTGTAGTACAGTAAATGCGTCACGTTGCACTGGCTTCCATGGTACTCCGGTGCATCCTGCAATGTATCACTGCAGGCTTCTGTCAGCAAAGGTTGTTTGAAAGGGAGGGACTCGGCCCTGTAAGCAGGAGCTGCAGAGCAAAGGGGAAGATGGCGAACTTTTCCTTTTTTCTTTCTGCCCCCTTTTAGAGGCATTGTCTTCTTTTCACATGCCTGGCATAGAAATAAATGAGAACTATTCCAAACTCAGGTATCACTGCGTCCAACTTAGTAATTGTATAAACAGCTATTTTAATTGAAAAAAGAATTATAAGTACTACTGTGCTATGGCTACATCTCTGATGTCACACTGGTGCTCCAGTGGAGTCACCAGGGCAGGATCTGTCCCAGTCATCACTCTGCACTGCAGCTGGCTGATGATACCTTGTCTGCATAGGTAACATTTTACTGGGGTGGAGGTGGTTGGGATGTGGAAGTCGGACAGACTGTGCTAATTCTGAGGACCTGCAAGGTTCTTCAGCTCCTTCTCCCCAGCAAATCTGCCCCAGTTTTACAGCAGACATCCACCTGAGGATGACAGGATAATTCCAGTGGGAAAGGACCTCAGGAGGGTGTGCTAGGTCAGACCTGGTTATCGAGGACCTCAGAAGGGTCTACTAGGTTAGACTTGGTTATCGAGGACCACAGACGGAGGCACCACAGCTTCCCTCAGCAATCTGCTCCACTGCCCGTCTCTGCTCCTGGAGAAAGGGATCCTGGTGGCAGGTTGTCCTGCTGCCCATGAGCATGCAGAGCAAGTAGAAATTACATCCTGAGAGGGTACAGAATGGTGGAGCATGGAAAGCAATTACTGAGATTGTTTGAGATAAAACCGAAGTGAGCTAGAGGGGTTTGGCTACACCACTGTCTCCAATTACACCTAGCAAGGCCAACCTGGTCTAGCCTTACACCAGAAGCTGGTCCCCATGCTTGCTTTTGGTAACAGCCCCCTGTAGCTTAATATTTGACTGCTTTGGTTAAAATAACTGCTTTATTATTTGACTCACTCTCTCAAGCTGCCTCCTCTTTCATCACTGAACCTAATTCCACTCATTTTTAGACCCCTGAATAATATCATTTCAAGTCTCAGCTGAAAAGAAACAGTCAAGTCCCTGCCCTGAATTAAGCTGGGTTTGTGCAGCCTTGCTGCACCATACTTTGGTTCGGTAAAATCTGATATCAGCAGGACAGGAGGTACCAGGTAATTGGACTGTGCCTGATGGGGTAGGACAGTGTTGCTAATACAGCAAGGAGGAGAACACAAGCCTTTGTTACACAGAGTAAAAACAGGTAGAAACAGGTACCTGTAATGAAGCAGCAGCAAACAAAATTCTGCTTCCAGCTCAGATTCTGCTTCCAGCTCCATGGCTGTAAATCTACAGTGAAAATCTAGAGTGAGAGCAGGGCCCTGCAGGCACCCAGCCAGCTAATGGAGAAATCTGAATTACTCTAACCAGCATCTGTTTCGGTGGGAGCATGAGCTGCCTTGGTGTTGTTAGCATGAGTTGCAGTTTACACAGCACAGTGCGTTTCAATTTTATAATCAGGTTTGGGTTTGAGTGTGGGACTCCCGTAATACAAGAGGAGAATTTTATCTAAACCGATTTACCTATCCCTAACAATTTCACCTGTCTGGTCTCAAATGCTGCGTGGAGATTCACTAGTGGTTCTGCCTGCGTATTTACAGGAGATGTCTTTTTAATCTCCTTAGCAATTTCTTTATTATTGGAGGATGGGAAAAAGGCTGGCTGAGCAAAGGCAGAGGCGTGGCCCCTGTGTCTTAATAAAAAAAAAATCCTTTGGGGTTGGCCTAGAGCTTCTGCTTCTATTGCCATGGGAGAGCCCCAGATTAATTCCTGTTCCAGTTCTTGGTTCAGAGGGCCAGCAGCAGTGGGACATAGTGATGCAGTGGTTTCAGGCATTGTACCTAGGGGGTGCAAGGGGCTTAGGGTTCTTTGGGGAGCACCCGAGTTGTCCTCAGATTTATCAAGCAAAAGGCATCTAATGTGACACACCCCACTGCCACAGCGAGGCAAAATGTGGGAAATTCAACAACATATTATTTGCTGGAAAGAATTTTTTTTTTTTTTTTAAATGTGGCTCTCAGTGAAAACCACGTTTATAAAATTTCAAACAATGTATGTTTTGTGGTTGTTGGGCCCCAGCACAGCACTCCTCACGGAGCTTTAAATCATTTCGTATGAATGCAAAAGCCCTCTCCGCTTTGCTGAATCGA
Source organism: Anas acuta (assembly GCF_963932015.1). Lineage (NCBI taxonomy): Eukaryota > Metazoa > Chordata > Aves > Anseriformes > Anatidae > Anas > Anas acuta. Next base: position 6,085,962 of record NC_088994.1, read on the forward strand.
GAGATATCCAAAAAAGCCTGAATGTGAAAAGAAAAGTAACAGCTGAAAATTCCAGCCAGCGGGTTCGAGTTTTCCACGGCCTGTTTGCTTTGGCCTGCCCCTGCCATTCCTTTCTTTCTTTCTTTAGAAGTGTGAAACGGGTTGGTTGCTGGTATTTGCTCTGTGGTCTGTGCTAACTGTTCCATCTGTGTAAACTCTGACTTGCCAGCCTGGGAGTTTAACAACACTTTCCCTTCAGCTGGAAGGAAAATGAAAGTCCCGTTAAGTGGCACTTTGAAGCTTTGCAAAACACACAGCGAGGAGTTTGAACGAAGAGCGGGAAGGCCTGCGCCCGCCTGCATCCCCGCCTGGCCGTCAGCTCGGGTAGGCCTCGGTTTCGGGAGCTGCAGGCCCAAGGCACCTCCAGACATGCTCAAAAGTGCTTCAGCAAGCTCAGGACCTGCAGCCTACAGAAGTGCAACGAGAGCCATGTAGCCAAGTCCCCTGCATTTCTAATAGGGATGTCTGTGTGACTTGTTACCAAGATTCTGATCTGTGAAAGTATTTGGGATCCAAAATGACCTATTAGGCTCCCAAGTAGGGGTTAAATGTCTAAATATCTCAATGGGCCCAGTTTCCAGCTGGTGTCACACATCGTAATTGCTGAATTACTCATCCTAGATGTCCTGATTAGTCCCCCGATGAACCTGTTTACCCCCTGCTCATCCAGATCAGCTGTGCCCAATGTGGTCAAATTTGGTTGCTTTCGATTTTTAGGGTCAGGACTATGCCTGTTTCTGGTCTGTCATTCAGGTCACTACAATAATTGATATTTTATGTCTGTGGATTGCCAAGCTGTGCTTTAAATATGAGTCCAGTGACCAGATAAATTCTGCATAGCTGTGTCCTGGGGAGTGTATGCTGAGGATCAGCCAGCCCCGGAGCCCCGTTGGTGGGACAGAGGACAGGCTTACCCTGCCCCATCAGACAGGGCTTGAAGGAGGACTTATCCATCCTGGCAGGGCTCCGAATCCATCTCCATCAGTGCTGGGCCAGTTTTAATCTGGAGTTAAACCTGGCTTAGTCCTTGTTTAAAAATAAATTTTAAAAAAATTAAACAAATCCCTGATTTATTCTGCCTTGATCTGAATGCTTTCACCCTTTTATTTACACAGAAGTGATGAGCGAAATGCTGTTCTACCTTCCCTTTTCACACTGCTGTTCTTCTGACCCATGCTGTATATTTGTCCTTCCTAGGGTTCATTGTCCCTGCCTTGAACACACTCGATAGCCCCGGGCATGTGGCCACCTTTTCCCCTTCCTCTTTTTTTTTTTTTTTTCCAAATGTTGTTTTCTTTTGTTTCCTGACAGCGTGTGTAGCAGGGGTACATTTAAAAATGTTTATGTGCCTGAATCCTGTTATAGCTAACAAAGAAGCTGTAATGCTAACACACAAGTAATACTTCGAAAATGTGCAGTAAAATTCAGGATCAGTTAATACCAGCATAAGAGAGGGGCATATCTACTCAGAAAATCTCATTCTTGCTGAGAAAGCAGAATTCATCAGATCCTTCTAAAATAAAGTTTCAGAACATACATATGAAATCCAAGCAGCTGTTGCATTCAATTGTGTTTATTCCTAATCAAAAAATACTGTTGTTTTTGCACAGAAAATTTATAGGAGAGGGGATTGAAAATGTATCAAAGAAAACTATAGGTAACAGTGGAAGTAAATGTATTGTTGAAGACCACTCCCAATAAATAACCAGATTATTGAAAAGTATTTTTCCTGAAATTCAAATTGATCAATCACTATGCTTTTATTTATTTTTAATATACCTTTCCCTCGCTGCCTTTTCCTGTTTAAAAATCTGATTGTTTTCAAATACTTTTTACTTTGGCTGTAACATCTTATTTATGCAGAAAATGCATTGCCATTGAAAATGTCCAACCAGCTTTTTTTCTGTGAGGATTCAAGAGATCTCTTCAAGAAATATTAGCAAAATGTCTTGTCACTCAGGCTCTGCCATATGTAACCAGAAATATTTATTCTCTGAAGAAATCTCCATTGCATAATGAAGACACCTTCCATTTTTCTGCACTCAAACACATGTATCTGCCAACTTTGACCAAAGAAAGGTCACTTATTCATTTGCATAAAAGCAAATATATTTGCATAAATTAAGATCTACCTTGATCTTGAATGCATATTCTGTTTTTCTTGGTGACATGGGATAGGAGACAGCAACAACTTATAACAGTGCCTGGCTTATGTGAAATTCCACAGTGAAGTGAATGTAGATCCTTCCGTGACTCTACCTGAATGCTCACAGGTGTTAATGAGATGACAGCAGACAGCACTGCTTCTGCTCACCTCTCTCGAAGATGAGAGACTATTTCTTCCCCACTTTGCTGTGCAAAACTCTACTGAAGTCATGGAAACAAATTTATAGGTGTGCAGAGGTCCACTTTGGATGAGAATCCAGACTGAAGTAGTCAAAAATGGGTTTTGAAAAAATCTTCAGTAAATGAATGCTCCTGAGATTTTCTTACAGTACATTTCTGTTCACTGAAGTTTACCCATGGTGGAAAGGTTGTGATACATTTGGATCCTCTAACTCAATGAAGATGGCAGAGAAAATTCGAGACTCTCCTGACTTTTGGAACTTAAACATTCAAATGAATTTCATATTCCAGGAAATATCTAATAAAATCACTGCAGCTAGCATAGTTCAAATTGCTGATATATTCAGAAGAAATTTAGAGGTGTCAAAGTGAGGACATGCTGGGCCAGCCTCTGCTACTGCTCCAAAACAACAGTGGCACAAAGTCCTATGCTAGAAAGCCAAGGGGCTAGGTCATGCACTCAGGGCTGACCTCTGGCAAAACTGCTTAAGAAACCCTCTAAGCAGTTCCAGTCTAGCCCTTTAGATAAGCTGTGTGGTTACTTTCACCCTTAAATCCACTTAAACGTGAGATTTACGAAGGGATGGATCTCAAAAACAAATTCCTGCAAGGGGAAACCCACTTCCTTTTTTTTTTTTTTTCCTTCCCTCTCTTTTTGCAAAGGATTTTTTTTTTTTTAATCAAAACAACACACAACCAAAGATTGACTTTCTGCATGTGCCACCACAGGGGGTGGGTAGCAGATGGCATGGCTAGCAGTGTGTAGCCTTTCCATTTACCTGAACGCCGACCTGTTAGCTCTGAGAGAAACGACTGCTGTCAGCTCTGCTAGTCTGAGTAGGAATTGGATTGCTCACCCAGTGCCCATTGCTGTGATCTGCCCTTCTTAGGTACAGCTGCTGTCCGTGCTCACAAGCAAGACACAGGGCCAGGCCCACAGCACCAAATACCCCCTATGGCACAGGTCACTGAGATGGGTCTATGCACCAATGCAATGCCAAGAACAGGGTCTAGCTGAGCCTCATGTTAATTGCCAGCACACCAGGCATTAATGCCCAGATTACATCTAATTAACCTGTGCAAGCTGCGCTCACCAGGCAGGTGATCAGAATAGGAGACACCAGTAAGCTGTAAGAGGAATCAACAAAGTTTTTCTGGGGAATGATGGGAGAGGATTTACCTTTATTTTATTTTTAAAAATTATTTTATTTTTTCTTCTCCTCTCACTTCACTTGTGCCCCTGCTAGTTAGTTGTCATAACAACTAACTGCTAGTTGTTACGACACGCGTATGCCAAAGCACAGGAACTACCAGGGCAAAGCCGGTCACTGTGAGGCCATTCCTGAGCAGCCACCCTGCAGCTTTTGAAATCAGCAGCTGGGTGGCTTCGTGGAGGTGGCCAGTGTGGGCTTCTCCACCTGGCTGGCTGTGGTGGGCTGTGGGACAGCTGGGACAACCCTCCCTGCTGCCCCTTTCTGGCTCTGCTGGGCCCATGCTGCCTCATAGGCGGGCTGGTCTGCGGGCAGCTGTGTCAGGCACGGCTCGGTGGAAGGTTTTGCAGAAGTACAGAGCCGTGATGGTGATGACATGACAAATGAAAGCAAAGCAGCTCTTGGCTTAGGCACTGAAGCTGTTTATTACCTGCAGCTGTGACAGGCTTCAGGGGCGTTGTCTGGTGGTTAACAGCGCAGGTTGCAGAGCTGAGAAAAGGAGGGGAGCAGACTTTTTGTGCCAGAGTTTGGCCTTCCTGAGAGGAAGGCCTGATTCTGATTTGACCTGGAGCAAAGTGGGAGAAGTCCTAGCAGATCCATGGAGAACTTGGCTCCTTGTTTCTAGAAACACTGCTCCAGCAGGAGTGAGCTGCTGGTAGCCCTGCACCTGCATGAAAGAATTGTGGGATCCACCCCATCCACCACAGGCAGCATTAAGCAGTGGGGCTGTAAGAAAGGGACAGCTCATAAGCTCAAACCTTTGATGCTATCAAGTAGATGCATTTCTGTTTCAGTATTCAACAGGTGCTTTTGGAAGGCTGAAATAGTGATTTGGGGGTTGCAGCTGGACTGGACATAGCACAGTGAAATCCTTGTTGGTACTAAGCTGACATAATTAAACAAAATGAACAGCGTGTTTATTTTATTGTAATCTTGTAACAGCAGCGATGACTTCAGTGTGGGGTCTTTTCTCAGCACGAAAGATGAGCTGAGGGTTGACAGTCCCTAGGGTGCCGATCACTCCAAGGCAGTCATGAAGACGTGGAGCCTTTTAAAAGGATTCCTTGCTGCCTGCCAAGGTTCAGAGGGAACGGTCCCAGAAGTCCTAGGCATGGCCCTCTGTCACCCAATGCATTGCCTCCCAGGCAAAACTGTTTTCTTCTGGCATTTTTAGCAGCATGCCTGTTCTCATTGCAAGTTTGCTTCCGCTGTGGTTTTGTAGCATGTTGCCTTCCATGCTGGTAGGGCCAACAGAAGGGGAAGTAGGTGGGGAAATGCCACTCCTGTTCCTCTGCCAAAAGCAGAGGAGAACTCTGCCTTCTATCTTTAGCTGGGGGGAAGCAGCATTCCCTCCTGCTTCCCTTTCCTGTGCTGCTGCAGGGAGGGTTCCCAGTGCTTTGGGCCACTTCAGCTGGATGACAGGAGGAGCAGGTGGCTGTTGGGCAGCTTGGGGACACTCGGAACTTCTCCTTCTGTGTGCCTGCCCTTGCCCGAGTCTCAGGGGTTTTGCGCCAAAGTGCATACAATAAGAATCAGGCCCGGGGAAATGCACAGACACTTAAAACTTAATTTAATAAAACTGCCATTGCACGACAGTAAAAAGAAAAAGACATTAAAAAGAATGTTTTCATGATTTTGAAGGCAGCAGGAACATTTTGGCACCTCTGTGGTCCATAGCATGTTGCCCTGGTATATTTATTGAGTCACTATGGTGATGTGTTAGCTCCTGGCTAAATACTTATCAGACAAATATCCCATAATGCAGAAACATCAAGTCATTATCAGAACTTGGAAGAAGAAACTAAAACCAAACTAAACACAAAATAAAGCAATATTCTACAAACAAGTGATCTGTCTGATGCTAGTCTTCTGCTAGAGGCATCTCCATTAAGTTCTGGTGACAGCAGATGGAAGACGGGACACACAGAGGCCTCTAGGAAAGCTCCTTCTAGCCTGTGCTAAAGTTGCTTTTAACTACAATTACAAAGTCAATTAGAAAATCATTTCAGCACTAATGAAACAACGAATGATTGATGCTTAATGGGCTTGGCAGGCAAGCCAGCCCAGTAAATACAGCTGAACAAAAAAAGGCAATTCAAAGTTAAAAGATGTCAAAAGTTTGGGATTTTATGTGTATGTGTGTGCATATATACGTATATATATATATATATTATATATATGCTTTCCAAGTTAAAAGCATTTCAGTTTGGGCTTGCAAATGAAAAAACCTTTAAAGACAGCTGAGTTCATACCTCCATCTGCTGATGCTGTGGAACCCCAAATGGGAGCAGGCTGGCACATCCAGGTCCACATCCCTGCTGGATTTGGAGCGCCTCATAGTCTAGATCAGATCAAAGGTGGTTTTTATCCTCTTCTCCAGGTAGAAGTGTGCTCAGTGCAGGACTAGTGGTGAAGAAAGCATAAAAACATATCTACATATGGGCATATTTCTATCGCTCTTATGTCCTGGATGTCCTGTCCTGGATCTCCTTTCTACATGTAATTGCAGACCTGGAAAGATACGATTTAACTGCAAAATCGCAGTAGATATTGCAAATGGACAGATTGAAACATTTATTTATTTAAGATTGCTTAAAGCATCCTTTCACTCACCAGAAGACCCTTTATTATTATTATTATTACTTTATTTATTTTAATCCAGGCATATGTGGGCTGTATTTTACAAATGTTACAGGCTTAAGCTGCCCTGAGAACACACCACCTTCCTTACTCCTGGGACCCACGGGCCGGGTTTTCTCATAATGTGTTTGGTCTGTCTCTGGAGAGGCTGCTGTAAAATGATTGCTGAGTCCATCTCCAGTTCACTCCTCCTAATTAAACACCTCTGGTTCAGTGCTCTCTCTCTCTCTTATTTTTTTCTTTTCTTTTCTTTTTTTTTTTTTTTTTTGGCTAGATCCAAGAGGATATTATTTTTAGCTCTGGAGGGTTAAAGGGGAAGGGAATTGTGCCAGAATCAGGTTGTTAGGAGATGGGGAGAGAGGAAAAAATGCTGGGGGTGGGGGAGATCTGCAATGATTAAAATTCCATCTAATAATAAGACAGAAAGCTCTGGTGCATGGGCCCGGCCTAAATTAAGCTCCTGAATTAGGAGTGCTTTCCAAAAATTCCTCTCTAGACAATTTAATTAGGCGACAGGTATTTCCGGAGTCACGCGGTGGTTCCATTTGGCAGTAAATAAAGACTCCAAGAATTTTTACCCTAGAATCCAATGAAGCGAACAAAACAAAACGTTCAGCAGGAGACAGAGCGGCGTGTTGGGAAACTGGCCCGGCTCAGCGCCGTGGGCACACTGTCGGCAGCATCCCCTCCACCCCCTGCCCAGCTCCGGTAATAAATGGCATACCGGCACAATCCCGATTAGGGGGCCAGGAGGTTAATCTCGAGGTCGCTGTCTGATAGAGTCCATATCCCCTCACCGCATGTCGCAACCTATTGATAATCTTGGGGCTTGCTATTATTTAGTGTCAGGGCTGGATTGAGGTGTACACTCTGTAGCCCTGGCACAAACGATGTGATCCATCTCAGTCAGATTTGCTCTTTCCATATGCTGCTTGCCCTCACTGGCCCCCTCCCTCTCTGGTGCAGGGATGAGGGATGCAGGATCCCCAGCCCCGCACTGACAAAGCCCAGGAGAGGTGAGGTCCTCATGTTGGACAGTCTGCAGGAGGGGAAGGAAAGGGGCTGGAACTGCAAGAAAACCCTCTTGCTAGCCCAAACGATCAAACCATTTATCTTTCATTTATAAATATTAATAATAAAAGAAATAATAAAGCCAATGATTTCATTTCTTGGTGTAAGCGATCTTTTTAGCTCATAAAAGCAAGATGTATGCATCTCCATACAAAAGATCCACCCAGACTTTGCTATGCTGAAGAACATGTAGTGACACAAGTTGTGACTTTTACCTGAAATGTATCGCTGTTATTTCCTCAGGCACAAGTATGACTGTAACACAGTAGGACTACTGATAGGAAAATTGGGATTTTCCAAATATCCCAGAAAATATTCCTTCTAGCTACACTGATTTTTCAATTTTCCTTAATACCACTTCAATTTCTTGGAAATATTACGTGTGAAAATATTCTTTAGATTTCCTTGAAGTGGCAAATAGAGAAATTAAACACAGGACCTGTCAAAGGAGTGCCTGAGCCATAGGCACCCAGCTTCCACGGGTCTGTGTGGCATCATGAAGTGGCATCATGAAGTGACATCAGGAGTCCTTGCTGGAGAGCAATGTCTTCATCGGTAGCATTCCAGGCATCAAGGGCTGGTTGGACAAATAGGCTGAACAACACGACTCCAAGACAAGCAAGCAGAATGAGAGGAAACTTGGAAAATTCTAGTATCACTAGCTAATTCCTAAATATTTTTAATGTGTGACAGTCAACTCAGTGCCCATGGGAGGAGCGTTTGTTTCTCATGTGGGTGTTCTAACCTTTAGCAAACACAGTCTCTAGTAACTACTAGCTATTGCCAGGAAGAATTGTCTAATGCTTCTGGAAATGGCATGGGTTTGCACTCCTCGAGCCAGGCATCTTGGCCTCCGAGCAGTCCTCTGCCTTGCTTCTTGAGCCGGTGTCTGAGTGTCCAGATTAGGAGGATGCTGGTGTTAAAGCATCAAGTCTTGCACCAGGATGGAAGAACAACAAGTACTTCATTTCATTCCTGTTTTTAGAGAACTTTGAAGTTATTTAAATGCATCTGTGTTCCCATTTAATATGTAATAATGATTTCATTCAAATCTGAAGGGATTCCTCTAGAGGCAAGAGTTATTATCCCACATTAATTAAATATCCATTGATTCCTAAAACAAAGGAAAACACTCATGCTTATTGAGATTGTACTGTGATATTCAATGCAACGTGGATCTATTGTATGGTTTAATCCTCTGCAAATTTGCACTTAATAAGGGATAGTTAATATACAACAAAAGATTCATTAAACAAATGTAATCAGATGCCAAAAGAATCAGTGGAAATGGGGAAAAGGTGAATTGATGGTTAGTTTAAAATCAGACTAGACAGAGCTCTAGCCGCTGAATTCAAAGACACTTTGTATTTGAAATCACGTGGAGCAGTTCCAGCTCCATACTTCTGCACAGAAAACCACTTTGTACTGCACATGGGATGCTGTGGTGACCCTTACAGACCATGCTACTGTGGAATGAATCTTATTTCAATTGCTTTATATGATAAAACAGCTCCTTTGTTCTGCCTGCAACACCTAACTTTCCCAGTGCTTTGTATAAGGTCAGCTCATCTGACACATTAAGGGAGCCCTAACCCAAGTCAGCAAGCCCAGAACAAGTTGCTGCCTTGATTAACTTGATTTTCTTCTGTACATCCACCCCTTAGACCTGAACATATATGGTCATTACCTGAGGCCTTTTTTTGCACCCATGACTAATACCAAATTGGAAGTCAATTTAAAAATACCATTATGAATATCAAGTCCTTTTTATGCGATAGACATCGTTTTTCCCTTGGCCAGTACATATTCAGAATTACTTGAAAATATATATTAACTTTTTTTTTTTTTTTAATGTAACTTGTTTTTGGTTTTGTCAACAAGGGTAACATTGAGGTCTCGTATTTATACAGCTAAGACATTTTAAAGTACTATTTGGAACAGTTACCAAGTCTGAGAGTCAAGGCTGGAAAGCATTAGTCCAGAAACTCTGCTTAATATGCACTTGATGATATGTACTATAAAACCATTGCCTGAAAAAAAAAAAAAAAAAAAAAAAGGGGAGGGGGGGGAAGAAGAGAGAGGAAGAAAAAAAAAAAAAAACAACCACCCTCTCAGCTCTCACTTACCTGAATTACAGCTTCAGAATTCTTCCCCCATATTCACCATATGCACTGCTGTTCATCCAAGTGTTGGGTTTCCCATAGTGCTGCCAATCTGGAAAGTAAAATATTAAGGCATGTAAAAAACAATGACTCCTGCCCATTAATTGTTTATTTTTTCATTTTGTTCCTGCCTAGCACGACATCTTCCATCTGAGAAAGCCATTAGCACTGGGAAGACAGGCATTGAATAAGCATTTTGCTGGAAATGGGACGTTTGCTTTCTTTGGAAGGTGAAAGTGGTGGAAGAAACAGAATTTGACAAAAGGGTGAAACTGCAGAAAAAAAAAAGGGGGGGGGGGGGGGAAGGGCATGGAGTGACAAGCATTCTTTCTTACCATAAGGACCCTGCTCAGAGCTTCGTGCATATACACACCTTACATCTCTTTAGGTGCTTTGAAATCTCTTTGTCCTGGAATGATGCTATGGATTCAGAGCCTCTGAGCTTTTTTTTCTGAATGACTCTATCATATTGTTTGTGTTGCTAAACTTGGCTTTAATGTAAATTTGAGAAGGATAGCCCTGCACTGATCAGAAAGCCCCAGAGGTCCCTGTGTGCATGAAGGTGATGTGCCCTCTGTCACACACTGCTCTGCCAGAGTCCCTTCGCTTTGCTCCTCTGTGCCTTTCCTGATATTTCTATCTAATTCTGGTCAAATAACTAAAAAAAAAAAAAGACAAAACAAAAAAAAAAAAAGACACTGCAGACTTCATTCAGATATAAATTTGATTTGTATGACCCTTCCCCACACTTTTCCCCTCTGATGTGTTATACAAATACTTGAGACATGTGAGTTTCACTTGTGTGGAACCTGGTGAAGGTTAAAGTTGGAGTGGCTGCATTCAGAAGGTTATCGTTATTCAGAAAGTTATCGACCTCTCTTGAAGAGAGTCACAGGAGATGGAAGCCAAGAATAAACTGTCTTTAGGTCAGGGTCAGGGAGAACTCATGGACCTTTTCTCTTATATCATAAAAAGAATCATACCCCCTCCCAAACAAACAAACAAAAACAACAACAAAAAAAGCCAAACAAAAAACAACAAACAACAAAACACAAGAAGACTGGAAAGAAGGTCATGGGATTGTATGGACCATGGACTGTCCACAAAGCAGGACTACTTCAGTGGATGTCTCACCTGGCAGATGGTTATTTAACCTGTTCCTAAGTCTCCAGCAGTGAAGATCTGGTGCCCAAATGTTTCCATGCGATGCAGATGTGGAGCACTTGTCCCCCCTCCTTGACCTCAGGCTGCTCACTTGTGTGCCCAAAATTTCTGAACCAGACACAGACCAGGCACAGCTGGGCCAGAGGGGTAATGGGTGGGGTGTAAAATTCCTCAGAGTAGGACTAGCACTGGGATGACACTTTGTCTCAGTCTCTCCTTTTAGTCACAACTCATTTTTTTTTGTGTTCATTTGTGTTTTGTTTTTTTTCCACCAGGAGGTAAAAAGTTTAGTCTTGGCATGTAGCAAGAGCAATACAGAATCCTTTCCACTGCAGCTCAGAACAGGCTGGTCAGACAGCACAAAGGTAAATCCAAGATTTTGTTGTACCCTCTTTGTTCCCTCTCTTATTATGCTCAGTTTCCACTTGGCATTTGTTACAGATTCAGGGCTAGTTAGGCCTTACAAAAATAAAAGGGACTTTCTGGCTGTCTGCTGCAGGCCACCGTCTGAGATAGGCAAGGAAAGAAAGTCAAATATAACCTTTGCATCAGCCAGCAGGTCTCAGGAGGGCTGATGGCTCCTCTAGGATACTCCAAGTTTAAAACACCCTTAACCCATCTGTCACAGTCAGCTCCCTTAGCACCCACACACAGAGTGAATTTTGATTTTCTTCCTGACTTGCAAGACTCATAGCTGTCCACTTGTAAGGAGAAATTATGCCTTTTGAGCCATGTAACAAGCTATTAGGTAAATCAGAACATATTTTGAATACTGAACAACATTTCCTCCCAGAGAACTGTTTGAATTCACTCAATATTACCTATTTTAAAAGGGCAAAAGATACCATTGAGTAAACCTGAGAAAGAAATAAATTTGGAGAAATTGTAATCAGACTGTAAACATTTTGCAAGCAAAGAGGAAAAAGAAACAGAGCGAATTAATTGATTAAATTATTTTCTGCAAGTGCTTCTCCTCTTCTTTATGATTCTGTTCCCAGTCTCCTTAGTATTTTTGGTAGCCTCATACCTCAATCCTGACCAGAATCAAACTCTACTGTTCCAATCAGAGATCCTTCTTTCGTGGACATTGCCAATAATATTCAATTAAGTGATGCTTTTTCACTGTTGGCAAATGGTCATTAAAGGAGCAGGCTGAAAACATAAATCCCATTTTCACTTGCAGACCAAGTCAAGTCTTTAGGTGCATTAGGGACTGGTGTGTTTGCCCTTTGCCTTGCTTTTTTTGGCTTTCCACCCCCTAGGCGGCAATACAGTTCTCAGGAAAGCGCTTACCACACACAGTCATTAAGCCTCTAGTTTTCCACCTACTGAAGAAGTGCAAGTAACATCTGATCAGCTGTAGCTTAACATCCAGGGACCCTGCGACACAAAGAGATTCTTGAGGATGATAGCAGATGGGGGTTCCATCTGAACCGGAATAGCATTAAAGGTTGGAAGACTTGTTGATCTCAGCATGGTACCTCCCACACTGCAAAGCATTCACCAAGATGCTCACCAGACAGAAGTGTACGTGCTAGAGGCCCCATTCACTGAAATAGCTTCCTGATCAGTGCTTTTGAGCTCAACTTAACTGACAGGAATCCCCAGGAAGGAAGGAAGGAAAGAAAAATATCCTCTTGCTCCTCTGTTCCCCCTCATATTACAACTCAGCACTCTGCTTTGATGCTTTGCTTGAAGAAATCCCTGGTCCATGCCTAGAAGACACCAGGAGACAGTCATGGCCAGTCTCTCACCTTCATTCTGCTTTTCAGCTCTGTTGGATGAGGAGGTTCTGGAGCTTTTCTGGTTGCAATGGCCAGCTGAAATTTCCAGTAGGTGAGTGCCTGGACAGTGCAGCAAGGAGCTGAAAAATGTAAAATCTAGAAGGGAATAATGATGCTGGGATTTCTGAGCTCAGTGTCTGCACACACAGGGCAGCAGCAACACTGCTGTACAAGTAAGGGAAGGAAAGCAACATCTGGCACTGCTCTTACCCAGCCAGGAGGGAAGCTGATGCGGAAAGCGAAGGGAAGAGGGCGAATCTGGAATTTCAAATACAAAATGAAGAATGGGTATGGTTCATGCAGATAGGGTGCGCTGTGAGTGGCTTTCTAATTACCTCCTCCTGGCCGTGGTAAGCAGGGAAGAGAGCAGCAGTAAGCCTGCTGCAAGCTGCAGGGGTGGTTTGATTTGGTTCGTTGAGCTAGGAACCTCAGAAAGAGTGAATTATGGGCAGTTTTGTGTAAACCACTTCAGGTGAAGAAGGAGGCGGTTGTGATTGATGCCAAGAACTTACTGAGCTGAGGTGAAAAGTGTTTGTGTATTTCAATGTAGCGTGACATATAAGCCCTTCCAGTTACAAGGTGCTACCTAGCGTAACCCTAGCAAGCGGGTTGCCTTTTCGTAATGCTAACCTGTGATGATGAAGGTTTCAGCCTCATGTAATGTCCCTTACTTGAATTTTTCATTCTCTTTCCCAGCAGAGCTCAGTCCCTCAAGCTGGGAGTATGAAAACAGAGGTAAGAAGCCATTGTCTGTCTTCACTTTGGTGTAGGCTGAGCATTTACTGCAAAAGACTGCAGTGGCTTTTCCAGATCATGCTTCTTCCAAAACTTGTCTGCACCTACTTTTACGAATGTTAGCAGTCCCCTTGACCTTCACAGCTGTGCTGCCCAGAGCCTCCCCTAGCTGCTGAGGGACAAGGTCAGGACAACACTCAGGCACTGATGTCCGGCCCCAGTAGCACTCTTCTGCTGGGAAGGAAACTAACTGAGCATGGTGGAAAAATAACGTGCCCAGAAAAGGAACCTGCCCTTTCTCTTAGTCTGAAAACAAGAAAGCTGTGGATTTGTTTCATCAGCATAACACCAAAACAGCTGACATTGTGTCTTTGAATACGCAGACCAAGGGGCAGAGGATATTGGTGCAAAGGAGGAACGGCTCAGGGAGACACAGCTGTAAGACACATTAGCAGAGCATGCTACAACATGTATTTTCTTACTATCGGGTTGCTATTTCGCAAAGAGTAAATTTTCTTTCTAGCATGTCATTTGAAAGCTAAACTGTAATATGAAAGGCTATCAAGCAGTAAAGAGAAAAGTTAAAGAAATACCTCTTAGAGATCCCTAGACACAACATTCTGGTTAACTCTGATTAGGTAAATGAACAATTAGTGCATTTTCTTTCCTCTACAAAGGCGTCTGTAGTATTCATGAGCAAAATTAAGCATGCCATAAATAAAGATGATTATTGGATATCAATGCCTCTCTTAAAAGTGTATCTGTCCCCAAAAGGAGAAAATCTACTTATTTGATCTCCATGATATTACTATTGTACTCCTCTGAGTAGCAGTGGTGGAACTCATGCATATGATTAAAATCAGCTTTACCAACAAAGTATTTAATATAAATACAGTGTTTTTAAAACCAGAATTGTCCTCAATGAAATAAAGAAAAGCAAACAAACACACAAACAAAGAAGAAAACAACAACAACTACAATAACAAAAAGTCTAAACCATCTACCATAATAGCCAAAGTGGAAGAACTTTTTCTTCATATTTGATCTGGAGATTTTGAATACATGAATGTGTGAATGAAGGACAAATGCGCCTTGCAGACTAATCGGAGCTAGAGGTCATGCCATAAGTTATTGAAAAGGTAATTTTTTCTAGAGATGTAATATGGTTTTGAATTTGACCTATGACTTCTCAGTTGTTACCCGTGACCCCAAATAATCCAACTTCAGCTTCTTGAAGGCTATTAGGAGTTGAAGGTCATGCCATATGTTTCCACATTTCCAAGGTAAAGTGTTAGGCCAAATTACAGGCCACTCACAAAATCTGTAGAAATAACCTGGTGAACAAAGCATTGCTTGATGGCTCCCATCTAATTGGATGTGATTTCAAATTAACCCATAGTTGAGCAAGCATCTAGCAGATTTTGCTTCCTTATTTGTTTTACTGAAGAGAAGGAAGAGATGATAATTAGCTACAAAATATTTTTATAATTTTTTAAATTCAGATATCTTTTTACTAAAAAAATCTATATACCACGACCTGTGCTCATACAAATACCAAGATTTTGTATTTTTCTAGTTATTTAGGAAAAAAAAATATGAGACTCACTTAGCTCAAGCTTTCACTGTAGTTTCTGATGTTGTAAATACCAAAATTTCTCCATGTGAGCAAGTTGTGTAGGTTCTCCTACAGACTATGGAGAATAGTCAACAGTTCTGAAGCACAATTCATCTCATTTTGATGTGCTTGACTAAAACTGGTCATTAATCATGATTTAGAAATCCCTGTTTCTCTCCATTGATTTGACCATAAATGAATCATGGATGACAGGATCAAGCACAGTTGTCCACCCTGTAGTTGTCTGAAGGCAGGTGAGATGAATCCCTCCCAGGTTTCTAAAGAGATCCATGCCAAAGACAGATGTCCTGTCCAGAGGAAGCTAATCCAAAAGCTTGAAGAAATTCACATTTCCTTTGACTTCCGAGGGAAGTCTGGGACAGCAAGATTGTTAAATACTTACTTTGTTTCTCTTCTCTCTTAATTGTATGTATCATGATTCTCTCCAGCAATTTATCCACAAAGACATGCTAGCTTCCTCTCAGCACCTGCTGATTTGGTGATCTAATGAATTACAGAATAATTTGCTTCCTAAAGAAGGCTGAAGAATTTCTGACTTGAATGCTTACAGCAAATTACAGTAGTTGGCAATTGGACATTTAAGGTTGTCATTCGGGGCCAATTGTTGCCCCCCTGCATACACTAAAGCTGAATTCAGGCCAGCGCTTGGGTCAGATGAGAGAAGTACTGTGTTAGATTCCAGTCCCGTGTAAGTGTTGTGAACCTAGAGTGATTTCAGGAACAAAACATTTATATGCACATACACTGGTGTGTCTGAGGGCCAAATTTGGGATCTATGTAAACATATTTATTTGCTGTTTTTTTTTTTTTTTTTTTTTTTTTTTTTTTTTTCAGGCAGGTTTTCATTAGTTGAGACTAAGATGCGTTATTGGGAGTTACTGAAACACAAAATATAACTAGGAACTTCAAAACATACTTAACAATTTAGAGTTTTGTAGTATGAAAACCTGGAAAACAAACATAAATCTTTTCTAAAAACAAATCTTTTTTAAACAGAAATATAGGCATTTAAAAATGCTAAGCTTTCAAAATCTTAAACATTTTTACCTTTTAGCCCTATTCACTGTTCACTGGGATTGACACTCATCTAACTTCTCTTATCCTATTTCGCAAAAGCCTAAATACTGAGTTTAATAAAAGCAACAGTTATGTCCATCTATTTCTTCTCCAGGCAAGACTTTTCAAATGTACCACTTCTTGTGAAGCTGCTCTGCCTGGTAACTAAAAGTGCACGTGAGATGAAACTTGCCTGGCCCTCCATGTGACTTCTGATGAACAGAGATGAGCGAACAGAGATGTGAAACTTTGAGGAAAGGGGAAAAAGGGAGGCAGTTTTAATGCTGAATGAGTGGACCATGTTGCCTCATTCTTGCTCATTTTTTATCATCTGATGACTCAGCATCACAATGGGAACAGTGACTCAGCAATTCTTGTAAACCCTGCCCAGTAACTCTTTCCACAAGTCAAGGGATGATGTGTGTGTGTGGTGTTCTTCTAAGTATAGGAAAGCAGCTGAAACAGGTTTGACATCGTACTTTGAGTCCTGGTGATGTCCTGGCCTTGGTTTGAGCTTTTTGTCATCAGTGTGGGTTGGTAGAATAAAATAAAATGTGGACATCTATTTTCTGAGTGCTCTGAAAAAAAATATACAAAAATTAATTTATTTACCTCAAAGTGTTAGTGTGTAAGTATGAAAAATGCAATGAGCCATACCATGCTGAGGAGCAGCTTTGTGCTATGTTGCTGAAAGTGTATGCCCACTGAGAAAAAATGACCAGTCCTGGGGAAGTTCAGCCAATTTACATGGTGCAGATCTAGCATGATGATTGCAATGGTTTCTTGTAACTCTTGCTAGTGCAGAGAGCACAGTCAGCAGAAATGGTGCATGACCAGAATACCCTTACCCTCAGCTTCAAAGTTGAACAGCCTCTGAAGTGCATTACTCAATTGTGTCTTATGAAAAACATTTAGTTATATTATTAGTTTTCAGCATTGCCAGTAGTATGGTCTGTAGAATGTGTCTGAGACAGAGCTCAAAAATGTTGCAGGCTTCTGTTGGGCGATGGCTTGGAGAATGTATCTGCATATGAATTACTGTCAGTGCTGCTGGCTGACAAAATATCTCTGTGGAGATGTTTTCAGCCATTTGAAGTCAAAAGGTTCAATAGCAGGACATCCCCTAAAGCAGATCCAAGTAAAGTACTGTAAACTGTTCCATCTGCACCTGATGCTACTCTTTCATTTTCTTATAGGGAAGAACTCGCTATCTTTCTGTGCAAAACGCTTTTTTTTTTTCTTTTTTTTCCTTTTTTCATATCCACCAGATGAAGTTCCTGAGGGAGATACATCTGTTCTCTGGTAAGAAACATTCTTCTCCTGGGGGCTGCTGACCCACCAAACTGAGAAAATAAGGGCGGTCTTTTTGTAGAAGGAGAATACATCTGAGCTAATATGTCTTTGAGCAAAGAAGAGGAAAAGCAGGAATTTATTTCCAAGGAAAACAAAAAAAAAAGGGGGTCCCTAAAACAGCACTGCACTGAGATAAGAAGGAAAGGTTCCTGTACCCTAATCCCCTGGGTGTTTTTGAAGTTAATCTCAATTCACTACCAGATTTCCCTTCAGAAGTGGGTGTCCTATCTTGCCTTGATGGCAAGATAAAATAGGAGGTCAAGCGGTTGCTTCCTGTTTCTGCAGATGTGCCTTTGGTATACAAGGCCCCACTTTCAATTTGAGCCCACAGCCCTGAGTGATAAGAACAAGTCATTTTGCTTAACTGATCTTGTGCTTCTTTGTAACACCAACTTGTGTAAGTGCATGACGGTGCTCAGTTCCAGCTGCAATATTTCTGACTGAAAGCACAGCTTCTCTTAGCCCAGGGACAATGAGATACTCAGGTAAGGATCCCACAGGGTGTCCCTGGGTCTGATGGTGCCATTTTGGCCAACACTTGGCCATGCATAGACCCAAGTGGTTTATCTGCTGTGCTGTGGGATCCAGCTGATAAAGACTTCAGCAAGCAGAGGAGGCTGAGGGCTCTGCTGGGGAATAAAGAGAATAGTGGGAAAATGCCAAGAGATTATTAGCTTAGCCAAAGATTACACATTTGTACTAGTAATTAAAGTATTTTACATTGGTTGCAGGCTTTGGCAAGTACAACTGACAAAAGATTTCACACATGCATGCATGCGTGCAAGTACACAGCTCTTTTTCTCTCTCACACACACAGAGGCAAGCAGAGAGAATGAAATAAGCCATTAAGAAATATTTCCGCATAATGCAATTATTACAGCTGTATAATTGAATGGGGAAACCATTGATCTGTAGTAGAAAGGAAATTGCTCTTTTCATTGTGTTCCTATGAATATGTGAACATTAATCTCAATCTATAATCAACGTTCATTTCAAATCTGATTGCGTGCCACTAAACACCCGTAGCTATGCTAACATTATGTTAATACGGTTCAACATCATAGCTCCCAGCTTCACAGCACAAATATTTTTCTTTGGCAATCAATAGTAATTTCAGCTGAGTGGATGGAAGTCACGTTTTAATGGTAATCTTTCCTCCAAGCCTCCAAGTGGAAACTCGACTGGTACCTTAACACGGCCGCAGTGCATTGCATGTAATCAGATAAATTAACCTAAAAGAGAGAGAGAGGGAGAAAACACAGATCAGAAATAAAAAGCGGCGCCAAGGAGCTCTACATTTCCCTGATAGATTAAAGTGCTCATTACCATGAGAGAGAGGGAGAGGATTTCAAGAGGGAGAACCGAATTCCTTGGCTGGGAGCTGTGGCTGGAGAAGCAGGAGGTCACAGCGTGCGCAGTGCCTGCGTGGCCAAGGAGTGGGGGCAAGGCAGTGCAGCTAAGGCTGGCTCAGCACCGCCGCTTGGCCAGGCACCAGGGGCTGCATGCTTGGTGCTGGGGTGTGCTGCAGGCTTAGATAGCCCTTATTCTACTTAAACGGCCTTATTCTACTTGTGCATTGCTTTCCTATGTTTGTGAAAAGAAAGTAATAGTTCTTGGCTGTCCCTTGGGGATGCTGTAAAGATTTTGGGGTGATCAGTTCCTGGGGACAGGAGCTACAGAGCTGTGTCACATTCATCAAATCTCTCTTGGCTTTGCTGTCTCATAGAGGTAAAGCTAAGCAACATTTATGCTGCTACTATACTATATCAAACTCCTTTATTTCCTTAATGGCATCTATTTTTAGGTTCTTCCAGAGCTTTTTTTTTTTTTTTTTTTTTCTAATTGGAGGAGCCAGACTACTGGACTGAATTCCTTAAAATCTGACTTCTTTCTGAAGTTGAAAAAACAGTGTTTTCTTTTTTAACAAAATCTAAATAAAAAGTGCTAGACATGTATCACTGTCATCTTCACTGTTACCAGGAGTTTCATAAATTGTTACCTCCACAAATGTATGGGGGCATAAGGATGTAAGGCTAGGAGAACATCTGCACTGATTCAGACCAAGGCACAGCAGATATCTTCTCCTTTGACATGTCCAGATAGCAGGAGTCTAGGGGAATGCAGGAGAGCTCATTGTACATCTAGATATACTTACCCCTGAGCTGTCTCCCAGGATCTGGTGCCCTGTGGCCCAGGCATTTCTTGAGCTATAAATGTTATCTTTATTCACAGCAAAGGGTTTTCTTTTTTTTTAAGGTATATTTTGAATTATTATTTTTTCTTGGTGAATATATATTCCTAAGGTTTTTGTTGTTGTTGTTATTTGCTTGTTTTGTCCAGAAAGTTTTCCAACCCCTTTTTGAACACTTTGAAGCCTTTTGCACCTTCAACTTCCCATATCAAGAATTTCCTTAGCTTAAATACATGATGTGTACAGGAGCAAATTACTTTAAATTCCACTGATCTTAACAAGACTTTTCATGAGCAAATATAAACTGTGGTTTTCCTTGGTAGTAATTATTTTATTTCACATTTTTGATTCCCCACCTTGAGGCAGCTTTAAAAGAATCTGATCTGTAAATCTGTTGTCAGCAGATCTGCCCTATTTCTTTGAAGTCTGGTTCCTCCTAGGTGTCTTCACAGATTTAGATATCTTGACTTCTGAACCCCAAGAGACTCTCCAAACAGACTTAAAAATCTAGCCTGTGTTCTTTCATTTAGTATTGAACAAAGTCCCAGTGTCCCATTACCTCCAAAGGTGTTCTCAGGAGGAGGCAATCTTCTCGGATGCCGTCCCGGGATCCTCACAAAGTTCTGGCAGAGGTCCCCGGGACATTGTTCCAGCTCAGAAAACCTCTCAGCTTTAGTGGACATGTTTTAGGGGGTACATGTTTTAGGAGTCCTCCTGAATCAACACCATTTCTAATTTTGCAGATAGTTATATGAGTTTTTTCCTCTTATTTAGTCCCCCAAAGGTACTGGCTTCCAGCAACCTGCTCAGATTTACCAGTGAGGAAAGCTGAAGCAGCTAGAAAGATGAACTCTGAGGGGACAGGTTCCACAAGATCAGGTTCCTTTTGTGAGAATACCAATTTTCCCTGCTTTGGGCCAGATCGGGAGTCCTTCAAACTGTTTTGCCCTTGCAACTTAACTTTTGATTTTTCATTCTTTGTAGAACCAGAAATTCTGAGTAGTGTGAACTTTACTGTCACTATTGATTTTAAAATTTTCCTTAGTTCTGTTTCATCTCGGTTCCTAGGTTCCTCCTTTCACAACCATCTGTTCTCTACATAGGCAATGTTTAATCACTTGGTAGGCTTGTATTGTTAAAGGTGTCCTGTCAAACTGCATCCAATTCAATAATGCTTCTCCACTTCCTGGAAATATAGGAATTAAATTCAGTTTGATTGACTTTATTATATCTATCGTAGGTCCTTAAGAACAATGTCATTTCAAAATTAACAGGATATATTTGCATGTACATAAGGAGACTGCAGCAAAGAGCAGACCCCTCCTTTCTCTAAGCTGAGCCAGAATTTCAACTGGCTGCCAACTTTCCCCAACACGACAAAGTTGAAAATGTGCCCGAGAGCCAACCCTTTCCTTTCCTCTATTTGATTTCCATGCCCCAGCCACTGTAGACCTGACCCCAGGACCTCCTTGCTCTACAAATGGATGTTGTACTCCCCAAGCTGCTCGAGAATTGGAAATGCAGTGTTTGTGGATGTGATGACTTGCAGAGCAGGTGAGTGTTCAGGAACAGTGGCTCAGCAGCCTCTCCATGTGTTCCTGAGAAAAGGAGAACCAGTATCTCCTGCTTGCTGCAGGTAATTCAAGCCCCATGGTTTATGGGCTGATCCCCACTGGTGTAAGCTGGGTTGGCTCTGCCGGTATCAATGGAGCTGAGCTGCTTTGCACTCTGGCTGAGGAGTTCTTGTGCTATCTTGGAGCATGGGTAGGATAAAAGAGATGCTGTAGCATGACAATTAAAAGTCCTTCACATGCTGTGGATAATCTGTGCCATTCCCCGCCCTTTTGGAGCCAAGTAAAGTTGTCTCAAGATTATGAGCCTTAGATGTTTAGAGCAATTTTGACTGGATCAGAGGTTATAGCCTCTGCTTTTTAACATTCTGCTTTTATTTGCAGGCTATGAAGTGTAATAGTTCACCATTTTGGTTTAAGTATCACAATAAAAGTCAGTGAGATGGAACAGGCAATAAGCAGCCGTTTTACATCAGCGCTGCTGAGACAAAGTGCTTAAGTCTTCATTAACCTACGGAGGAAGGAGTTACAGAAAAGACACTAGAAATAAAATACCAGGGATGGGGCTCGAATCTCTTCTGGAATTGCACAGGCAGCACCTAGCAAGGCTGATCTCAGGTGCGAATACCTCCGGGTGTCCGTGCTGTCATGCGGAAAGCAGAGAGGTGATGCTGCACCGCGCTGCATGGCTGGCACCATCGTGTCCGGCTGTGTCGCTGCTGATGGATGACATCCCACCAGGAGCTGAAGTGAGCTGAGGTTCAGCTGCAGGGCTCTGAGAGCTCAGCAATGGCATTTCTGTGTGGTGCATTTGCAGCATCTCTTTGTTCTTCTTCAGGGCTTCTATTGGAATGAAGTCTGCTGGATCTTCTGATGCACGGCACTCTGCCAATGGTCTGGGTGTTCCTAGGTGTAGTCCAGAAGGTGGGATTACAGTGGTTGGCAGACACATTTCAGATTTCTAGGGACAGGACACAAGAATAGCAATGTCAGTTAGCTCAGGGCATGCTGCTAATATTTCTGAACTAACGTATTATTTCACTACTTTTCAATTATTTAGATCTTTCCTAAGATATATTCATTAAACTTACAAAATCCTACCAGAAGAATTCACAGAAAGTAATGCCTAGTAAGAAGAGGCAGGCAGCTGGGGAACTGAATGCTAATCTCTAAGATTTGTTGGAGGTTCAGGTGAAATCCTCTCCAATATCCATTCGGCAAGAGCACAGCTCCTCACTCTTGGAAACATGGCCATGCTTTGACTGCATCTGATGGTGGAAGAGTTAGGCCAGCTGTGAAATATTAAAATAATAATAACCATAGCAATATAATAATAATAATAATAATAATAATAATAATAATAATAATAATAATCTCCCTCCCATCCCCTGGGCAAGCTCCACTGCCAAGAACACAGTGTAACGCTGCTGACACCCGCTTGCAATCTGGCCTGAAATCCATTTCTCTTCCTTCAGACTGAGGCAGAAGAAACCTGTGGCCTAGTTTTCTGGGCTAATGTGTGGATAATGGGTCCAGGGAGCTGCCCCAGGGCTGTGGTGGACACGGCATGGGACTGGGGAGGACATGTGCCCAGATGTTTGTCCAAGCACATGCCACCCATCCTAAACTGTGCTAGAGAACTGATGTCACTTCTGTCCTACCCCAGGGAGCATCTTCAATGCAATAATGAGGCAAATGGCCTCTCCTATGCACCAGCACGGGCATAAAGGCAGAATGGAACTGCAAGGCTGGGGCTGGAGGAAGCCCCAGATCAGCTGAAAGGATTGCTACCTTATGCCCAGTCCTGTGTATTATATACAGAATATAATTCACTGCCCATTCTTCAAAAGGTCTCACTGAGATTGCCCCTACTTACTTTTCAGTATAACACATCTTGTTTCCCTTGCCTGGGGGAAACACAAAGTAGAAGCCCTGAAAATTTACTGTTCTGGCTTATTGCTTAAAAGAGATTCTGGCACTTACTGTGCCACGCTCGTGTCTCCTCCTTGTCCCATGTTTTGCAATGTGTGAGTACTTGCAACATCTTCTGCAATCTGTGTGGGATCTCTTTGTCTGCTGGGCTTCTGTTTGAAATCCAGCAAAACTGTTACAAACTTTCCCAAACACAGCCCCTGCCTATGATGTGATTCACTTTCGCCCCATTCTCATTCTAAATTTGCTCATTTTTTCAGGCCAGTTAAACACCTCCTTCTGAATGCCGAAAAATAACAAGATGCATTTTTATTTCCTAACATAAAATTAGGAAAAAAAGAAAGAGTCTCTCTCTTAAAACAGACAGATATACCCATCTACATTTTTTTTTTTTTGAGTGCAGGAAAACAAAAATGTTAACCAGCTGTAATGTGAAGGACATTTACTCTGTTCAGATTTTAGGTTTCTTTTTTAAGCCACTTATGTCTAGAAATTCAAATATATCAATGTATCAAGGAAAGGCTTCATTTTCTGTGGTGTTGAAGGCTGGTGACAAGTAATTTTGCATTTAATTGAAATTAGACACAGTACTTTTCTGTAGTATGTCTGCTTTGTTGATCGATGTGGCCACGTGGAGATTCCCAGAGAGGTTTAGATGGAGAAGAAGCATTCACATCAGTGTACAGGAACCTGGGCTGCTCACCCATGCAGGGTGGCCTTGCCATATGATATTCAAACCATGACTTCAAGTCCTGCATCTTACACAAGGACAGAGATATTTATTTTGCATGATGAAAAGAAAATACTAATGATAAGGAAGTTTCAATATGGGTATTTTAAAGACTAAAGACTTCAGCACTTTGATGCTGCAGCATTGAATGCAAGTAACTATGATAAATGGATTTTTAGGAATAAGTAATAAAATAAATCTAAGGGACTTCACAAAGTCCTGCTGTTTCTTCAGAGAATGGTGAGCTTCCCTGGCTTCCTACTATTAGTAGACTGTGCCTGGTTTTAATGGCCAAGAAAATTAATGTGAGAAACTGAACAAATCACAAAGGTCTCCTCTAGTTTTGCATTTGTGTACTTAGGTCTCTGAACTCCTGTGTGTGTCCCTTCCCTGAGACTGAATGTGGTAAAGCCATGCTGGAGTCTGCATGGCTTTGGGCACTTGCAGATATCCAGCTGGTGACTCAGTGTAAATCCTATATGCTACTTGGAGATAGTGTTTAAAATAAATGTGCTTTTCTTTCCCTCTCTCTCTCACTCTCTCTCTTTTTCTCCTTGGCTGCTGTTGTCCTATGAGAAAGGGCTCTCTGTGCATTTAAACGTTGATGAACTCTTAAGTAAAGAATAAAAACAAAGGGAAAAAAAATAGTCCCCAGGAGTGTGTGAACAGTGAGGGCTTCTCTGCCTTTGCCCTGATTTTTTTTTTTCTCCTTCAAACAGCTATAAATCTTTGTGCTCTCTCTCCTTGTCCACTGACTCTGCTAGAGGCAAGTGAACAGGAACACGCACAAATATCCAGCCCTAGAGAGTGAAAAAAATGCTGAAATAATCCCTATCTCCCCCCCTCCCTCCCCATTTACTCTCTCCTCTCTCTGTGCTGCTGTGCCAGTTCCAAGACTTGTCAGCACATGCAGGGGATTTATCTGATGCCTTTTTAGTTCCCTGCTATTTGCTTGCAGGACTTAAGCAAGTGAGAATTTTATAACTGGCTGATCAAGGATGAATAGAGAACTGTTATTCAACTCTCTGAAAGCAGCATCCACTGGCCTTTGCAAAGGAGAGGCTGCCTCTTGCAGAATCCTTTCTCTTTCTTCCTTTTTTTTTTTTTTTTCCAGCTATACTGAAAAAAAAAAAATCCTTAAGAAAATTGGCACCATCCAATTTGTCCCTGGGGATTCCCCTGTAGAAGTGGCAGCACATTGCATTCACTGCGAGTCCTGCATCGCTGGGATGCTGCATTCATCCCACCCAGGGACGTGGCTTAGATATCCACGTGCTTCTCTCTGCTCTCAGGGGCATTGGCTGTACAAACCTGAGGCAAGCACACTGCAGGAATGACGTTTTTGTTACAGTTCACGTCTATAAGTACAAGAACTACCATTTAAATAGGAACAAATGGCAACTGAATGAACTTTTTAAATCTTCAAGAACTGAGCCTCCAGAGGACTGGGTCTGTGCTTCTTTGTTCTTTGTTTTTGTGACAAGGCTATTCTCTCTGTGTCAAAGGGATTTTAAGCATTGCCTTTTAAAGAAATGTAAGTTTAGACAATATTAGGATATTCTTCTATTTAGCCTTGTTTGTTTTTTCTATTTAAAGTGTAATGAGAGGAAGTTTGTCATACGGAGACTTAAAAAAGGATGAACAATTGATATTTGTCTGTCATATCAGACCTCTATAGGTCATCAAAGCCTCACCTAAATATGGATTTATCCCCAAATTCTAAAGCTGCTTCCATTTTTAGTACTTAGCAGCTGGGGACTGGGGTCTGAGTCCTTGTGGTGGGTTTGAACACACAGCAGGGCTGCTACAGGGGCGGCTCCATATGGTCTTGAATGCAGTGGTATAGAAATGAAAAATCCCTTACATGTTGTACATGTAAATCGCCCATGAGGTGGTCGGTAGGACCTTTAGATGCTGTGGTGAGCCCGGCCAGAATATCTGCAGTATTCCCCTCTGATTGCTCCTGTGTCTTTAACTGCGGGTGACAGTTCCTTAGCCGCTGTGCCCCTCACCAGAGGTTCATTTTCTTCCCCCGGGACTTCACTCACAGTAATTGTCCCCAGTAATAATCAATAAATCCAAATTATCCTGAATAAAGCCAGATTTATTTAACACAGTGTAACAAATGGAAAACCCGAAAGAAAATCCATGTAAATACAATTTAAAGAGAACAGACTTGTCTGAGACTATAGACTACACAGTAAGTACTCCAGCTGGCCAAGATATTTTACAACACTGTGTAGACACCAGCTTGTTAACTCTTTATATTTTGGAAAGCAGATTTCTGGCTGGGGAAATCTGCAGGCTGCGTAGGAGCTTCTTTTAGGAGCTTCTTTTCTGTAATACCCTCTCTTAAAAACAGTGTCTTGACTCTCTGTTTATAAACCTGCCCAGTAAATAAGCAGCACTAAAAATGGATGCAATTCTTTAACTGAAAAGTCATTTTGGATAATGCCACTCTGGCGCTTCTCATGGAAATGCCTTGAGGGTGTTTTTTATTCTTTTTTTTTTTTTTTTTTTCCCTCTGACTCTGGAGTCCATCAAAATATTCTCTGAAATCATCTATTGGCACTTCACCCTTTGGGCCTCAATGACCCTAGGATCAAATTCATACCCAATGATTTTTGACATCAGATTTCCTCCCCATAGCTTAGAAAACAGAGTGCCATTCTCATTTTTCCATCAGCTGTTTTTTATTTTTCTGTTCCTAGAAGACAGGTTCTCAGAGGCTGTGATTTCAAAATGCCATTTTCCTGGGACCGTTGGCTTCCAGGGCTGCTTCTTTCTTTCTGTAGTGACAGAAGTTTCTCCTTGAGCAATGCTGCTGAGGCTTTCTTTCTCCTGATGATTAATAGTTTGCATTTACAGTTTATCTCTCCTGTTTGGTCTTTAGGTCTGTCACTGAGAACACATGCATAGCTGAGCAGGTGGGACTGCTCTCCTTGGACCACTCCTTCAGTCCCTCTTCCCACTTGAATGTCCCTTTATTGAGCTTTATTTGATTCTTCTCTATAAAGTGCAGTGAGAGCCTGCATCAGTCAGAAAATTAAAAAAGATTTCAGCAGGAGTTTTTTTTGGTGCATTTATACTTTATTTAACTCTTTCTTGGACTAAATGCGTTAAGGCTAATTTGCAAAGCTTTCTGTGTAAGGTGACAGTGCTGTGATGCTGTCCTCCAAGAAACCACCTTTGGAGTCCCAGAAATCAATTGATGCATAGAGGGCTTTGATGTTTTGAAGGCTACTTGAATGAAAAGGAGGCTTTGGCGCTTTAAATGCAGTGTTTGTTATAGCCAGATGTAGTATTCAAGCAAGTCATTTTAGGAACTGCGCAGCTTTGGAAAACTGATTTTTTTTATGTGCTTGTGCATCCAAGCTGAGGTCCACATGTGGCTTGTGCACTAAGGTATCAGTGAATACTGCAGACTTTCCCTTTCCTCCCAAAACTCTAAGGTCCTTAAAAATTTTGAGATTCATGCCTCAGCCAAATATGGTCAAAATTATCCAACACTTTCCAAAGTTTAGTGTGGTTATGTACATGCCCAGAGCGTGAACATGCAAACCTTATTTCCTTAGAGAACAGAGCTAAAAGGAAATTGGCCACTACAATGAAAACTGATAAAAGTATTCAACATTTTTAAACAAAGCAAATCAAGACTTCTTTTACCATGTTCTTGCTTTTTTTCAAAAAACTGTAGTGACCCATATCTTCATATTTGTTTATGTCACTGAAAACAAGATTGTCATAAGTGAAAAAGTATGCAGCAATGAAGTATACCCCAAAATAGCTGCCGATGCAGATAATTTTCCTTCTGAAAACCTTGTTTGACTAGATTATTGTGCAGATCTCAGTGTGTGTATTTAGAATTTGTGGGCAGCTTTTAGCGTGCACACAATTCTCTACAGACACATTCCTTCTCACGCCTGACCTCCGTTTTACATGATTTTAAGCTGTTTTCCTCTTAACGTGAAGCTATTCCCAGTGCATTTCAACAACATATTTAGCATGCCATTAATTTTTTTTACTTCAAATCTCATTCCATCTGATAGCCTGGCAGCTCTGAATACAACCAGTTTCGTTCTCATTACCAGTCCTTTAAAAGAGGAAGACATCTTAAGAATTTCATTGCTTTTTTTCTTTATCATTGTAAATTTCCCATTTAGTCAAAAATGCAGAGATTGTTGTGTTCAGTACACATGCCAGTGACAGAGAGAAAAATAATACGAGTATAAAGCTCAAATTGAATCAAATGCTGTCATTATATTGCAAATAACTGAGCATATTTGTAGAGTCATCCTTTGTGATGTTTATCCCTGCCCATGGCAGGGAGTTGGAACTAGATGATCTTTAAGGTCCCTTCCAACACAAGCCATTCTATGATTCTATGTGATTTTGTTCTTTTATTTTTTAGAGTCATCCTCTGTGCAGGATTTATATTTTTTTTCTGAGGGGGGGGGGGGGAGTTGTGGGAGGTAGGGGTGGAAGGGTTGATTGAAAGAGTTGTTGTCCACGAAACTGGTTCTAAAGCCAGAGAAGATAATCGGACCCAAAGATACGCAAAAAATGGCCACCTTCATCAAAAAGAAAAGAAAAAATTAAAAAAAGTTACCTTACTACATCCTCATGTCCCATACATTCAGCAGAAGCACAGTTGATGGTATGGTTCAAAGACCATTTTCTGCTCAAACCTGGGGCTTCAGCGAGACCATATGGTTTTGCATTATGAATATGCACAAAGCTCTGCCAAGCAGGACTGGACTTACAACTGGGCCCCAGATTTTGAGAATATTGCAGTATTTCATCGCTCACACATCAGCTTTAAACAGGCAAGCTCCCTGATGGCCTGTAACATCTCAGTTTCTGAAGCATCAACGCAGCACTGGTAGCAGAACTGCGAACACTGCTTTTATTAGGTTTTACGGAGATGTTGCGAAGAAGACCAGGTCTACCACTGCCCCCAAATTCTGGTAGGTGCTAGTAACAGCAGGGGCTTCAACAATCACTTTTGGTGCTTGTTTTGCTCCCCTAAGAAGTGGTGCAGTTTGGCTCTTTGGGTCCCTGCCCATCTTTCAACAGAGTGGCCCTCAGAATTGGAGTCAGACATGGTCTCACTACACTAGGCACAGACAAAGAGTTGTTCTGTTATCTATCTCCCACAGACGATCTTGAATCATTGAAATCAAACTTTTCTAAATGATTTTTTTTTTTCATTTTTAAATGTTTTGCAAGGGCTTGCTTTAATTGCCAAAAGCTCCCTTCTGTCTTATTTTTAAACAGAAGGGTTCTGCCTTTTGTTATGAAATGATTCTTTCTGTTCTTAAATTTGACTTTTATTTTTAGCAGAAGACTTTACATGTTCATTGGCCAGATCCTGCATTAGGGGAGACTTCCGTTTTAAAAGTACTTGAAGAGAGTTGTTTTTATATTGTCGTCCTAGTTTTGGATAGGAAAATATTTCAAAGCTTAAAATCTGATGGCATGGAAAACACTTTCCTTCCACTTCACTTTTTTTTGAATAGCTTCCTCTGTTGAAATACTATTCTGTTTCTTTTTCTTTTTCCTAGTAGCCATCAATAATTCATTACATTATAAGGAAATGGATAAAGCTGGAACAAATCATTTAATATAGCATTTTCCAAATTCATATCAATGTGAGCTTGAGTGTGCGGGATAGAGAAGGTGATTACCATTTTCATCAAGTAAAAGAAGTAGAAGAACTTTACAAAATATTCTGTAACTGATATATCCATAGAAATCTGTGCTCCCTGGATGTGGCACAAACCTAGATTACTAGAAACTATAAATATACAGGCTCAAAAATTATTCAGTAGCTGTGTATGGTTGGGCTGCATATTTCTAAAGGATTTAAAGACTATCCAGGAGTGATTGCTGCTTTTTTTCCTGAAGCATTAAATGAAGCCTCCGATGGTGGACGTCGTCATCTGAAGCAAGACGGTTTCTGCCACGGAGACCTTTCAACTCACAAATATAGAGCAGTTCTTTTAATAGAGCCGCTGGCTGGTTCCTCTGCGTGGAGCAGCACCTCTTCAAGCCCCACGGTCAGCAATGTTAATCAGTTAAGCAAAAGCTGTGCACATGCTGAAATTCTTTGCTGACGGGGAAAAGCAGGCTGAAACGGTTTGCAACCTGCGGAGACCTAAAGAGAGCGCTGAACATGAAAACCACTG
Source organism: Anas acuta (assembly GCF_963932015.1). Taxonomy (NCBI): domain Eukaryota; kingdom Metazoa; phylum Chordata; class Aves; order Anseriformes; family Anatidae; genus Anas; species Anas acuta. Next base: position 6,115,771 of record NC_088994.1, read on the forward strand.
TAACACCCCCTCTCCCAGTTAATTTCCCCACTTTCGAGCCTTTGTGAAGTAAGCCTGCAAAATCTCCTGAACATGCAGGCTCTGCCCAGCCAGCACTGCCAGCCTCCAGCAGGAGCAGTGAGCAGCATCGGGCGCCTCCAGGAGTGTTGAAGGGGGACCTCACCTAAGAGCGGCTGTTAACCTGAGGACAAGTGCAATTGCTGCAAAGTAGGGCTAAGGGGAGGCAGGTTTTATTTAGCTTCTCTATTGGCGACATCAGCAAAGTATCCGATGACTTCACTTATTTAATACTACCTTAAGAACACGTAGCTTGTAGGGCAAATATGCCCACTATGGTCTTTACAACGTTTTAGCCATGGAAGTCCATTTCTGCTTGATTTATAGGATGTGGGACTGGTAGTTGTGTGAAAAACCAGTGGTATTCTTTCCATGCTCTTTCTCTAGCTCATACATTATGCTAATGGTATTAATAAGGATTAATGTGAGCTTGAAAGAGTTAGGAATGCACCCAATATGTCAGCCCTTTGGCAAAGCCATGTCTTACAGTTATCAAATTTACAAATCTACCTCACAAGGAAAAAAAAAAAAAATCAACACACAAACAAAAAGCAAGCAAACAGCAAAACCAAAAAGAAAACCCTCTTGCAGGCCCAGAGCTGAAGGCGGTGGAGGAGTCTGAAGAGAAGAGAGGAAGAGAGGAGAGGGGCAGCTCAGCCCCGCTGCAGCACGGTGCCCCGACGTGGCATCCAGCTGGCAACCACAACCGCACATACACCGCCTTCTCACTCAGCAGATCTGCTCTTAATTAACTGCCTGTAAATCAGGATTCATTTCATAACTCTTTGGAGCTGGGCTGCATGAAGACTACAGTACCTGCAAGCTGAGTTTCTCCTCTGTGTGTACGTGCATGTTTCAGCTGTAATTGCGATCATTTTTTCTCACTAATTCTACATTTTGCTTCACAATCCAGAACTCAAACGGTCTTGAGACAGTAAGTAGTGTTACAATACAATTCATACTGCAAACAACAGGTTTTTAGCAGTAGCAGCAGGGCAATTACTCCATGTGAAGACACCAGCTCCCAGCGGCAGCACAGGGCTGGATGGTGCTCTGCAGTGCCTGGTGCTGAGCTACAGTTTCCAGCATCAAAATGAGCAGGAATGTAACACTACCTAGGCCGCATATACTGGAAATATGAATGAGGACTGCTTTTCTGAATGAAAATTAAAATTAACCCCAAACCTGAAAAATGCGTGTTTGAAAAGGCCCTTGCCAGATTTGAGCTCTATGTGGGAAAAGCCACTGGCAGAAGTGGCTTAGAGGGGCCGAGACAGAGATGCTGATCCTAGCTGAAAACTCAGGTGCTGACTGCTCTGGGTACCTTATGTGTTCTTCAGGATTTTTCAGGGTTGTAGGCTGGTGTGTTTTATTTCAGAAGAGCTGAATTTGGAGTTCCTGTGCTGATGCCCTTAGAAATGTGCTCAGATCAGAAATTTCCTTTACTCACTACTTTCTGAACCCACCCAGAAGAAACCTGAGCAACTTTTCACTCCAGAGTTTATCTAACTTTACCCGCTGTATCCCTCCAGTAACAGCCCTTTGGCTTTTCTGTGGGATGAGTGACTGGCTGTCCATCAGCAAAAAATGAAGCAGGCCTCTTCCATCACTGTCCTTTCATTTCTAATTTACATCCACTAGCACCTCCATATATATTCCTTATTTTTGGCTTCTAGAGGGAAGCTTTTCATGCATTCATCATTAAGCAGAGTGAGCCAGTCCATCAAACACAGGAGAACTGGGGGCAGGCAGGAGGAAGGTCTAAGTCCACACCTTTGGGTTCTAATTTCAGTTAGATGGTGTTAAAAGAGATCATCCTCTGTGAAACAAGGTCAATGCAACAGCAGCAGCCTGGCCTGCAGAGCACTCCCATATGCCCAGCTATTAATCATCCCGTTTCTCAAGTTGTACCAACCAGCTTAACTCTGGAAATATCATTAACAAGTAGCTAAGTGTTAAATTGCCAGGCATTTCCAGAATAAGAAGGGAAGAAGAATGAAAAGAGCAACCTTTTTTTTTTTTTTTTTCTTTCTAAAGTCTTTATTTTTTTGTACTCCAGCCAGATGGAATTAGGGCAATTGTTCACTTGCAAATACTATGGAGATTAATGAGGTCCAGAGGCAGAGCCATGAGAAAATAGAAATGTAAAAAAGCAGAGTTTCCAAAAATACAGCCACCACGATACCATAGGGATGGATCAGTTTGAATGTTTCATCTCATAGCTGGCTGGGCAGGCTGCCTTGCGTTCTCAACTTATTAAAAACCCAAACCTTTTTTTTTTTTTTTCATCCTCCCAGGCCCACCACCGTGCAAACAGAGCTCATGCTTACAGACTCGCACTTCTCTGCCCAAAGAGTCATGGGCCTAAACTCTGCCAAGTGTTTCAGAATGCACTTAAACTCATCTAAATGTTTTAGGCTACTTTGCATTTCTTTGGTGAGTTCTCTTTGAATTAATTTGTGCAGCACTGACAAAGTGTTTTCTCAGTTTTATGGGAGAGGGAGGGAGCGCAGGGAGGCTGTTGTGATTAAACTGGAGACTCGGGCACAGATCTGGGCACTTCACTGAGGTGTGCTGTGAACCTAGCAGGATGTACAAGGAGCCTTAGCCTATTCTGCTGCTGGTAGAGGCCCTTTGGTCAGAAGCTGAACATTGATTGGCATATCCGAAACTCTAAAGAGTGAATCCTTCCCGTCTTCTCCAAGGTCAAAAGGTAATTTCCACTTGATTGCAAATTGCAAATGCCAAGATTGCACCCTCAAACATAATTCCTGCCTGCGCTGGGAGGTGCAGAGACTCCTCAGCTACACGTCACAGCTTCCCAGGGCACCACGAGGACAAAAAACTGTCTTGCACAGGCCTTGTGTTATGCTTCTGCTTGCAAAGTGCTTTCACAGCAGCAGAGATGATCCACAAAAGAAAACAGGAGGGATATACCTGCTCATCTTCAGCTCTCCTTACAAAGAAGCGAAAGTCCTCTAACCTGCATGCTTGTACAAAAGCACAGCTCTGCCGTGAGATGCTAGGAGGTAATTGCTGCCCACTTGAAGTTGCCATATTATGTAATAGCCTGGTATGTGAAGCCATTACTACAAAAATATCTGAAAAAGAGTTACCCAGCTTTTTTATATGCCCATGGTCATTACAGTTTCTTAGTGTCGAGTTTGTGTGCGGAGAAGGAATGGGGAAAGGAGCTTAGAAAATAATAAATTTATTTTTATGCTTTGTATCTTTTAGGTGGTGTTTTAAATAGTTCTTATTTTGATAGTAAATTTGAGTCAGGCTTTCCTAGAGAAGGAAATACTGTTTAAAAACATTGCTTTAAACTCTTAGAAGTGGTCTGAAACTTGCTGTATTAAAGCATGGAAAGGAAAACTCATGAGGCAGGTACTGAAAATTTTCAGTACTTAGTGCATGGGGCAGTCAAATTTAAAGCAGCTTAAATGACTCTTGTGTTTTACCTGCTGTTGCAGCCACACACAGATCTTGTCACTTTAAATCTTCATTTGGCAATTTTCTGCTCCGTAACAGTAGGGTATATACTTGGATCCACAGAAGTATAATATTCCAACAGCTGTTTCCTTTGCTAGCAGTTTATTTAAGCACATTATTTGGTGCAATTTAGACCTCATTCAGAACTGCTTCAAAAACTTAAAAAGACTCATTTCTCCTCCTGCGTCTGTCTGTCTAATACCACTCCAGTCTTCAGAGCTCCCAGTTCACGGTATCATTTCAGCCGTAGTTAACCAAACTTCAGTAGGAAAGGCAAAAGATTTCAGGCTAGATTTAACCTTTATGTGGATGCCAGAAAATCTTTGGACATAGAAAGAAAGAAGAAGAAAATGCTTCTGTTGAGAGTAGCAAGAGGAGTGTATTGCTTTCATTTGCAAGGGCTGCTCCAGAAGTTGGCTTGTATAGAGCAAATTAACTGTTTTGAATGAAATATGATTTGGGTTTAAAATTATATGGGAAATTCTTTTTCTCTATGCTTTAGCCTCTGGAGCTCAGACACATGCTCTTAGAGCTGCTTGTGTACCCGGCTCCTTTGGAAACAGCAGGATTTAGGATCCTCAGCACAGAAAGAACATTTTTTTTAGAGTGGAAATGATTTTAGAGAAGCAGAGGGAAGAGAGGGGTTATCTGCAAGATCTAAGGTTTGTGAGATGGCAGAGATGGCAGTAGCATCCCCTGCCTCCCTGTATTTTCTGACAAGTACTGGCAGACAGCAGGGTGCCTAATGCTGGCTCTCAGAATGATACAGCACCCACAGATTGGAAAAGCAAAGCCAGATTTGGGTAGGTAACTTAGATGAACATGGCATTTGAGGCCTTGAAACCTGAGTTTCCGACCCAGTTTCCTACACCCTGCCAAAGGCAGGATTCGTGAGTCCCGCCCTGCGCCCGCTGCCCCAGCTGGCTACGCCGGGCCTCCTGCCCGGGCCTGCGTGAGCCGCAGGAGGGGCTGGCATCGCCCGTCCTGGTGTGGCTCAGCCGCTAGATAGCCATCTCCCAGAGGTAATTACATTAACCAGATGCACGCAGGCAGTCACCGCAGACTTTGGGTTTTCCAGCAGGCTGCCAAGATCTGGGGCTGAGCCGGGCGGGGAGAGAAGGGGGGACGATGGTGGCGGAGTGCGGCCCTGTCTGCTGGCAGCGGCATGAGGCGTTTCGGCAGGGACCCTGCCCCGCTGCAAATCCCTCGGCAATTTTGAACAGGTCTTTCTAGGTTAGCGCTGCTCCTGCCCTGCCGCTGCTATCAGGCTGCATCTGATGTGGGAACTTTTCCTGCGTTATAAAGCAATTTGTAGCGGGCAGCGGAGTGCTTGGTGGTTAGAGGGAGGAGGGCAGGGAGGCATCACTACACCCACCGGCTGATCCAGGCGTTTCAGCCAGCCCTCACAGCTCAGCCTGGCAGATTAAACCAGCTGCTAACATCTGAACTAGCTCATTTTAAAGATAGCTTTTGTAGGTTAATCTATAGCTCAGGCAATCTCTGCCTGCACTCGGTCATCTATCCGGGCTGCATCCTTCTCTTTGCAGGAATTTTGTCAGGCCCACTTGCCACCAGGAGACTAATTGCTGGCATTTCACCAATGCTTCAAGTATCTGGGCAAGTCATTCTAAAAGCCCGATGACTCAGTTTATCCATCTGTGTAATGGGGCATTCCCTTTGTCTTGGTGCTGTTGAAAGGCATAATGAGATTGAGCAGAGACGTCGGGCTGCAGGTATTCAGCGTCTCCCAGGGCTTGGTCATTAGGTCTTGATGAAGCCAACCTTGCTCATGAAAGGAGAGGCAGAGACTTTCAAGAGTCCAGCGGGACTGCCCAGATGAGGAAGTGCTTTCAGCTGGAGAATTTGGTTTGTGAAGTGCTTTGATGCTCTTTGGAGAGAAGTGGCTATAACATGAAAATTCTTGCCCTTGCCTATTTTAATGAAATATAACAAAGTTTATTTTAGTGGGTTTCACTTCAAAATGTCCTTTTGTGTCTGAAGAAGACAAAGTGGCTTTGTCAGCTTTGCTTGTGAGTTAACAAAAGTATTACTTTTGAAATAGAGCTGCTAAAGAACAGACTTTTAATTTAGCGGCACTTGGTCCCATTCAATAAATGTTTCACCAGACTGGCAACAGCTAGTGCTTGTCCCAGCGCTAATTTTTGATGCAGATTTCTCCAACCTTGGAGAAAAGAGACATTGAAGAATAAAGTTCATGAGAATCAAGGCCAAAAAAATCCCCTTACGTGGCTCTGCTGTCACAACTGTACAAACGCAAGCGGGCAGCAGATGCTTGCCCTAGAGATGTGAGTTACTGCTCCCTGTTCTACCATGAGCATGGGCAGCTCTGGTCTAACTCTCTGGGCATATGTTTCTTTGGCCTGTTTTTATTTTGCTTGCTTATATGACAAGCACTTCAAAGAAGGTCTCTTTTGTGTTGCTCATTATGCATCTCTTTCTGTAATGCCTGACCCAGTTAGCCCTGGCGTTGTTTGGATGTGCTCATCCTGCTGCAACACTGATCTTCACAGTGGTGTTGGAAGAGCGGATGGTTTAAATGGCTGGAGGGTCCTGTGAAAGCAAGGGGGCACCAGCTTGGTCCCTCACCCAGAAGTTTTGGGATCACTGAATACCAGTGCTTTTAGTGCCTTTACAGGACAACATTTCTACCCTTACAATTGTCAGGTATGAGACCAGGATGTCTTTCACAGGGAAAGAATTTGCAGCCGTAGCCTGGCACAGATACTGCACTACACAGCTGAATAAAGCACAAGGAAAATTCATCCTCCTGGCATCTTTGTCCCCCTGCCCAGTTCCACACCTGGCAGTAGATGTCATCAGTTCACAAATGTCACTTCATTACAGCACTTTGTCCTTTGCTGTCTACTAAGTTGTATGTAACAACAGTCATTGTGGAGGAAGGTTTCAAAGTCCGGAGAGATCATTCCAATCTCACACAAGATGCTAGCCAGTCTTTCCCAGCTTGTGTATACACATATGTATTTTAATCTAGTGCCACATCTTGATGTTCCACTGTGGGCATGCTACCCTGTGAGGGCGAGGGGTGAAGGACTCCTTGACTGCCGAGGCATCTGTCCCTTGGAAAATCTCAAAAAAATAGTGTCTCTGAGGGAAATGGCTCTGGTTTGTCTCCTCTCTTCCCCATGAGGTACACAGACAAGGCTGTCTTGCAAATTATTCTTATCTTTGTGGAAGCTAATGAAGACTTATTTTTTGGAAAGAAATCTGCGGACATCTCTTGCAGTCTTGCTCCCAGGGTTTTTCTTTACAGCCAAATACAACTGAGGTTTGGAAATTCTTGTGACTTTTATGTCTCCCTAATTTTTCTTTGTGTGTAGATTTTTTTTAAAGACATTTTGTTTTTATAGTGATCTCACAAACCACTTTTCTTCTGATGTTGTGCAGACCGAAAGGGATTCCTAAATCAGCAGTAGAGAAGCACAGCTCTGCATTTCCAGGGCATGGGGCTTGTACTAGGATTGGGAAGAGAAAAAGTAGCACTTTACATAGCTCACACTTGCCTACTAACTGTGATGAAAAAAATCATTATTTCAGAATCAGAAAGAGCCTGGTATTTCCAGACCACACCTGTTGGACTGTTTCTTTCTGTATTGCGCATCCATGCACTGTGCAAGCAAGCAATCCTGTGTGTCCAGCTTGATATGCCTGTCAGCTTCTTCATTCTTTACAATCTTCCAGTCTCTTTGGTTTGTGTGTACTAGTTTGTGTTAGCATGCAGTGATATAATGACAAACGAGCCCCCTTCTTTACCCAAGTTGTACCCATGTCCCTCTGTGCTTCTGCTGTCGCTGGAACACAGTTCAGGATCTATTGCAAATTGTTTATTTTATATTGCTCTATCAGGCACCACCTTGTATGGCTGGGATTAATCTGCTGCACAGACAGAGCACTGGAGAAGAAAACAAACACTCAGCTTCTGAATAGAAAGGTGGCTGGGAGAGAGATCGTGCGAGCTCACTGAGCGTTACTGTTACGAAACATCTGTGCTGTTTTGTGGTATTGTGCAGATAACCAGAAAGAAATTACTCTCCCAGAATGATTGGAGAGAATATACAAGATATTTCTATATCTCTCAGACTCAAGACATCATATCTCAACCATTGATATATCTTTGGGGATTTCCCTTCCTGACCATAATATCAAAGTTAAAAATAGATCAGGAAAAAAAAAAAGCCTCTTTTAAAATGAAATCTATTTTGGGGGCTGAGAGAAAGCCACTGAAAAATCCCAGATCATTCTGCCAAGCCTATGAATTGCAAATAGCAGACATGCTGGCTCAAGAAAATCCTTATATGCCAAATGCTCACCGTTATCTTCTTTGTGATGTTATTTGAAGGTGTCAAGCTGTGGTGAGCTTAGCAGAAACCACTGATTTTCTTGGACAGGGTAATAACTTTCCTGAGAGACATCTTTACATAAGAGACAGCTGGAAACTAATTTGTATCCTATGTCTTCTCTGGCATAACTCTTGTTTCAAGAAGGCTCCTGGAAAGGTACCATGCTATGACTATTTTCTTGTAGAAGGCAGGACTAAGCACCATCCAGTACCTAGGTCTTTCGTCTTCTAGACTGTGGCTTGTAACCTCTGGGATTCTTCTTCTGAGGGAATTTATTTCTCTTTATCCAGAATGTAAGGAGTCTCTCCTCTCAGGCTGCCTATGGACTGTGTCCTGGTGCTGAGAGGGACTTGTCCCTTGTTTCAGAAGAGTCACAATTACACCTCTGCCGTTATTTCTGCAATATGAGACTTCAGTCAGCATCAGACTTCGTTTATGTATGCTAGATTGAAAAGAAAGGTGAGTGGCAGGTGGGATGCTGCACGTAAAGAGCAGCTTTCAGAAGGACTTAATTTTATATTTGTAAAAATTATGGTCAGTCATATATATGGATAATTCTCCACTCTTTCAGGTGCACATCTTTCTACAAGTGACTTGACTGGCTTCTGGTTACCGTTTCTCTCTTTTCTCCTACTCTGGCCTTATTTTGCCCAAGCTTTCTGCTCTTGGAAGTGCTGATGGCCATAGTTACCTGCTTAAACATCCTCTCTGCTCTGCTGCTGTATGTTCTCCTTCAGGGACTGCTGATGCCAGCAGTTTCAGAGCGGGACCCTCTACAAGAAGAACTCTTACACTTAAAAATCTGCTGTTAACAACATTCAAAATATGATCCGTTAATCAAAAGCATATTGCTAAGAATACTCCCAGTGCTTCTTGTGTTAATTCCAATAAAGAATAAACTTTCATGGCAATCTGTAAGTCGAGTAAGTTTTCAGTAAAAATATACACAAAGAAAAGAATATCTATAACTTTTAAGTAATTTAATCGAAAGGATACATTTACAACCTGACAAGTATATTTTGGGAATGTTGTTAAACTAATGAATTCTGAGGAATGACACCATTTAGATTCAACCTGATAATAAGCACAGAGACATCCCTTGTTGATCTCAGTTTCTTCCCACTGGGAGCCTTATTAAACCTGGTAGTGAGTCTCAGAAAGTTTTTGCTAGGAATGGGCTGTTAAGACCAAAGAAATACTATGCCATTAGAGGTGGAAACAGGCAAAATATTGGTGATAAGCAAGAACATTTTGAGTGAGTTGGGAAATCTTGAAAAGACAATGTTCCTTTTGAAGGGCAAATCAGAGGAATTCTCAGCAGTAAAATAGTCTTTGTTTCATGTTTTGTTCAGCCAGTCTAACAGAGAAATCTTATAACTTCAGTGACCAGTCACACATTTCAGTGGAGAGCTCTTGAGCAGAGTCCTGCTGTGATCATGTCACAACCAATGGTGCATAACTTGTTTGCACATTTTCCTTACTGGAGATATACTCAAAAAGGGTGAAATCATTAAAAAAAAAAAAAAAAAAAAGAAAGAAAAAGAAAAAAAAAATGATATCCTCATGTAAAATCCATGAATCTGTGAGTGCTACTGCTCTGACAGAGTGGGAGGAAGAGTATGATTTTAGTAGACTTGCAAATACCTATCTATATATATTTTAAACTTCATTAAATGCAATTGGTAAAATTGAAAAAGGAGCTCCTTAGTGTGCAGTATGTGAGGGCTCCTGTAACTCAATTGTTGTTCCTTACATGTAGACTAAAGCAAGTTTTTATAATTTGCTGAATCCAGTCTTTACTCCTTGGACTGGAAGTTACCTTTGCATATGTACTGCCCAAACAGTCAAAAAATGATAAAGGAAAAAAAAATGAAATTAGTAAGAGCTTGACCTGAGTGTCTGCATAGTACTCATAATAATAACCTTTTTGTCATCAAAGAGATTCTGGCTGAAGCCTGGGAGGGTGTAATTTTCTCGGGGGCCATTGTGCATGTGATCCACAATGCTGTCTCATCAAATAATCAAGCACTGTGCTTCTGCTGGGATGTGTCAAGTTACACAAAGAAAATTATGCTTTTTGTGTGTCCATAAAGTAAGTGTTCAGGGGGGCTTTTAGCCTGGGAAGCATTTTTTTTAATAAAAAATAAAAAAGGGAAGAAATATTTTCCCTCTCCAAATGTACAGCTAAAGAAGAAAAAATATCTTCCTTTCTCTTTAAGTAATAATAGGTAATAATGATCATAAGCAGAAGGAGAGTGCTGTGAAAAAAAGCAGGAGAGGGAACATAGATGCGCAACTCTGAAACAGACAATGGGTAATTACTAGTTAGACATGACATAGGTGAAATGGCTTCTGCTTTTCAGGAAAACAAGACCGAGGAATGTAATATGATGATTTCTTTCACCCACCCTATCTCAGCACAGCTCCAGCAAGCAGTGTCACGGAGGTATCACGGTTTGGCACTGTCACCGCAGTTCAGTGAATTGCCAGAGCATGTGTTTATGTCCCATTAGTGTGGTGTGCTGCATGTTCAATATGAGCTTTGAGTGCTTTGCTGAACTGGAGGGTTTTAACTATTTTAAGCAGCACTTGTTTAGAGCAGAATATTTACAGTTAAACAGAGGTTTGCCCCAGTAAATCATGATCATAGCTGTATGCATGTTGATACGATCATTACTACTGCCACTCAGTTTATTCTGCTTTCCATTTTAACATGAACAATGCTACATTTGCTGCTTTTATCCTCAGACTTCAAACTCTCAGGTTAGAAAACTTGTACTTCCTATCTGCAGTTTCTTGCATGTTAGAAGCATTTAGACAGGAGTCGAGGAGTGCTGAGCTCCACCCTAGCTCTGCTCTCCTGGAATTGATGGGAGTTTTACCACTGGCGGAGTGGCTGGGAGAAGCAGAGCAGCTCTTGGTGCTTCAGAATATCTCCTCCACCAGTGCAAATAACTCAGCAACTCACTTTGTCAATGGTCAAATAGGGTTTGCTTTTGCCCCTTTTGAAGTTAATGAGCTTTGCTATCGACTGAATCCAGGATTAAACACTTGCATTTTTAAAGATCTTAGATTTTGCTCTTGTTCTCAGTGCACAGGCAGAGTTTTCATACTGTAAAATCTGTACCTTCAGCGTGTGTTGGCTCATCTTAATCTGCTGAGATGCAGAGTTTGCAGCAGCTTCTGGCTTGAGAACCTGTCTCTTAAGGTCAAGTCAGAGGTCACTTTTCCAACTGCTAGTTGAAAAATCACTACAGCTGGGCAAATATTGCAAAAAGCGTTTATCTAAGAGAGGCCACGTGTTTGCTTCAGTGATACTTGCTTTCTGCAAACATTCACATAAGCAACCTTTTGTTTGCACAGTAGAACAAAGTATTGCAAAGACCATACGCTCCCTATGTTCACTTGGCTGTTTGAAAGGTCCTTCAGAGGTCTGGGACATATGGACTAATAGAATAAAATTATTTGATTATCATGAAATTTCATTGACCAGCAGAAATGGAAAAGAAAATCTCAAAGTATTACAGGATTTGTGATAGAATTATGACAGCTGTTAACTATATTTAATATCTTTATGCTGTTTGATCTTTGTAAAATGGAGATAATATTTCCTTAATGCAAAAGGACTGAATACAAGGATGAAATCGTTTAAACCTGCAAGGTTCTCAGCTATTGAACTGATGAAGGCTACGCAGTAGGTAGACATTAAAATGTTGATCGGTTAATGGACACATCAGTCTATTTCTGGATAAATTGTTCATACAATAAAAGAGAAATTTTGAAAGAAATTGGGTTTGTCACTAATTGACTGTAGTGCCAGTGCCCAGAACAGAGAAGCCTGCTTTATAACACTCACTATCACAGCTTTTTCCTACTCCCTGAAATTTCTATCCCCCTCTACCTGTGGGGGACTTTCTGCTGTCGCTTCACATCCTATTCTCAATCACCATTTCACAGAAAAGAAACAATTCCACCTGTCCTTTCCCAACATCTTTCCTTTTTGAGCCATTCTAACATTTTCTGCAGTTTGCCTGACACAGAGATGACTGTCCTTTCCCTGCCTATTTTAACTCTTTCCCCACAAAAGTGGCCTCCGTCTTCTCTGCCTGCGGTTTTGTGTCCTCTAATGAGGTGCACACTTCACTTCCCAGCCCCCTCCCACCCTGCCGGGTCACTGGTGCACGAACAAGCCCCCACCTCTGCTCCCTGCGGTACTCCACTTCTCACCTCTCACCGGTACCCCATCTGTATCCATTTATCACCACTTTCCAACTTGTCTAACCTCACTTACCAAGTCATTCCTTTTTTTGTAGCCAATTGAGAATTTTGCTATCAATGCTGGACTTATTAACCTTCAGTCTTCTATGTAGTATTGGATGGAAAAAAAAAAGGGGGGGGAAAAAAAGAAAAAAATAGCCTTGTGGAAGTCCAAGTCAATTATGTCTGCTGCTTCAGCCCTGTCAGCTCTCATTGCCACCTCTGCTCCAAGGAGTTAATCATATTTGCTGAGGATGACCTACTCTTCATAAATGGATCTTGCTGACTGCCCCTATGTAGCTTGCCATTGCAAGAGCCTATGTGGCATCTATGATCTCTGCCAATGCTAGGGGATATAGGATAATATTTCCCTAATTTTGTCATTCCTCCAGCCAACTGCCCCCTTATACCATCTCTTGTCACCAATAGGAAGGTGAGAGCGAATTTTTCTCCTGAAGGCCTCTACACAAGTGACAGTTCCTAGAGTAGGCGCAAATGCATGCAGCAAGGTGACGGCTGATGAGCTGCATAACTCCAGAGGGAAGACGAGGAGAGCGTTTGCAAGCACCCAGTGCGAGTGAGAAGTGGCTCAGCTGGGGCCACGCCACAGGCCAGGAGCAGCGCTGAGAACAGAGGCGGGTTTCTGATGTCCTTAGTTCTTGCTCTGGTTATTTGTATCTGGGAAATAGCCTCCGTAGTCTTTCTGCAATGGTGTCTGTCCTCCAATAGACAAGCAAAAGATAGGCAGCTACATGTATATTGTTTGTGTACTTCTGTTAACAAAGGCTAATCAAGCAGCAGATTGGAAAAGCAAAGCTGACACGAGTGATGAATGTCCGATGGGGCAGAGGGTGATCGTATGTAATGAAATATGTCAATTCAAGTCATAATAAAAACAAGGAGCTGAAGACCTGACAGGGAGTGTGGAATCCATCTCGGCTAATGCGAGCTGCCTGTGCTAGTGCCTGTAGGTTGGGCTGTGCCTGCCATCACTGGAAGGAGACACATGTCCCCATAGGATGTCCCACCGCCTGCCACAGCATCATGCGTAGGGTGACCTGTATCAAAGGTTGTCTTTCTCTTTTGATGAAGAAGCAGCCTCAGTGGCTAATTTTTAGATACCTAATGTGAAGAGATGGTAGAGAGGATTTTCTAATGATGCATTTTGGTGCAGTTGAACGTTCCTTTGGCTTTCTAAGAAATAGCTGAAGCATCCCTTTTCATCTCCACTCCACAGCACCACGGCAAACAGGGTCTGATCCCCAAGGGTCCTGATGAGAAGAAGAAAACAGTGTTGCCTCTAGATTGTGATAATGGCACTGGGGATTCTGCTAGGCAGAGATTGTATTTTTTACTCTCAGGTTACCCATTGTCCCAGACTGTGAGCTGAGGACATGGCCTTGGGGAGCAAGGAAGCCCTGTACCTGCTCATCTCAAGCATCCAGCAACCACCACAGCCAGCTTGCACCGCAGCTCTCAGACACTATGTAGAGGTTTTTGTTTTTTCCTTTTGGACTGCAGAACTGCCTTCAAACACAGCTTACAGTACAGTCTACAGGGGCAGCACTTTGAAAAGTTTTGCATATCAAGTGAAACTGAGCTCAGCCAAAAAAAAAAAAAAACAACAAAAAACACGAGACCATCCTAAATGTAATCCCTGTGGTGTAGGTTTGCACATCTTTGTCTTCAGCGGGAAGCAGTTTTATGTCAAAACAGTCATTTTGACAAAAAGGACTGTTAAGTGTCACTTCTCGCTAGTTAGCCATGAAATTGTCCTTAATATGTGCAGATATTTCAAGTACCACATAAATGTCACTCCACTAGCACAACTCCTCTTGTATATCTGAACCTGAATCTAATTGTTGCATGATGTGAGGAGCTGCATAATAATTAGATTCTCATTGTAAAATGAAGAATATTTCACTATAATTCATGGGATCAGATCCAAACAAGGAGTACTCCAGTTTTATTGAAAGGGGCATGGATCCACCTGTTCCATGTTAACTAAGAGCCTGAGATCTCAACAAATCTTCATAGTGTATGTGAAATTTGGGCTTCATGGGCTTTGCTGTATCTATTTATACAAATTAGGAGGTTTTGTGTGAAAAAAAAAAAGGTTGTGTTGGTTTTGGTATATATCCAAACACAACATCTCTTCTCCCTTGTCTCTGAAAACCAACTTGGAAGTCAAACTTTTTTTTCTTTTTCTTCTTCTTTTCTTCCTCGTTTCTCCATCTGTATGTAGTTAAATGTAGAAGCCATATGAAGCCTGCGTTGCTTTCCTCATGTTTTCACAGCAGACTGTTATTGTAAGGGAAGCTTCCATGAAGTGGCAGAGACCATGCACTGCATTAGCATCTGAGCAGGCAGTGTAAAAAATCAGATCTGATTCTGCCTGTGGAAGATAAATGAGCCAGAGTCCCCAATGCCCAAGATTTGGTCATCTCTTTATGAGTTCTGAAGTACCTATTAGCAGCTTTGATGAGTGCTAGGGGAGATGAAGTCTACCTTGAACAATGTTAGAAAGCTGAATCAAATCACTTGAAATCTCCCAGAGGGAGAAACAGCCTGAACTGGTTATAGACACTGTATCCTTTTCCTCTATTGCCTATAAGGTTTATATGAACATTCTGATGGTGGGGGGAAAAGTAAGCATTTTTTTCAGCAAAATCTCCCAAGAATTTGCTCATATCTATAATAGCTACTTCGCCAGCAATTTTATGTATGTAGTTAGTCAGTTTTGCTGAAGCCTTTATCCACACTCCGTGTCTTTTCCTCCACAAAGAGATGCCATCTGCTAAGATGAAGCTGGTGAAAATGAACTTTCCACTGCACATGTTCCTTGGCTCTGCCAAGGCCAGTTCAAGGTGGCCCTGAGGAGAAATGCTGGGACAGCACTCTGTATTTTCAAAGCTCTGCGTGATCAAGGAATGTGTTTTCTTCTGCCTCTGTCCTCCTTGGCTAGTGTACGGATTGCCAGGCACTGCAGAGTATGGCCAGACAGTTAAAATTGAGTTACTGAGATTTAGGAAGTCAGCATGTGTCAGTGGAGCCGCAGCAACTGCTTTTGGATTACTTTCTAGCAAAGTAGGATCCCTTAAATGCCTTCAGACTTTCAGCTGGGTGCCTACCTACATGTATTCCTATTAGAAATGAGCTTGTCTTTATTGCTAACAGACCCTGGAGGGGTATATAACTGTGCCCCAAATTTGTCTGTGCTGGGCACTTTAGAATTGGCCTCAAATTCTCCTGAGGTTTGGCAGAGTTTGGTGCCTGTGCTTGGGATCAACATTGGCAGTGGTGGAGACAGAGAGGTGATGCTGAGGCAGAGACAGTGGCTGCGCACCCTGCATTATGCTGCATCTCCTCCTGGCACAGCTGACACCCAGGGGAGCTCTTTCTGGAACAGCTTCTGTCTTCACTGCAGGGCTGGGGAGGCTGCACAAAGTAACAGGTTCCTCTGCCTCGAGCCCACAGATCGTATGGGAGAGAGGAAAAACCTGCCTCCTTTTGGGGGGGGGGGGAGGGGGAGAGGAGGGGAATAGAGTCATGGTGGTCCTATGACCTGACCACTGAAACATTGTGGTGCAGACAGTATTTGACTATCCCAGAAATTAAAGTGAGTTTGGAGGAAAGGGATTGCTTCCTTCTGCAAGCAGTTGTGCTGCAAGGAAGGCTGTCCCCATGCTTAGCCTGACAGAAAGCCCAAAATGAGTGAGTTGGGAGCAGCTGAGTGTTTCCAATCACTGAAGATGTGAAGCATCCTGTTATCCATGCCCTAACCCTATGTTTGCATCAGAATGTTCCAACTCCAGCCAGTTTGCCAGCAGATAACAACCCTCTCATCCCACACTGCTGCACCTTGCATAGCCACTCAGGGCCTTTTTTAAAAAAATCTTGCTCAGGGAGGAGGAACCGCGATCCAGTTGAACACAGTTCATTTTCTTTTAAATGCTTTCAGCGTAAGCTCTGAAGCAGATTTTGATGCCAGACATCTGGGCTGCTCTCACGCACCCAGGAAGGGCTCGCTGTGCCGTGACAGAGCTCAGAGCAGGATTATTTGTGCCCGAGACTGATGGCTGGTAGCAACTCCTGAAGCCTTGAACATTGCATAGCATCAGAGGCTGTCACTGTCAGTGCTTTCTTCACTGCGGGGAGCTCTGTAAGTAATGTTCAGCCTAATTTAGAAGAAAAATGAGTTGGATTTGCAGCAAGAGTGACTTTTCTATAGTAGCCAATGAAGTGGTGCTCTAGGCAGCGGTGAGAAGATCTCATCCGGGGCTGTGTGTGATGACTGTGGGGACTGGAAGGAAAATTGTTGAACCTGATGGGCTGGCACCGAGCTGGTGATGGCAACGCAGTGCAGCGGATCACTTGCCAGCAAATCAAGCACTGCGTTATCCCCCTGGAGTCAGGACTCTGCTTCTTCTTGGAGATACATTTACTTATCTATCTATTTCCAGGTTCAGGGTATTCCTTGTCTAAAACTAATCATGCTAAATTCCTTACAGTGTCTTTGGGCTTCTCCACTGCTCGATGTCTTCATAACAGGTGCTCGCTTGTGCCCTCCCTCTGGGCCAGTGTGGGACGTGTGACAAGAGCATGCTGATACTGTAATACTGCCAGTATATTTTGATTTGAAGCAAGAGAATCAGCCAACATAAAGAGATTTCAGCATTAGAAGATACCAGCTTTGCTCTCTGTCCTTTTTCCATAAGAGTGTAGAGCAAACAGCCAGCATTGAGTTGAACTTTAAGCCTTGACCACGAATTTCAGGGATATAAAATGATTTGATTTGAAGGCCTGGGATCCTTAGAGCCTTGCTCCCGCTGTGGGAACAAAAGAACCTCAGAAGCACAAGGGGAAGCCAGAAAAGCTTAGTTAAGCTCTAATGATTGCTGAAGGTAACCAATAAAACTAAAAGAGGAAACAAACCCCAGTATAAAGCAACCCACCCGCTCACATTTGACAAGGTTACTTTGTGAGCTGTGGTTTTGAATGCCCCATCCTGCCCCCAGCCCGAGGGGTGTGTGGTGGCAGAGGTTTTGCTGTCTTTTGCAGGGCAGAGGGACCGCTCGGCAGGAAATGAATTTTCCCACTTGGCATTAGCTGGGGAGAAAACTGATCAGAGTTTCCCACAACTGGGCCAAAGCAAAATAAATCATGCAAACATCTGAAAGCATTCAAAACCCCAGTCCTTTTGTGGCACCTGCTGACTGCACAGGATGTTCCTCTGAGCCGATGTCTCAGCTCTTCACTCCCATGAATGGAGTTTCGAGCTGTGTCAGGCAGCTGCTGCTGAAATCCAAAACAGGGACAGAGCAATGGAGAGCAGGTGTAACTCTGCTGCAGGGAAAGGAAATGCAGAGTGATGGGAATCTGCTACACAAGCAGAAGGCAGTAGGTCCTAACCAGTTGGAGAAGTGTGACCCCTCATCTGGAGTGTATTGTTAATTAGCAGCTATAGTAATCAAGGGCTGCTGTACTCACCCCAGGAGCAGATGGCCTTATCAAGATGCAAAGAAATCTGAAGGCGACAAATTGTGCACTGGTACCTGCCCCTGGTGTTGTCCTGTCCACTGCTCTGTGCTCACCACAGGCTGGATGCTCTCATCCTCGGGGGCTGCTGGGCAGCTTGCTATACAGTTCTCTTATGTTTCTTTCTCTCTTTGCATATGACTGAAGAGTGATGAAGGCAAGAAAGTCCCGTAGAGACTATTCGAAACGTGTACTACATGTGAGAGTGAGATAAGGAAAAGGTTTATGAGCTGCAGTGGCAGATAGCTAATCCTCTACAGAGTTTTTCTATACAAAGGCCACAGGGACTCCCTAAACTTTCAAGCAGCCTCAAACAGCTTTTAATAGACCTCCTTTCCCTGCTTGGCTCATGTGTATTCCATACGCTGGTGGCTTGAAGGACAAAGGGAGGTTCACAGTTCACAGGCCTGGTGTCGAGGAGTCCAACCATCCACTACTTTTGCGTATTTCATTGTTGCCTTGAGCAGCTGGGATTTTCATTAACCTGTGTCCTCTACATATCTTTTGCTAGAGTATTCCTTCTTTTCAATAAGGAATTTGTTAGAAGACATCTTCTGCACCTTCTACAAGAAGGCATATAACATTGGCCTGTCTCACTGTGGTTGTCTCACTGTTCAGGGTCTATGCAGGACAGTACAGTGATAAGTAGCTGTTGCTCAGCATCCAGCAGCAAACCTTCCAAGATCACAGAATAACAAGTTCAGGTAGATCTCATTCAGCGTGTGCTATTGTATCTCTTCAGGGTATTATCTAAGCTTTGTTATCAGGAAGATAATGCTGCTGATTTTGTGGTAGACAATGCCCTAGGCATGATGCCAGCAGCAAAAGGATTTTAGTAAAGTAAAGAAGTAAGGATCAAACATTGCTATCATCTGCTCTGAAAAAGAGTTCCAATTCTTGAGCTCCTCAGACACTGGCAACTGAATGCTCTGTTGGGATTTTATACCTGTGTCTCACTAAGAAAGGAGAATTGGTGGAATAAATGCAACTCATCTAACATGCAGAGGCAGAAATTATTTCTCTGCTACATTATTAAGATACGAGTGTTTGCACTTATAGCTTACTAATATTAACAGAAGCCCTGAACAGCAGGGTTTTATTGTTTCATCAACAATCTTTCTTTATTTTTTTTCTTCCTTCTCTCACTCTTTCTCCCCTTTCTCTTTCCTTCTTTGTCTTTTTTTTCCCCCTCTCTGTCTCATTTTAGTTGATAAACAGAAAAGGCAACAGCACTAGAACAGTCAGTGCATTGTCAAGGGGCCTACCTTAATCCCCTGAAGTCCCTGAGGAATACTAGGGCTGTGTTAAGTGGGCTTCAAAGGCAGAAGGTGGAATGAGGTGTGATAGGAAACCAGCTCTTACTAACTGGTTCACTTCAGGCTAGCTTTAAATAAATTGCAGCTCTGAGCTGCTTGGACGTTGACAAGAGGGCTGTGATATTTGTGGCTGCACTACAGAGAATTTCAGCCTTTTAAAGCAGGATTGGGAGAACCTGAAAGGACTCAAAGCTGTGAAATTGTAAAACAAAAACAAGACAAGCTTCTCAGCATGGAGGCTCCCTGAGCTTGTCCCTCGATTGCTTCTCTCATAGGCAAATCTTACCTGGCTCTTAAGAAAACATATGTTGTATTCCATATTATTTTGGCTTGGTTTTGGTTTTGTGAGCGGCAGAGCTCCCTGGCAGCAGCTTTGAGAAGCATCTTAGGTAGATTTTTTGGAAGAACTCAGACAATGGGAACTGAGTTCCAGAAAATGCACTTTTTGACATCATTTTGAAAGTCACCAGCAGCTGAATCTAGGGGTGGAAGCAGGGATCTGATTCCCGTGTTAGAAGCTGTGAAGGAAAACCCAAGTCCTGAGTGCTATTGCAAATTCAAGACTGCCAAAGCAGTACGTGGGCCTTTTAAGGTTCACTTAGATCTCCTCCTCACCTAACGTTACCAGTGTAGATGTGTTTGGGCGTAAAACTGCACCCAGTTCACCCGAGCCACTAATTGTGTGGAATACCAGGGTGGAGGCTTGATGACAGCTGTAGCCTCCTTCTTACTCCATTCAGATTAAATCAAATCATAAGTGCAGCTTACTCCCAGCAGACTCCTAAGAGCATTGATCAAGTTCCTACTTTTCAGTTTCTTAGTCAGAGTTTGAGTATTATATTCTTTCTCCCTTTCTCAAGCTATTTTTCTACCCTTAATCACCACCAATAGAGATGCAGATTGCTATTGATGTTGGTATAATAGCTGGTCCGCCGATATAAATCAACACAGAAGGCAATAAGATAATGTAGATTTATATCAGATGAGGTTATAGTTTGCTTTTAAAGGCAAAGTCTTGAAAAGCTGAGGTGACTGTGAGTCTTAATACATCAACAGTTAGTACAAGTGAGGAGGCCTAGAATGGAGTCATCATTTTATTTGGTTAAATAGTGGTTAGGTTTACAGATCTGGCAAGGGGAACACCTTAATTTTAATCAAATGTGATTTAGAGAAATGTTGACAATGGTGAAGAGCTGTCTTCCACATAAAGATGGATAGTTTGCCATTCAGCTGGGTGAGACGTGTCTTACGCAGCACTTTCCTGGCTCTGCTTGGAGGACTATGGATGGTGGGGAATCCCCAGGAGGAGCTACACCCTCACCTGCTGCAACAAGACCAGCATAAGCATGTCTGTCCACGCTTGATTTGAAGGTAATCTGACCCTCAGTCACTATCAACAACCTAAATTGCTACCACTGCTAGCAAGGCAGGAATATGGTTTTAGCTACAAAACTGCTTTTCATTGCTCTGGTAACATAAAGTGGCTCTAAAGTGAATACAGCCATTATTTCTCCCTGCTCAAAGACTGTTTTGCATTCAAAGTGGTGTAAAGAAGCTGTTGGGTGATTGACAATCCCATTTCTACATACTGAAGGGCACTATGTCATTTGTGCACGCTCATTTTTCTGACCACAACCATTTTTCAGTCTAGCTGTCCCTTTAGAGAGGAGAGGACATTCTAAGCCAGCAATTTTTAGACTAAACCCCAGCAAACACAGCCTGGGCATGAGGGGAAGTCCAAGGAACGGTGCAGTAAACTAAATAAACACCATGGAAAAAATGCAGACCTCACAGTGGGCTTTCCCGCTGGCTTTTCACTAGTTGTGGTGGTGTGTGGAGTATATCCGCTGCACTTCCCATCATGGCTTGCCCCTCTCACATACAGGCCTTTGTTAACAAGGCCGTGACTCAAAGCAGCCATAAATGATGTGAAGCCACAAGCAAATCCAATCAGAAGCCAGAAGGAATTAGTGAAAACAGGGGAACTGGCAAAGCAGCAGGCAAGGAAAGGTTGCTGTCTGTGTGGTGAGATGCCATGGGAAGCTCTGGAGCCATGAGCTAGGGCAGGCCTCCTTTCTCCTGCAAGGCTGGCCTTTCGCTGCTGCCCCTCTCCACACAGCCCTGCTTCACCACCCGGCCGGGCCATGCGGAGTTTGCTGGGAGGTGTGAATACAGCTTGTTCAGCAGCACCCACTCGTACCACTCCCGAGCAAGATGGGGCAGGCAGACACCCAGCTGGCACAGCTGGCCGAGGGGACAAAGCCAAGTTTTAGTCATGTGCCACTTGCGGTTCCTCAGAGGCCTGTGAGCTTTAGGGAGCACACGCAGCAGCAGCCAGCTCCTGGCCATCATCCTTTCCGTGAGGCCCTCTCCTAAGGAAAGGGCAGGTCGCCAGTAAAGTCAGCACAATCCTTCTGGCATGCCCAGGAACCTGCTGCACGTACCACGCGTGAGCAGACAGACTCACGTCAGCAACGCGCCCAACTGGGTCATAGGAGAGGTGCGCAGAAAAGCCAGGCCTGTGGGGCAGGAAGGTCTGTGTCTTCTAATGTGGGCTTTGCAACCCCAGCAAATGGCCACCACAGGGGGAAACAGGTGCTGTTGGCACCCGAAAGCTCTGTTATGCTCATCTCTTTCAGGGCCTTAGTTGTACTGAGATAGAGGAACCAGGTAATAGCTAGCATTCCCCACCTGGAAATGGGGACACTTCACAACTTTACTCGTTCTCTCCAGTTTTTAATTTATAGGACATAGTTTCAGCTTTTATTCTGCTCTTTTAGAGAGAAGTGGGGAATATATATTTTGTGAATGTACTAAATATTCAGCTAACTGACACTGAATCTGCAGCTTAAAGGGGAAGTTCAGGCTGCAGTAATGCTGCCCAGCACAGACCCACCACCTTGCTCTGCTGGGAGGAGTGAGCCCAAGGAGAAAGTCAGAGCTATGAGCTGGCAGGGAGGGGACAGCTAAGGAATGGGCCATGACCCTGCAAGGCGTAGCCATGCCCTGCTCTGTTCCTGGGGAAATGCAGCTGCTTGTCACCTCATTCAGGTCAAACAGCGAGGTACAACCAATCCCAAAGGCTGTAAACTTCTCAAGGCTGCACCCTCCTCATTGTCAGGCTTTTAAATGCTGTGTAAGTCTTGCTGCTGTGAGAGTGTGAATGCTAATGACAAAGAAAAGCAAAGTCACCAAGCTGTTAGACCCCACTGTGTTATCAATGCGGATGTACCCTTCCTGCCTGCATGCTGCCAGGTGTCCTCCCTGCCAGCTGGCAGAGCTCCATCCACCAGGGATGATGGCCTTGCAACTGTGCACAAGATATATCTGTCTGCTGGCCCAGCTGAAAGCTCCGAAGAAAGCAGTTGACCAAGACAGAAACAGCAAAGCTGTGACTCTCAGGCAGAGCCTTTGGTGAGGTTCCTATCGACTTTGTGCAAACAGTTCCAAGTTTTCAGCATCTTATCAAAAAATGAAACAGGAAAAGACTCTTAGGATGGGTGGATGGAAATGCAATATGCCAAATGCCCATCAACATTTAAAATACTACCTAATCTAATACAAGTATTCCTACTTAGGGGTGCAAAAAGTAACAAATGTACATACAATGACAGCTGCAATGCAGGGGGCAGTGTGCAACGGTGTCTCCATAGCACTGGTGACATAAAACATACCAAGACCGATTCCAGTTCAGGGTAACAGCAAGTGGGTAATAGAATTTGTGCTTTTCAGCTCTAAGCCTGCTTGTCTCCTGAAATCAAGTCATTGAAAGATACACTTCTAAAAGCCATGGAAGGCAACATAAAATTTGACCTTGAATACAAGCTGATTCAGTTCCCTGCTGTCACTGCCCAGCCTGCTGCCCTCAGGGAGCAGGTTGCTCAGCTGGCCTTCTACCTAAGATCCATGCTTTCGTCCTTCCAGCTTAATCTAGTAGTGCAGGATGACTTACATCAAGCCGTGGGTTAGTGATCAAGCCTTCCTGCCTGCAGATGAGTGCTTAGTGCTGGATGTGAGGCAAGTGGTCGATGTCTCTCCACAGTTCAAAATGAACAGGATTCTATTTCACTTGGTAGCATTAGTAGATGCCAAGCAGAGAACTTCTTGGAGGTTAACAGAGGGACATGCTGTGGTCAGAGGACAATGCCTTTCTGGCATTTGGTTGTGGAGCAATTCCTGTATTCTATTGTCCAAGTATTTAATGTTGTACTGAGAAACAGATCGTACTGCTAGTAGGTGACTAGAACTAGCCAGTGACAGTTTTGTCCTGACCTTGAATGAAGCCAGAGACCAGAGTTAAATTTAAATTAAAAGTCCAAAAATGTTAGAAGACAGAGAACACGGAAGGGAAAGAGAAGGGTTGGTGTGTTTGCTGGACATTTGCTAAGCTGATTTGTTTCACATTTCTGAAATGGTGCAAATTTTATTTTGTGCAAACCTCCAGTGGTTTCCCAATTAGACATATAAAATTTATTAAACAGTCCTTAAAAGAGATTCAAAATTGACCACAGAGGTCTCTCTCCATTCATAGTAAAACAACCTTTATTAAAAGTGAAGTGCTGGGGAAGGCAAACTTCCGGTGTCCATTTTCAGTTATTTAGCTACTAACCTAATCAGTGACAACTGGTGAGTTTAAGATTTATGACATAACAAAAGCTAAACGTATCCTTTTCTCAGAAGATTGTTCTAGAGAGGGTAATTACACAAGTACAGGCTAAGCTTATTATCTTTCTCTTTCTTTTTTCTTGTGCTATCTCCCCTACTACTCTTCCTTTCTACACTACTACATTTCCTACATGTGCGAAGCTGAAAATTATATTTTGATAATGGACACACAATGAATGTTTAAGAAGGCTGTTTGACAATGTGAGACTTTGTTAAGGAAAAGAGGATACAATGAATAGCTATAATGGGAGTCATTAATGAAGGGACTGTTTTTTTTTTTGTTTTTTTTTTTTTTTTTTTTTTTTTCCTGAGGAAGGCTACATCTTAATGCTTCTCAGGTTTCCTCCTCTATTTATACGACACCGTGGAGGTCAAACCTACTGTTAGGTCTTTCCTGGCAATGCATAATGAAACTTAAGTCACTAAAGAATTTCTTAAGCTTTTTTTTAAATGCTAAATATCCCAATTAAATTTTGATTTGGCTGCGTCTATCATGTCTATGAGAGATTCCACCTTTGTTTTGGTGGATAAAGTTCCCCTTCATTCTGCCTCTTGCAATAGTTTGAAAATAAAACATGGAACAAGATCATTGAAAATATTTGCATATCTCTGGCTAGTGAGCTTTAGGGAGTACAGGCAACAACACAGATTTCTCAGTGGAAACAGGAGCAGCAAACCCAATTATGAATTACTCTGTTCCCATCTCAGCCCCTCTGATGACGGGGACTCCCTAGCTCCAGCCTGGCTTGGGGGCCTCCAGCTGTTGGGGTAGCAAAATCCAGCTTCAGCCTCATTTCTGATTAACCTTGAAGCTTCTGGGTAGGTTTGCTTTACTCTCTCCCCTTCCACATTTACCAGCTGCATTAAACTCACTATTGCCCAAGTGGCTTGGTGGATACACTGCATGCTTCTGTGTCTATGGTGATGGAGCAAACTGTGAATGAAATAAGTATTAATTTTCCTGCTGAGTGCTTGTGCATTGCAAGCCCCATAAGCAGGTGCATGGTGAGAGATGAGCAGACGAGTAGGGCAAGGAGAGGAAGAGAGGGAAAGTTTCTCCTTTAGCAGCAGCAATGTATTAGTAGTAGCATTTTGCCATATTGCTAAATTGCTTTTCACTAGAATAGCATGTGAAGGAAACCCACGCTTCAATACCTCAATTTCCTTAATGATGGAGAAATCCTTAGATGAGTTATTTGGTGTCCACATCCTTCCTGTTTTATGCATCCTGTCCGCAGAAAAGGAGGCTTCTTAGTGAAATAAGCCTTTTTTTTTCCCCTTCCTTGTTTTTTTTTTTTTTTTTTTTTTTTTTTTTTTTTTCTCTGCACTGCAAGCTCACCTCTTCTATCTGCCCAGAGAGGAAGAGAAGCAGGCACACCTTCCTCCACAGCCCACCATAGCTCTGAAGTGCCATTCCTGAGGCCAGCACCCTGTGCCCTGGAGATTTAGTGTCAGGACTGTCAGTTGCAGGATATTTCTGATGAGTTGGATACACTATTCAAGTCAGGGTGACTGAAGCTGGCATTATTTCTTTACTGCCATTGCTATTGGGCAGAAAGGGCCAAATTTCAGTCTCAGTTTCCCCTGGGTATGTCAAGAATGAGTTCCACTGACTTCAGAGGAGAAGGTCTGTGGTGCTGGAGCAGTGTTATGCTACCTTTTCTCTTTTTTTTTTTTTTTTTTTCTTCCAGTTTCTCTCTTTCTCTCTCCATATTTAGCTAACATCATCTGTACTGTGAAGTGGCCACTCTATGTGTTCAGTAAATAGCACAAGTTGGCTGTTCTCACTAAAACATTACAGACACCCTCATGAGTCCACACTGGAGGCAGCATTTGGTTCAGCCCCTTTTTTCATCTCCTTTTTCCCTTTTACCTTTTTCTGTCATGCTTTTTATGTCTTTAATTTGAGCACAGAATTAATGAGCACAGTCCTTAGTCCTGCCACAGCCAAAGCCCAGGAAAATCAATAATCTATGTGGTGTTCAGTTATTTATACCAGCTTTATGATACCAAAATATTTTCTGTATTTTCTATTAGACATTTTTGGGCAGAAACTGCCCTCATTGACACAATAAGAGTATGAGCAGCATACACACTACAGAGATGGAAAAATGAAATTTTACTTTTCCTTTCAAGTTGCTAGTTCTGGGGTGATTTCCATGATTAGATCTTGACTATCTGAAGACCAGAGCAGTCAAGAACGTGTAATAAATCCAGCCATTGCATCTAATTGAAAAGTTTCAAAAGATGAGAACTGTTACAAGAACCAATAACCACATAAGCAGAGAAAGGATACTGAAAAAAAATTTACAAAGCTGCTGATCTTCAATAAGCAGGCCTTTTTTATTTCTAATGTAATGCTATATTACCACATATGGTTACACATGCAGTGATGGGGAGCTAGCTCTGAAAACTGTTCTTTTACTGACTTTTAATAACACCAGATGTCTATGTGGTGAGGAGGAAAGGACTACAACTGAACTGGGAATTGGACCCTGTGGACTAGTTGAGCCCCAGAGCTGTAGCAAAGTCTCTTCCCTTCATACAGCACCACCTCTAGCATTAACTTGCATCTAGAAGTGGAAGATGCTCTGGGTTTTCAGACATCGTAATTCCCTAGCCATCTGTTTGATGCAAGGCTATCATCGTGATACCGCTGCTTATACCACATTGAGTGTTAAGCCATTATACAAATAATGTAGCAAAACCACTCTGTTTTCCGTCGTCGTTTGTCTTTTTCTAGGAAAGATTCAAACACAAATATTTTATTATTTCATCTCAGCAAAGGACATCAGCTGGGCTTGAGAGCCAGAGTGCAGACTTATTCTCATGATCTCATCAAACCAGGGGCAAAAACCATGGTAATTTTGTTGTGTACCTGCAAGGACATTGTCGTGCAAGTCAGTGATGGGATTCAAGAGATTTCTGTACTTCACCATAGTAGAAATTTATTCATGTCTTTATATTAAGACAGTATTATATACTATTCCAAAGTGGGAATATACTATGCATAATCTGGCTACACCTGCTGTGGAAGCTGATGTTAATGATTACCATGGTTAGAAACAGTGCAGTTTGTGAAGCCCTTTCAGGTACTTTGAGCCACCTATTATCTACAAAGAAAAATGTTCAATAAGTTGGTAAACTCAATCTGCATAAGGAGGACTGGTTACTATGCACCTAACATATTTTTCTTTCATTCTTTGGAGGAGGATGTAGCCTAGGAACCACTGGTACCCACCATATGTGGAGGGCTGTGCACCAGTGCTGCATACTGCAGATGCTGCACTGCTGAGCCGTGGTCCAGCAGAGGGTGAAAGGTGGACAAGTACCAAAAACCTGTATGTGCGCTCACTCTTATTGAGACAGTACGTGCCTTCCAGTGGGCTATCACTGGATTTATCCCACACTGTCTCATGCTGACACTGCCAGTATCCAGGAACACCCACCCAATCCATCAGAGGGTTTTGGTTTTCTTCTTCAAAAAGATTTTTTAGGCCCACAGAAAACAAACAAACACTGACAAATACTCAATTGGAAGCTCTCTTCTTAAAAATCTGGAAACCCACCCCTTGTAGTTCAGAAGAATAGCTTGTAGCTACTTGGGAAGCCACCACTCACACCGTCAGGGACT
This sequence comes from Anas acuta, assembly GCF_963932015.1. Classification (NCBI taxonomy): domain Eukaryota; kingdom Metazoa; phylum Chordata; class Aves; order Anseriformes; family Anatidae; genus Anas; species Anas acuta. Next base: position 6,143,109 of record NC_088994.1, read on the forward strand.
TTTGTGTGAAGGACAAAGCACAGTGGCAGAGCTGCTCTAGGATGTGGATGGAAATTGGCTGGTTCAAGCCATGTGTAAAGTATGTACATGAAGCTTTCATACATGACAGGCAGGACTTAGAACAAAAACGGATGGAAATGTTGTTGGATACATGCTGTCCTTTCAGAAGACCCTCCCCATTCCCTATTCCAAATGCTTATTTCTCCTTCCTGAACTTAAACTGCAAAGAGAATAAATGAATGCAGAGAGCAATAAAAGCACATAGAGGCAGAACAGGGAATATGCTCAAGCCCTTCATATCCCTGTCATATGCCTTTTTGAGCCACAGGCTTTTTGGCCTAGGGGACAAGCCAAACACGTCCACCAGAGCTTTCTATTTTTGCTCTTGTGTTCTGCTTTTCTGTAAAGGTCTAAAAAGCAAATACCTTTGGGAGCCACTATTGTTTTGTTTGGTTTTTGGGAAAAAATGGAAAAAGAAGGATGATGACGACTCTTCTGCACTTTTTCAGATCATGCACTTTTTATCCCCTGGCACAGTTCGTAAACAACAGACTATAAAATAGAGAAGAGCAGTCCTCAGACGTAATAAATAGAATATGGATTCGATCCAGCATTTTAAGAAAAGATAGTTCCACTTACTGCAATGGAGAACAACGATGCCAGGACGAGATACAAATAGCTGTAATAATTTTTGTGTTTTTAAGACTTTAGCAGAGAATAATCATAAATCAGGCTTTGGAGAACTCAGTATTTTTACCCACATAAAACTATTGCCAGTCCACAGCAGCAAGTAGACCTGAAGGGACATCACACGGTCAGGAATGCATTTATAAAATGACTGTCAAATTTGAGTCTACATCCTCTTACCCACACCATCTGCAATCACGTCTCCTCCAGTCTGTCTCTGTGCTCTATGTTTAAGGGAGCAACTGTACAGAAATATTGTGACTTGTCCCTATTGTGTGGAGAGGCTACACCTGTCATTTTAACTCACTCACTTTGACACCAGATCCTTTCTGCTTTTTTATCACTGTCTTGGAAAGAAGGCTTGTCCTCAGCCATGTATTTCTTAGAGCTGAAGCTCAGATCACATCTAAAGAAGGAGGTAGAGCTTTGATTCTCCATTGCTCTGTGGCTGGTTTAGTCATTTCCACCAGTGCAAAATGGATGCTAACAGGCAGAGCAGTGAATGGTTATACAAGGTGCATTGGCAAAGGAGAGCAAGACACTGGGAGTATTGATTTAGCAGACCATGAGTGAGTTTTCATTGTTTCTTTTAGAAATGTTCACAAAGCATGGTGCCAAAAGCAAAGATAAACAAATTTATCATCCAACGGTGGAAGGGAAAAAAATCACCACTCTGGAAATTCAGTTCTACAAGCTTTTGTAATCCTAAACATAAAGGGATAAAGGAGGAAATATTCATTTTATTCCTTGCTGTGGTGGTGGACATATATTAGCTACTGGAAGCCTCAAAGCACTGCTTAAGGGATTACAGACTCTGTACATGCAGCTCAGCTGTCAATAAGCTATTGCCACCTCTAGACTGAGGTAAGGCAGTCATTAGTATGGTCTTGGACACTGGAGGGGTTTTCTTGGCAAATATTTTGAATTGAAAAATGCCAGTTGATTGAAAATACAGATGGTGATCTGAATGTCTTAGTTTGGGGGAGGGGGAGGGAAGTGAATTAAAGCAGAATAATATTTTTGCTTTCAAATGTGCTGTGCTGTGATTTACCTTAAACATTTTGAAATAATAATAATAATAATAATAAAACATCTATTCACTGAAATGCTATAAAGTGAAGTTCATAAAAATGATTTGGATATGACTGGAATCCTTTTAAGTTTCAGCTTTCTACCTTTCACTCTATATGAGGATGGAAAATCTCTAGACTGAGAATTGTTTGTGGATTGGAAAAATTGTTTCCTGCCCACCTCTCTTGGCAAACCACTATGTTTCTGTTTTGCTGTTGAAACTTCAAAAAGCAACCGTCAATGGTTGGATGAGAGTTGATATTCTGAACGAGAATCCCTCCCAGGATGTACATTTGTTCAGAAACATGTCCGTAACTATGGGAATGTTTTGAAAGGTGAGGTTTCTCTAATAACTTCTGCGGCTTCTTCACCGTGGGAAGGTAAGCGAGTGATAAATATGCCCTCCTAGACCCTTTCCGCATTTGTGTTTGCTCTTCTGCAGGACGAAAACATTTGTCTGACTGGGTTTCCAATGGGAAATGGCCTTGTCATTGCACCCGGCAGCCACATGACACGACTGCGGGGATGTGCGGCGCAATGTGGTTTCAGGTGCTCTCTGCCTTCCATGATGTCCTGGGTCTGCCTTTGCCTTCTTCCAGTACGAGGAAGGCTTGAGGTTCAAAATAGAGACTGTATCCATGTATATTCCCTTTGATCTCTTATTTCTGTCCTTGTTCCTTACTGAGTTCCATGAGGATAACAACAGTAATACCACAAAGCTGTTGGGGTGACTTCGTATTTCAGTTCCAGCCTCTGATCTTCTCTCTAACGCCTTTGAAAGCAAACAACACTGAGGTTTATTTCAGACTGGCAGTGGCCTACTGGCCATTTCCAATTTTTACAGAACCGGACAAATCATAAGAAAATTAAAACCCCAAAACAAACCAAAACACCTTTGCTGGTGAAGTCTGGGGAAGCCACGGAAAAGTGGGTTCAAACAAGGTAACCTCAAAACAGAACTTTGTCTCTGCTCTTTGTGGAGAAAGCTGAACTCAGGGCTCTGGATTGGTGGTGAGAAAGTCTCAGCAAGGTTGCTATTTCTAACACCGGAGCAACTTGAATACCAAACCCAAACATCTCTGTTCCTTGCTTGGGTGGACTGAATGAGGATCATTATACTTACCCACTCATCCTAGTATGATGGAGGTGGCCCTCATTAGTACCACAGCAATACGCTTCACAGCTCTTGTTAGCAACAGGTGAGCAAAGCCTTGGCACCTGCTGCATCTACCGCTGCAGTAAGCAAAAGCAAAGGCCACAGTCAACTTGGGAAAGGTATAAATACTTAAATATACTAATAAAAAATAAAGTAGTTCTTTTTGGAAATAAGAAACTGTCTGAGGGACAGGGTAGGAAAGGAAAGCTCAACAAAGCTGACTCAGATTGAATAACCAAGACTGTCTGCAGGTTTCTAGAGTTGTCATTCTGGGCTTGATGCTCAGATTTTACATAATTTGCCCCAGATACAGTCCCAATCTGTTTATAGACCATGGCTGGAAGTGCACATTGGCTCTGGCAGAGGTGTCGTACGTTAGCTTGTGTTTGAGAGAGGGGGAACTGCAGAGAGCAGCAAAAGCCGGGTGAGGAAGTGCTCCCTGCTTTAAATGGAGCATGACAGCAGCACAGCGACCTGGCTGGCTCAGAAATCAGGGCCGTTTTGCCAGTCCACTTGTCTGGCTGCTGCTCATATCGGCAGTGAGCTGTGTGAGGAGATGAAAGCAAGCAGCACGTTATCAGGTGCTTTCATTTCTCATTACCCAGCACCGGTTCATGCGCGTCTTTGTTCTCCTTCTGCTCCTGCAAGTGGAGGAAGGATCAATCCCAGGAATATTTTGAAGGAAGAAGGGATATTTCTCTCTCTGTATTGCCATCCCAGACTTTCAGACCGGGAGGGGAAGGGGGGATGCAGGTTGTCAACAACAATAAGCGGGAGGGGAGAAGACGCCTGGCACTGGGAGAGTTCAGGCTGGGACAGTTTGATCTCTCCCAGAGCACTCTCAGTGCTTGAAGATCACTGCTTCTGACACGTTTCTCCAGCTGCTGAATGAGAGGATTTACTTGGGTGAAATTTAGGCCCGAGGGGGACATGAAAATCATATTCATAATTTGAAGTGACATGTGATTCAGGATTAAAAAGCTGGCTGGCAGAGAAAAGAGCTGAGGTTATCCTTTTGAGCTGTGCTAATGCAGAAAACTGTGTTTTTAATCCTGTTTTAAAAAGGCCTAGAAGGTTTCCAGCTGGGGCAGTTAGAATATAAAGGAGTGGTAAAGACAAGGAATCCCTTTTTCAAAAGGAGAAAAAAAAAATGAGAAAAAAAAAAAGCAAAATACAACAACAACAAAAGATCAAGTTTTGCTTTTGTTTTCCTCTGATAGCAAGTGGTTGAAAGCCAAGGTAGGAGATTTTTTAACCAAAAAAAATCCTTTGTATGACTGCTTAAAACGCCACAAGCAGTGAGACAGGTCAGTGGGACAAGGCAGAGATGAGTTTGAAAGGAGGCACTGGTGCTAAGGAGAGTGTCCATGGAGCTGCGATTGTGAGTTTCCACAGTTTCTCCCAAGGGACCCAGGTTCCAGCTGTGGCTTCTCTGTTCCCATCACTGCCCTGTAGCTGCTTGTCCTCCATTCCTTGAGCACAGGGCAGAGAGGTACCCCCAGCCCACTTAGTTTGGGTTTATGTAATTAATCTCAGCTCCTTTTCATGTCACTTTTCCTGAGAGGCTCTTAATTATAGCAAGACAGTGCACTGGCATCACTGTTTTTGTGCTTATAATACTCAATATAGGGTTTTAGCTGATCTTCCTCTAGATCTTTATTTTTATTTTTTTTTAACCTGTCTTTTAACTCTCACAAGACTGCAGAGAATTGAAAGGCTTTGAAGAACATACTTTAAGTCAAAATGGACTGTCTTAAAAAATTTAATATTGCTCCAAGGAATAGGTCTTCTTTTCTTTTCAATGGCTGTCTTCTCTCTAAAAAAAAATAGAGGTGAGGAATGCAAAGCTTTTGGCTTTTGAAAGCAAAGGGCTATTCTTCCAGATTATTAATTTTCTTTATGCTTTCATAACAGAAGAAGAAAAGGAAAAAAGAAAGAAAAAGAGGGAATATAGGGGAGAGTGGAAGGAGGGAAAAATAGGAAGAGGGCAAAAATCTTCAAGAGTAATGAAAATAAAAAATAACCATTATTTTTTCCTTTCCAAAGTTTATAAGAAAATGTTCCTTCTTTTCTGGTAATATTATCTGACTTTTTTGCATTAGAGCAATTTTCAGCACTGTGAGGTAAGAACTCACCTTTCAGTGTCACTGCTTAAAACATGGTAAATGATGGTCCATATTCCAAGGAGTACCTTAAAACATGACATTTGAAGTTAGTAATGTGTCTCAAAATAATGTACAGACTGAACAGCAAATTGCACAATCACAAATTAACATGTTAAAAATGTGTTTTTCCATATTTGCCTCAATAGTTTCTGAAAGACTCAAGTTATTTCTTCTGTAATTTTGCAAAATTGCATTTCACAAAGGAAACATTAGAGTTAGTAGAAAAATTCTGTTTTGATATACTGGAATTGGTTGGGTGACATTTCTTTTTCCACCTTTTACTATTTCACATAAAGTCCATTTCAAAAACTGAGACTGAATGAAATGAAAAAGCAAAATAGTTGTGCTCTGAAAAGTGTCACATTATTATTTTTTTGAGCCCTTTCATTAGATTAATACCTTTTCCTCCCCCCCTCCAAACAAACAAACAAACAAATAAAAAAAAAAACTTTTTAATTGAAACTGTATATTCTAATAGCAATAATAACTGCAAAAATAAAACAAACTTCTCTTCAGCTCAGTTCAATGTCTGTCATCAGAACAAATCACATGAGATCAAGGTTTCAACCTCCCTGTCCCTCAAGATAGGGTTCCCTTCCTACCTCTGGAAAACTCCTCAGCTAGGACTAAAAGGACTGATCCAAAGGCAGAGCAAATCAATGAGAGCTCCTTTATGTATTATTGACTTTGGGTTTTGGGAATGCTCTTAATCAATTATGCTATTATTTATCTAGTGGCCTATATACAGAATGTAAATGTACAATCATGTGAAGATTTAAAATCATTCTATGTAATTCAGTAGAAGTTTATTCAATTCTCCTGTCATGAATAAAAACGAATACTTTATATTTTTATCTAGAAAGAGCAAGCTTTGCTCCATGCTTCCATCACAATTTCTAGCAGGGCAGAAAACCCTGCTAGAAACAGAAAACCACTCCAAAACCTAAACAACCTCTGTCCCCAAAACTTTTTTCATGTGTAGGCTGAGCACATCTGATGCTGGATCATTAAGAGACCATAAACATGAAACCCAATGATGCTGTGGGTTTTTTTGTTTGTTTGTTTGTTTGTTTGTTTTGTTTTGTTTTTTTGTTTTTTGTTTTTCAGAGACACTTTTCAGGTTAAAATGGCACTTTCAGCATGACAGCCTTGGCTGCAGGCCAGCAAACGACACCGTTCCCAAGGGAGTTCTGTTACAATTGCTGGGTACACTAAGAGTACATGGTGCATATTATATGTAATCAGGGAAGCAACTTCTCCCTTGGGTTCTTAATAGAGTTTCCTGCCTTAACTGCTTCATTGGTAATTTTTGTTTGTTTTCGTGCTTCAAGTGTTGGCACATCACAAGCTAGACAACTTGCCAATCACTATCTGCACTGCTGTCTCCAAAAGGCACTATTTGGGGGGACTGATGGGAAATGACTGATTAGGTTGTGTAGACTAATTCTGCGCCAGAGGAAGATAGTGTGTACTGCACAATGCTGCATGTGCTAAGGAGACGGTGCTGTGGGTGCTCAGCCATCAAGGTACAGCTGAAAACAGTCTTTGGAGGACCGTGCAGGAAGTGCCATCTTCCACTTTGGATGTCTAATTGATTGTTTGCATGTACGATTACCACAATGTGGTCACAATTACGGTAATTATATGGGCAAATGAAACATGCAATTGCATGTGCCCAGTTCTAAAAATCTGGGCACAGGTAATTGCCAGAGACCACAGGGAGACTCTGCTCAGAAGAGGAGAAGCAGTGCCATCCCTGGGCTGGGCTGGAGGATGTGCTCACCTCCTGCCTCTCGCCTCATGTTTTCCATCTCCTCATTGTCTATCTTGGAGGCAAGTAGGCTGAATCCTGTCCTCAGTACCTCTTCTTGGGCTTGCATGCCTAACCTAAGTTTCTGAATTGCTTTTGAAATCCAAAACAAGGATGAGACCAGCTTCTCTGAATATTATTTTATGGATCTGCACAGGGAAGACACTATAAATAGTATCATCACACATTATTAACTGCATTCTCTGAGAAACCCAAAACCAACTGAGATCATCTTTATTCATAGGAAAAAGTCCTAGGCATATTTACAGAGTGTTTCTCTAGGTTACTCTGGCCAGTATTACTTAACAGTTGTCGTTTCACTGTGTACATAAGTTTTCTTTTTATCCAATAGCTTCAAAAATGAGATTGAAAAGTTACTTCTAAGACATAAGATGTATCCAGTATTATTTTAAAATAGAATAAAACTAGAAGTTTCACAAAAGTCAGATATTAGACTTTTTTAGAATAAATTTTTGTGAAACATACACACTTCAATTTTTAAGAATAAATTTGACATTTTAATTTTACTTTATTATTAATGTTATGAGTTTATAAAATTTTCACTAAATGTGATTAAAAGAACACTTTCAATATTGTGTTGGCATTTCAAATCCAATCGTGCAATCATTGCAAAAAAAAAAAAAAAAAAAAAAATCAGACACAGACACAATTATAGACGTATTCAAAAACAACCATGAATCTGCTTGTCTGTAGATTATTCTAAGTGTCAATGGTGATCAGAGTGCAATAAAGCATAATAAAAGACCAGTGAAAAATGATGAAATAAAAAACACTCTGCTTTTATAAAGGGTGTTAAGAGAAAGACAGACCCTTTTTTTTTTTTTTCTGAATATGTAATTTTTTTTCTGTCTCTTTAATTTACATGAATAATTAAAATATACTCAAGCAATCCTATGCTCCTATGGTTTTTCAGGATTAGAGGAAAATGTGCTGTAAGAAAAGACTAATGAATAAAATGCTGCAAATCATAACAGGGGGCCTAATTTGGGAGAAATGAGTAGCCTGATTTTCAAACAAATATTGAAGGAAATACCTGAATGTCCTTTCATTTTTCATCTCCAATTTTGAGTTATACAAACATCTAACTTAACTGTTCAGTGAGGAGAAAAAATGTGAGATGTAAGTGTCTGAGAAATTCAGATTTAAATCCTAATAATTGTACTTAGCTTTCATAGCCAATAAAGGTTTCAGAGTGAATGTTTTTAAACAAGATTAGATATTTGCTGTGTGCTTCACGGAGAATCTTGCAGAGAAATCTAAAAATGTAGCAATATGTATTATGTAGATACATATACAATTTAATTAAACTAATGAATTGATATTTCATGTGGCCATGGGCCATCAGGTACTGTACTCCAACAGAGACTTCCAGGAAAATGTTTTTCCTCCTATTGCTCATTTCTCCATCTACCCACATCTGTCTGGCCAGCAACATGAGAAAACATTTTGTATTCCCTTCTGGGCTTGAGGAATCACATGCAGAGAGCTTTTGCAAGGATTCATAATGAAAAGTAACTGGAAAGGGGCTCTTTGACACGAGATGTTGCTGGGGGACTTGAGCATGCCCAGCAGCCCCACCAGACCTCCCTCAGGCTGGGCAGGTTGGGCTCTCCAGGGCTTTGGGTGCCTCCATCTCACCTCAATTAAAGATCCTTCTCCAAGCTGTAGGAAGTCCAGACTTTCTCTAGAGAAGCTTCATCCAATGCAGATGCTTCCCATCTATTTCAGGGCAGGCTGAATCATGCTTTGGATGCGGCCACCCCTCTTGTTTGAGTTACTCTGCTGGAGAGCATTGACTAAGTTCAGATAACTTGTAGACAGTGAACTTATGGGCAGTGAGTCCCCTCCTGGGGAGAGTCCCATCCCTCTCCACAGATGTAGCCAGGATCCTCAGCAGTAACCTGGGCAAGGGGCTACTCTCTCCCCTAGCTCCCCAGTGCTCTTTGCAAAGGAAAAGCGACATACAAAGCCTGAATTAAGTCCCTTTATTCAACATTAGGATCTGGCCTGACTTTCTGGCATATGGCTCCTTTGTCCAGCCGGAGTTATGAGTCACAAGCTAAGCCCCAAAGTTACTAATACAGCTCCACGTACAATCAAGTTGCATATTTTGCCGCATATTATCCTTTGGGGTTTGGCAATGTGAAGTGTCTCAGTCGCAAGCAAAGCAGGAATTATGATGAGCTCTTCCCAGCTGGACTTCTTGTAATCGTTGCAGGGATAAAGAGTTCCTCGAGACTCCAGATCTTTCCCCGTCAGGCTTTAAGCCTGTCTCCAGCTCTGTTGAGCTTGTCAGGTTTTTTATATTTACAAGTTTCAGCTAAAAATCTGTCCTGCTAGACTAAGCTAGGCTGATGCTGCTTATTCCCTAATCTCCAGGCTGCCTCCCTCCACATGTTAAGGGACACTTAGTTTGTTTAAGGCCTGAGGCAGGCGTAATTACAAAATTTAGGCAGAATCCTGAACTGACCCCAAAGGTCTTCCTACTCAGACAGAAATCATTTGTCATAATGAGCCTACTCGTAACCTCCTGACCCTAGGAGCTCAATTAATTTCACGCAGAAAAAGTGTTCACAGCCTCTGGACCTTGCTGCAGGAGGGATTTGCACAGAGACATCTCCCACTCACACAAGCCCATATGGGGAAATGGGCTTAGAAATTTCTCCAGAGAGAACAATGAACAGTTAGTTGCCTGGGCAAAAGGATGCAGCACAAGGGCCAAACTGCTTCCTATAGACAGAGCTGGGCTTTTCTGCATGGCGCAGCACTGAGTCAGGCAAAACCAGAAAGCATTTTGGGGCCAGACCTTCACTAGCTGCTGATTTGATGATTTGAAATGCCTGGATTTGAGCTCTTGTTCTTTCTCAGCTGCTTGTTGTTCTACTGTTTTGCCCAAGTGACAAGCAAATTAGGGAAAGAATAGGGCTTTAATCTGAATATTGTGTTTGTTTTCTGGTCTTTCTCATTTCAAATACTTCAAAGAAATGGCTGTGCAGTTCAGCAAGTGAAATTAAAATATGTCTAAACTGCCTGAAATTCACTGTCTTGTGCAAGCTGGGTGTAGGGATGTCATGGAACGGGCAAAAAGGGGGTTCAGAGCACTTGAGTTGGTGAATGTGCACTCAGATCCCATAGCAGGCTGTATTTTTGGTTATATAAGAGCGTTGTGCTGAACCCGCTTGTGTTGGAAGAGATGTTACTAACCAGAATAATAAAAATCTGGCCTGTTCTATCTCATAGCATGGTCCAGCCAGCCTTTTTAATTAAGATGAAAATCAGAGTCAAGAAGATAATTCAAGAGACATCAATCATCATAGACAATATGGGGCACTGATTTTTTTGTATCAAATCACTCAACCAGTTTATGCATTTACAGGAATGCATGTGGCTGGACTGGATAATCCAGGAGGATCTTTCCAACAACCATAGCCATTTGCACTTACATAACACCTTTTGGCCAACGATCCCAGTGTCTATAAATCTGTAGGCTCATAGGTTAGTGCTCAGTAATGAATTTGAGAGCCATGTGATAAATTGTGTGTGTTGTATACTTTCATTATACAATACGCATAATGGATTTTCACTAGAAAAGTGTCCTGGACTATGCAAGCTGTGTTGTGAGCTCAGCTGCTTTCATCTGAAGCAAACAGAAAGCTGTCACAGGGAAATCCCCAGGTAGCACAAGATTGGCATTCCCTTTTCTTTACCACCTGGCCTTTTGGCATAGGAGAAAGTAAGGGGGTGAAGCACAGTGCACAGTGCTTCACCAGGAGCTCAGCCATATCAGTCAGTAGCTGCAATCACTTTCTTTTAGAAATTCATACAAACTCTTCTAACTTGAGTGAGAACAGGCTTTGGATCCTATTGGGCTCGGTCCCTCTGAGAGCAGAAAGACGGCAGATAATCGTCCCTTCCTCATCTTCTTCCCATTTTGCACAAAGAATAAACTCAGCATTTAGGACAAAGCCCTAGAATTATGCACAGCTTATTAAATAATGCATGTGTGTGACAACTTCACCACAGCCCGCTTCCCCTGGCTTGATGTATGCCCACTTTTGGACTGTTTAACTGATGATACAATTTGTCCCCTGCTTTGTGCACAGTCTGACAACATTCAGAAACTGCTTTTCCCCCAAACTGTTGTCTCAAGTGCTTTCACTTCTGAAGATCATAGAAGATAAAAATAATGCACATCGAGTGTGTAAGTGTGTATATATATGATACATGATTGCTGAACACTTATGACATTAATCTTCACTCACAAAGACAGAAGAGATAACTCATAAGTTATACCTCTGCTCAACCATGAATATAAATGTCAGGCTCCTAATGGAGATGTTGTCTAATGAAATATCATGAATTATTGTGCAAAAAGCCATGTGCAAATTTTGTTTCCTCTTTCCTGTTGGATTCAGGCTGGGTATTTTTGAGGTGATGCCATCAGCACTGTGATAAAGAGCGGATGGAAGGATTCTCAATGTAGCATTAAAGATCTAATCTCCATAGTGCGGGATGCCTGGGGGGATGCTGGCTGCCCACTCCCATGGCATCCATAATTAAATGCATTAAAAATTTACATTAAGAACAAGTATTTTGGAGAGCTCTTCCCCTAAGAACCCAATTCAAAGGTGAAGTTAGGGGAGTCTAAGGCTGTAGGAGACAACAGCATGGTCTATAAATTGCAGTGGTGTAATTAAATCAATGTAAAGTGGATCAAGTTACTTTGGTGCCAACTCAACACACTTAATATGGTTTAAGCCCTGTTTAAATAGGTTTAGCTTCATTTAGTAAATTAGTATAGACAAGCCAAAAATTCTTTGTAATTTGCCATTGCTTCTGGCCTCATCAGCTTGTATGTCACACCGGCTAATATCATCTTTGAGACATACATACCAATGTGTAGCTTCCATCTGATTCCTGCTTTCCACTTTGGCCCACGAGGTGGGGGATTCATGGGTAGTACCATCTTCCTACAAAGAGCAACTTCATTCAGAAGAGTCCTTAGGGCTGTTGGTCATCACCAGCAGTAGAACCCCTCCAGTCTGCACATTGACCTGCTCAAGTTTTACTCCCAGGCATGTTTCACTCTAAATTCCATTTGTTTATGCTATTAAGATCAGAGATTTTTGTTAACTTGGCCCATTTGAACTGAAAGAAGTCCAAATGCCTTCCCACAACCGGCTCTGCTGGCACATCTATGGTAGTGAAAACCTCACCAGAAGCATCTGGTGCTGGGACACAAAGCTTCTTTGCTCACTTTAGCTTACCCCTATTCTTCATTTTCTTTCTTTGTCTGTGTGAGGACCACATCAGCTAACTCTGTTGAAACCCATCAGCTCCTGCAGGGCTGATCTCTAACTTTCAGTGGAGAACTGTAGCATGCTGCAACCTGATCACTCTGCAGAATGTCTTGGTATGTGTAAAACCTGTGACAGATAATGCTGAAGTTTCAGCTTAGTCTTGTCAAGGTACAAACAAGCAGCAAGATGATCAAAACAACGTACAAACAAGCAGCAAGATGTGCAGCTCGTGGGGAGTGCTTAGGGACAGTAATCCATCTAGCCCACCAACACATTAAGCAATAGTAGTGCTGATACCATCATGCTTATCCCCACGTTTACCCTGTGATGTAAAGATGTGTTATTATCCCCACTTACAGCTGCAGCACAAAGGATGAGGGTAGAATAAATGATTTGCCAGAAGGCAGATGGGGAGTCTATGGCACAGAAGATTATAGGAGCCAGGTGACCTGTGTCTTGGTTTGGCTCTATGCCCAGAAAATCTTCTTTTCTTCCTATAGTTATTGTGCCTTCATTTTGCAAAATGGAAGCCTCTATTGAAATCTCTAGCCCTTTAAGGCTACAATAAATAAATAAATAAATAAAATTAAAAAATAATAATTCCTGGGTTTAAAAAAATACAAAGAAGCCCTTACTTACCCCATAGGCCTAGGCACATTGCATGATTGTACTATATTTAAGGAATGACCCAGCATGAGTAATGCCTGTATTGTGATGTGGTGCAGTTTGGCCAGAACATTACCACTGGCCTCTTTTTTCCATTCACATGAGTCAGTTCAGTGTTGTGCATCCAGGACACTGACGGTGTTCGTGGGACCCGATCCCGATTATCTGGAGGAACCCGATAGATCAGGCACACCATTTGTGCGTTGAATTGCCTGCATGGCATGGCTGCCCTGCTGCTCTCTGTGGCAAAGATATTTAATGGCGGGGCTCTGGTACACTGAGCATGAGCTCCATCACATCATCATCACCCACTGACACAGGGTCTGCACTGGGTTGTTAAATTCCTTAAGTATTTATTGAAGCCAGTAGTGCCTCAGGCTTCCCCTGCTCCTCCGCATACCTAGCTGAAAATTACTGCCAGCCTTTGCCAGTGACCCTTGCAGGAAGCATTGAACCGATCCCCCCTGACAAACACAGAGCAATGGCTCAGCCTTGCCGAATGACCCCAGCGAGGTCGGCTTGACACTGTAGGCAAGGATTGATTGCAGGTAGCAGGTGAGACCCTTTCACTTGGCTGCCTCCGGGACGTGGCCAAGCGCTCTGTGCTCCAGGCGAGACATGCCGTGCGTGGGGACAGGGGCCTGAGCTGCCTTTGTGAGGGCCACCTGGCCACTGATTCTCTTTTTTAGCCTTGTAGTTGCTGGGTGTATGGGTGCTTTTCCTTCAACTGGGGAGCAGCAGAGGTGCTTTGTACTTCCCTGGGCAGAAATGGAAATGAACGTGATCTCTCCACCTGACACCCCCTCCTTCCTCTCCGGTGGCTCCATCGACCTGCAGTGAAGATACCTCTCATTTCCACCACTGTCCAGAAAGGGAGAATTTGATTTGAGGTAATTGCTATCCGATGCAGTCGATCGGGCCTCCATCCAGAGCTTTATGGGAGCAATATTACAGCGGGAGTGATTTTGCTGTTGCAGTGGATTGCATCAATATACTCTGGAACTGATGTGTTAAGATTGGGAAAGTGACATTTACTGCAGTGAAGGGAGTACGTATTTGGCCCCAAATTTAGCTGGGAGTTGAAAGACATAATTCTATCTTCAGCTGGAATCATTTATCCCAGCTCTGGATCTTGCCAAGACAAATAAGCGCTTCTTCATGCTCACATGCTAATGCTGTTGTGATGAGTAAAGGATTCATGTATTTTTTAATCGCCTTTCAAATTAAGCTGTTAAAACTAGGGAGAAACCCAAATTCTAGGGACCTGGATGTGCACAATATAGCTCTTTATCTGCTTTCTGTAGGCTAATATTTGGGGGAAGGGAGAGGTACATTTCTTCCTAATTTATATTAATATTAGACAGAGGACAAAGGAAAAGAGAGAAAGAAAATGCCTGGTCTAAATCTGGTCGAGGTTCTGAATCCCAAATCAAAGGAGCAAGGCATCCTCTACGATAAATGTTTTATGAGGAGCACACGCAGCATGGTAATGCCCACAGAAATCTGACAGTTTTCTCTGCTTTCCCTCTCTCTGCTCTAGTTTCCCATCTGTGCCTCAGGTCATACAATTGAGCCTTGTTGCTCCTGTCCTTGCCTGTGGTCCCTGATTCATCACTTTTCAGACATCACTTTGCTGTGTCTGGAAGAAGCAAGCAGGAGAGACACAACTTTCCCTGAATTTCCTCATCTCTATTTGTACTTCTGCTTCGGATTTATTTACTGCTCCTTTTCACTTCTCTTGCTCTTTCTCTGCAGTTACGCTTTTTTTTTCTCATTTCTATATGTTCTTTGGTGTTACTTGGGTGGAAAATGAATCCACAGTTTTGGGGAGAAATCTTCTTGCTGCTGACCTGGTTGGCTGTGGCCTCAGCTTCCCCAGGCAACCTCTGCCTGTGGCTGCAAGCTCACCCTTTTGCTGAATTCCCTACATCTCCATATTGTCCAAAACATGCTCAAGAGTCTGAATGTCTATGGAAACAGGATCTAGAGCAATCCCTGATGTGGCTCTTATTCCCGATGGTGAGAATTTCAGAAGGGAACATCTCAGTGCTTCTGCTGAGCTCCAGTATATTGGTATCCAGCAATTTCCTCACTTTGTTTAGGCATCTGGGGTAAGCCGTGGCTTTCTTGGTTTTCAACATGCTTCTCTAAGGCCTAAACTGTGAAGATGTTTTTTTTGAAAAATTGCACAGTGCTTTTTTCTTGGTTGTAGTGTAAAGGATAGCTAGGGATGAAGAATCTCCAGACAAAGCCTGCACAGACTATGTTGCATTTAGCCTCCTTTGCAATGGACATACTTCTTCCACCAGGCCAAGAAATGAATCTCAAGTTGCAAACATAGCTTTGGCATGGCAGTGTCCAGTATCACAGTCTAACCTCAGCTCCTTCCTAGAAGAGATGATATTTTCACCCAGCTCCCAGCCAGTGAGGGTTCAAGAAAAAGATTCATGTTGGTGAAGCAGCCTTCTGGACATATTTTTGCAAAGAAATAAAAATTGAAATTCAGTATATTTACTTCAAATGACAAATGAGAGTATAAAGCTGAGTAGAGAAATTACCCAGGAAAAAAAAAAAAGCATCCCCCCAGGAATCAGATCATGTTTGGGACTGTAACTGGATCAGACAAGCTGTAGCCAGTGAAACTACAGAAATTCATTGTGCACTGAAGAGCTGCAAATTATGGACCTGTGGCTGCTCTACCCAGGCTCTCCTGCATGTGCTCTCCTTGGCTGCTAAAATGTACATTGTGTATCCCTGGGCTTTGACTTAGACCAAATTTACTTTTAAAGAAGAGGCAGCGTAAGCATGCTTGTCCTGAACGTTGCCATGCTAGAAATGGCATGTTATTATGAAAACTACTTTTCAACACATGGGCAAGGTCTGGGGCAGCCTGTCCAAACAATTTATTGACGGGTCAACATTTCCACAGCCAACACTGCAGAGTGAATGCTTCTCAGGCTTCTGAATATTTTATCTTCACTTATGACCTAGCTTTTGCATGAATTAGACCAAAAAGATCAAGCAAGAGCAGTTTGGGTCAGGTTCTTGGTTCTGCCATGAGATCTGCTCTGTGAGACGTTTCATCTCTCTGCTTCTCAGCTCTCCTTTCCCAAGGTGAAGCATTGATTTTTCCTTCCTTCTGTACTTTGTCTTACCTGTCCTGATTGGTCTAGGCTTTTATTTTACAGTGTTTCATGTGAGTACCAGCAAAGTACTGTCACATGTTCTGTTTCAACCTCCAAACAAAACCACAATCAAATACCAATGATAACGATGGGGCCATTTTTTAACTGTTTGCTTGTGCTGCTCATTATTCATCATAGGAAATCAGAGCCTTATCTAACAGAGAATCTACAAAGCCTCTTACTCTTAATTCTATTATTACTGGTAATAACAAAGTTATTTATCTGAGTGATCTGGTCACGCGATCACAGTATGGGCTCATAGGCTGAGGAAGCCTGTGAGCTGGGCTATAACAACAGAGGAATTTGAAATGTGGGGAAGTGGAAGAAAAGGGGTGGTTGCTGAGATGACAGAAGAAAAGTTTTTCCATCCTTTGCACCAAGACCTGGTCCAATCCTGTCGATTTATTTGCAAAATTGGATGGTTTAACAGCTTGCATGCAAAAAGATTAGAAGGTCCTTATAAACACAACAGACAGTAAACCCCCAGACAGGGTTAGGATTGAATACTGAAAGCACATGAGGGAGCCATGAGGCAAAGCTCATAGAGGATGCCATGGAAGAGATGTTTTTTGAAGTCAGTCTGTGAGAGAGAAAAGTGAGCATTAAGGCAGATGGGGCAAAGGAAAAAGAGCAGGAAAGGAGTTAGGAAGAATGGGATTCAGGTTTCAGGAGAGAGGAGGAGAGGAGATATGGTTTCTCATGGAGTGCAGATATTAGGAACGAGCATTCATTTAATACAAAACATCAAAAGGAAACAAATGAGAAGAATCACAGAGAAGTTGGGCACAGAGTAACAAACAGCATAAAAAGGTTTGAGAGTATTTTTGACCTAAATGGAAAGGAATAAGGGAGAAGTCTGAAGAAAGGCATGAACCATCCTAATTCTTATCCTTGCTTTCGGGCTTGTACAATAGGCTGGCTGCAGATGGGTTCTTACATGTGGGTATTGGTTTTATCTGGAATTTATGAGATTTCGACTTACTGTCAGAGCACGATTTCCCTGTGCTTTTTTATTTATTTATTTATTTATTTTACTTTTTCTCAGAGCTGAATGGGTGCATGAAGGGCACATAAAGGTTTATTGAGTAAAAGCCCTAAATGCTTGCAAACTTTTACTGTTCTTCCAGGGCCTATAAATATTTTTCTCAATCCTTCTCTTCAAGGCAATAAAAATTAGTTTAGAGGTTAGCTGTGGGACACTTGACGTGAGTCTGGCTCTAATCTCAGTTTGAGGTTAAGGATATAAGTAGAACAGAACCAGCCCAAATTGCCAAAGTCTTGAAATAGATATTAGCGTGCCCCTGCCTATGGACCAACATACCTGTGACACAGCGAATTGCATGGGTGTTGAAGAGATCAAATACAAGAGTATTAGAAAGACATTGCTGAGGTTTGCATTTTCAGTGGGGTGGCTTTCCTTTTAAAAGACATAGTTTTTACCCCAGAACAGGGACATGCTTTGAACAAACATCACAGATGCTGTCTCAACAGTGCACATTGATGGGTGTCTGGGATGGAACTGAAGAGCTCAGAGGTTCAGGCACACAGCTTTGGTGGCAGGCATTATTTTCGGAGTGCAAAATTACACAAAACACACACAGAATCAAAGTTTTGTTGTACACAAAAACAAAATTTCCTGTGCTTGTTCCACTGGTAAGCCAAGCCTTGTTCCTCCAAAAACAGAGAGTTTAAGAGGCACCTTTCCACTGCTTTAGTTCCCCCACTCAGGCTGATGTCCAGGTTTCTTCCTCTGTCTAGCTAGATGCCTCTGTACTCTTTACGGTTTGCTGTGAGTCTTCAGCTAGGGCTTCATCCACTTAGCTGCACATCCTTGGGACAATCTGGGGGAGGTTTTAGGACTGCAACTAAGAAAAGCCAGTCTGTGACTAAAATATTCAGATGTATTGCACAAAGCCTTTACCTTCCGTATGAGGGATTTATGTGACGGATATCAATGTGGCATCCTGTAACTGCTCTGCATGTAGCTGCGCTAATTCCCTGTCAGAATAAAGCAAATGAATTAATGCATGTTGACTTATGATGATTTAAAAGATGTTCCTGGTCCAACAGCAGTCATGTTTGTCTTCCACTTCCCTTCCTTCCTGCTTCCATCTGTTCTTGGTCTGCAGCCCTAAGCTGGAAGAACAGGAATTGTCCTTTCTGGTTTGAAGGTGACCATTAGTACTGGAGGTTCAGCAGGTGTAGTGGGCCTGGGAACTGTTCCTCAGGTGCCTTGGAGAGTGCAGGCTGTGCACAGGATGGGGTCAAAAGTGGGCTCAGTTTTCCCCTGTTGTGTAAGTCAGCAAGTACAACACCCACGCAGGAAGCAGAGCTCTTGAGCAGAGCAGCCGTGTGAAACTCAGCAGTTTTGGTTTGTGAGGGTACATAGGAAAATATTTTCGGTGTCAGTTTTCCTGGATGATTCCAGCTTGTGAAAATTTAAGGCAAGCACTAACTTTCCTGTTCCGGAGCAGTTGTTGCTAGAATGTCTGAAGCTTCTCATTTCATCAGCGTTTCATAAAAATACTCTGAAAACAGGAGGATTTCATGGGAACGCTCCCGAGGCCCCTCAGCCTGGAGGTGGTAGGAGGCTTGCAATAACACATTCATTCATTTAAAAGATTGTTTTGGATGTAAACCCATTTCCTATGTGCATGTCTATGCTAGGACAAAAAAAGGGGAGAAAAGCGTCTACCTCATGAGATTTTTTTTCTTATTTGAGAAAGTCCATTTTTAGTGAGAAAAGCTCCATTGTCTTTGAGGACCGGGCACACCTCTAGGAAAACTGATCCTAGCTGATCCTTTTTCTGTATAAGACTTATACAGCCATTAAAGATTTAATGAGATCCCACCAGCATGTGCTGTGCATTTATCTAATGAGATCGCATAGGTTGTCTTCTCAGCACCTCCTCCTATGCTGAAATCAGGCACCTTCTCCACTCCACCTAGGCCCCTAGATTAATATTGCCTTGACGTAATTGCTCATTCAACACGGCTGCTAATTTGTCAGTGGAGCTATCCTAGGGTCTTGTTCTGAGAGATATGAAAACAATAACCTTGTGACCAAGAGACAGGCCTAATGTTTTCACTGCTAAACTGTTGAAAGGATGTTTTGTGTGAAGGAGAAGAGAATGAGTCATCAAGCAAAGGGGTACAGGGTTAGGTACAGGGTCTCCTTTTGAAAAGGAGAAAGAAAGAAAAAAAGAAACCACTACAACTCAGAAAGTTATTCTTCCCCAGTACAAATCAGAAAATTGATAGGGGAGAAAAATACAAACATATGCAAAGTGCACCAGAGCAATGCATCAATTTGAAAACCAAACTTATTCTGGACTTCATTACTTAACCTTCATTTGTTAATAACCATACATGTAAGCATGCTTTCTCTTGCATAAATGCAGACATCACTAAAGCATTGATGTGAAGTTTCCAAATATTTGCCTTATAATAGCAGAAAAGTGCCCCAGTCCAGCACTGACAACTATGGCACAGTCAAAACCAAGTGCCACTAAAAACGAAAATCATATTTCAAAGCAGTGCTGAAGATTAGCCTGTGGCTTTCACTAAACTGTGTCTCTCTGGCTCCTGCTGGGTAACACAATGGGCTGGCTTAACGCAGCCTGGCCTCTGAACCCTCCATACAAGCCCTGCTCCTTGAAATAGGCACCCTCACTGTCTACCAGATTTTCAAAGCTACATGTATTCCCCACCATGTAAAATACTCTCTTCTTTTACTGCCCCCATTTGTCTGTGGCACATCTGTATGCCCCAGTCCCCTAGTTATTATAAAGGTCCTCAGAGTCTTTTGTGAATGTATTCCTTTCAACATCTGCAAAAGAAATCATTTCTCTTAGAAACAGTGTAAGGGTCGGGGAGTACACACAATAGCTGGAAATACTGTTTAAGGCCCAGAGGGGAGACCTTTTTTTTTTTCTGCTATGAAAATATGCTATTGCAATGTAATATTCAAACTAAAACCCTTTCCCTCATACCTTCCCACCCCCCCAAACCAAGAGAAAAAAAAAAAAAAAAAAAGTACAAGGTGGAGCAGGCTCATCTAAAGCAAAATCTACTTGAGAGAGCAGATGTGGCAGAACAAAACCCATAGCTTTCCATGAAGAGCTGCCAAAAATAACATTGGCTCGGCAGGCATGTGATCTTCAGAGAAGCTTGCTTCTTGAATGAGTCAGAACGGTGATTCCGTTTTTACCTCTTCAGTGAACAGGAAACACATTCTCCCTGAGCACCAAATTCTCCTACAGTGGCCCACTTACACTGGATTATATCAGCAGGCTTTGCAGGTGCTACGATAAAATGGAAAGTGTGTAATGGTTTCCTCTAGTTTGAGAATTGGTGCTTAAATAAGACAAAGCCCAAAAGGTCATGCAGAAATGTATGTAAAAGCAGACACCTATGTATACACATCTGAAATGAGGAGATAAAAGAGGGAGTAGGAGGTCATGTAAAAAATATCCTTCCATAAAGAAAAAATTAGGCTCTGACCAGAAAGTGTGTTTTATTCTGGGATGCAGAGCTTGCCAACTTCATGGCTGACCTCACTGAGCCAGCACATGTCCTCCTGCTCATTGTTTGTTCTTCAATGAAAATGTTGCTGGGTTGGTTTGTTGTTGTTACTGTTGTTGTTTTCTAGATAAATATTTTTTTAGAAAATTTAAGTTTTCAGTATCACGTTGTTGGGATTTCAGGTACAGAGAATTCCCTTTCTTCCTATTTTTAAGATATTACCCACAGAAATTTGGCATTTAATTGAGATGTTTTTTCATAGGGAAATAAGCCAGCTTAAGGTTGGGTCTCTGAATGCATCTATCCACACCAAAGCTGTTGGTGTTTACACCAGGTAGCTGTGGGCTACCTGGATTTGTCTTTCACATTTGCTCTTTTCCTCAGGGGAGAAAAATATTCTTTCTCTGGCTGCCTGGTAAAAAACAAGCTGTAGTCATCTTCCATTTCCTCCATCTTACACATCAACCAACTCCTATTTCAGCCAAAGGAAGTCTTTTCTTATTGCCTAGACTCTTTTTGAAAGGGATACTACCTATTTCTTCCTGTACTCTGAGTCTTGTAAGAATATATTAATTAACAAGAGCAAAAGGATTTGAAAAGGTAATGTAAACTACTATGGTCTGTTTTGCATGTTAGAAGTGGAATCAACATCTATGTTGCAGTTTTGTTGTGAAAAAATTAAAATATATATTTTGATTTCAATGTCTCAGAAGGAGTTTGCAGGACTTTTGTCTCTGTATATCATCCTTTGGCCTTAAAAATTAGAAAATGTGGAGTTAAAATTGATAAGAAAAATGAGTAAGAGTCACAATATGGAATCTTTGCAGTCTCTTTTTATTTAAAACTGCATTTAAATGGAGGAAAAAAAAAAAAAAGAGAGAGAGAGATAGGATTCCTTGAAAACCTGTTAGTTTCAAATGCATTCCATATCTGCAGGAAGAATCATTTCAATTTTGCAATAACTGAGCATATGATATCCCAGCTCCCCTGAGGGAATTCTACAGGAACCACAACAATCTTATTTGCATCTTTCTGTTCAAGTATTTCAAGGTTTCCTGTGACATACCTGGGAGATAGCTCCTCATGTTCCTAAAGAGTGTTGTCAGTGTTGCCCAGTGCAATATCAGAAAGAGTGGAAGGAAGTCCAGTTATAAGCTGGTTGACTGTAAGCCTCATAGATATTTCACCAAGACCAAAGATATACCTGGGTGTTGGGAAGTATGGGTCAGCCGAGTCCTGAGAAAAATTGCCCCTCATTAATCAAAAAAGCCTCACTATCATTAAAGTATGTTGGATGCAAGTACTGAAAGTAGCAAAAGTAAAGGACCATATGCCAGCTCCAGAAAACAGTCTCTCATCAGAAATCTGAAGTCATGTGGTTGCTGTTGGAGATTTCAATAACTTGAGTTGAAGTCCATTGCCAAGACTTTCAAAAGTAACTGGTGGGGAGAGATCAGTGGCTTTATTTGAACCCAATTTTCCCAGAGTTTGGGTATTCAGCAGTTTCTAAAAATCAGGCCAAGAGCTTTTCAAATTGAGAAAACACATTTGACAATTCATGACTGGAAAATGTGGTCAACATAAGGCTGTAGGTACTCACGTCTTCAGAAAATCAGTCCAAGGTTTCCTCATGTTAGAAACCTGAATTTTCCAGAATGAGAAGTCTCTCCGGAAAATGTTAGCCTCAAACTCCATTTTAGCTTTTCTTGCTATTAACATGGGAAGAAAAACATTGTATAATGACTAAATATGATTATTTTGTAGTTGCTCATTTAGCTGAGAAAGTAGAATGATGTGGGAAATAATAATTTTGCTCTATAGGTGAGGCATAGCTCATTTGTGAAAAGTCAGTGACAAAGCTGTCTAACATTGGATTTCTAATTTAAAGCAGCCTCTTGATACAAGAAATATTAGTTTTTCCATGACACTATGACTTTGCATCTCATTATTGTAAAATTTGTGCATTTGTGTTACTCTTTTGTTATTTAAATACAAAGTTAACCTTTCTGCACTCACAAGATATATAAGAAATTAGAATGCAATGATTTCCAAACAGGTTTTTATCCACAAAATTATGTTCGAATGTTTGAACTTCATTTCTTCATGTCTTCTATTTTATTTTAAATGTATATACTGAAAAAAGGACCATTTCTTCCAAATTCTAAATTATAGGTATATTCAATACAGATTTCATATCTAAACAACAAAACTGAAACTTCCCTTGAAATTTCCCTTCACTTTGGTAAAGCAGATGAAAATTATGTCTGTTCTAATTGAGCAACTCCAGTATCACAAAACACCAATTCTTTCATAGTTTCCACTGTCTTGCTTTTAAGTATTGGTTCACATTTCCCTTTCCATCCAGCACTGCCCAGACTAGACGGTCTGCTCCATCACTACTTTCAAAGCAAGTAATGTATCTTGGATCTTTTGATTGACATTAATTTCCAAGAAAACATAGGAAGGACTAAGATCAGAAACCAGTCTGCTCTGGGGACAGTACCCCATGGTTTGTGGGCTTCTTAGAAAATTCCTGGCTCAGCATCTTCCTCCTGACCATGATCAGTGGGAGCTGTTTACAGGAGAAAATAAAATCAGAACACCTATATATGCAAAATTTGATGACAGGATAATTCATTATATCTCTGATTTCCTCCCTTCTGGTTTAAATTTAAAACCAAATAGAAAGTTGCTTCATCTCTGAGTTTTTCAGACATGAATTGGTGTTGTAATTAATTCCTTTACATTACACGGCTGCAGAGATATTTTTAAGCCACATTACAATTATTACGTAATGTTCTGACACGTAATGATTGAGACTTCACTGATGCTAAGTACATCACTGAACACTTGGGTGGCATCAGCTGATTGCTGATACACTCAAACTCTTAATTACATTTTTGTTTTATTTTAAGATGTATCCTTTTATT
The DNA here is from genome assembly GCF_963932015.1 of Anas acuta. Lineage (NCBI taxonomy): Eukaryota > Metazoa > Chordata > Aves > Anseriformes > Anatidae > Anas > Anas acuta. The sequence continues at coordinate 6,166,624 of NC_088994.1, forward strand.
TTATGCCAGGGCTTTGGTTCTCCTCCCATCTTTAGAGGCAATACAAGTTTTTTATAGGTTGATTCTTCTTTGTTCTACCCTGTAAAAGAGAAATCTTCTAGCAAATCATTTTCTATTAAATTTTATAGCACAGAATCTTAGGAACTTCAAGGCCATATTACTCCAAAGAAATGAAGCAAAAGATGACTGAGAGATGTCCTGGAAAAAAAGACTCCTGAAGGGTGGCTATCATGACAGAGAGTTCGTAAGACAAGCCATGCAAGCCAGAGATGTCCTCAAACTCCAGAATATAAGGAATACACTGATACTGAACATCTGTCCTTTGTGTACTTTCCTGCCCTGGTTGAACACAGCAGTAGAACCCAAAGATTTTTGTCTATATCCCAGAGACCTATTTTATTTTTTTAGAGAACCCTACCAGTATTTTTATTTTTTTTTTGTAGAGTATCACGTTTTGGTCAGCATATCTGAAGATACCTATATCGTATATCCAAATACACCATTTTTACGTTACGAAGGTGTTGAAGAACCACTTATCTCCCTTCTCCTAATCGCATGCTCAGTCACAGCCCACACAGCAGCTGGATGGTAGATGAACTCCTGGGTAGCCAGAAGGAACTGCATTCCTGGAAAATGATGAAAATAAGGATTCATTTTTCATTCCCACCACTCTCATTAGCAGATAGTAGTCACTTTTATCACTCCAAATATATTAGTCAGGAGTCTCTCACCACATCAGGGCTTTGCTGCGCTGGATGCTGTACAAACGCTCAATGTGTGCATTCCTTCTGTGGAAAGGACAAGAAAATCATTACATCCTTGCCCCAGGCACCTCCCCTTTCCTAAGCCACCCTCTCCACTCCCTGCGTGCATCTCTTGTTAATCATGCCATAGATCTCAGCGACTGGTGGAGATTCAATAAGCACAGGTCTGATGCACAGTGATAAGAGAGACTCACAAACCAAAACACGCAGAGAGCAAAAATACCCTCTTCCTCTTCAAGCCCTCCCCCCAGCAATTCTCAAAGGAAGTCTCCTCTGCTTGATGGTGCAATTGCTCTTCAAACACCAACAAGTAATTTTTCAGCCCCACTGTGAACGGAAAGGACCCCAACACTGTTAGCCCCATAAATTCAACCAGCATGAGTCACGTTTCAGAAAATCAGGAGATGTATTGCTACTAATAAAACCAATAAGAACTTGAGATATTTCATTCTTTTCTTTCAAAGTTTTGAGGCCTAAGTGACGTTAGGAACACCACAGCAGGTCTGGAAAGTTGAGGGGGGAGGATTTTCTTCTTACAGGAAAGCTGAAGATCCTTTGTAATTAATTAATTATGTCTCTGGGAGCCAGGGTTAAACCCAACATGCTGGTTAATGCACGGCATATCCTCAAGCTGAGAGGGCTGCATTAGGGAGCTTCTCAGGCAAGGGGGACCCATCTTCTGCTGGTAGCAACTTTGCCTTTTTTAACCCAAGGAGGTCTGATTTGCACAAGGTTTCCTGCTAAAAGTCAGCCGCCTACTGCAGCTGCCCTTTTATATCCCTTCTCTGGGAGGAGGCAGACTCAGACATGTTCTGGGAGGAGCAGGCTGTTAGTCTGGCTCTGACACCTCCCTGAGACACAGTGCTGCAAGAAGCACCTCCGCCGGGGGGCACGGCTGCTTTTCCCAATTGAACCAGCACGTTCTAGGAACACCACACCCCACCCACGGGCTCAGCCTCTTCCAGCACCCATTGGTGCCACCCAGGTAACTGCCAACCCAGAGATAAGCTGGACCATATCTGCCACAGATCCAGGCCTCTCATGCAGTCACAGGTTTATGGGGCAGGGTGATGTCTATTTAATGGCTTGTCCATACTGGAAAAGGAGCTTCGTGGGTGTTTGGTCAGTGTTTCATTTTTCAAAGTGGATGTTTACACCTATTTCCAGAGGGGAAGCACAATGGAGTGGGTGCTGAGAAAGCCAGGGTTCGTCACTCCAAGAGAAACCTCCTAGGTGACTGTGAGGTGACATGGTTCCTCTGTACCCTGAATTCCTACCTCTGAAATGAGACTAGTAGCTTCCTTGGCTGAGAGGTGTGCTGGAAGGACACACACAGTAGCATTTATGAAGTGTTTGAATACCACTGTTGGGAAGGAAGGGGAGCACCGAAGCACTGTTGATGACAGATTTACGTTTCCTTTACAGTTATACGTAAGATATGTGCATAGTGCCATGTTTCATCTATTGACCCTGAGATTAAAAATTCAATGGATGCATCAAAGGAATCAGAGTCTTTCTTAAAATGAATGAGATGGCATGCAAATCTCTTAATAGCCTGGCTCAGGGTGATATTGTGCTTCCTGATGGACAGGGCAAAAAAGCAAGTGGAACAAGTTTGGATGACACCAAGCTATGATATGAGTGATACTGGCATGCATGGCGGTGTCATTAAACAAAATTGCACCCTCAGAAGCTCCACCTGGGGTAGTTACAGTATGGGAAGAAAAAAGAAGGAATGAATAAAAGGTGCCTAAACCCACAACTTCATCCCTTGAGAACATTCAAGGTGCTGGGTTATAGCTTGGTCAGAGTATGTGACTTTTTTTCAGGAAAATGTTGAAAAGGTCTCAATATCATGCCAGCAAGAAATAAAAGCAAAAATGTTAATGAAATGAAAATCCTGGAGGTTTGCCAACCCAGATTTTAGGGGGTTTAGGAAGAATTTAAATTCTCATAGGGAGGCCAGCAGGCAAAGATCAGTGGTAAGCAATAGAATCAGATGTTGCAGATATAAAATAACTCCTTTGAAAAACAGAAACGTCCCATTCCTCATATCAGCTTTGCTGTGACGCATCCTGACAGAGGCCCAGAAGCATCCTCAGCACAAGGCAAGGCAGTGCTCAACAAAAGTGCATTTGGCCAGGAGGACAGAATAATTTTTCCTTGATTTCAGTGGGAGCTGCATCCACTTGAAGCCAAAGAACTCTGGTCCTGAGTAATTTGGCGTGTACGCCTGGGTATGCCTCTTGTTCTCTTGCACACACCTACATACACAAACACAGACATTCGCTGCTGACTCACCAGCTTCCCAGCAATCGGTGCTCCCCTTTGCTAGTTAAAACATGCGGTTGATACTCTCTCAACCCTGTGGATTAACCCCTGTCTCCTCTATACACCATCACCTATCGCTTGGCAACAGAAAATAGACTCTGATTTGGGCCTGATGGGCATGCTTAGTGGTGATGCATGGAGACAGACGGATTTTTTTTTTATGAGCTCACTTGACCCTGCTGGAAGTGGAAATACTTGTTGTGTAGCAAATTGAGCAAACATGACACAGACAGTAAGGGAGAGAGACAAGGAGAGAAGGCACAGATAACTGTGAGGGCTTTGTTGATTCCCATGTATCATGAAGCTGGGGTGGCACCACAAAGGAATAGTCTCCCAGAGCTGAGTTTATACCTGCAAAGCTGACCCAGAGATCTGCACAAAGACAGATGGTAATCTAAAATAAGACAACCTCCAATCCAACTGGTTTCTGAACACTCAGGTGTTCAAAAGAGCAGGCTGTTACCTCTCTGAAAGGTACTTGGGAATATTTTCATGATTATGATTATTATTATTATTTTGTTGTTGTTGTTCTATTTGAGGTAGAGAGGAGAGGAAACATATTTTTACTGTTGTTTTCCAAGTGCATTCCAATATCCCCCCAAACTCATTTTCCTAGAGCAAGGAAACTTGCAAAGTTCGTTGCAGCACTTGCTGGTACATACAAACGACACCTAAGTCTTCTATTATTGAGCCAAATCAAAAGTATATCACTGCAATAAATGACAGATATAGGAATGGAACTTTTAAAATCCTTTGAGTTGCAACTAAATGACACTCAATATCCTATTCTACAGATATGATATATTATGCTACCTTATTCTACACTGAACCCTGCTTCTACATGTAAGACACAGGTCTCAGCTCATGAATTCAGGTTATAAAGAAGTGTGCAGAGCCCTTTGGTCTGCAGAAATGGGGTCTTGACGTGTTCTGCGTATGAACTCCTCTGCTCTTTCTTCCCTTGGGGCTACAGAGCATGGAGAACTTTGTCCCAGCGAATGAATTTTACAAAAATAGGTGTTATTTCCTCCTGATGCTTCTCCAAGTAGGTGGGACTGGTTTGAAGCTAGTATATTCAAATATCCCATTACCACACAGTTGCTCCATCTTGAACTTCTCCTGTTTAATAACTGGTTTAACACATAGGGAAGCTGGTGCCATCTAGATCTATCAGCCTGTCGCAAGTCTTTGGGACTTCAGCCATCAGGATGCAAACAGCACAAAGTTTTATTGGCAACCTTGGTGGTTTGACAGGGGAGAAAAGCTGCTGCCTTGGAAATGTCTCGGTGAAAAGTTGGTTGCAGAGTTTAATGTTTCTGTGACTGTCTTGCTTTAACACAGAGGGGAGACTGCAATTTCCCTGGACATTAAGAGTGAGGATGGGTGAAGCTCCATTTTGGCGATTGACAGAGCCGAGTCCTCTCTCCCCATCTTTCATTTGTGCTGACATTCTTCACTTAGAAGCAGAGTTTCTTGCTCTTTCTTAGCAGTGGGTGTTTACACCTCTGGGAGATGCATTCAGCAGATAGAAGTTGCAATCCCACATTGTGCAAGGAGGAACAGCTTGGCCCCAGAAATGAGGGGCAGGTTTGCTGCTGCTGACGGCTTGATTAAAGCACTTCTGTCCTCACCTGAAACCTCTCTCCGTCACTGTCACTACAACCACAAATGCATCCTTGCCCTATTGCTCTAACAACATATGTGGAGACTGCCAGTTAATCTAAACTGGTGGCTATTATAAATTAATCTAATCGTCCTGGAAGATTAAGCATGCATTAAAGGGAATTGTTTGTCCAAGCATGTAGGTGTAGCTTCTACTATGATTTTTGCTATTCTAGTTTATGGTAGTTTCATAGAAGAAATAGATATTATTTGGAAAGGCACTTTTTGAGAGGTTTCTGCTGCTATGCTTCCATTTATCTGGGACTGTTGTAGTATGGAAAAAATAAGAACACAAAACACTGAAGAATCACCACCCTAACCACCCTGACTGTATTATCAATAGATTGTAGACAAGACCTGGCCCAAAGGGAAATTACCAAACTTGTCAAGGCTTGGCACTTAAACACGTTTTTGAACCCAAGTCTGCAAAAGGTGAGAGGTTAGTGATTTAATCCACCAGCATCGCTTCCGTCAGGAAGATGAAAGGCCTGGAAAGAACAGCACAAAGTAATCTGGCTATTTCGTTCCCATTGAATACTGACTTCCAACATCCAGAAACAAAAGACATCGAAAAATAACCTAATGTAAACTGGCACAGGGGCCAGAGCACAAGCAGTTAACATTAATTATGTATTACCCAAGCACTGCAGATAGCACCAAACAGGAAGGGGAAAAACTCATAGCACTATTAATAATGAACATGAAATTTGTAAACTCTCTATGAGGAATAATTTGCATAGCAATATAAACCTAGTGTCTAATGCTGAAAAGCTGGAAACAATATTCAGGTTTAAAAAATAATCATTATTTTTATATGTTTTAAACTGTAGTTCTATTTATTTATTTATAAGCACGTACTATGGTCTCTAATTCACAGGTTCCTGACTGTGGAACATAAGCACTTTGCTGCTGCAGATAAGCACATTTGCTGGGCACACGCAATAACAAATCTGGAGCATTTGCTTTGCAACAGTCTTGGATGAACAGTGATTACTAGTGATAGCTGCACTTGTTTGAAGACAGCTAAAAAAAAAAAAAAAGAGCTTTGTTTAGTTTTGTCCTTGTGTTTCAGTTTGTCTTGTGAGAAGGCATTGCATTGTGTTGTAGGAGGTTTGGGTTCATTTTTTATCGTAGCACAGGAACCAGATTTCTGTTAGAGACAACTCTTGGTCTCAGTGAACAGGAGAAATGCTAACAGTGATTGTCATCCTCGGAGAGCTCACGTGGCATGGTATCACGTGGCATGGAATTAAAAACATATTACCAATTACCAGGCAGGCACTGTCCTGACCTATGTGTGCAGAACACCCTTACCATGGGTAAGACACTGGTTTTCTCATCACCCTTATGCCCAACCTCAGGCTGTTTAGTTTTAGCATGGAAAAAAGCAGCCAAGTTATATTTCTTCTAACTAGAACAGTACCAAAATATTCAGAATTGCTTAAAACATATAGAAGTAAAAGCAATTTATTATGCAGTCTTAAAGGGTTCATCAAGCTTCTCTGGAGCTGCTGAGGCTCATTCAGGAGACTGCAGGAGCTGCACAAAGCATGGCAACATTTGTCAGACCCAGAAAACCACAAGGCCAGTTTATGTCCAGTGACTTCAGTAGAAAAACCTCTTCCCTGCTTTTCCCTGAGCCCGAGAAGCTGAGCACTGCTAACCCTCACCTCCAGCGAGCCCCCAGCAAGGCTGTTTTGGCAGGGCTGGAGGAAGGGCACGAGCCCATGCTGCTCATCTGGCTTTGTGCTCACAGCCGAGGATGGCTCTGCAGGAGCAACAGCAATTTCCCTGTAGCACAGCATCCTGAAAGAGCGAGCGGGTGAGCCCCAGGCACACAGCAGCCTGGCTCTGCTTCCCCAGCTCACGGCGGAGCACACCGCAGTGCCTCGCTTCTGCCCCTCGCCTTCGCCAGGGAAGCTTCCCGCTGGCAGGGCTGAGTTCCCCCCAGCTGGAGGTTGCATCTATCACAGACACCTCTCAGTGGGTTGTGATTTGATTTGCCAGAGAGGCCTCCCGGGAGTGTATCTCGGGAGTGAGGTCCGGGGGAGGATGGGGAAGGATGTGGTCGTACGCTTGATCAGAAAAGCAATAATGAAAAGTGGATGGAGAAGGGGAGAGAGCAGTGGGAGTTTTCTCATCAATCCTGGGTCCTGTTGGGCCAGCAGCCCCTCTGGTATGTTTAGGGATGCTGGGTGCCTTAACAGCCTCCATTTACTAATGCAGTAATGACCTGCTGGAGGAGGTTTTGGCCGCTGCACTAATTGCATTCCTCCGCTGCACAATAACTTAACACGTTATTAAGATTCCAGAGAAGAGGGTCAGGGAATTCATCTCTCTCCAGTGCTCTCCTGACCCCAGCACCATCTCACAGACACAGGCACACACACACACAAACCTTTCCTGCTTTCCCCAAATCCAATGGAATGCTTTCAAAGGCTGGAAAGCAAATAATCCATCAGTTGCAACACTGGTACAGTCACTTATTTTTCTTCCTATTCTGTGTTTTACACCTAATTTTGAATAAGTGCAAGCTCCAGCTCTCCTGCTTTACAGTGCTCTGGCAAAGCAGAAAGGCTCAGATATGGACATGAAATACATTACATTGTATAGAAACAACCTGTGATGCTGCTCCCAGGGCGTAAAGTACCTTACTGGAGAGGAGAGTCAGTCCCTCCCCTCCCTTTCAGTTCACACAACAATATTAGGGTGAGCAGGAACTGATATGAAGAACCAGATCCTCTTCATATAGCAAAGAGCAAGTCAGCCCCAAGGAACAGACTTTGGGGATGGGAAACTCCATCTATCTGTAATTTGGAGGTCTGCTTCAGAAGAGATCTGAGATCTGGCTGGAAGGGAGTGAGGAATGTGATTTGTCAAGAGAGAGGGCCAAGAGGTTTAGCCAAGGCCATTCTTCTTCCACTGCAGAACCAGTAAAGAAATGGCACTGCTCTTAAAACTCCATTACCTTCCCCAGTCCATTTCTACCTCTGGAAAGTAGGATTTAGGCCCTTCTGTTTGCTGCTGCTCTTCCAGACAAAGTAATGTCTTTCTTTTTCCAGTTTGGGTGGTGGCTTCCTTGGGCTCTCAGACATGACCAGCTTGGTTTGGTGCCTGACATGGAGCAAGCTGGCCACAGATTCATTTGTGCAAATCATATGTCTCAGAGGTAACACCTCCTTTACCACTACTCAGGTTTTAACAAGCTCATCCAGCTGGGATGGATGTACCAAAACACAATAGAGGGATGTTTTTTTTCTTGAGATTTTTGTTTTGGTTTGTTTCCCAGTTGGATATTGCACAATCTGACCCAATATTGTTTACCCCTTGGATAAATAACTGTTAGAAAGGTATACAAGGAGGCAATAATCATCCCCGTGTGTACATTCATAACTGCTACTTAGCCAAGACAACACAGGCCTTGACTAAAAGCAAAGTGGAGGGTTAAAAGGCCTTGAGAAGTGCCAAAAACAACAAGCAGGGGGAGAAAAAATAAACAGCAGGGTGGCTGAATCATCTTGGATTGTATGGCAAATAAGAGAGCACGGTGGAGGTGAGTGCTGTCCGCAGAGCCTCAAGGACGTGGGATACAAGGGGGGACCTGAGCAACCTCACTGCAATCCTCAGATGCCACCACGCTGATGGCAAGCAAGTGGCTCACCTTGCAAGCCTGCAAGAGGGATGCTGTGGATTTCCCATCACTGATTTTCTCCTCTTCGTCCTCATTTTTTAGTCCTCTCTCCTTTGCTCCCTGCCAGAAGATGAAAGATCCGATTGCACCTTCTTCAGAGGTGAAGTCTCCCCTGCACGGCAGTGGGTGGGCTGGATCCACCAGGCTGCATTGCCAGCCCTGCCCACCCCAGCTTTCTTACCAATGTACGTCAGCACCCCTCAAGTTCTCCCACCAGAAACCTTCTTTAAAGTCTCCCCTGTACTATACAGTGCTCAGGCTGTAATGGCTGTATCAGTCTGTGCTAGATCTGGTTAGTATCCTGCCACTTTTAGGCTATTGGATTTGGAGGGTTAAGAGATTGTTTATTTGGCTCTTGTCAGCATAACCAATTATCTCAGATTATTAAATGAATTAATAGTAGTAATAGTCATAAATAATTATTATGAATGAAAGAGTGTGTGAGGTTAAAACTCAGCTGATAGAAGCTTTCCTCTGGATGGCTGGAACCCCAGTTTGTTTTATAACTAGCCTTGTTTGCTTTGTCTTTGTTTGTATCCTCACATATCCATGTAGGAAAGCAAAGAGAATGGAACTGTACAGAACAGTTCAGTTGGAAGGGACCTGCAAAGATCAAGTCCAGCTGCCTACCCACTTGACCAAAAGGTAGGGCATATTATTAAGGGCATTATCCACATGCTTCTTGTACACTGGTGGACATGGAGCATCAACCACTGGTGGAGATGGCAGGTTAGGGTTATTTCTACTGCAGAAATACCACGAAGCTTCACAGGACACAGCAAGCACGCTGAGCTGACCTGAACACCACAGACCCCTCCATGACTATCCTCTTGGGGCACTGCAAGGAGGCTCAGCCTGAGCCCCTGCAGGTACACAAGGCATCATGTCCTGCTGCCAGCCACCAGTCCCAGCTCACTGCCACCCTCTTGTCCCCTCCCAGCAAGGTCACAGCAGAAATGGCACTCCAGTCATCCTGGGATCTAGAGCCAGCCTGAAGCTGGGCAGCTTTTGGAAAGGGTTACTGCTGTTGTAAAAGAGGTTGTTGGGTCATCAAAAGGATGTAAAACTTCTTTTTTATTATTATTATTTATTTATCATAAAAGAACCTACAAGTGATTTTTTTTTTCTCTGTTGCTAGGATCAAGCTGGTTTGAATGCTGTGATTCTCCACTCCAGTATGATCATGCTCAGGTGCAGAACAAGTTGGGTTTGGATTTTCCCCAGCTAAGCTCATTAATGTATTAGTCACAAACAGACTTCAAGGACACTTGACCTCAGTGTCTCTGTTTTCCTCTCTGATCATCTTCCAGCTTCTGCTTCAGCAACAGAAAACTACAAAGAAAAGAAATGGCAGCGTCAACGAAACGAAGGAAAGCCAAAGATTGGAGCTGTGGTTGGCTGTCAGCTCAGCTAAGCACTGCCTGTGTGCCATGCTCCTCGTAACTATTTCCAGGTTACTCCCAGGTTGTAAAGCCAGGTTAAGAAGGATTTTGACCTTTCTGCTGGATCATTTTTTACATCATCTCTTTTCTTGCAGGGCTGTAAAAAGTTTTGTTTAAAAGTAAAATACAGACATTTTAAATGATTAGTATTCTAGTGACTGATAATTAACACAACTGGGAAAAGTCTGAGAAACAGATATGGTAAACAGCAAAGAAGGACATGAAAAAAAAAAAAAAGAGAGAGAGAACAGACAATATGGGAGAAAATAGAGTGACTTCTGAGCTGTATTTTTTTTAACAAAGAGCTTTTCTTCTGACTTCCCAGCTCTGCCATTCCCCAATTGCATTAAAGTGGTTGGCAAGATGAATAATATTTTTAGATGAAATATACTGGCAGAACAACAGGAACTGCAGCCCCTTTACTGTTCTGCTGGAAATTTCTGCTGCTGTTTCTGGTAAATATGGCTGGTGGCAGGACCTGGCTTGTAGCTTTAACCACATGTGGGAAGTTCATGGGGCAAAGATGCCAAGTCTAAAATTAACCCCCTTGAAAAAAAAAGAAAAAAAAAAAGAAAAAAAAAAAAGATTGAAAAAAAAAAAAGTGCCTGGGGCAGGGTGAGAGTGTTTAGGTCATTATTTTTAGTCTTTCATTCTACTAAGACACGTAGAGATTTGGATTAATTAAGGATAAATACATATATATAAATCTTAACATTTTCTGGACTGAAATGAATAAAGCATTTGCATTAAATACTGTAGCTTTACATTTTTAGGCAATACCAAGTAAGAGACAAAGCACCTAGGGCAGAGACTTTCCACAGCTCCCAATACTGGTGAGAAGCATGGATCTAAGGTGTCCTACGAGTAGTGCATTTCTCTCATATCCATTACTGGGACCCTACCAATTTTTGCAAATACCCCAAATCCATTCACGAAATAGAGGGTGTGCCATTCATGGGCTTGTGGAAAAGAATTCAAGGATGTAACACAGAAAGGATCAAACTCTGTAAGGCACATAAAAGGTGGAGCACAAAAACAGTGCTTCTTCAGCTTATACACAAAAACAGTACATAGGTGTTTATTTTTGTTTATTTCTGATTTATTTTTTTTTTTTTTTGAACAGGTGTCCTGATTTCAGGGGTAATTTAACCCCTGAAGTTTGAAACTATTGGCAAGTTGTCACAGCTGATCCTGGGCATGCTGCTAAATATTTTAAAATACCTTTATTTTAAAATACCAATAAGCCCCCACTAATTCTTTTCTCTGTTAGCAGATACAAACAGTATTGTACAAAGTAGTATATATAAATCTTACTAGAAACAGTCCCTGCTTGAAGAAATTTATGGCCTATATTAATAACACAAAAGAATGTCATATTTTTTGCCAATTTACAAAGATGTCAGTTCAGGCACAAATATTTCCCAAAAGCTCCATAAAAAGCCCGTAGAGCTCAGGGATTGAATACAGGTCTCTAAAATCCTTGCTCAGCCCTTGGACCCCATTGCCAAGTAATGGACACAGGTGAGGAAGTTGGAATTAAAAAAAAAAAAAAAAAGTCTTCTAGGACAGGCAATATGGGAATCCTTTGTATAGCATGTTTTGATTGAAAGATCCTTCTGGCAATGGAAATATTAGAGAAATAATCCCCTTCCTGGGCTGGGGGTTCCTGCTGCCATTCAATAAGTAAAATCATCTCAGTGGAGAATTCCTGGAGTAAGACAACAGTGATCAATAATGAATTCCCAGCTGTTACTGGAGCAGGTTTCAGAGCTGTTGCAGATAGGACAAAAGTGTTCTCAGGACCATTACCTGAAGTGAAGTTTTAGATATGAAAGCTAAAATTAAATGAAGTGAGCTTTCGATTAACTTCTCCAAGTGCTTGCAGTTGCCAGGTCAGGGCAGATGAAAAGATAAATATTGAACAAAGAGCGTTGTTCTGTATCTGAAGCATCTTAATGAACATAAAAAGTTATACAACATACTCAAGGAGTGCTTTGCCTTGTATCAACTGTTCCTTTCTCCAAGCCAATGATGAGATCATGGCCCCTTACGGGTGATCAATTCTTAAGAGTGATATTGGATGATTTATTGCATGGCCAGAGGCAAGTTGGAGTTTCCCCCTGAACTCTGGAAAATCAACATTGTCACTGATATGAGAGGTAAAAATTCTCATTAGAAAAGCTGTAGTTGTCTGAGAAAAGAGAAAGAAAATTCCATTACTAGAGGTTTTTATGACTTTTGCTACTGACTTTTGTAACATGGGCAAATCATGCGAGTCCTTCCTGATTCTTTCCTCGTGCTGTATGTCAAAGGGTGGCAAACCTCTTCTTAGCAAGGGTGAGGAATGCGGAGTTACTGCAAGTGGTAACTCGGGCATTGCACAGGTCACAATAATATTTAGCAATGTTGCTGCTCATTAATTGGATTCATTTTTCTTACCTATGGTCCCATCTCAACTACTCGGAAAAAAAAAAGAAAAAAAAAAAGAAAAAAAAAGAAATGATTGCTGAGAAAGTTGCTGTTGCTAAACAGAATGACCAAATATTTCAGAGTCCAAATGGGAAATCTGCAACTTACCCGAAGGGTATTTGCTTTCTGTCTGTATCTGGAGGTGTAACAACCTCAGGAAGAATGTATGGGGGTTGGGGAAAAGTGTGGAATTAGATGTTCATAAGTAATATTTGAGACTTTCAGTCTTTCTGGAGTCCAACGAGGATTACTGAAAGCAGACCCATTTTTTTGCAGGTCCCAAGAGTTTGAGGAATCCCTTAGCTTTAGTAAATTATTTGGGAAAAATAGATTAATCCTCTTCTATTACATGGATTAAATAAGCATGTTTGCAATGTATCTATGATGTATTCTGATCTAGTGTTACAAGCACTTAAATATTGCATAATGGAGTCATACCAGTTCAAATGGGAGAATCAGATTTTTGTGGATCTGAGCCAAAAGCTCATAGACATAAACAGGGAAGCTCTTTACTAATTTCTGTGAACTGCAGCAAAAATACCATAAATATAAGAATGCTTTTTATGGCTAGTCCTGCAAACCAGAGAAACTTAGGAGAACTCTAGGTTGTGTCTCATTTATCATTAGCACACTCATGAGCTAAATTATGACTACAGCTAGTCAGAAAGAACACAGCTCAGTTCCTAAAACCCTGACTGCAGAACAGTCACAAAAACTTAGAAAAACTGTATTGGGCTAGAGATCTGCAGGGATTAAACAAATGCAAAACCCTGTGAGTACCCATATAACTTTTTAAACTTGCAGTCATTGTTTATTCCCTCCTAATGTCCAAACACACAAGCCTAATATTTTCCCTTAATGTATTCAAAGCTTCAGAAGACAGCCAGATTACAAATAAATCATGGCACAAAGATGCCGCAGTCTAAAATGTTGAGTTTTTCTACTGATTTAATTGGGATAGAATTTCACCCTATTAATTACCACAACTTTCAATCTCCATAAATGCTATTCTGTAATGTTGAATTGTCCAAGCCAGCTCCTACAAATAAATAAAAATGGAATAAAAATTAGAGGAACTGGAAACAGAAGTAGTTGGAGAAGAGAAGACAACAGTAGCACTTTCACAGCTATGTTTTTAGAGGCAGCCTTCTAAGACCTGATATCTGTGTGAGTCTTGCATGCAGTGACAGTACAGTTTTACCAATAGTGCTCAAACCAATCAGATTTTCTTTATCTTCCTTCTGCAGCAGTGTCCCAAGCACAGCCATAACCAAGGTATGACACATTGACCACAAAAAGAGAAAGAATGACTCTGCACTTTCCTCTCATGTCCAACCCATTTCTTTTCTCTCTTATTGCACCCAGTACATTTTTAAGAATTGAAAATGAAATCTCACATTGCGGTCATAGATAGGTCCCCTCAAGATGTGTGTGGGACTGCATAGAGAAGTAAATCAGGAAATATGCACTGCTCTTCCTTTTACTTGTTTTCTTTTACTCAAAATACCAAAAGAAAAAGAAAAGAAAAGAAAAGAAAAGAAAAGAAAAGAAAAGAAAAGAAAGAAAGAAAGAAAGAAAGAAAGAAAGAAAGAAAGAAAGAAAGAAAGAAAGAAAGAAAGAAAGAAAGAAAGAAAGAAAGAAAGAAAGAAAGAACACACAAACCAAATCACAGATTCATGCACTGCACAGATTGCAAACCGGACCTTCAATGTGTACTGCTGTCTACTCTCTTTACTCCTGGGAAGTGAGGCTCCACTGCAGCAGAGAAAGAATCTTATTTACAACTACCAAACCCAATGTCTGGACCCCTAAACCTAACCTGGTAATGTTAGACTTTCCAAAAAACAGAAACCCTTTGTCTTAAGTAACTTTGTCTTAAGTAACTATCTTTCTAACCAGCCTTTGCTGCACTAAGCTCATTTTACTTGCCTCCAAGGAGTTGCCTGAATGGAGATCCCAGGTTTTCCTCTTTTCTCTGCAGCAGCAGCCTGTCAGTGCAGATCCCCTGCTCTTGAATCTTTCTATTTCATATAAAAGAATTGACTCCTATTTCTACAAATTGCTTTGCCCATATAGTCCCTTTCCATGTGTTCCAGATACCTTTCCTGCTGCCATTGGAGTAGCAAGGATTACAGATGTAAAATTCCTAATCATATCAGTTACTAAAAGTTCATGGACTGTGCAAGCACAGAAGAAAAGACAATCTCTGCCTTGAAGGGCAAATACAAAGCATCAATATCTGCATACATTTTAAAACAGCAATGTCCCCCCAACGGGTCACTCCAATCAGTATCATATGAAATGAACAGTGAGGAACATGGTAAAAAAATGAGGACCATGGTTCTGTTTCAGAGACCACCCTTCAGGAGAGCACCCTGAAGCCTATCCCAGGGCCTCCTGGCAATTACTCTCTTTCAGACCTTGATACCAGTCAGTATGCAGAATATGGGGGAGGGGGATTGACAGCAGTAATTGATCAGAAATGAGACTATCAGTTGACTCCAGTGGCTACGTGATTAATTGTCAGGGTCCAAAAATGCCATTAAAAGCTGCAAATGATGTGAAAATTTGAAGTGAATTTTAAACAAGTATACATTTCCTGACTCGAAGGCACTTTAGCCCTACAGCACTGCAGCTTAGAGACATCTATCTGGCTTTCTTCCGTCAATCGATACCATTAAAGGCCTAAAAAAAGTCTTTTCTCCATATAGTTATAAAATATCAATTACATACATTTTCATTAGCTGAATGCAGTGATCAGGGCTGATTCATTGGTTGTTTGTTTCTCAGTCAGACATTGCTGGCATCCTCCCAGCCATACAACCTTACCCAGTGGGAGCATCCTCTAATCACACTGATGGGGACCTGGGCTTGGCACCATGCTTACACACCAACCATCTGCCTATGACCATATTAAAAGACATCACTGAGCACAAAATTGGGGTGCTGGGCTTCAGTTTCTCCTGCCTGTCACCCCTGCAGTGTGTTACCCACCAGTTCTTACAGAGCATATTCTGCTGCAGGATTTAAAGCCCCAAGCAGACATTAATGAGTTATGCTAAACTCACTGACACTTCTGTGGAAAGCACTTTTAACTCTGTTTCACTGATGTAGACGTTTAGATAGAGAAAAGATAAGTCACTTGCCTGAGGGCATGCACTGATTGAGTATCAGAGACCAAATTAAACCCTGACATTACTTGGCCCTTAGCTCCATGTTGCAGAGGTTCTGTCTCCTGAAGAAACTGTTGAAAGAGAAGCTTAAGCGCATTGTCCCTACATTAAATATGCCACCTACCCATCCCTCTGCGTTTAAATACAGCCATGTCAGCACCATAATTCAGATCTCTCTGTCCATGAAAACACACCTTCCTTCTCTTCCTTCTTTTCACCTTTTCTCTCTCACATACCCACTAGCATGCATTGCCATCCATCTCGTGATCCATCTCACATTTATGTGGGCCAAAACTCAACCCGAGGTCTTTTCTCAAGAAGGCAATAGCTGAACATGTCGCATGGGAATATTTTTAAACCAAGCAAAAGCGTGCATGTCCATATTGAATATGGTTTCAGAAAATGTAACTTTCAGTTTTCATTCAGCACTTCTCAGAAATAACACAACAAAGGGAAGGCAGAGGAAGAAGAAGATTAGGTTTGTTCTTCAGAAGGAACATGTAAAATGACAGTATTAACTATTACTGGTTTTTAACCTCAGGAAAAAAGAAAAATGAAAAAACAAACAATACACAAGCAAAAAGATAGAACACCTCTCACACAACCTGCTGGAATTTATGGCTCTGCTTCTGAGATGTCCTCTTCAACAGAAATTATCAGAGATGTCATAGTATTTTCTAACAAAAGAAAAGGAGAATATGTCCCTAAAGGACTAGAAAACAAGAGTGTCTATATAAATTCAATAAACTCCAAGCCTTCAAGTCTCATTTAATTTCCCCTTTCCTATTGTTTCAGATAGGTAGGCTCATGACTTCAGTCTCTCCATTTGATAATTTTTGCTTTGGAGAACTACCAGGCTGTCTCAGGTTATCAGAACAAGCAGATGAAGCACTTCTTGCCTTGAGTTTCTTTCCCTCAGCTGCCACCTCCATTCTGTGGCAGAGGGCAGTGGATACTGATGCCAGTGTCTCAAGGTTGGGGTTACCAAACAGCCTAACCTAGCAAACCTGCTGCTGGAGAGCTACATCTTTTCCTGTTGGTAAAGGTGGATTATGCATACTTCTCATGCTTAAACACATGGTAGTACATGTAAGAGCATATTGAGACCCCATTTCCAATGATAACCGTCTCACTGGCATCCTTGCTGGTAACCTACTGTGGAATAAGATGGTCCCTCTACTGCCCAGGGCCATCTAGCTGGGTTTGGAATTGGGAGCTGCAGCTGAAATTGTAATGGGCAGGGTGAGGAGCAACTTCAAAACACCTCAGAGGGAAGTAGAAAGTGTGTGTTTTACTGTTGTCGTGCAGGACACAGGGTGCGTCAAGAAAATATTCCCCCGCTGCAATACTTTTTGAGTGTGCTCAAATTAAAAAAAATCTTTGTTTCAGGAAGAAAAAAAAATCCATTGATTTTTATTTTTTTTTTTCCAGTTTTCAGCAAGTGAAGAAGCTGTCCAGCTGGACATTACTGAAAATATCTGTCTGACAGGCAGCAAACTTTCACTTTTCGGTTGTTAAAAAAATAGAAAAATGTTTCCCTTGTCGGCTACTGCAAATTGAACACTTTCAATTACCAGGGTTTTATTTCTTTGGAAGTAATTAAAAACCTGACATTTTTTTCCTTGAGGTTTCCGTCTACTTTAATGATGGAAAAATATTTCTAATGGTAAATTTCAACTAGCTCATCTTCAGAGCTCCCTGTAGCTTCCTCTGATCACCTGACCTACAGGCAAAATACATCTCAAGTAGACCCAAGAATTGTTTCTCTGTGCAGGGGTCATACGAGGTTGCATAGCCTGCATCATTGTGTGTGTGCTTGAGATCTAGAGATTCAACTATGGGAGAACCAAAGTCCCAAATAAGACGGATGGTCCCACCCCAGTTCCAGTGCTCTCCCAGTACGCTGCCACCCAGCACTGCTGGGAAGTGCTGCATGGACAGCGTGCGTGGCTCTTCCACACTGCACCCATGGTCAGCTGTGGTCTTTCCCCAGTAAATCCATCACTTCCAGTACCTAGGTCACAGGACAGCATATGGCTCTGTGCGTGCCACAGCCAGACCTGTCTTCACCACAGCTCAAACACCATCGAAATCTTCACTTCAATCCTGCTTAGCTATTCTAGAAGAAGAGAGTGTGGTTTAAGGTTGCTCTGTCTCTTGGCTTCTGCTCTGCATCTGCCAGGAACTGCACATGCTGGGGTTACATCCACACAGGGATCTGCGTTTATAGGCAAGTCCACTGCCTAGAGCCATAAAGGAACTGAGTCAGCCTGGTCCGCTGGATCTAGCCCTCCGAGGCTTGCAAGTTCTTCCAAGCCCATGTCTCACCGGAGTATTTTTGGCCAGATGGGAAGAAGTGAGATGTTTAGTGGTAAAAATGACACCATTTTTGATTAAGGGAAATGGTGAAGTTTCTCTCGAGGGCAAAAAATTGTAAATTCCCATGAAAATATATCTTCCCTGTGAGAAACTCCTAACTAAGAGAAAGCAGAGTTTTACAGGGCTCTTGTTTGCCAAGGAGCTGTGCAGATGTGACTCATTTGCTCTCCCCAGGCCAGAAGTTTGTTGGTGCCTAGAAAGAGGCTTAAGCCTCCCTACAGACACATGGAGGCTCTCCACCAGGAACAGCACCATAGTCCAGGTTCCAGCTGAGATAAACCCTCTTCATCCCTTCCATGTGCTGTGTGGTTAACAGCAGGGATAGCATGGGCAGAGGACCATCTGCAAAGCTCGTTGCATGTCCAACAGAGGTATAATCACTCTGAACACCTACCTCCCTCTTGGTCTGCGTCTTGTGGAAAAACAGTTTATGTATTTCTGGAAATGAATCTTCTGTTATGGGGGTTGTAAGAGACTAAGTGCTTGTGGCCAACCATTGTGCTTTACTCTCTGCTTTTGAGCCAGTTGGTTATGTTCAGTCAAATCAGGTAGAAGAGAAGAGGCCTTGAAGACATCACATTCCTTCAAGGTTTGTGAAAAGCCTCCACCACGCTCTGGCCTGCTCTGCTTTTGCACAGGGGAAAGAGGGAAAGTGTTCATTGTGGGGGTTTGTCTTCTGCCACCATCACCCCAGGGTGGGAGACAACAGGTACTTTGGGCTCCCTGCCCACATGCTGCCTCTGGTTGAGGGCTGTAAGAGCTAGGGTGCAGAGATTTCCCAAAAGACGCACAGGTACACACGTTGAAATCAGAGCCTCATAGCCATTTTTATGGTCAGGCTGACTCTGGACCAGATCTAATTATTTTTAACACCTAACTTTCTAATGGTGGTGATTATTTCATGATCAGGAACACAAGTTTCATCAACATGCAGTCTTCTCTAGGAAAAATAAAACCAATCTCTCACAGCATGAATTTTAGAGCTGACTCTTTGTCTGTATAGTCCCAATAAACATTATTGTTATTATTAAGATTATTTGTATCAAGCCTTGGTATTGTTTCATGTTTTTGTTTGTTTGTTTGTTTGTTTTTCCTTTAGGCATCTCCTGTGCTTTGCCATGTGTTTTCTTAAAAGTACTTATATGCAACTTTGGACAACAAATCTTCTCTAGTAGAACTGTACGTTTTTTAAAAACAGAACACCTTTTCCCATACAGAGAAAACTTTCATTCTGGTTACCTTGGTCATTGACATATATATTTAATTTCTATTATAGGTGACAGCAACAAAACTGTTGTTGAAAATGTATTACACAATCCAATAAAACTGAGCTTTGCTTGCTCCACTTGTAAGAAAATGGGTTTTTACTTATTTTCTTGAAACAGTGATCAAGGCCATAATGCAAAAGCATTCTAATCACACTGACATCCTTCTTGTTGCTGTTGATGATGATTTAATTTCTGTAGAGCTTTATTACTGTTGAATGCATTGAATGATCTGGTTCTGAAAGCAGGTTTGATCAGACATCTGAGGGCTTCAGCTTGCTAGCAGCTTTGCAGGTAGTTTAGCTGTCTGACAGTGTTCCTCTTCCAATATGAGGGTGCTAAGGTGCCTTGGTGCTCATGTCCCCACTCTGGCCACTATGGGTTAAGCAAAGATCTTAGATCTGTAGTTCACTATGAACTTTGTAGTCAATAGGACGGGAGAGATAGACAATGTCTTTTGTATTTGACTCAAGCACTTAGGTGTGTTAAGCAGGCTCTAGGAGCACAAAGCACCATTGGAGCAATCTTCTGAATAGCGTAAAACTGTGTTGGGTCTCCCCTTTGCTTCCAAGGAGGGTTTTACAGCCTGGATTTCTTGAGATGAGAATTTCTGCCAACTGTGACTCAGGAAAAGAATTTAAATGTGATGGCCTTAGCCTATTCCTTGGTGGAATATTTGTCCACATCATAAAACCACCGGACACAATATGGAAATGCAATTGACATTAAACCAAATGATATAATCCCATCTAATGGTATTATAATGATTCCCAAGTGAACTAAACATGATTGGGCAAGTATTTCAAAGTGTTACTGAAAGAGTTTTTATAGAGTAAAGGACTGTGGTTGCCAACCAGTGGCCAGACACACAGAGCAGACTCTAATAAGTTAGCCAATTCCCACCCTGTAAACCTGTGGCTGTTTCTTAGAGAAACATATTTTTTTAATTAGTGCTTTTACTTTTTTGAAGGATTCAAAGGGCTTTTCTGAAGTGTGTTTTATTTATTTATTTATTTATTAAATTCATTGCTCCTATTTGTAATTAGCTATTTCTGGTCTGTAGTGAAATCCCCTGATGAGTAGAAGGGGATTAAATTTCTGTAAATCTACCATTTACGAACTTGTGAGTTGCTAAATTATATTGGCCTTTCACCTAATGGCTGGTTGTTCCTGACTTGTCTGTACGGATTGCTGCGTTATTCCTCTGCTGCAGTGCTATTCTTCTTACTCATTTTGCATAAGGTACATTTTGGCATGGTTCTAAAAATCAGATCCAAATGGTTCATGAGAATGGCTGACCGTCTGCTCAATTGAATGTCTTCCAAGTGCAATTTTCAGCTCTTCCTTTCCTTTGGAGAAATGGGGAGGGAAGGGAGAGAGCTTTCCTTCCAATCCAGGATAGTATCTTTGTTTTTGACCAGCTTGAAAAAAATCATCCCTACAGAAAGAAAGATCATTTCCTAGCTTGATGGTACTCACAGTGTCTTGATGTTCTTGAAAGGGTGAGCTGACCCTGAAGTGCCTCTAAATTACATGAGATAACAAATAGCATTCACAAAAAATTGTGTCTGGTATCATGTAATGTGTTTTACACATAGGCCTGAAAGAAATGTAGAAGGTTTTATTTGCATTCAGCACATTTGTAAAAAGCACTTGTTTTATGCTTTGTCTTTGTTGATCTAAGTAGCTGCACAGTGTTTGACTTGATTGAAAGTGGAGCTCTGTATGGTTTGCCTTAGTGCAGCATACATTCTACTTACTGGTAATTATTAAATGTCTTTCATTAAATTTTGTCTGGAGACACTGATCGTCCAGAATAACAGGCTGACTGACAGCATCATAGTTCCTCTGGTTGTATGATACACAAGTACCTCCTTCCATTAATGGCCATCTCAGTTTCAGGAGAGCTAAGAAACAAAATGCCATTTTCTTTCAAGCAGAGTCAAGAGTGTTTCCTCCCCTCAGACTCTAGAGCAGACAAATGTTCATCAATTTTTCTCGATTCACATTCAAAGCTCTCTTCTGCTCATGCTGGCATTGTGTAAGGGCAGGGCAGATGAAGGCTATTGTAGTAAGAGTGTAGTCTGTATGACCTGACCTGATTTGGGTAGGGCTGTCCAATGATCAACATGTTCTTGAAAGTTGCTTTTATGAGCTAAGTGTAGTACAGCCAACTGCGTTCATTTCAAACAACTTGTCACAGGCAATATTTGCTGCCTTTTTCCCCTTACTGAGGGTGGCTTTTCCAGAAGGAGCACTTCAGACACCCACAGTTCACACTTCAAACAGAAACACAGCCTGATTTTTACTCTGCAAATGTAAACCTAGATACAACTTCAGAGTACAACCTCTGCAGCTCCCAGAGGCTTTCCCCCTTACCTCTGCCTGACTTGAAGGGATGTGTCCCTCCTCTTCAGTCTTTCTGCTTGGAGGCTTACTCACCCTATTAGACCTTTAAACAGCTCGCTTAATGTTCACCTGATGCTCTTCCACCCAGCTCTAACCTTGATTGAGTTGCCTCAGGAAGAGCTCACGGCTACTTGCAGCTTCAGAATGGAACCAAGGCAGGTCTGCTGCTGCCTCTGCTCATACTTGGCTCTGGAACAAAGAAAAGGAAAAACAACAACAACAAAACACCCCCAAAGCAAGGGACTGCCCTCTGTGAACTGTACAGAGCTGCCATATACTGCAGCAGACATACTGGCAGAGCAGTTGTTAAGCATTATCTTACTCGATTAGAAGGGCAAGTTCAAGATTTGCTCTGAAGATACATGGAAGACTCTCAGTTTATCTAGCTGAGGTTAGCTGATGCTTGGCAATCATTCCTTCACACACTCAAGACTCCCTAGTGCCCTGCTTTCAGCAGGCTAACCTACTTGGCCCCAGGGTTTAAGAAGATTAAAACGCAAAAGCTCAGAGTTGGTGATCAAAATGGCCCTGTTGGTCCCAAACTACAATAAATCTTCAGTGGGTTCAAATGTCTTTGTAGCTCACGATGGATGAAAGCTGCCTCCAGCATGCACAACAGCAGGTGGCTTGAAATGGCCAACAAACCTTGCATAACCAGTTGGTTCCTATACCAGAGTAATTTCTTCACTTGAGAGTACTGAAGTCATTTGAGTGCTGTAGCTATTTATATCCAATGAGGATTTCCCCAGAAAAGAGAACTGGAAAGATGATCACGTCCCAAATGCCCGAGTTCAATGGAAAATGAGAAATGAAGCATTTTCTCTGGAAAACAATGGATTTGCAATCATTGCAAGCCACTGGGGTCCTTTTGAAGTTGTTCTTTTCTTTTTTCTTTTCTTTTTTTTTTTTTTTTTTCATGATATATTCAACAGAACACTTCTGGTCATGTATTTTATGATGCTTTTGACTACTGAGGCGATGTAAGTGGTGAAAGACAAAAACAGATTGATAAATATATTAGCCTTGAAAGCAAAATTCATCCCCACTCCCCCTGCTGCAAATTTCAGGAACAAATTTAGCTACACCTGATGACATTTAAATTAATGTAACAGAGAACACAACATAATACAATACCAAGCAAAATTTTAGGATTTGAGTCCTGGATCTCTTCTTGTTTGAGGACAAATTTAAAGAACCTTACTCATTTTTTTTCCTGATTTCAGTGATTGATTGGACTTCTGCTTTGTCCCTTAGAGTACAAATCCTGCATACTTTATTGGGAGAGCAAGCAATTCTCAAGAGAACTTTTCCACCCTAACTGAGGAGGAAAGTGTGTGATTACTCACAGATATATATCATGATACCAAAATGTCTGCCATTGCCATGGTATTGACAATCCCATGATTCGATTATTTTCACCTGTGCCCTACAGATTAGTTGTGAGCCTGTATATGGAAAGGAATGAGGGCAGCTAACCATCACACAGCAGCAGTCAAAAAAAATAAAAATGTCATTCTGCCTGAGAGGAGAATAGTAAACCAGGATTGGACAGCAGTCAGATGGTTTTAGCTTCTTCCTGGGTAAAGTGCTGTGGATACAGATTAACTATGTTTGTTCAATATTTACTATATTTTCCTTTTACCTGTTCTGAAGTGAGGACTGGGAGCACTTTGCTAAATGGATTGAAATTATCCTGGCTTCACAGCGTGCCTTGTAAGTGCCCTGGCACTGTCTTTGGCTATGCTGTTTTGAATTGACATAGAGCAATATCCTTTCAGGGGTTTCCATAGATTCCCCTGCCCCTGCTATGGCAACAGCACACTCTCAGCTCTGTTCCTCCCCAGCACTGGCAGTTTTTTTGCATGAGAAAGATGCTGCTCCTTGGGGAATCAGGCCATCCAATGGGTCTGAAAGCTCAGAACTTCCAGGACCAGATTCCCCTGGCAGTTCATGTGACCCCAAATCCACTGCTAGCTTCTGCCAGAGGTGTGTGGCACCCGAATTTAAGCACCTCATTTGTGATGCCAAGTTTGCCACAGGAGTAGGGAACAAGCTGCCATGAGTGTCTTCATGTGACTTTGACTGTCTGTGCCACTTCACTTCTATTCAGGGAAAGTTCTCAGAGAAGGATTATCTTGTCCTAAAAATGGTGGCACTGGCAGCATGAAAGCTGGAACAGACATGATAGCCTTTCCATGGCACAAACTCTGCTGTTTCCAGTGAAACAAGCAGAAGGACTCAATGATCTCATGTAAATAAGATACACAAACTAGTTGTCTTGTCTCATTGATTTTAGGATTGACCAAAAATTTTGGATTTTTAGGATTTTTTAGGATTAGCCATTTAGGATTGGCAATTTAGGATTTTAGGATTTGGGATTTTTTAGGAATGGCAAAAAAGACATATATATTTTTTTGTGCCTGGAGTTTATCAGGCACAAACACTTTTTCCGCAGTCCCACATTTCCAACTTTTCACATTTTCTGCTGGATCTAAGGCTTTTAATTATGAGCTAATTGCACAGCACATGTGGGCTATTACCGCCTCCACCCACCTATGTTGGCAAATAATCACCATGACAGCCTCACTGTGGGAATCATTGGCAAGGCACTGCTGATGTTTTCTTAAAACTCTGGATCCTGGAAGATATCTAAGGAAACAGCCTGCACACCTGCATGCTGCTCTCCATCCCAAACAAACTGAGAAAGTTCCTACGTAATTCAGTGGGCCAAGAACAGGCATGGGGGGCCTCATGGCCTTTATGCCCATCCTTGCCCTCTTAGTAACTTCTGAGCGGTTTTGTGCCCAGAGATGGAATGATTTTTATGTTCACTGAGTCCTAACTCGATGTGTGTAAGTGTCTGTTGATTGAATATTTCTCTTTAGCATTATGTGGAGGAAAACTGCCAGAGGCAAATACAGTACTTAGAGGTGCAGCCTTACAGGAAACCTGTGGCCAGGCAGCCAGGCACAGACCTGAGACAGTGTCCTCCGTAACAACCTTCTCTACCTTCTCTTTCCCCAAGCTGTCTCGAGTTTGCTGCAAGTTGTCCTTGTTTGTGGAATCGGAATCAGTGATGAAGATAAATATTGGAAAGAGAAGCTGTGAGAGATGCAAAGGTAGCATTTGGCCGATCCTCAGAGAACCTCCACCTTCCCTCTGACCTTCGGGAGATATTGATGGTTTCATAACGGACACACAGGAATATGGGATCAAAGGGAATATCTGAGTGATATTGGTTCTAACTACTCAAGCTTAGCCATGCTTTTTACTGTAAAAGCCTTAGAGAAACAGCTTCTGTTTTGTCTCTCATTTCACCTGTTACAGCTTGCCCCAGTAACCAATTAGTATCTTGTTATTGCAGGCGATAATCCCGTGCACTCCAGCCATGTGCCCTGCACGTCCTGATGACAAATGTCAGGCTGAGTCCTAGGGGTGTCATGCTGGCAGTAGTCTTCCTGGCCTGATGATCTTCAAAGCAAAATATAGGATCTTTATTCTGTAGGGGAGATATCCTAGTAAGGGAGATGCTCTGGGGTATGGTGATTTCACACCAGAGGCTAAGATGCTTTTGTAGTCATGGATGGAAGGGAAAAGGAAAGAGGAAAAAAAGTTAAGTCATGGATTTATTTTTCTACTGCTTTTAAGACTTCATTTTGTGTGCCTATAGCAATAACATTCGAGGACATGCTTTATATTTCTCTCTCTCAATTCTCAGTTTTGTAGATACTGATCGCAAAACTTTCCAGAAATGAATGCAGTTTGCTAACCACCTCCAAAGTAATTGCTGAAATGTGCAAGCAACAAATCAGAAAAAAAAAAAAATGCACCAAAGAGACAAACAACATTTATTTCTGCTCTTTTACTTAATTCCTTCTGCTGTTCCTTATGTTACAGAAAAGGGTTGTGGTGATGGGTACCGTTGGCATGCCAGGAGACAGGAACAAGTCCCCAAATCCCTGGCTGTGAAGTTTACATGCAGAAAGCCTTTCCTTCCCCTCTTGCTCAGCGGAGCTTACTTGTAGCTGTCAGCCAGCCCGCAGGATACCTTGTAGCCCCCGAGCTGGGAGCCTGCTTGCTTTCCAGCCACTGCCTGCCCTCCAGCACGCCTGCCGCGGTGCCCCAGCAGCCTTTACTCCCACCTGTCCCACCAGGAGCACGGCTCCACGCTGCTGCTGCATGGCTGCAGGCAGGTAAGTGGTGCAAAATAGCGGGGCTCCCAGGCTCTCCAGGTAAAAACAGGAGATTTAGTCAAGGAGGGGAGGGTAGATGCAGGCCGCATTATAACTGCTGGCCCCAGCGAGGAGGAATCAAAGGGAAGCAGCTGTTTTGAATGGGGATTAAAAGAGCAGTGCTGAAGTGGTTGTGAAGTGGCTTGCACCAACTGGAGCAGGCAGTGGCAACTTCACAGGCTCCGCAAAGTGCCATATTCCCATGGTTTTGCTCTCCCTTGGGATGCAGAATAGCTCTGTGTACACTGTCTTCTTTCTGTTTATTGGTTTTAATCCCCGGGTTTGAACCCCTTTGGGTTCAGGCTGCAGTACCTGCCATGCCTGGAGGGGTGGCTCTGAAGGAGGACATGTGAGTTTCCAAGTCAGTGAGACAGTTCGCTCCCTCCAGACATGAGCAGGGGTGTAAATATTCAAAGCAGCAAGGTAAACAGCTTAAGGGTTTGGGGAGCGGGTTTGGAGCATGAGCCTGACCCCTGAGCTAACACAGCAGCAGCAATGTCCCCAAGGACCCTTCTAGGACCAGATGTCCATTTGTGGAAATCAGCTTTATACTGATTTTCAAACATCTGCAGCCTGCCCGGTTAATCACAAGTGGATGTATTTTATGCTTTTCAGGCTACCTGTTGTTACAGTTTCTTTATTTGGCTGTATCAATACACAGATTAATATAGAACAAACACATCTCTTTGTGGACAGTCTACCAAAAGGTAGAAAGGTTACATTATCTGAACCCCTGCAATGAATAATTCATCCATCTATAGCTATATCCACATTTAAATACAGTTACCACTCTTACCACTGCCTTCTGTCAGCATTATGCTATTAAAAATAGCAACAACATAGAGTAGCTTGAGCCAACTTTATATTTATCTGTTCATGGTTATTAAGAGATATTTATTGAACAGTTTCTGATGGTCAACAGCCTCTGTAAATACCTGTCTCCTTCATTAACAATCCCTAAAGATCACTGGTTGACTTGGCCTGAGTGATGAATGAAGCTTACTTTCTGCTGGGTGCCGGTGTGTGATATAGCGCATTGCTGCCACTGTTAAGGCAATGTGTGTACAGCTGTGACAGCTCTGTGCAGGAAATGGGCAACCTGCACACGTGTATCGATGCACAGAGCTGTCTCCATGTTAAAATGCAATGTACACCATGTTGAAATATAATGTACGCCAACACCACTGGTTACTGTGAAGTCAAAGCCTGCTGTGAAAGCTGGTGCTGGGTAGAACAAGGACTGTTTATTAGCAGCACTGTGCTTTTATAGAAAGACCATTCAGGAAAAGTACTTTTTGATGGCATTTACAGAAAACCTGTGAAACAGCAGGACTGCCAGTTTATTGTGCACGAATCTAACAGCTCCTTTACCTGAGCTGTCTGAGTGTTGGCGAGTCTTACCAGGTGTTGTTAGGAAAAAAGTAGTGGGTATTGCAAAGTGAGATTCCTTGAAAACCACTGGATATGCAGGGTAAGATCTCCTAGGATCTTCTCAGGATTCCTCTTAGGATATGAGGGGCTGTACAGACAGAGCAGCGTGTCCTTCTTCTTAAGTACATCCCACAGTGTTCCCCGAGAGCAAGGAGCTCAGGTGAGGTCTGTAACTTACTTACACTTTCAGCTTACTGTGCTCCATGATTAGATCATTTCACTTCCTCACATTTCTGTTATGCTACTTAAAAGAAATACACACTTACCAGAAACATGCCAGAGCTTAGCTACTGTGCACATTCAATTACATGGTGATGAGTACAATACATAATTTTACAGCTGATATGGATTTAAGTTAACTGCAAACCTATTTTTGGAACATGTTCTAGAGGTTGCTTCAGGTCTCTCCCAGGTAGCTAACTTCCTCATACCTTGCTAGAAAGCAGCGTCATGGAATTGAATAGGACTGCTCTGCAAAGTGTGATGTTAGTCATTGTAGCAGAGGTTGGCAGAAATGAGTTTCAAATGCCTTCTGCTAGTACAGTTATTATTAGTAGAAAAGTTATTAGTATTTCTACATGTATTAGAAATAAAACTAACACTTGACAAGATGATAGTTTCAGAATATGCATAGAAACAGTGGATTTTCCCTTGTAAAAAGTCCCATTTCCTATAAAAATATTAAAGTGATTTTTGTGTCTGCACCTTATTCTGCATTACAGTTCTGCTCTTAAGGACACAGCTCATTTTCTAAGCAGAGGATAGCTGAGTTTCTGTGCCTCCGACAAAAACAACAGGAGTGAATCCTTTGCCATCCTCCTAGGGTATTTTACAATGACTAAAACATGCACTCAGCAATTTATTCAGATTAATCAAAGTTTGTCCATTAATACTTTCCTCTGACACTGAGTGAAGTGAAAGAATTTCGAAGACTGTTGAGGTGTACATCAGGAACAAATGCAAAACTGCAGAAGGTACCTTGCTCCTTGCAATATCGATCGTACAGCCTTTCAGAGGGAACATTTCCAATTTATTTTTTTTCAAATAATTAAAGTATAATATTTTACAGCCTGATAAAATTTACAGGGACCCTTGGCAAGTAATTATAGTGCTTCTTTAAAAGAGACCCCATAAAAGATGCATGATTAGAAAGTTAAGGATCTGGATAGAATTACAACGATGTGACAAATAATTTACAAGCGATAAACCATCCCAAGGAGAGGGGGAGGGTGATTAAAAGAAAAAGGGGGAAAAACACATTAAACTAACCAGTGATGAAGTCTCACAATTAAAATAATAAATTTCCCCCCTGTGTTTAGCATTAAGTTTTTGTAACTACAAGTTGCTGTGCTTTGGCTAGAGAAAAGATTCTTTCTGGCTAGAAAAGCTCTAACTTAATGGTGATGTGAGGCATTTCTTTTCATCAGAGGTTGTTCTGAATCTGGAACAGTAGATTTCATTTTATTACATGCTTAAGATAAATATTCTGTATAGACGTTCTGCAGCACTAATGATCCCTAAGATTGTGGAACAGTAGTTTGGAGGATTTTTATCTGCCTCCAGATGTTGGCTGAACTCATTCTTTATAGAGCACATTTATTATGTTTCAGCTGGGAAAAAAAAAAAAAAAAAAAAAAAAAAAGTAAAGGATTTCAGTTAAAACACCCCCAAATTTGGGGAAAATGATGCATGTTTGGATGCGGATTTGCAATTTGTTTGTAGGGACTGTATTTACAGGATATAAAGGGTGTCTGTGGCAGAATGATTAAGAAAAACAAAAAAGTCTTCCTTATTTTTTTCTCCTCACCTTATTCACTCTTCTGTATAAATATATCAAGGACAAAGAATGTGTTTATCCCAGTGCTAGCAATTGGTACCAGCACTGGACCTACAATGAGTAACTGCTGCACGTGTGTCAGGTTAACATCAGCTGGGCTGGACTGGTGCTCAGGGGGCTTCCAGCTCCCACCCAGGTGTTGGTGAGGAGATGGGCTTTGTACAAAATGGACTTCCCTCGTGGGAGAAAAGAGATGAACACAACATCTGTCCATGTACACGTCTTTTCAAAACACAGAGCAAAGCAAATAGCACCTTAGTGCAGGCTTGAGTGAGCAGCAGAGGAGCCATGTGGATTTTCCCCCTCACCTTGCCCCTCACACGGATGGCAAAATAAGTCACATCCTGATCTGCTAGGAAAACTCTTTTCATTTTAATTCCTATACTGCCTCCATCTCCTGGAGCAGCGGGACCTTCAAAGAAAATAGCAACATGTAGTTATGGGATTTCTAGCTGATTTGCAGAGCACGGGGACTGATTCTCTGCCAGAAAATCAATTGTATCCCTCTTTTCTTTAACAAAGGTGTACCTCCTTGGAGTCAGACTGTATTTTGCTATGACAACTGCAATTAATATCTAAGAAGCATGAGTAACTTTATGAGAAAGGGATTTTTCTGCCCTGTTAACAGATGAGATAGCCTCCAGCCTTTTTAAAGGTATAGCATTTTTTGTTCTTTGGTAGTTGTCTGAAGTTGCAGCCCCAAATGGATGCATTTAGTTAGCGGTAAGTCCACATTGGATCATCTGTAATGTTCCTGGCATGGGGGATTATATTCTGGCCCATTTGTACCTAAAGAAGTTTTGCAAAGCAAAAATATAATTCAAGTCAGGTTGAACACTGAAGGTGTAGGAGCATAAATTTGACATCAGCTTGATTTTAGTGCATTGCTGATTTATCCTGCAGTAATTGCAAAATCCAACACATTAATCAGATTGATTTGTGCACATCTGTTTTTCAAAAACCAGATGTTGATAGGATGAAAAAGAAAGGCAACACGCCTTACACCAACTGGTGTAAATCAGGAGTCAGGAGTCAGATAACTGAAGGTGCCGGGATTAGATGCCCATGGCAATGAGAGAATAATGGTAGCAGAGGCCTCCCGTTCCTCAAAAAGTCCATTGTGCATCTCACTTTGCTTTAGAAACTCATTCTTCTGAAACTCCCCAACTACGGTACCTTAGTGTTACCAGAAAGGGCATTAAACAGTTTTAATGGCAGAAGTGGAAAGTGTTACAAACTCCTTCCCTTCTGAGCACATCTGATAATTCCTTTTTAAGCCTCTTTATTGGGGCAGGCTCTAATTTATTCACAAGTAACAGTGGATTAACAGAAATTGGAATAAAGGGGGTTTTTGCAAATACAAGTCAAAATAACTCGACTTCTGTAGAACCAGCAAAACGCTGTGGGCTTAACGCCTCCCGAAGATGAACTGAGGAAATGGTTTCAAGGCCCCAGTTGTCACTTGCAATATCAATCAGGCTTTACCTTCCCCATGGCCTGAGTGTAGCACAGTCAGTGAATAAAATAGGAAAGAAAGAAACTACGGGAGAAAATACACAGATTTCCCAAGAAACACCTTTTCAGCTTCTCTCATTCTCGCCCTAGGAGTCAGACGTTGTAACCCTGCTGCCATATTCTTGTGGTTTGTTGAGTGGAAAATGCACATGTGTTCAAACAGCTGTATTGTTAGAGGCTCAATCCGAAATGCAGTGGAACATCTGTAGGACAAGGCAGAGGTGTCAACTCAAGTGTGTAAACTTGGAGCTAACGATACGGCGCTGTGTTGACAGAGCCTTCTGTTAGAGCTGGGGTTTTCCTCAGCGCAGCAGCAGGCAGTTCAGCTTTTCCCAGACAGGGACACTTTCCGTGGCATTCCTCCCGTATTCCTGCCCATATCCTTTCTATGGAAGGATCCACACCAGGGTGGCCTCAGGGGCAGCTCTCACTGCAGCTGTGGGGCTGCAGTTGCTACTTTCTTTGCTGAGAGAACTGGTGGCTGGGGCAAGGGATGTGTCCAGAAGTTTTGGAATGACACACAGAAGCTGTGCTCCAAACCCAAAAAGCCTCTTGTGCATCCAATACTCAAATTTATAAGAAGCTGCTTTTCCAGTTGAAAAGACAGACACACACCCATTTTTTTTTTTCTTATAAGAACTGGGAAGGTGCAGTTGCAGAGCTAAGAATGCACTTGCTAGACACCAGTTTTAGGAGAAAACAAAGAACAAGCTCACATATGGATAGCATTTCATCTCTGAAAACCTGTGCTTGAGATGATCCCAGCACCAAAGATGAGCTCTGAGCCTCCCCATATTCTGGAAATGTCCTGATCCAGGGTTTGGCTCCAGTCTTTGTTTAAGAGCCATGTGCTAAGCTTGGATCCAGACTGGAGTCTTCCCAAAATCTGAGGAAGTTCAGATCCAGGGTTTGGGCTTTAGCCCACGTCTAATTCAAACCAAATTGTCATCGAGATTCCAAGTGGAAATGAGTCAGGCGGCCTCATCTTAGCAGCTGACGAGATGTCCACACTGCATTATCACCACGTACAGTTTGGCAGCCAGTGAGCACCCGCCTCTGGAGTGGAGGACACGGCTGCACCTGCGGCTTGCAGAGCCTTTTTCGTCCTCAGTACCCCCCACCTGCACAGCACCCACCCCGGGAAGGGGCACATCTTGCAGAAGGGAACAGTTTGGCCTTCTGCAACACCTGGACCTCATCCAGATTATGAACAATAAGCCGTACCATGTATAAATGAGGACTCTTTGTGAAACACGATGACCTCCGTTATTTGGCAGGGACACTTGGAGCCCTGCACAGCCACTGGTTACTGTGCGTTTCCATCCTCTGCTGGCTCTGCTGCTGGGAGTCCCCTGTCTGGAACTGTTGTCCCTCGGGAGACATCTATATTCCGGTGTGCTGGGAGGAGGTAATTAAATGAGAAGGAACAAGATCCCCCTGCATGGCAGCAGGGAGTTTCATTGTGCTGTTCTCCCTCTCGGATGGGAGAGGAGTGCCTGCCCTGCTCTGTGGGCTGTGTGCACCACATCCTTCCCAGCTGGCAGCTCCAGTAGGCTTATAGTGGGAGTCTCTTAATGTGAAGGAGGTTTTATATCAAACCTGGAACAAACACTTAAAGGATTGTTTCCATACATCCTTGTTTAGATTTCCAGCAATCTTTTCTCAACACAACCCTGAGCATGCAAATACTTTCTCATCCCCATCTCCATATGCTTGGAAATGGCAATGGACAATTTTGCCATTCTCACGCAGCAGCCAGTAGCAATCCGCTACCTTCATTATTAGCAATATTTATTATCAGCGCTGTAGTAATACAATCGGACCCTTGCTGTGCTAAGTGCTTTGCAAACATGCAGAAAGACATTTTTACAAGCCATTCACCCAGAGCATGCAGTGGTGACAAAGTTTAGCTGGGTTGCTTTCTTCTAGGAGCAGTGAGGGCTCAGGGAGGACGAAGGCAGCTTCTCCTCTAACTGCCTCTGCCCCCTGCCTCTCTATTCAGTGCTGTGAGAAGCATACATGCACTCAGTGGAGAAGTTTAAGGAGGGAAGGACCTCTCTGTTTGTCACATCTCACTGCCAGTATCTCAATTTTTTATTTTTTTTTTTTGGAGAGAGAAAGTCTGCTGCATCTCTAACCTTGTTGTTCTCTTCACGCTTTTCTAGCACATACAGGACTAAGAAGATGCCCATCATATAGTTTTAGGGAAGACAGAGGGTGCTAGGCTGTCAGACAGGTACAACAAGGTCAGTGCTGGGCTCTGCTTGTGCACAGCACCATCCTGGGGGGATGGAAGGGCAATTTCTTCAGTGTAGCTGAAAAAAAAGCAGCATAGGT
Organism: Anas acuta; assembly: GCF_963932015.1. Classification (NCBI taxonomy): domain Eukaryota; kingdom Metazoa; phylum Chordata; class Aves; order Anseriformes; family Anatidae; genus Anas; species Anas acuta. The sequence continues at coordinate 6,199,561 of NC_088994.1, forward strand.
TCCTGTGTCACAGCTGCACTGCTCATTGAGCCCTTAGCCTTCTTCACGCAGAGAAACTCTGCTCTGGAGCGTGTGAGACATGGACAAATGCCTGGGATAGCCCAGGTCAGTTCCCATAGACAGAGGACCAAACAGCTGTTTGTTTTTTTTTCAGTGCTTTGCCTCCCAGGAAAGAGTTAATGAAAAGTAGCTAGGCATAGAGTGGTGTTTCTTATGGAATCACGTGTTGTGAGAATAATGCAAGCAAACTACTTTCGCAATGATGCTGAGGTCACTCGACCACAAGCCTCCAGCTCTATTATTTGCAAGGCAGAGATACTGGGACAGAATAGTGGGCAAAAGTTCTCATTCGTGGGAATCCTGTCAAACCTCTACAGGCCTTGGAGACACCTGGAAGAAGATAAGCGTGATAATTACTTTCTAAAATAAGGGGCACTTTTGTTCTTTTCCCCCCAGCCGCCCCCACCCCATAACAAGTCAGCAGCCTGTTGTGGTTTTGTTCCACGTGATGCCTTGAAGAGAGACAAAGAAATGCAACATCCTATCGGAGTGAATCACATAACTTGGAAATGACCTGATTCACACGTTTTTTTCCATTCCCTGTAGCTTATGTGAGTCTTAAAACAAAAGAAGGAATAATAGGTTCTGATGTTTAGTCTGAGAGTTGTTGGAGTCTGTGCTCCATTTTCCAGCTCCAGTTAAGACAGAGGAAAACACTGTCTTTTTTTTTTTTTTTTTTTTTTTCTTTTTTTTTTTTTTTCCTGAAACGTCTTCTTTTCACAGATGGCCAAATGCCTGCACGGGGCAGATGTTCAAAGCCATTTCAGGGATCAGAGAAACAAAAAGCAACACTGATGTCAGTGTGGCTGCAGGATAGGCTCACGCAGACCTGGGCCCTGGTTCCCCAAGTACCAAAGAGAGGAGAGCAAGAGACAGGCAGAGGCTTTCACACCCATCCTGCTCCTGTCAGGGTGACACCAGCAACCTGCCCTGCTGCCTTATGTTCAGCACTGATGACCCCGATGAGCCCTGTGCTCTCTGAAGGGTCCTTCTCACTACAGATTTGGTTCAGAGACCTCCTTTTTTTTGCAGATTTTCCTGCTGCTTTGAAAACTTCACCATGAGCAGCACAGTGGGCATTGCTTTGGGGTAGGGACTTTTTTTCCCCTTTACATAAAGCATCAGGTGTGATCACAGTAAAGATACTCCACAGAATATAATAGTTAAAACTAAAAAAAAAAAAAAAAGCATGTTTCTGTATCTAACTGCATAGATAAATTTAGTGGATTTTTAATTGCACAGAAAAATCTCCCTGGCTGTGATACTGAAAGCTGTAGCTTCTTATGCCTTCGTGATTTAAGGACCAAATAGTCGTCTTCATAATCATTTGAAAACTTCCTAATGACTAAAAGCAGAAGGATTCAGGCTCCCTGTAACTAAAATAAAGTTGCATAAGAACCTCATTAGCGAGGTTAGCCTGACATAGGAACCGGACACGAGATCCACAGAGCACACAGAGCACATGCCAACTGCTGTCTTTGCTTAGCTTGGTTTCAGTGGTTCACTGAGCCATTCCAACTGAAATATATATATTTTATATATACAGAAAATATAATTTTCAAAACCAGTGGGAGCCTCATGACTGGCATCTGCTCGGGTCCAACATGCCAGTGTCTGCCAAGCTGCTCTTTTCATGGTTTCTTGGAGTTAGCTACACATGGGTGGGCCAGGAAAAGAGGAGGAGGGAGCGGAGTGGCAAGGGGACAGCAGAATTTCCCCCTGCCCACAATTTCTTTAGTTCATTTTATATTTGTTGTTATTATATAACTGTTTTGGGCTTCCAAAGTTGTTGGCACTGAGTTTAGTAGCAACCCTGCTGCTACTGAAGGAAAGGAAAGGAAGGAAACTTCCACTGAAAAGCCAGAGCGCTTGTTCTGTTTTCTCTTTTTTATTTTTTTTTTATTTTGTTTTTCTTCTTGTTTTATTTATTATTATTATCATCATCATCATCATTATTTTGTTTTATAAGACTGTCTTCTAGGACACTTACTGCGTGTATGCAGCAGTAATCTCTACACATATGCTTGAGCTGAAAACCTGAACCTAGATTAGTCTCAAACTTGGAGGATTTGTGATCTCATTTCGCATCCTGTCTCCAAAGAATATTTTGTCTCCAAAATGGAGATGTTGTTTTCTAGATTCACTTCTGCCTGATCTGCCTTTTGGTCTTAGAGGTGTCCCAGGTCAATATGGATAACAAAACCACCAGGCGCTTACTACAGCCAAGCTAACCCCAAGCTATCTGAACAGACAAGAGCTGGATGAAGAGTCAAGGAGGCAAAAGGGCTGTCCTGGGCTAAGGGGAAATGGGCACAATCAAAAATACATTAATGTCTTGGGTATTATGACCTACAGCCCAGTGGTCTCGGTGTGCTCTTTCCTACCCAAACAGTCATTTTACATCACTGGCAGCCAGAATGTCCCAGAAGATCCCACGTCTCCCAGGGCACCACTGTAAATAACTCTCAGTTTGCACTGAAACGTTGACATTGCATGGGTAAAACTGAGGTCAGAATGTGAGCCACATTTTCAATATTATCCTAAACTGGACACTCACAGGCAGCAAGGGTACAGAGTACCAGCTCTCTGTTCTCTAATATGTGGATGGTCTTTGCTTTAAAGCTAGGAGCTCTCATGTTGATAGATTCTTGGATCTTTGCTGCACATGTGATTCACATGTTCCCATGTAAAGGAAAAAAAATAAAGATTAGTTCATTTAAGAAAACAAAGCACACAATACCGGCATGAATGAAGGGGGCATAACATTATTTGCAGATGACTAAGAGTTTACAGATAATTTGTGGTGGTTTACACAGCCCCCCAAAATAATACCTACTGCCTCCCACAGAGAAGGACAGATGATGTGTGGTCTGCACCCTACAGTGTCTAGCAAGAGACCCACTTCTGCGCAAAGGGGAGCAGACCGGGGGTTACGTCTTCCCTGAGGCAAGGACACAAATTTTGTGTCAATAAACCCTTCCTGCATGGCCATGCACCTGGGACTGGCAGAAAAAGTGCTCTCGGGATGAGATGAGATGAGATGGGATGGGATGGGATGGGACAGGACGGGATGGCATGGCGTGACGTGGCATGGCATGGGATAAGCAGTGGCAGGCAGTTGTGTTAACATCTGATGGGTTTTGTCATGGTGATGAGGGGCATGCACTGCTACTCAGGGCAGCATACAAGGTGCAATTGAGCTTCATGCCATCCTTCAGGTAAGCTGTGGGGAGCAGAGAACTGAGAAGGCAAAAGCTGTGTACAGCTCCTGAGCAGGCAGCCATGGAGCCTCACTGACTCAGCCAACTGAGGTTCCGTCTCTGCTAAGGTCTTGAGGACTAGGTAACAACTAGTTAAAGGGAACAATGCAGCTCCTTCAACTTCCCCTTGAGAACAGTGCTAAGTGTGGACGAATGACTGAGTGAACCTTTTAGAGACATGAGATACCACCAAGAAGGGTTGGGTTGTGCGTTCTTCCTGCTCCGACAGACTGCGGTGTGTGTGGCTCTGGGGGCTTATATTTTCATTTCAGGTATTTGTGTTTACTATTATTATTTTTTTTTCATTCTCCAAAGCTCTTTGAATCACTTGGGGAACTATTTGTGGGGCTGAAATAACATCAGATCAGACCTTCTCACGGTTCTTCAGTTCCCTGGGAGTCAAAACACGGTGGACAGACCAGATCTCACATTATTTTTGGCCACACAAATTGTACCCAGGGGAAGGAAGCGTAGAAGGCCATTTAAAAACATAATCATAAGTGTAAGTAATGGAATATTCAGGAGAGGAGGAGTTCCTGTGGAGCCTGAATGCACAGGTTAAGGATCAAAGGGCGATTACAATTACTTTCCTGGTTCCTTACATCTTATCTGCTGTTCCACAGGCTTTATACTGTGGCTGAGATCACCCCCAATTTCAGCACAAACCCCACCAACCCCAAGCTAGATCCCACTTGTAGGTTAACCTTTGTGAAGCTGGGGGTCACTGGGTTCGTGTGGCTCAGGGATATGTCTGCGCTGTCAGATAAATGTCAGTTTATGCCTGATCCCAGGATTAGGTCCTTCCATCATTCACGTATTAATGAACAAACCAAAGAAGAGTGCTGAGCCCAACACCACTGATGGTGACCAGACCAGGCATGATCCCAGATCAGTTTCTTATACAGAGAAGGAGTGAACCATTTGTGCTGGATACATCCAGTGGACATCTCCTTTCACTAATAACTTTACACCCAGACCCTGAAGGATATCTTTCTATGTCCAAGCAAGTATCCTTCAAAGTGTAGTGCAGGTGAAGTTCATCCCATTAAGCTTTAGATTGTTGCCACAATAATTATCCTGGGGACTGGATAATAAAAGGAGAAAGACAAGAATTTCAGAGGTTACCAACCTCCTTGCTTCTCAGGAGAACATCTTGGGAAGGTCAGAAAGTCATTCCTCAACAGTGCACTTCTCTGCCCACTAATAATAAAGCCACGCCTGCCAGCTAGCCCAGGTGTCATGCCTGCACAGAGGCTTACTGAGCTTACTCAGACATATTTAGACATGAGAGATATCTAAAGTTGCAGAAGATGTTTCCTGTATTATGGGACTGAGCAATGTGGGTGGGACATGTGCAGGGCTGGACACAGCATGCTTAAAACTGTTGTTAGCTTGCAGTGTAGATATACCCCGAGCACTTTGTTCCTCTTCTGCTTCCTCCTGGCCCAGAGGTAGACTTTCCTAGCCACCCCACAGGTGTGCCTGCCTTTCCCTGTCACCTTAGGGTGACCCAATACTAACTGGCCCACATGAGGGCTGTGAGAAGTCCAGGCACAGCCTGTTTCCTCTTTTCCACATCCTTGCCCAGGAGCTCACTGAGCACAACAGCAACCTCTAAATACAGAATTGCTATTTTTGACGAGCCATGTGGCCTGAGAGGCAGCTATTGCTGCATCCAGCCTTAGCACAACATTCAGCACATATGCAAGTGCTTTTCATTCATGCTGAATTTCCATTTGGAACAGGAATAATCTTAAAAACACTCTCTTTGGCTTCTGTTTTCATTTGGGCAGGACTTGTTTCATGTAGGGGAACTACCTTCATCATCCTGTGCTTCATTGCTGTTGTTTATACCCCAAAAGCACATTGAAGAGTGCTAATTGAGTAATGTACTTCCACTAAAAGCATATGTGCAGGGAAGATGTGATGAACCTCTATACCTTACAGGTCTTTTTAAGAGCAGCTCTTGTGTGGATTGCTAGGAAGACCCATTATCTGAAGACCCATTATCTGTTCATCTTAGCTTAAAAGGGAAGTTGCAAGGGTTTTTAACCTCTGTTTAAATAAAAGAGATTCAGTTTGCCTTGTTCCCTGACCTTTCAGTGTTTAGTTGCTGAATAAATGTTGTAGGTAAGGCAGGCACAGAGATGCTTTTGCATTTCAGGTTGTGCAGACCCTAAAATGGGAGGTTGAGGGAAGGATTTTAAGTAACAGGCACTGAAACAATTCAAATCCATCAGCAAACGGCCATGTGCACAGATCCATCACATGAGAGAGCAGGGTGACAAAGCAGAGGCTGAAGCAGAACCAAGCACCTTTGGCCGTGATGCCCCCAAACACAGCAGCTGGAGCAGGAACAGTGGCACCATGCATGCCTGTGTACAGCTGGGGGGGCAGCGGAGCAATGCAAAAGGGCTTCATGCTGGTGGATCCACAGAGAAACTATGCTTTCCAATGTAAAATAAACTCCAAATGTTTCAACACTGTATTCTTGTGAAGTAGATAGGACAAAGTAAAGAGAGTAGAATAAAAAAAAGCAGAAGTACTAGAAGTAGATGATGGAAGACGGAAATAGGGGAAAATGGAAAAAGAGAAAATAAAACCATTGTAATACTGGAAAAAAAAAAAAAAAAGTGATTTGGTGATTTAGGTCTTTTTATAGAAAGTGACCGGGAGAATCTAAAAAGCACAAAGAAGTAAATATTATTAAAAGACTGATGAGACAAGATCAGAGGAAACCATAGCAGAGAAAGGAAAGGGGGGATATTTCAGACTTTAAAAAAAAGTTCATTTTCAGAAAGATGTCACTGAATTCTGTAACAGTCAGCCAAGCCCCAATCCTTGGTCTTGGCACTTTTTTTTTTCCAAATTTCATTATCCCAAAAGGCCCGTGTAGCCAAAACCATGAGAAAATGTGAATATTTTGACTGTTCTCATTTCACTGAGGGTGTTAGTTCAGGATTGCTCCTCTTTATGAAGAGCTTACCTTGACCTTCTGCAGGACAACAGTGCTTCAGCTCTTAGGGGACTCTCATGTGGTTTTGCCCTTAGTTTTATAAGCAAGGTGGCAATTAAGGCTCACTCTCTTTGAAGACAGTATCTTTCAGACCATGAACTGAAGCCATAACTCACTTCACATCACTCCACTGAGAAGCCAGCTACTAATGACTTTGGACCACTAACAACCTGTGGCATAGCCAAGCTGAAGACTGAGCAGAGCCCTGATTAGTTGTTAGATTGTGTTGTGAAGCCATCGAATTCTCACTTCTTCTTACTATTGTGACATTTCAAGCCACTGACTTTACAGCACTAGCTTAAGAAACAAAAAGCAAAAGAACCGCTCTATTATTAAGCAGTTCAACAGCTGGTAACTTTTCTCAAAATTCAGGAATTATTTACAAAATATCTGGTCCTAAGAAATTTCTGCTGTGGGGCCATGACCCCGTCTGTACCCTTGCTCTGGTCTCCCCAGAGAGGTGCCACAGGCACAAAGCTGTGCCATGCTGGCTGAGAAATGTGACAGAGGAAATTCACAGGGTGAAACTGATGGTGGTTGGAACCTGGCCTGGGCAATTTCCATCAAAAGGGAATCACGATCTTAATCTCAAATGTTAACATAGATACATCCATTGTGCTAGTAGCTGATTAAGAATACAATCCAAATAAATACAGGTGAGAAAAGGAAGGAGTCCCATTGAGAAAAGCACAACAGTCTGACGTGGCTTCCATAGCTACTGCATAAGTCTATGTTATGCCAAAGGTGTGTTTGTGAGAACAGACTCACTTAGCAAGATCAGGTTATGAATATAAGTATGAATAATCACCCAAGTCATGCCAACAGTACCTTGATTATATTGCTTTCATGCAGAAACGATTGTTGCATGGCCCCATTCACACTGTGAATACACCCGTGATGAACTCTTAATTTAGTTGTTTTCCTAACAAAAGCAAAAGGCGGTTTGGTCTCTCCCCTATTTATTGATACAAGTATTTTCATGAACAAGAGAACTAATGGATTTCGGTTTCTCGTGATTTGTACCAAGTGGCTTCCTGAATTATTTGAAATCTAGGAGAGCATCAGTATTGATGCTTTCCTCATTAACTGTGTATGTAAGCAGGAGAGAGTTTTCAAATGCTTTAAACCTAGGAGAAAATCTTTCAGTCACCTGCGAAGGAGAGAAAACTTCACAGAGAAGTGGAGTCTCAGTTGTCTGGGATTATTGCTGAGGCTCTTGTCTTCAGCATGGGTACTAACCTGGGTCTCTCCCCTTCTGCTACGCTCTCCCCACATTTTTGCTGCGTGAACTTGAATCCTTTGAAATCTCCGCCATTTTATCAAATTTGGTTGCAATTGGCTGATAAGTTACAAAAGTTATTAGAGATGACGACAGATGGGTACTGGTGCAGAACAAAGATTACATAAACTTTGTGTCCTTAGGTATGTAGGCAGCAAATAAGCCCGACATTTTTAGATATGTCTGGGGGGAGTTAGACTCCTTGTTCTGGGGAAATAAGTACTTAACTCACTTGGGGCAGCTTCAGAGATTCCAGTTTAAACAAAGCAGCTGTCCTGCTGCACAGAAGCTACTCACTTGCTCCTCCACCTGCCCATTGCCATGGCACCAAAAGAGGAAATTCTTTGCTACAGCCCCTTGTATGTTTACACGCTCAGCGCAGCAGCAAAGTGTTAGCGATGCCTTTTCAGATATGTGGATCAAAGCCGGAGGTCACTGCGGTCAGCGAGCAGCCTTGGTTACCACCACACCCAGGCAGAGCATTCTTCCTTCTCCTCTGCTGACAGTCAAGGCTGACTCCCTGCATGTGACTCCCCCACCATCCCCCTCCCCACCACAGGTTTCTAGTCTTGCACAACTGAGGCTACATATTGCATGGGCAAATTTGTCACATTGCAGGCCGAGAGTCCCAGTAAACATTTCCGCTTTTCCCCATCCTCTCACAAGCTCTCCCCCCAGCACACAAGGGCACCCACCCACAGCAAGCTCTGCCTTAGTGCTAGAAGCTTGGTCTGTGCCCTCCAGAGCTACCCAGCAAACGCGTAAAGAGATATTCTGCAAAGTTACACAGTTAAAGGTTGCCCCTCTAGACTTGTCATAGGCAAAGAAACACAAACTCATTTCTGCAGGAGCTCTTGAAAGCTGCAATGAGATTAAATATAATTTAAAGTAAAAAAAAAAATGGTGAGAAGCAAATAGCTCTTTGGAAAACCCTCAAAATGCAATGGATATCAACAGAATGTTTCTACCACTCACGGGAAGTACTGCCAGCCCACATCTTTCTGCTAACTCCTAATAGGTCCATTAACTACTCCTAAATAATGATGGAAACCATATGGGTGCACAGGTGGTCTCTCAATAAATACCAAATGAATTCAGTATGATCACCATTAACACAATTAATACCCAGCCAATCTACAATGATGGAACTATTAAAATTAAGTACTACTATATTTCCTCAGTCCCATGGCAATTTTACAATGGAAACAAACAAAAGGCTAGAATTAGCTTTTGCTTTTTTTTTTTTTTTTTTTTTTTTTTTTTAACAGTTATTTGATTTTATTTACTTGCAGGGTTTTAGGCTTCTGTGTATTCTGCAGTGTCTTTTCTCAGTTCTGTGCATCTTGAGGCAGATTCTGACACTGAGAAGAAATAATCTGGGGAGAAATAATTTAAAACATCTAACTAAAATGAATGTTTATTTATTTTGCACAGGGAGATATCTGAATTTGGATGTTGAATCTTCCTTCTTCCTGCAGAAGGTGGTAAACATGAGCAATGAATATGAGATTGCCACAGCTGCTCTTTTTATCATCTACACCATGAATTCATCCCTGTTCCCTGATGGAACTATTAGTGTGGTTGGGGTTTAAATCTGATATTTTTTTTTTCAGATCAGTACTGTTCCAACATATATGGTGGTCCATCCAATTGTCAAAGGAAGAGGAACACGTTCATAGGTGACCTTCTGTAATGAAACGCCTGATGTAGGCCCAGCTTCAGTCCACGCTGTTGATATGATATTTTAGCTTTCTAACCAGAAAGAATTAGGTTTTTATTTTGTAGAACCAGACCGGTAACCTGGATTGAGATTCAGTTTCCATTTTCATATTTCCCTTGAAATCAATAGCAAACCTCCCCTGAGGTGGATAAAGCAGTATCAGTTCCAAAGTCTGTGTGGTCGAGTGCAGGTCAAATTGAAGGTCCTGGCTTTTATCCATCTTCTCCACAGATGAAAAAGGGGTGCTTTACGTTTTGTGAAATTTTGTTTTCTGTTTGGCTCCAGAGACTATTTTACATGAATCGCTAAACTCTTGACTCTGGGAGAAGATTCAGAGATAATAATTTTGGATCCTTTAAGCCCTAATAAAGTTGGTCCTGCTTTGCGGGGCAGGGAGGTCGGAGTAATGTTGTTGATGCAGCAAAAACTGAGTATGGCAAAAGCATTACTTGAAATCAGTGCATTTCACCACGGGGGCTTTGGTTGGAAAACTCATGTCTCATCAGTTTCACAGGGCAGTTGCTTGGCTTAGTGGCACTTTCAGGCTTGCTGCTGCTCATGCCAAGTTAAGGAAGAGATTTCTCAATGCATGGGTGCAAGTCATGTTCTGAAAAAGGACTCCTCTTTGGGGCTGCAAGGAATGAGATGCATCCTTTATTCTGTGGCTGGCGAGATCTCAGTCCATCTTTAGTTTCAGGACAAACTTTTGGATCTGCTCTGCTCTGCTGAAGCGGGATTTCAGCCTTAAACTCTCCCTGTGGTTGTTGATTTTCGCAACTCCTCTGTGCTCAGACTGAATCTGGCAAAACCAAAAAGACGCATGCAACCCCAAACTCCTTATGACTACACTTGCTTTCCATATCACTTGTGTCTTTAAACAACACATTCTTATTTGTGGTCACTACACCAGATTTCTACCCAGCAAAGATGTTTCTTAAAAAAATCTGTGCAAGGTTTGAGTAAGTCGTGCACTTGAAAGTTCCCTAAATTACAGTTCCATGAAACATGTTACATGTGGAGCACAAAGCTCATTTCACAATTCCTTGCTAGCTTTTCTTATAAACTGTCTCGCACATAGGTTGCTCTTGAGTGTTTCTGATTATCTCCAAGTATCAATGCTCTTGTTCACTAACAGAATTCTGTGTTTCTAATTTTAATAACGTAATTTTGAAGTGTCTTAAGGTAAACAGGAACAATGCACTCCAGAACTCAAATGCCCTTAAAGTTATTCATCAATCTCTTTTTCATTTAAATTCACACTTTACCTTAATTTGTGTTTCAAATGCAGATGAGGCCTTAATTAAATAAAAATTCAGAAGATGGTTTCAAACTCTCTGTTCAATTTACATTTCTTGTACCTTTCTAAATGCTGGACTTTATCTTCAGAGCCAGAAGTATTACCATTAGACCTCTTATTTTATCAAATGCATAATAATTTGTAGGCTGAAGCTGTCTACACAGGAATAAATTAAATATTGATTACCAAATCTTAAAAGCTTCAAGTTTATGTATACATTTGGATAAGCACCCAAACCCTTGTCTGAACCTTCAGAGATTAATCAAAATTAATTACACGTATGTACCAGAGGTTTGGTTCTCTTTCAATTTAACTACAAATAAGAAGTTTACAAAAGTGCATCCTTTCTTCTTATGCTTCATGACATCTGTTTGATCATCTAGGGGTCCAAGAAGTTAATATGACAAAAATGCCAAATAAGTGGGGCAAAATAATTCAGTACAGTTTTTTGTTGTCCAGAAACACCAGCGGTGTAGTTCTACTTGAGCCCAGTGCAGGAGCCGAGTGGCTCTGAGTGTGTTTTGTTCCATCTGTTGTTCATGGTCACAAACTATGAAAAAGCAAGTGAGAGTGATGAGCAAAACTACGTTTATTTATTTATTTTTACCTTCTGTTATCTCTGGATTAGGACTCCGCCTAGTCAATAATAAATATAACCCACCCTTCTCATACTGGGTGTTAGGAAAAAACCTTTTTGTCCTATAGAGATTACCTCCTTCAGAGGAAATTAAGAAGTATAGAAAAGGTCTGCTTGTCCATTTATATTCCATATGAGGTATATATAGAGAATACGAAAAGGAAGAGAGGCTTCTCTTCCCCCATTCTCCTTATCTTATATATCTACTACTGCCCATGACCTTATGGGATGCAAAGTGATAAAATTAGGCAGCTTCTCTTCTTCTCACGTTAGTTTCCCATTTAGCACTGATTTACAAGCCCACGTAAATCCACTCTGTCATACAGGCTCTTCTACCTCTGCATTGCTAACCATATCGCTGTATTACTCACAGCTAACTCATAAATTGTTTCCTTTCAACTTCCTTCCTTTGTGTGTTATGCAAGGGGAGCAGCCCTGCGGCATGTCCGTAGATGGGGATTCCAATTTTACACCCTGCAGCTGCAGATCTCCAACACTACCCAGCCTGGGGGGTTCATTTATTTATTTGGAAGTAGCCTCAGCAAATGTGACAATATTTTTGTATTTCAGCAGCCAGGGGAAAAAGAAATTCATCCAGCTTCTGCTTTTAAAGAGATATCCCCTTCTGGCTAATAAAAACTTTAATAAAATGTCTGTTGATGCTTTGCAGATGTCCCTAAAAGCTGAATACTGGGTGGGCATAGTGGAACTAGCAGGTACAGGGAGACAAAATTTAGGTCAGAGAAGTGATTTGATAGCTGCTAGAATTAAATGTGAGTGAGAAAGGTGACGGCACAATCCTAACAGGGTTTGCGGTCAGGCAAAATGCAGCATTTCAGTGAGCGGCTGGAGCAGGGTTCTGGTTTATGTTTGCAGTTACTAAAATGTTCTTATTTGTTCTGAGTGCAGAAGTGTTCCTTCTGAACAGTGGAAATGCTATCAGCTTAGTTGTCCTCATGAGATTTCTACTATCTGTGGGTACATGCAAGAAAACATTTCACAAAGCAAGTTCCTCTTTGGGGATCATGGGATTTGAGTCGCCTTCTGAGGCCCTTGATGTTCACAACATCTGTTGGTTATATGTTTGAAGTTCCAGTTTGGACCTGCTGTGGGCTAAGATAAAAGAGGAAGATCACCGTGTTAGACTAAAGGAGGGTGCCTGGCATGAAATCTTGAGCAGTCACTTGTGGTGGGGAGCTGTGCTTTGTCCCATTCTTAAATGGGAGGAAGAAAGAAATTCTGGGGAGCTCCAGGACTCCAGGTTGCTCAGATGTCCATATTTCTACTGCTGTCAGAAGAGATTCATCTCCTTCCTGAGACACAATGCATATAACCATATTGTCTTTGGTTAGGTGGTGGTGGGAGTTATCAGGTCTTAGTAGTACATTGCTTAAATGTAATAAGCTGCAGAGCAAAATGAGTCCTTGCTTTAATTCCTGCACTCCTCGTGTCCCACTTAATGTGGACAGGCACACAGAAAAATCAGTGTTTTCTTCCTACAGTGACTGCATTAAGAATACAGACATGCAGAGCTGAGGGAAAGCTCACAGCCAGTTGCTGCTCACTGTGCCATACAAACTCAAAAGAGGATCAGGACTTGATTGAAATGAAGAGAAATAATCTTCTGCCTCTTGTCCTGCTGAGAGAACATCACTCTTCCACATGACTCAAAATCCTCTCTCCAGCATGTTTCCATTAGGTTCAGTGCTACTTTGTGGCTGAAGTGGTTTCTCCCTCAGATAGGGCTGCAAAATCCTTCCTTGGGCTCTGGTGCTTTATTTCCTGGGCTTGAACCCCTCTGTGTGGCTGTGCCACCACTCACCCCAAAGCTATGAGGTTCGGTGGGGCTCCGGAGCAGCTTTGTCCCTCTTGCCCTCACGCTGCCTGCAGTGACTGACCACACGACCAGGAGGGGCTGGTTTTGTACTGCATATGATTTCATTTGACTTGTCTATGTTTTATGCCTGTACAGTGTTATTGACTCTTCTGGCATTTGGACTGCATGAAAGGAGAGGAGGAACCATGGGTACCTGCTTGTTTCTAAGAATATAACAGGTCAACTACCGGTACCTTTATCAATTGTGATTAAGCCTTTGCCAGATAAAACTCTAAGCAATTAAATTTGGTTGAAAAAGAAGTAGGGGGAAGCTGAGTATAAACTGATTTTTTTTTTTTTTTTTGTCCCAGTACTGGCAAGCTTAATTTTGAAAACTGAGGCATGACAGCACTTATGATGCCAAGATTGCCTTTCTGAGGTGGAAGTACATCTTTTTTCCACTGCAATTTTTCCACAATCTCTCCAATGATGAAAATGTCAGAGTTAAATAAAAATGGGAGTGAGTCAGTTGTTGGACTCCTCAAGGGGCCAAGAGTGCAGACACAGTTAAGTTTGCAGGGAGCTCTGTTGGAGTAAGGGACTTTGGGAGAGTCATTGATCTATTGAGAAGGGGGAAGTGAGGGCATTCAGTGCTGGATAAAAATAAGCTACTTGAGCAAGAGATGGCACAGACTGTTGTGGTTTGCTTTCACGTGACATCTTGAAGAGGAAATAGAGGAGATGACTTCGAAGAGGCAAGGTAGGGCAATGCCCCTAAGAATGATTCATATAACTTCAAGGCGACCATTTTTTCTTGCGTGCAAATTTACCATTTGGCAGAGTTGACATGAGCATAGAGGAAGAAGGAGACAGTCCATTTGTGCACGTCTCCTGTGTCAAAAAAAGGAAATTAAAGAGTTTTCTTCTGATTTCACACTTCCACACTGAAGTATTAGCCTAGCCTAGTTCAAATGTTGTTAATCAGACTCCCTACAATATAGATAGATAGATAGATAGATAAAAGTAAACAAAACTCAGAACGACCACCCTCTTACTGCCCAGCCCGCGAGTGCAGACCCACACATGAAGAAGGGCGTTTCTGGATGTGGAGTCCATGGGGTGGAAATGTATAGCATTCTTGATTGAAGGAAACAAGAAGGAAAGGGAAACAGGAGCTAAGAAGGTAAAAGTAGCACTTCGAGAGACTAACCGAGTGCCTACACATGGAAACCAACCCTCTGCTTACAGTGCAGGGCAGATGGACACTAATCTGATATAAGGTCAGTTCAATGAGGTTCAAGTATCTCTCATCTTCTACCAAAAGTCATCATTAGAAGTATTTCAGTTTCCTGTTGTTTTGTTTTGGTTGTTTTGGTTGCTTTTTGTTTTGTTTTTCTGATTTCAACCAGGAAGGAGGGGCTTGTTCTCTTTGAAAGTGTTTTTCAAACAGATTTAGTCCAGCGGGTAATTCATCCACATGCTTGTGGTTTGTGTGTGTGTGTCTGTGTGTGAGCATGTGTGCTCAAAAACACAGGAGGCAGAAAAGAAAAGAGGGCTGGAGGCAAAGTGGATCCAAAGTATGAGCTGTCCCCTTATTAAAGACATACCACAGACTGCATGTGACTCCCGATAAACCCTCAGATCCCTGCATGATCTATTTATCTCCGTTAGAAGTGACAAGATGTAAGCCCCGGTGCCCTTGTCCTGATCCCATGAACTCAGAAGCTTGTAACAGCTCTTGGTGAACTGTTTGCCTTTAGAAGGAAAGAGTTGGCGTACCCGAGGCTTTGCACAGGCAGGGCAGCATCTTCTCCATGGCCCTCTTGACTCTTAGTCAGCCTTCCTGCAGGGCTCTTAGCCTGGCATTAATTAGGAGCTGTGCAAACGACATTGCTTAAAAATCATAAGGCAAATCCAAGATGGCAGATGGGGTGGCTTTGTTGGGGCGAACAATGCTCGTCTCAGACATGCTGGCCAAACAATTAAGCAGTGGCCTGCTGTTTTCAATATCCCATTCATCCCTCGGAGTGGTTGTTTGCTGCCTTGCTGAGGGCTTGCTTTTATGCTCAGCTACATCCATGCTGGCCCACTGAAGAAATGAGAACAAGATTTGGTGCTGTAGGACTTGTTCTTGTGCCTTTGGAACAAACTCCTTTGGAAGGCAGTATCAGACCCAGACTTACAAAACTCACAAGATACTGAGACTGATTTAAAAAAAAAAAAAAAAAAAGTTGTTCCATTTGTTTCCTTATCATTTTTTGGAATCGATGCAATGCATATTTTGAAGTTCCTCTCTGTAGCCAAAACACCCTCCTAACTTAATTATTGAACTCAGTGAACACTGAGCTTCCTGCGAGGCTGCAGGAGCTGGGGGCTGTCTAAAAGTGCACCAAATATCACAGCTGCCAGCAGAGCTGCCCTGTCTGCTCCTGAATCTCACTCCTGCTTAGCACTGTGCTGTTGCAATCACTGGTGCTGGTCTGTGCACAGCATCACCACAAACCCCGTCTTGCAGCCATGCAGACAGCAGACAAGGGGACTGCAGCAGCAGAGGGCTGCCACTGCCTGCACCCAGAGCCAGGAGGAGCAGGGCAGGGCAGCTCCCTCTGCAAATTACCCTGCCCCAGCTGCAGGGCAGCCCCGCAGTGCCACACTGCACTCATGGTGCACCCTGCGACCAGCGCTGCTGCTTTGCATCCCCTCTCCATCTGAAGAGACAAAATTCTTCATCCTTTTCCCTTCTTCCTTTTTTTTTTTCTCCCCCACAAAGACAAACTTGCCGGGTCTGCATCTTTCCCTCAACTGCTTCCTCTTTTTAACGTTAAAAGCATATGCCATACAGCTTCTTTCATGCTGGGATGCTAACTCCTTTTTCAGTATTAGTTTTTCTGAGGTTGCATTCAGTGGTGGCAATAGCCCAAATGGCACCAAGAAGCTGTGTGGCACAGAATCCGTGTCTATAAGGAACAGGACAGCCCTGGTGAAACCAGAGGTTGCTTTGCCAAATTCCCCCATAAAACTCAGAATCAACTTGCCCACAGGAAAAGTCACAGCAAAATTTCCCTCTGCACGGGTTTTGTGCATCCGTTAACACAAGCAAAACACCGTTGGTATTGTGCCCGGCACCTCTCACCGTATTTGTTCATGGCCAACACCTTCGGAGCAGCACCCATCACCCAGCTGGGTGCTTGTGCCTGCAGGGCTGGAGCTGGGCACCAGCACAAGGGCAGTCAGCTAAAGGCTTTCAGTGCAGTGTGGTACACCTTCAGGTGAGGCATTAAAGCTGTGCTGGAAATAACTTTCGCTCCCCAAATAGATGTTTGAAGTCGTGATTATTATTTTGTTGTGTGTTGCTTTTTTTTTTTTTTTTTCATCTAAATCAGGATGAAAAGAAGAATGTTGAAATTTCTTTGCAGATCTATGCTTTAAATATAAGGGAAAAGTCTCAGCCGATGGGGTGATTTCTTTTTCATGTTGACCCTTTCTTTTTAAATGACTATATATTAATGTGAATTTCAAATGCAAGACTCATTTCAAACAGAAAATGGAAATTTTGCTTTTTGAAAATACAGAAACCACACCTATTGTCTTCTCCTAAATATCTTTTTAAAGCAGGAATCAGAAGCCAGCCCTTTCCCACAAAAAGGCCTTGTTTTCACAGAATTTGCATTTTTGACTGAAAGCCTTGTTTCAAAGTCTTGAAACTAGATCACTGTGAAGTAGCTTTTATATCTAATTGGCCTCAAGGAAGAAGCAAACTCTGTGGGTGGGATTCACCTCACCTACATACAGGTGTTTAGTCTAAATCAGTCACCAATAGTCAGTGGCACCTCCAAAGGGCTATTTGCTGTATGCCAGTCATAAAGAGCACTGAAAGAAACAGCTTGCACTTGATATCCTCTGTTTGGTGGCTAAAATTAGGAGAGAGAAATGCTGTCCTTGCTGCTCATGCTCCCGTTGGAAGAGACAAGCTGAGCATCCCAGCTCTGATGGTTTCAAGCTGAGGCTTGTTGGGAGAAGGAAAAGAAGACAGGTTCTTCTTCAGTTTTGTAGACAGAGTAAAATATTTTCAAGTGACAGAAACAAGAACAGTTTTATGGTGAACAAATCAGCTGAAGGAATACTGTTTATTCACATTATTTCCATGGTCAGGTAAACCTTGAAAAATCTAATTTTTAAAAAATGTCAGTAAATTCCTGCAATAATAATAGTTTGAAATTTATTTCTTTATCAGGTTGTGGAAGGATTGCATTTACTTTTTACACCAATGTATATTGTTGTACTCAGCTGAGTCTCTTCAACTTTTTGCAAAATATTTTAAATCCATTTGTAATTCTGCATGTAACACGAGTAATATCACCTGTAAAATTCCCAGTTAATTGCTTAAGTTGCATGTATGATTGAAGTAACTTCATATGGAAAGCAAAAATGCACCCAACTGTGCTTGCATTTTGCTTAATTGTTACTAAAAGGAATATGCTTTTTATTGTGGTTATGCCTGTCCCCTTTTGCAGGGGTATTTGACTCCTGCAATGTTTGTGCTCACAAAGTGATTTGCAGGGGGCAGAGCTGTAAAGCTATTAGCCCTTTAATTTGAGCTGCAAGTCCAATTTATAAGCAAAAATCTGCAAATTTCATTTTCAAACAACTACACTGGATGAAACTGTGGCCTTTCACTGGAACATTATGGAAAGCATATGTAGAAAGTGAATACAGCAGACTGCGTGAGGAGCAGACATCGCTTTATGGGACATTTCATAGTCATCAAGCATAAAGAAAAAACACACAGAAAGAGCCCATTGACCAACCCCTGATTACCCCGATGAGCAATTCCTTTGAAATTTGTAGGGATAAATACACAGAGAGAAAGAACAATGTTATGTGACAGCTCAAGAAGGGCCTTTGCAGACATTTGACCAAATAAGTAGCTGATGAAAATAAATGTGACACTGTTGGGCTTTCTACGTGCTGAAGGTCTAATGCAAACAATTTTGGGTCCTTCTCGTGCATAATTAGAGTCTATTTTGTATTAGGAGTCTATATTTTGTTAAGAGTTTCCATAGGAAAAAATATATCTAGATAAAAAAAAAGCAAACAGCAAACTACAGAAGCTGGAGAGGTTTCTGGTTTTGTTCCTTGTTTGTTTGTTTCAAAGGAAAGAAAGAGAAAGAGAAAGAGCATTCCTCCATGTGTTAAAAAAAAAAAAAAAAAAAAAGTCTTTTTCTGTAAACGATCTCCTGAAATGAGTGGGGTTTCTCATTGTATTTATTTGGACTGCTCTTGTCTTGCATCACAGCCACTTTGTTCACAAGTTCTCCAGCTGCTCAGCTTCTGAGAGGTGCGGTTACATCCCCAGGTCGGCACAGCCAGCAGGCACTGCTCAAATGCAGGAAGATTTCGGCACCCCGGAACAGCTGTGTGTCCAGCTGCGTCGCACCTGCCGTCCCCATCAAAGTGTGTGGATGCTCAAAAGGTAGCCCAGGACGGGTCACCCGGTCTCAGATCTGTCCTTTGCATAGGTTGCAGCACAGAGCATTGCAATCCCCAATTTGGTATAGGGAAGGACTCTGAGGATGTGTTGATGCGTTGAAGAAATCCTTCCTGATCTATACAGCAGTGTGTAAATTTCTTACACTAATGCCTCCAGTTGCTTTGCAGCTGTGACCTGCTCAGAGGGCAGGAAGCTGAGCAGCCCATCTCACACACAGAAGCTGATGCAGGTATGAAGGAGATGTAAAAGGATGCTTTTCTCTACAGCAAAGCCAATGCAGCCCTGTGAGGGCTCCTCTGGTGGCAAGGCTTAGCAGAGTCCCGCCGAGGGCAGGCACAGCTCCACGCTCCCTGATGCCAGGTCCATGCCGAAGGGTGACCCTTGCCAACGGCCTGTGGTCTTTGCACACTTTTGTCTGCTGGGATTATCCAAAAAATAAGATCCGCAGCTTTATAGGTCTGTCTACAGGCTTGGAGATAAACGCATGAAGAAGAGCATACAGGACCAAGACTGCAGAAGTGAACTAAGCTATATTAATGTATTTTCTGGGCAGATTATTTTTGAGAGGGCTTCTCTTCAGCAAGGGAGCAATGATTTGGTTTCTTGGGAAGAACCAGTTTTATTTTAGGTCAAAATCATAATACCTATTAACATCAATGGAAAAGATTCTCCTACTTCAAGGGAAGAACTGTAGAGGCCTAGAGTATTATTTTAGACCCCTTAATCTTCTAGAGCAGTAGGAGTACGTGCATAAAGAGAGTCAATGTGATGGCTGTTCCCTGGTGATTCACTGGCTCTCTGACTGCCCCACAGCATAGGTCTTACCGTGGTATCGAGCTGCGATGGCTTCTGACCTCAGACCATACCGGTCTGTGGGAGGGATGGTGGCTTTTCTTCCTAACAGATGTCTCAGTGAGCTGGGACTTGTGGGGTCAAATCTGCCCAAAGCAGGACTGCCTCCTAGAGGAGAGCCCATTGGAGATAAAGGCAAAGTTACGTGAGTTTGAGACCTGGCATGACCTACTTACCAGGCAGAGTTATGAGAATCCATGCTAGGACAGTTTGTTTTTCAGCCTGGTTTCTCATGGGAACGAGGCTTATGCAATCGTTCTGTCTGTGCGTCTGTGTCTACATCCTCCTCCCCTCCCCAATAACTTTTGAACTCATTGCTCAATTTCAACCTACTTTAAGAGGGGGGTAGAGGTTCCAGGGATGGTGTTGTTCCTACAAGTGTTCCAAAACTGGGTGGAGGAGAGTGGGTCTACAGGTGTCCATCCTGCCAGGAGCTTGTATGGCCTCAGATATGAGAGAGCCAGAGCAATAGGATGGTGGGGAGCAGACTTTACAAATGGCCTAACCTGGGAAAAAAAGCACTGCTTAGCTTGTTCTCCCCTAGAAGCCAGGAGACTCAACTATTGGTACACAGGGCTTTGGGAAATGCAGAAACCTCCTCGGTGCTGGGGAGAGCTGGTGCTCAGTGCCAGGGCAGCTGCTGAGCATGGATCCATGGAGTGCCAGGC
Organism: Anas acuta; assembly: GCF_963932015.1. NCBI lineage: Eukaryota > Metazoa > Chordata > Aves > Anseriformes > Anatidae > Anas > Anas acuta. Next base: position 6,219,657 of record NC_088994.1, read on the forward strand.
TGCCCAGCATGTCTTGCTCCTCTCCTTTGGGCATTGCCTCACTCAGCAGCCTTGGGTGAGCCACTCAAACACTCTTTCTATAAAATAAGGTGAGTTTGGGAGGTTTCAGTAATTAGCAGCCTTTTAAAACCAGTTGTGTGATGTCAGAGAAGTGTGTCTGCTGATATCAGATGTGGTACAAGCAAGGTTACAGAAGGTGTAAGGCTAAGGAGCCCAGCTGGGCTCAGGAACATCTGGACTGAGCAGAGGTTTCCTCCACCAGGGATGTGAGTGACGTGATGCTGCTGTGGTGCGATGCTGCTGTGGTGCGATGCTGCTGTGGTGTCATACTGCTGACTTGTGTCATGGCAGTACTCACAAAGCCAGGACAGCCCAGACTTCAGGTACCAGCCAAAAGGGCTTCAGCCAGACATGGCATGGACTCGTTCTACCTCCCAGCCTTCCAGAAGCCACTTTGCCAGGGCTGCCATGTGAACTCAGTTAATTACAGAGGAGGAAATTATGGCCGCATAGACTTCACAGAGAATTTTCAGTATAGGTAAAGCATTTAACGATATGCAATTAAAACACTATATAGCTAATTCCTAAGAAATTGTGGGTTTAGAGAAGTACTACTTACAGTGAGCAGGTGATAATGAACTCCCTAGGTTGCAAAGGCATAATTTCAAAACTAGAGTGAACTTATTAAACATGCTATGGAAGACAAATGTTGTTATATGAATACAGGGGGGAAAGCAGTAGTTCAGGAAAAACCCTTGGATTTCTGGTTCTGCATTATGTTCATGACATCTTCTTTTGTCCCATAAATAACAACAGAAGAACACACGCATGAATATTTTCAGAGATTTGTGATCTCTTCCCCATAAATTCTCATTTGGGGAAAAATGTCTCACATGACTGCTACACAGATGAGAAGACAGAGTGTTTCCATTTATTTAATGAGAGTTTCACAAAAGAGCGTGAGGATCCAGTATTTTAAATATCACATAGCCAGATAAAAAAGGTGTAATTAATTAATGGGTTCTTTGGAGTTAGTGTGGGGTGAAAAAATGACCCTTTTAGGACATAATCCAGGACTGACTGCATTGACACCTGTGGAGATGGGAATCAGAAGGGTTTGGGAAAGGACTCTTTCAGACTGCCATTTTCTTCTAGAGCAGATATTGGAGCATGAATGGTTTACAGAAAATAATGTTTGCATCTCCCATACTTCTCTGTTGTACAAGATCTCTGTGTCTTTCTAGCTCCTAAAATTAAAGATAAAGATCCAGTCTCCTCTCTTTGGGGAGATGAATGCCTTGGCAGAAGCTGGATCACCAAAAGATGCTTCTCCCCTTTGCTTAAAACTGTTTTATAATAAACATATTCCCTCTTGTGAGAGGTGAGAGAGGTCTATTAAGGGCTCCCTTCTCTTCCTAAATTCTGCAGATTTGGTACAATGCACTCCAGATTGTTTTCTCTGGTTCCTCATCGGTGCATCTCCTTTGAAGTCAAAGGAGCTACCGTGATTTTAGCCCCATTGACACACTTGCTATGGAAGATGTATATAAAAGACTACTGCTCACAGGGTGGGAGCTGCTGGTTTCCAGTTTCTCATTAATTTTTCACTTGTCTTTTATTTCAGTGGGTCTACACTATGCTCCACCTTTGGCACAGACACAAATACTATTTTTTATGTGGTTCAGTGGGAGGAATGGTTTTGATCATTAAAAGCAAAGCAAAAATTATTTCAAGCAAAATTCCAGAGCCTCTTCTGCATCCATTTATCTTTCCATGGCTTCCTTAAAGCATTGCCTATTTACTCTCTGGGGATATGTGCTCCAACTGTGTTTCACCACATTTACAGGAGCAGTCACATATGACCAAGGCTAAAATTTAACCTTAATTGCCCACAGTCTGCTCCCATTGAACCCTGTTGGCATGTATGAATTTCAGAGTGTTGAAATGAGCCCAGTAAAAACAATAGGCAAGTCAAAAACATATTTAGTTGTGAACTATCTTTATAAATATTAATATGGTAACAGCTAAGTGATGAAGGCTCACATCTCTTGAAGGAATGTGTAATTTCCTGTAGTCATCTCCTTAAAATATTCCTGATTGGGACTTTGAAGCAGTCAAAGAAGAGAGTGGTCTCGAGAGAGCCCACCACCACTCTTTGCTGAAACGGAGGTTTGGAAAGTGAATCACTGCTGTGTGACTGGATCCTTGCCATACGCAAAAGATCAATAAAGTTTTATGTACCTTACTTGCAAGCCTCAGGTTTTTGATTCCAGGTGTTCACATCAATCTGGGACACAACAGAAGGAAGAAGTTGCTATGGTTGCACGGAGATGGCAGCACAATCTGTACCGACTGCAGTCAGCAAGTGCAAAGAGTTTAATTATCTAAAATAATTGCACTTCTTGAAGCCTATTTTTGCTGTTTGCTTAAACCCACCAAGCATTGATGCCGTATAATTTCTCCAGATACCTGAGCATCTGGAACCTCCAGTGGTTTGTCCCATGAGCTAGTCTTTGTTACTTGCCATACCACCCCATCATCAACCAACTGAAGTCAATGAAATGACCAACTCGGTTAAAGGACCGTTTAGGGGAAATACAGAGTTCATTGTACATCTGAAATTTAGAAGTGTGTAATCACAGAGACTGAAACTAGCCCTTAGCTCTTCAGAACAAAATCCCTCCTAGGGACTGAAGAGTTTGCATGCTTTTGTAGGTTTAGGACACCATTTTACCCCCCAGCTTGTGGAAACTCTGCTTAATGGCACCTGCAACCATTAGAAATGATTACAGCCCTCAGAGTGTCATAATTGGGTACCACAGTTTGCGCTGCAAGCGTTGCTCTATGGAGCTGTGCTTTCCAACCAGAACTCTTCAGTCAAAGGTTACTGAGAGCCACCTCCCATCTCCATGATAATTTCCCTCTCTATAATGCGTCCCTTTTTTGTTTCATCTGACATTTCTATCACCTTTAAGAAGCCTCATATAGACAGGGCCATGAGGTTTGGATGTAATTGGCATATGGATGGAGCTTAGGTTTTTTAATACACAGTTTTTATAAGACTGCTTTTATGTTTGCCTTTGCTCTTTGATCTCCACTTGAAAAACGTTTTTCATGGAGTTTGTTTGAAAGCACAAATAATCGCTTACCACAACTGAGGGCTAGCAAATAGTTCTAGAAAAGAAAGAAAACCAAAGAGAATCCATGAGCTGACAGAGATGCCTTGAAAGATGTTTTAGAAACAGCTTGTAACGGCACATTTTGCAGGACTGTTCATCAAGTTAATTCTCCTGTTGCATTGGCATTCTTGGATATGGTAATAACAACAAGGAAGCATGTAATGGATTTCTAAAATGGGAGTGTTTTAATAGATTTTAGTAAATTACATCGTATTCAATATTGCAGTATTGTGACACAATGCACCACAATGAAAGATAAAGTCACTTGCGGACATAATCTGTGGTTCAAGAATAAATACGATGATACCCATGAATGATGAGATGTAACTAATTATGGCTCTGGGAAGGGAGAAGCCCCAAAAATGATAAAACAAAGCTATTCCTGTCTGATAGAAATGGGAGCAGCCACAGTGGCATGGTAGATGGGGAGAGCTGTTTCAGCTCTTTTGCAGTGAACTTATAGCAAAAGCTACTATTGTTGCAGTGGATGAGACACTAATATGAGACTCTCTGATGAAGGAAAGTAGTGTTGGGGTGACTCAGCATGAATAAAGGTCCCAAAAGCCTTGAAACAGTCTACATGTGGGGAGAAAGCTCTTGTTACTGCCTTGCTGATCTTGTGGATCTCCACAATATCAATGCAGGGTGCAGGTGTAGGAGTAAGACAGCATTCTAAACTGGCACTGAGATAGGATTTCCTCCCTGTAAAATCTCTCCGTTCTCCAGGAAATCCCCCTGGCAAAGACAAACCAAAAAGGAGAATATTTTTAAAATGTTAAAAGTCAATCCTCTCTGTCACTAACATTAAACTACTGTAATGTAGACTGGTTAATGACGGTGCTTCATGAAATAAGACATTAATCTCCACTTGTAATGCATGAGCCATACAACTTGCTTCAGCCTTAATCTTTTATGAGTTATGGACTCTTCTGTGATTCATAAAACAAATAAATCACACCTCTAAGGCTATCATCTATTTATTACTGCTTTTTAAATGTTCAGGATCGTATAAAAAGGGTCTCTTTTACTTGCCAAAGATTGTCAGCTACTGAGTAACATTTGGAAACCAGAGTCTGGATTCTGCTTGCAGCTGGACATAGGTTTTATCTTTGTTCCTGAAGACAGCCAGCTCCACAAAAGTGCACTCTGGGGGCTGAGAATGCTGATTTCATCCCATGCTTTCAGGCTATGGTTATAGCGAGTGAGCCAGCTGTTGTAAAAGGCAACAGTAAGTCCCTGGGCTTCCTTTTTAGAAAGAAACAACAACGAAATATTAAAAAATAAATAAATAAAAATATGTTATTAGGACTTGCCAAGTTATGAAACCATGAGAAGAGTAAGAGAAAAGAATAATGTGGAACAGGAAAAATTAGAGTTGAATACATATTCATATTATTGGGAGATTTCTTCAAGCCAGAAATAACAGTTTCACTGGCACTTCAGAGCCACCTTTAACATACTCTGCACTCCATTTTCATGTTATTCTCTTTACTGCAGAAAAATCATAAGCCCAGAGTCTGCATAAGAAAGCTGTCAGTCCAGCAGACACGGGAGGGTTTGTGTGCAGGCTGGCAGCAAAATTTGCATCCAATGTTTACAGTGAGAGAATGAAGAGTAAAATCATCTGGCTTAAGGAAACTTCAGCACTTCCATTTTGGGGGTCAGTCCTGCATGGTTCCCAATCTGCATCGGGAGGTTGGAGGTCTGACTGGCTTGGCTCTTCCCAAGTCCTGCTGGTGTTGGCAAGGAAGGAAATTCATTCCTCCTGCCTTCTGCCTACAATGATCCCAGCAGCTCCTGTCATAGCCACTGACCTTGACCTTAGATTTCAAAATCTCAGTGGCCCAGAGGAATTTCTGGAGTAAATAAATAAAATAACACACACAAACACACACACAAAAAAAATAAAACATGCCTCTCAGCTGCAGGAGGCATGAAATATACTCCCTTAAAACTATGCATATGTTTGCTCCTTCCCAAATACAGGTTTATGGGTATGGAGATACTCTTTTGAAGTCTTCCTCACATTTATCTTGACCATTATTTATTTGAAAGAATTGTAAAAATACAGATCTCCCAGGGCATTTTTTGTAAGTTGTAATAACAGCCTGGTTCATTCGAGCTATGCCACAACTCCTGCATAGATTGTAGTACTTCAAACCTTGGTCTGTGGACTCTAAGAGAGAGTGAAATAATTGCACGTCCTTTACAAGAATACTAAAACCCATATAAATACGAACCAAGTGCAGCCTATCATTTTCTCTCTTCATATGCTGCATATTCCATTAGACATGAGGCAGGTTCTGTGTCTTATTTGGGCAGTTTCTTTCTGTGAAAGGCAGGTGGAACAGGAAAACTGAAGGCCAGGTAACCAGATGATACAAACAATGTTTTCTGCTCTTTTTGGGGAAATAAATAAAGGTTTTTCTATATAACAGAATGCCATAATAGAAGAAAGTTGAGGCACACTTGTAAACACATTCTTTAAGAAAATAACTACTTTCCCATCCCAAGAGGAAAAGAGGCAAGATTGAGCAGTGTAATAAACACTCATAAATCTCAGGGTGAGTAACTGACTGTTGCGGGCTTTATTTATTTATTTATTCATTTATTTATAACAGTTGATGGTCTTTATATGTAATGGTGTAATGGTGATTGCAATCCTACTTTCAATTAATCTTTCCCTTCGAGAATGTTCCTCGCTCCGAGTAAGGGGTGAAGCTATCTGGGGGAAATTTCTATTGTAGGTGCTACTCATATATAATATAAATAAAAGTACTTCAATGCTCATGTTAAAACAGTTACGTAGATTCTGAGGCTTCAGAATTAGAAAAAGAATAATAGTGCAGCTTCTTGTTTTCAAAGGAGCAATATGAACAAGTGGAAAAAATCTGGTCATTAATGACAGCAAAGCTTCCTATGAATGATCACTGTAGCATACCTCGGGTTTCTAAAGCAGCTGTTGATAAATGACACCAGAAGGTGTCTTTTGGCTAGGAAAGCTGCCCATTTTCATAAAGATTATGTTCTGAAACCCCTGCAATTATATTATACTGCTCTTGCACCACTCTGTGGAATTTTGCTTTTTATTTCCTACAGCTTCATGCAGACTCAAGCAGTTTGCCCTCTTTATTAAACATAAGCATCAATCTGTAAAAAAGCCTCTTGATTTTCTAGACAAGTAGTTGTGAAAGTCAGCTTTGTTTCGTTGACTCTGAGTCCCTGGGGATACGGACACTGCTCCTTCTGTTCTCGTCTGTCAATACTCTTGGGCCAGAATTTTGGATCTCTCTCTCTCTCTCTCTCTCTTTTTTTTTTTTCCCTGTATCTGCCAATTATTCTTGTTTTGGAATCCAACTGAAAAATGTTTCGGTGCTGTTTCTTAATGCTTTTTCTTTTTTAATAAATAAATGCCAGCAGCCTGGAGCTTATGAGCAGCCCTACAGTAATAAAAGGATGTACACAGCAGGCAGTACTCAATTTGCAAAAGAAAAACAGATTAACATTTCAGGTTTCTGAGGGCTTTTTGTCAACAACAGTACATTTAAAAAACATCAATCTAGCAGTAATTGCATTATCTGTGCATTCTCGGCTGATTCTTTGGCTCATTCCCTTAATATCATAGAATGGAAAAGTATCTATGGGAAGTCTTTTTAATATATATAAAAAGTGATAGCCTTGTAACAGGATCAAGTTGATCTGACTGCATACAATTCCCATTTCTGGGACTGGAAAGAAGAGAATACATTAGTAATGACAGGGACTGAACACCCACAGCCAGGCCTTCAACAACGATATAAACTGGTACCAAATCTTATTCCTGAACACTTTTACAGAAGGTACATTGCCAGCTGACAATGAAAAAGAGCACTTAAGAAAATAATACCAACAAAAAAAACTCAGCAGTGACTTTAAGAAAACGCCATCAAGTATCATTTCATCGTTTCTCTAACAGATGCTCACCAGTCACTTTTCACCTATAATACTGCTGATTGCATCCTTGCAATGAACAACATGGAAGGAGGCAATGTTCTCCTTCTCTGAATTCTCTCCAAGTCCTCGAGAGCTGTCGGACACAGTGTAAGAAATACCCTGAGTGTGGGGGACAATCAGCTCCTGGGAGCCTGCTGCTCCTGTATACTCAACCTGAGTGCCTTCCCCACACGTTTCCTGCTGTGCCAGAGGGTGGCTGGGTGCAGCTTTTCTCTCTGGAGAGGCTTCATTTGGTACAAATACTTATTCTGAATTACAAGGGAATGCAGAGAGGCTGGTTCCACACTGGACTGGTCAAAGACTTGAATGTTTTCTCATTTCCTTCTTACATAGTTGTCTTAGCTGTTGGATTTTTAGCTATGCTAGTCCTCCTCTCAGGTTTCTCTCACCTGATGAAGAATAGATGATTCTTTTAAAAATTTCAACTATTTTTGTAGTACAAGAAAATAGGCTTAAGTCTGATTTTATGCTAATTCACATAGACACTTCTGATAATTTTTTCATGTATATTTATTAGGCTTTTTTTTTTAATTCTAACATCATTGAATTTGTTTTGAACTCAAAGGTCAGATCCTACACCAGTATAAATCAATGTAACTACATTGATTTCAAGGATTGTAGCATCTTTCATTAATTCTTATTGCCAGGAATACTGTAGTTGTCTTAAGGAAGAATATAGATGTGTATTTATACATTTTTATTCAAATCTTGAAAAGGAAAAAAAAAACTATGAAGAATTTAATTCTGTAGCACGCCATTAACCATACAATTAAGCCCTAGCAGTATTAAATGATCAATACAACCGAATTTCAGCTAGCTATCTCCAAAGATTATTTTATGTCCTTCCCCTATGCAGTTCCTACTCTGTCTTCATAAAGGAGAGTCCTGCCTCTTGCACTGGAGACTTAACTATCTTCTTTTTTTTCTTTCTTTGTTTCTTTTAATTTTTTTTTCTTCTAACTAAGAAAAATATGGTTTCCTTATTTGGATGTACTTCATTAGTAATGTAAAGGACACATTCCCAGGTAAAACATCCCAACTGACTGCCTTACTCATTCAGATTCAGTCACTCCAAAATAAATTCCAAATGGCCACCTAATTGTATTTCTCTGCTGTTATTGCTCCATTCATGACAAGGGTAGTTGCATGCTTTCTTTGAGCTGTAAATTAAATGTATATGGAGAGAAAGAAAGAACACTAAAATTATGCATAATGTTTCAACGTTGAAATAAAAAGTTACATCTTTTAAAATCATTCCCGGTGCAAAGGTGTATCTGTGGTTATACACACATCTTTTCCTACTTTACAGGGAGTTCCCAGTGTGCACAGTTCTGTAACTCCTCTTCCGTGCATGCAAAAAGCAGCTTCACATGAAACTGATAATTCTCTCCAGGGAAAGAGAAGCATTGCCTTTAGCTAAAATATGTTTTATTAAAAACAGAATCTTCCTTGTCAGGCCACATAGCTCCTGCTGAACTTGAGGGATGCCAAACAATGATGTCAAGTTTGCCACATGCTGATAATGATATCCATGCCTGGTGCACAGATAAAACAGTAAGAGCACCTGGCCGGTGTCTTCCTCTGCAAATCAACATTTTCACTCTGTTTTGTGTGATAAGGACACATCGGTTTTGGTGGTTGAAAAACGCTTAAGAAAATGAGGTGCCACACTTGATAACAACAGCCTTTTCACAGGTTTGTGGGCTGGTGTGTGGTGAGGAGGAAGAGGAAGTTCAGAACCTTAAGAAATACTTTAGATACTTTTAAAATGTTAGATGTAGCATATATGCTCTTCCTCTTTCCATACCTATTGACGGTTGGCACAGGTTCCAGCTCAGACAGGGACTCCATTAGCTAGGACATCCCAGCACATTCCTCTCCTGAGCCTCCAGACACATGGATAAGGCAGACAAATGGCAGAGACAAACCAAAATGCTTCTGAGCCTCATATTTTAATAGAGAAAATATGGTACTGAAAAAGAAATCATAATCTGGCCCTGAATTAATTACTTCAGAACACATGACATTGAACAAACAACAACAATGTATTACAGTAAGTGGATGTGTTTGAAACTATATCCTAGAATATATCAGGTCTTTGATTCTCCTGAGACCTGTTTTTACCTCCCACAGACCTTTTGTAGGTTTGCATTGCTACGGCACTTTGTAATTGATGGTACAAGCTGACTGCAGTGTCTATAGGTTCCAGCAGAGTAATGGCAGCATCTCCTCTCTACAAAGGCAGGGAAAATACCTGTGTGTCATGCCTGGCATGGTAGCTGGAAAGCCTGAGCTTGGCAGTCAGTGAACTAACTCCTTCCGTTTTTAGCACAGTTGCCTTGTTGCAAGCAACACTGGAATAGTGAGACGTGACAAAAGACCAATGGATGGGAGCCCAGGCCACCACAGCGTGGAGTAAAATCTCTCAGACTCTAGCTTCGGAGAGCATTTTCCATTATTTTTTTTAACCTGTGTCTAGGTTTACACATATATGATATAACATCAGTTGGCATGGTGACAATCCCAAATACAGAGGCATTACTGTCCCTTGAATCCAATGAATCACGCTTGCATAGGAAAGACTTGTTCTGATCTGGTTTGCTCTATTCAGGTCCACATTTTCTGTCCCTGGAGCCAGTGTGTAAAGCAATTATCTTTGACTGGGAGAACTGGGCCCATCAGAAAACATTCTGATGCAGTGCTTACTCTAGGAAACTTGGACCATCATTATGAGAGTATAGGAGAGAGTGTGGATTAAAGTCACACATTAAATAGTCAACATAGAGAGCCCAAGCTGGTATCCATTTTTCCTTTAATTTCTTTAACCTCAGGATCATCCTCAGAACAAAAATGTGGACATCAATTATCACAGTACACAGAAAGATCTAAATAACCCCATTAAGCTGATGTATTTTACAGGATGCCTCAGACCAGTACCAAAGGCAAGGGTAGCAGGGCAGTTCCCCAGGCATTCTGTGCCTGCAGTCTGAACTGTGTTTCCCCATCCCTGTGCTGGGTATTTAGCCTAACATGTTTGGCAGTCCTCTGGCAACTTTTAAATCTTTACAGGTGCTATTATTGAGGTGTCAGTTGTCATGGAGAACAAGATAATATTTCACGACATAAAAATACCCCATAATCATTTCAGATGGTTGATGATATTGCTGCTAGGCATAGTCGAACTCTTCTTCACATCACTGGAGATTGAAGCTTTCCCTCTGCTCCACGCAGCCCAGATATAATCCCTTCTGATTAGAGCCTTTTGTCTTTGATGCTCCCCTTTGTCATCCACACACTGGGAAAATTGCTCTGTATTGAGTTACACGCTTTGTGCAGTTTGCGTAGTTGTCTTTTTTAACCTGGAAGCAGAGCTGTCTGTGCCTGAGTGGCAATCGGATTCTGACTTCTAGTAAATCTTTGATTAATGAAGCTCAGGTAAACAGATTAGTCATTAACCTTTGCTTCTCATGATAAGATTACTTATTGATGTGGAGTAGTCGTGCTGCTCCCATGCTGCCAAGGATGGGAACCTTGTTTTCCTTCAGACTTCAAGAATCTTCCCACCACCTAACAAGACCTCCCTTTTAGGGCGGGGGTATTAAGAGCTGCTGCCCATGCAGGGAGTGACCTGGTTCCTATAGGGTCTCCCTGCATCTCGGGCTTTCCAATACAAGCATTAATAGGCAGTTCCCAGCAGCAGCGAGTGTGATGCATCTCCCGCTCTACATGTTTCCTAAACAGCTGTCACTGAGGGCAACTCAGCTGAGACAGAAGGGAAAACAAACACAAAGCAAGCCAAGTTTTCAAATTATTGTGAAGCCACTGCTGTGCAATAAGTGTGTGAGACAATTGCTTAAATCCTTGACAAAGGCTAAATCTTTGGTGACAGACCAGGAACTCACAGAATAATATCTGTGCCTGTGGACAGACAGAAGGCTGCTTTAAATCCATTTAAAACTGGCTTAATTCTGGGCTCTTTATCTGCACTGCAGGTCTCCCAGAATGGGCAAGAGCAGCCTATTAGCTGCAAACCAGCAAAGAAGCAGGGACAAGTAGTTGTTTATCCCTGCCAGCTCCACTAGCACTTGTAGTCGTATTACTTGTAGTCATATTACTAGTAATCTCTGTGAAGGAAAGGAATGGTCTTCACCAAGAAAGGAGAGTTACAGGTTTGTCCAATGAACAGAAAATTACTGGGCACTCCTCTGTGCCCTTCACTGCGGTGCTGCTCATCTGGGCAGGGTCTGCACCCTCCCTGCCTCTCAGAGCTCACCCCTCTGGTCTGCGTGGGTGCAGAAATTCACCCAACAGAGGAACAGAACTGCATCGGGAAAAGAGAGAAAGAGAGAAAGAGAGAAAGAGAGAGAGAGAGAGAGAGAGAGAGAGAGAGGAAGAAAGAAAGGGGGAGGGGGGGAGGGAGGAAGGCAGGCAGGAAGGAAGGAAGGCAGGAAGGAAGGAAGGAAAATCGTTTCATTACATGATCTGAAGATGTATAAGTAGGAAGGCTTTATAGGACCAAAGAATAGAAGTGGTCCATGCCTACCTGCAGCCTACAAAAGCAGAGGAGAAATCAAAAATTCAAATTACACACAGATCTAATCCACCAATCTCTAGTATACTGAATGCTGTTTAACTGCAGATATTTTCACCAGTTTTGAAGGGAAAGAGTTACAAATGGAATAGAGAGCTGAAGCTTCATGTTTTCTCATAAACTGAGCTTTGTGTTTGCTGGGTTAGTTTTACATCTCTAAACCCCTGCCTTCACTCCCGTTTTCAGTCCCATGATCCCCTGTGCACACAGCTATTAGCAGATGGAAATCTAGCAACCTGATCCATAGGCCCAGTTGGGTAATCAAACGTTTAATTGCTAACAATTATCCATTAATGCTTATAAATTAGGTTGCCAAACTACTCCTACAGACTACAAATATTTGTCTGCAAAAATGGAAGATGCATGTGAAAAGCCATACCACAATGACCAATACTGACATTTTCATCTGGAGTTTTCAGTCTGAAACAGAAAATGCAAACATTTACTGCATCAGAAAAGAAACGAGCAGATTAGAAGTTAAACTTGAGGGAATCATGAAAATGCAGTCCTAAGTCAAATTATGGGCTTGCTTTCCTTCTCTCTCCTTCAGACTCTTTTCTCTTATTCAGCTTTCTTTCTCACTTCTTCCTCTGGGCTTCTTAGCATCTTGATTAAACATTTGCCCAATCCTAGGAATGCATATTGGTTAAGAGGGTTTATCTTATTCTGAATTACTTCCTGGTATTAATCATAATTTTTTATAACCTGTCATGCATCTAGGAATGCTTGCTTGTTAAAATAAAACATAACATCGTGATTTCAGGTAACACTTCAGAGATGAACACATGCTTTCTACTAACATTCCCAACTAGGAGAGACTGCAATCCTCTCCAGTAAGAACAAACTACATTGTTATGCAGAAAATGTAAACCTATTTTATGAAAAGGTTCCAGTTCCCATCCTGTTAAGTAAGGTTTGCCTTTTTATAATTGCTTGCTCTCTACTGTCTGGTTTATTAAATTGATGTGGTTATGATCTTGCCCATGTGACCTCTCTCTTTGCTCACAAGGGAAATGTTGGAGTGGCATTGCAAACACTGGGACTTCAAGGCTGCATTTACGTGTCTGGAAGTGTTCCCAGGACTGGAACAATACTGTTTATACAGTAAACTGCTAAGCTGCTCTCTGGCATGAGTTTGGCCCATTCCATCTCCTTCTCTCCTTGCATGGCTCTTGGGCACAGCATGGCCAAAGGACAAGTCCCATAGGCAGTGCACATGAAGCTCCCACATCTCTGCAAGATAAATGTATTTGCTAGCATAGATGGTGGCCTTTCTTCCACCACCTGCATTTCATGATAATTCCTTTTTTTTTTTTTTTTTTTTAATTTACTTGACAAAGCAGAACTAAGATGTCTTGACCTTAATACCCAAGCAAACAATTTTCTATGCAGAATCATATCAATTTGAGGCAACTCTTGCAGATGGCAGGGACTGGAATTGGCTACTATCATACATGTCAAGTCACAATCCTGTATGTACCACCTAGGTGTGAATGATGCAAAAGCTGAGCATAGCCCAGACAGGGGGAGCAAGGCTGAAAAGTAATGTCTCTTGTTGCAGTATCAGGCTCAGGTACTCTGCCAAAGAAATAGTGCCAGAAGAACTGCAGAAAGAAGAGAGTGTGACAGTTTAATGGGGTTTTAGTAAAATATGATATATATATTTTAATTTGCCTGAGTGTTTTATTCTTTTTAAGTAACTCTGAAGGGATCATCTACTTCTATTAGATAAACCATGTTTAGTAACCAGCCCAACACACCGTTGCCAAATTAATTGAAAAGGCTGCTGAACACAACACTACCTCTTACTGAGAATGCAAGGGGGTCTCTTTCCCCTCTTTTTCATCTTCTTTCTCTTTCTTGATGCCCAAGATGGTTCCATTAGTCTTGCAAATATTAATTCTAAATGCAAACAGTCAGGTACAGGAGGATGTAAATGGAAAATTAATTGAGGAGCGATGTGTAGACTCGTGTTATACAATGTCCTCAGCATGCATACTCAAACAGAAGCCAGTCTTTGACTTGTTGCCCCTCAAAAACCTTCCTGCACATGGAACATGGTGCTGGCTGCTAGAAACAGAAGGGATGTACACTAGCTTTTTGAACAGTGCCTAATAATCAGTTATTCTCTTTCTGGTTTTCTTATTGCACGACATCTGTTACAAAATAGGGATCCTGGGGTGGATGGTGTGTGATGGCTGTTATTTCCAGTATGAGCAGGAAGTAATCATATATGTGCATATGAACTGCACAGTCTTCATTTAAACCAGCAGGTAATTTCCCCCATATTCTTCCTCAGGGGAAGGGTGAGCAGACCCAGCAGGAACTGATGAAATACCCCTCTGTCATGTTAAACAAACTGCTTTATTTATATATATTGGAGTACCAAGTGAGGGAAAATAACACCCCACAGCTTCATTAAATGGAAGAGAGAAAGAAAGTGGAGAGGTGGGCTGAAGGACCTGAGAAGGTCCACCAGTGTATCCCCACCAGGCCACAGACTCAACCCCACAGTCACCTTACAAGCACAGGCTGCCTCTAGGCAGGACATAGCCAGCACAGAGACATCACCCCCAGCTTGCTCGAGGCCTAAATACCACCCAGGGTAAGCTGATCAATAAATTTTACTGCTTTATCTGCTTCATAAATTGTCCACAGATTATGTTTCTGTTCATATCATCTGCTATAGATGTTTTTTTGAAGAAAAAATGATCTTGAGCTGTTCATAGCAATTATTTGTAATCTATGTTATTTTGACTAGACTCTGTTGATGACATAGTGATTTTTTTTCTTTTTTCTTTATTTTTTTTTTCTCATTGATTAGAAGAGCTTTAGATTTCTGCAGTATTATATTTGTAGAATATACTATATTCTGTAGAATTCAGAATTTGGTTTCAGCTCATAAACTTTCAGTCCAGAAAGGAGAATAGATCCCTCAGTCAACCTCCTTGAATGGCACAGGCCAAAGGTGTCAGATTCTTTCCCTCCTACTGTGATGTATGAGTACGTTTGACAAAGTTTTATCCCCTACAAAATTATTCAGTCTTTCTTTCAAGCCACATAGAATTATTCTGCTTTCAATAAAATAAAATTTAAAACATTAAAAAAAAAAAAAAGGTGTTCCCATGACTTTCCTCTCATTAAAATAATTTGCTACAGTATTCCTGGGAAACTAGTAGAAGTGGCTAAGAACAAGAGCAGAATTTGTAATGAATCTTTATGTGCCTTTTAATATTTTCTCAGGGAAGGTTTCAAACTTGCCAAATAATATTTGGGTTGTTGCTACTCATTTATAGCCCTATCCCTAATTACTGGCTTACTGGCATAATCAGACTAGATCCATCCTCTGGTCAATGGAGAAAAATAAACTATCCCAGCTGGACTGTATTTTCCAGGACTGGTCTCTCTACTGACTGCACTTGGAGGACAGGACAACCAGTGTTTACTTCAAGTACGTCAACCTCACGTTTAAATTTAGGAGGGAAATATCCTGGCTCTACTTGCTTATCTTTAGGATTTGTTTTAGAGAGAAGAGATGGCACATGATGCGAAAATCATGTAAGGGAAATCTATCATCCTTCCAATGCAAGTGGCTCTTACTGGTCTTTTCTGGTAGCACTGAGGTTTATTTTAAAGAACCCATTGGGCTTATGTTTGTTTCCATTCTTCCCAAAATGATGTTAATTCTAATTCTCAGATGTGTCATCAGCACCCTGGTTCTTTTCTGATTTACCAGAGAAAAAAAGAGGCCACGTGTATGATATGCACACTATTAATTTTCTAAATCCTATGTTATTTCAGGATTTATTTGACTAGATCTTTTATTTTTGTATTTATTTTGGATACATTCTGTGATCATGGCTGTAGAGGTTTCTGGAAAAAGGAACAGCTTTTTTCCAGAACAGAATAGAAAAAAGAAAAGGGCCCTGATTTTTTCTCTCATCCTCCCCCAAACCAACACCAACAACAGCCTTTCTGAGATGACTCTGCTTGCTTTCACATTTCCATTTTCACTCATCCCCTCAACGCAGTCTCTCTGCACTCAGCAGCCTGCAAGAGCTGCTGTAAAGTCTTCCAGTAAATGTCTCATTTAAAGAGTGGGGAAGCCTGAATTAAATAGGGCAGGGACTCTTGCTGGCCTGAGCTAATGGAGATGTCTTTTAGCGAGATGTCAGCTCTGGACAGTTCAGCCCTGCTGGTGTCATGACAAACCCTCCAGGATTTAACTGTGTGAATGGTGATCCACCATGAAGGTTTGTGATGGTCTTTGTGTTGAGCCGTGGCACATTTTTAGTTGTTTTGTTTGTTTGTTTGTTTGTTTTCTCACTGCAGGACCACAGCTTATGTCTTCACATAGGTGAATGAGAACAGCTCTCCAGTATTTAGAGAAAAAGGATCTAGTGGTGGAAGACAAAGTACTGGTAGTGATGCATTGTGATTACATCTTTGGAGCTCTTAAAAATTAATACTGGTCTTGAAGTTTTCAAAAGAGGTGCCAACTTGTACTATGGAGAAATCATTACGATAATGAACAAATTTTCCCAGGAGGTATCTGCCACCACTTGGCAATTTTTAAATGGGAATATTTCAGAAGTGACAAAACTTAAAAAAAAAAAAAAAAAGGAAAAAAAGAAGAGTTAATTAACCCAAAGCTTCTTTTCTGAGGTACATACACTCAAAGTATTAGCACACACTAAAAGTTTCACTGCTAATGTGTTTGTTTGTTTGTTGTTTTTGTTTTGTTTTGTTTTGTTTTTTGGTTGGGATTCTTTTGATGCAGCAAGCCATCTTGACTTGCAAAAAAACATACAGCCAACACTACAAGTTTCCTCATTTTGACAAGTTTTGCTCTTTGCATTGTATTTTCAGGGCCAAGTTAAAACTTAACTGCTGCTTTGCAGGAGAGGAGAGAGGACAGTCACATAGCCACTCCCTGCTGCATGACAGGGAGCAAATGTCAGAAGTGCAGAGGCCGATGGGGAAGCAACAGTGCCCTTTGCTTCCCTGCCCCTGCCCTCCACTTCTCCCTTCCTCCCTGATTCTGACCTCTTGCACCAGGAAACCTGCAGATTTCTCTGCTGCTGTACTGCCTGAAGAACAAACAAACAAACAAACAAACAAACAGAAACTCCCATCTGGGCAGAGAAGATACTGTTAATGTATAACCACGAGGCTCAGCAAAACTAGTGAGAGTGCGATCAAGGGCAAGAGCATGTTTGCAGTGTGTTCAGGATGGATTGCCCAACACCGAGGGAAGCAAAACACGAGAGTTGCACTTCCGCCAGACGACATGGGTGACTTGTTGAAAAAAGAGGTTTAAAGGCGACACTTGCCCTCCCTCACCTGCCTCTCTGTTTTCCCCTGACTGCTTTCCTGTAGTCCAGTAAATGGATTAAAATTAAATCTCCCTCAATAGGAAAAGAATGCTGCATTTCTACATCTCTCAAAAAGGAAAAGAAATGCTATATGAAAAATGAGGATGGCATTGCAAAGGACATGCACAGGGGAGAAAGGGCTTCCCCAACCTGGGCTGGACACGGGGTTGGCCACAGTTCACGTCCCACCACTGCCAGATGCTCCAGGAGTTTTCAGCCAGAGGCAATGGCTCAGCTTGCACAGACCACTGGGTAATGTAATGCCAGGATCTTTCATTAGAGAAGCAGGATTAACCCACATCATCATCCATCACTGGTTCCTGAAAAGAATGGGTTAATAGTTCAGAAAAATCAATAAATGATTCCTATGATGGGAAAGCAATCCTGGAATAACAGAGCAGCTCTTCCTGCCAGCAATACTCTCACATTTACTAGGAGGGCAGAAGCTGCAATATCTAATTCTGACACCAAGCCCAGCGTTCTCCACCCCCTCTGCGAGTTACCAAGTGCTTACTTTCCTATTGAGCTAGCAGCTGATGGTGATGCTGAAGCAAAAAAAAAACAAAACCAGGCTGTTGTCCTGGGCACTGCTCGGTGCTCCCTGGGTGAATTTCCTCCGTGTTACCACCCAACGACCCCACAATGTTTGCTGCAGAGCCCTGGGGGCTGAAACACCCTGAGCCTCCCAAGGCGTCCCCTTGCATAGTCCGACTTGTCGCTCTCCCTCTCTGCTTGCCCATTTTTTTTCCCCTCAAATGATTTTACTAGGATGTACAGTGACCAGTACTCCTGGGATCTATTACAAGGGCTGTATACATGGTTTATATCCTCACTTCCCACTCTAGCCTTCTTCAGAAGCCAATGTTTAAGCCTGTCAGAGCAGGGTCCCACCAGTGACTGGGAGACAAAACTCCTTGAGAAGATCTCTCAGACACTCAGGAGCTGCACAGGCTTTCACAATTAGAGGAAAGAATGTCCCTACAGAAAGAAAGGCGGATTAAGAGCCAGCATTTTTGCTTTAAGCTCAGCCCAGCAGCTGTGAACCCACCGGCAAAGCTCCCGATGCACCCGCACAGGATCAGCCCCTGTGCTCCCAGCCCGGCTCCAGCAGCGCTCACGCAGCACACACAAGGGCTTCACTCAGGGACAGCAATGATGGAAACAACATCATCACGTCTAGTATGTTAACACATATGCAAATATACACTTTTGGCTATACTGTTGTGTTGCTCTGCTTTTACCAGAGACCTAATCTCTTCACCTTTGGCATTAAAAATGTGTTTTAATTAACCCACTATCAAAACATTAGACTGAGGAGGTTTGATCATTTTAAACTTTATTTTCCTGAATGAAAACAATGCTGGCCAAATTTACTGTACACTGTCACCTTAATTACCTGTCTTAGACAATCCCTTTCCTACTTAGTTGCAGTTTATCACAGTATAACACAAAAACTCTTCCTCTAAAAAAAACTTTAAATGCTTCTGAGATTCAAACCGTAGATTGCTTGTGCAGCTATAATCTTAAAAAACATCTGCTACATTTGTGTGGTAAAGGAAGTCTCTTTAGAATACAGCCTTTGATTTCTATAAAAGACAAATCAGGCCACATGTTTTTGTTTTGAATGCTTCTCATCACAAGAGGAAATTTTCTGCAGCTTGGAATTTTGAAGGCATGAAAAATGTATTTATTTTTTTAAACAAAGAGCGTACATAAGAACATCAACAAAACTCCTCGGAAGTGTTAAAAACTGCTCCTCCATCATCTTTAAAGAAACATGCTGCCTGACCCTCATTTTGATCTACCTTTCTGACTTAAATTTATCTGGGTCATATCGTGTCCTTGATCCAGGCATGTAACTCCCACCGAACTCTCAGACCTTTGGAGGTTCACCCATCATTAGTTCTGCAGCTCCTAATAGCTCAGGCTAGCAGAAGATCTGGAGGTTTCACTGGGCTTTTTTTGTTTGTCTCTCAGAGAAAGCGTGTTGATAGTGGTGGTTTGACAAACTGGGTTTGACAGTGGTGAGAATTGAAGGTATGAATCGATGCTGCCTTGTGGCCTGCTGAGTCCAGAACAGGATTTTGCCTGATTTCTGAACAAGCTATTTTTAAAGAAACTATTGAAAAATAAAAGCTGCTACTTCTTCATGGGGAACCCTTCATTTCAGATTTAAAATCTGTTCTGTGGATGTCCAGTTCTTCCACCTATATCTCCTGCTCTTCTCAGAGATAACCAGAATTACCTTTGTGAATCTTTTTCAAAACCAGTTATACTTTTAGAGGACCTCTTTTTCTTCTTACCAACTACCCAAATGCTTCCAGGTCTGGATCTCTTCTCTTGGAAAGGAGCAGTCCCTTCCCCCAGAAAAACCTTTTCCCATGAAAATCTTCCAGCTAAAATAGGCTTTTTTTTTTTCTTCCTCTACCCAAACACAGTAAACTAAGGGTCAAATCCTGCCTAATGCAGACTTTTACACCTCAGTGTGGCTGCACAAGGTTCAGTTCTTCCCTCACTCAGGGAAGGATTTGCCCTCACTTCTCCACTGTGAGATGGGGCAGGAGCTTGCAGGAGCCCAGCTCGGCTCCATGCAGCTGCTATCCACCACCCCTCTTCCTTCTGCTTCATTTTATTCAGCACTGATGGTGCAAACAGAAACTGGGGTGAGATTTTAAATAACTGTGTGTGTTGGGTCTCCTTGTAAAGAGCTGGCGATGCACTAAGCTCAAAGCCAGTATGGCTTTCATCCTGCTGGCCAGAGAAGTTCTCTGGGGTTAAATAGCCACAGGACAATTGAAAGGACCCAGCCATTTCAAGCCAGCTCAGGGGAAGCTTTAAGTCTCCAGGAAAGTATTGTCTGTTTTTGAAAGAGTTTGGTCCTTTAAATCCTGCTCCATGCTGATACTTTTTTTTTTTTTTTTTTTTTTTTTTTTTTTCCAGCTGCAGAGTTTATCCCAAATCAGGAAGCAAAATAAGAGTTACAGATTGAAAACATCTTTATTCTGTTAAATCTGCATTCTCACTTCTACTGGGGAAAAGAATAAATAAATAAAAATCAGAAAAACCCCAAGCCCCACACCTATAGTACATCCAGTTAAATCAGTAACACATCTAGCATACTGCAGCTCTAAAACACAATCTGAATGGTCTTTTCCTGATGGAAGATGAGCCAAATGAATAGTCAGTATCCCTCCTTTAATGAGCTTCTGATTACCAAGATTATTTCTATGTTTGCATTCTAGAAAAATATTTTTAACATGGTTTGAATTGCAAGAGCTAGCCTTCTGCAAAGTGAAGGCACTGATACAGAAAAATAACTATGATTAAAATTTAATAACTCAGATCACCAACCTCATAGCAAATCCCTTACATTTTTGGAGGTCTGTCAAGCAGGTATGACTAAAAGGTGTCCTGCTGATAGCAGCTGTGACCTGGAGCACATCCTTTTAAGTGATAACTGCTGTCAGAGGGAGGAGGGAAGCAGAGAGGGCAGAAAGGCACTTCAGCTCTAGCAGCTTGCTTAGCTCTAATATAATTTGTACTTTCATTCCATGGAAATACTTCATTAGCTGTCAATTATTTTTGTTTTGTGGAGGGATTGTTCTTGGTTCACTCCTTTGTCTTTTAGTCCCTCAGTGCTAAACAGACTTTCACTCAGCCAATGTTTTAATGCCAAAGGAGTTTCAAAATGTATTGCATACAGCCCCTGGTGACCTCAGGTCTGGCCCGATGCCCACTGAAGCCAGTACGAAGACACCAGCTACCTCCAGCAGGCTGAGGATCCACCTGTTTGTGCCCCGAGCCCGTAGCTCTCTGCTTTTCTTGCTGAGCCTCTAATCTGATTCAGGTTTAATATTCTGTGAGTTACGGTATCCGTCCTAAAGGACGGAAGGCTCTGATCATCTAAAGATTTGCTGTGGAAGGAGATTATTGTCCTTTTGTGCAAAGAATTAAAAAGGCTGTGGTGTTAAATTTAGGAAGGTGAGGAGGCTGTGTTGTGCACTTGATCACACATGGCTCTGACAGAGGTACCAACCTCTAAGCAGAGGGTGCAGAGGATCAGAGCTGTCCCTGAACACCCTGCACCCCATTTTCCCAGTAGAAATTGCTTGTACAACAGACCAAGTTCCTCCACTCCATGTTCCCCATGAGAGAGAGCACAGTGCAAATGCACGTCGGAGTCTGCGGGTAAATAATGGCAGATGTTTTTCATTACAGCAAAGGAGCCTCTTGTGCAATTAGAGGGAGAGATTTAAAAAAAAAAATTTTGCACAGAATAACTGTGTATTTACATAGTTGTGAAATTGCTTTTCTGATAGAGAATCAGATTTGCAAAATGCCTGGTGCAATTTTTTTCTGTAATCATTTCTTCCTCTTGCTCTCAGTTGCAGAATTCCCTGTAAACATCCGCCTCCTCTCCTTAGCACCCTCATCTGCATCATGTATGGAAGAGGTCCTGCACTTCTGATTCAAGCATTTCTCTGAAGTCTGCAGGAACACATGGAAGGATTCCCAAAGAATTTGGTGAATTTTACATTGGGTACACAGACGCGGGTTCCCAGTATACACTGTGGAATCAGCCTTCTCTCTTTTGCCAGGTTTTATCTTCAATTAGTAATGTGCAATTTAGCAAAGTTTCACTAAACCATTTGAGTGCACCAGAGCTCATTTCTGACCAAAGTCTGCACTGAGTTTCACACATTTCTGCATAAACATGCTGAAAATTTGGATCTCTACTTCAATCTATGAGAGCTGGGGTGCACTCTGAGTTCAAAACTGAAATCTGTGAACAGAGGGAAAGCTGAGCCTCAAAATGATTCCTGAGCCAAACATGAGTGTCACAAAACTGCCTTCTCTTCTGGCATTTTCTGCTCAGTTTCAGTCTGTTTGGAAGGTCAAGCAATTCAGGGAAGTTCAGGCATGCATTTCACTTTTATTGTGGCAGAAATATCAGCTATGTTAAAATAACAAGTAGTCAGGTCTATGCTTTGGTATGAATCTGTATTTTTTCTAAAAACTCTGGTCAGATCTGGGGAAAATTCAGGCACATTCACATACTTTAGCAAGACTCCTGCCTCTTCTTTTCAGTTACAACATTGAGCTATAAGGTCTTTAACCTCTTTAAAATATACATAATCTTGTTTTTCAAACATAAAGCACATGCAGGTGATGGTGAGTTGATTATCTGGATATCTTGGCAGGTTTAAAATGAGGGAGAAAAGTTTCCACAGTCCCCCACACTGGACAAAATTCTGACCTTTACCTCCTTCATTCAGACACGGAGAGGATGAGAGTAACTTTTTTCCAACGAGCTCAGCTCCCAGCAGTTCCCATTGCAGTGCCATGACTCAGCACCTGCCATGTGATCCCTGCCCCTGACACAAGCTGGTGAAGAAAGAAAAAAAAAAAAAAAAAAAAAAAAAGAAATATCCGATGATCCTTTGAGCAACACGTCTTGCTGACGGTTAATTTACCAACAGCGCTCTGCGGCTTTGTGTATTAATTAAGTAGTGAATTAATTCATTAATGTTGCCAACTCACGGAGATCAGAACATACCTTAATTTCATAATGTCTCATTCCATTATCAACCAGCTGAATTCAGCCCACAGCTTACCTACACAATGCCACGGCTGACTTCAACAGATGCTGAATATAAAAGTCTAGGGGCACTTCAGGGCCTGATGTGTTTGGTTGTGCTGCAGGCAGCCATGGGGCTTTTTCATTCCTCTAAGTAAATTTTCCTTCAGAAGCTTGGCAAAGTGAAACTCAGACACTTTTGGGCTCTTTGCCCAAGTCGAGAACAAGGGGCACAGAAAAAGGTTCATTTTTCTCACCAGCTACACATTTGATTGACACGAAGGGCTGGTCGTATTAAGCTGAAATCTGGCTTGGGCTCAATGTATTTGGAGGCCTAGTTACAAAAGCATTAAAACAACTTTAACAGAGATTTTGTCAACCTATCAAAGACAAATCAAGAGTGATTTCCCTGATGCCTCTGCTGAATTGGGTAAATTTCATTTATTGACTTCAAGCACTGCGTGCTGGTAATTTTTCTCTCTGTCTTTTCCTCCAGAGGAATTTGACATGATCAGATCCACTCTGATGTTTCATAATCACATTTTCTTTCCCCTTCCTCTCTCCTCTTTTGCAGGGCGCTTTGAGTGTTGCTACCAGGTATGTGCTGTGCGCATGCATGTGTATGCCACCGAAGAAAGATGGGCCAGATGCAGAAGTGTGCTTAACTGATGCTAAATTAGTGCAGTCTCCCTCATTTTAGTCTGTCCTGCTCTTTCTTTGGTGTGTGTCACATGGAGTTCCTCAGAGTGGCACCTGCAGGGTTGCCCAGATGGAAAAAGCTGTTAGGCATGGCATTTACTGGGACACACAGAGGACAAAATCCCTTCAGCCTGATGCACTTCAAGTTCATGGGATGGAGGGGAAAAGGACATAAGCTTAAGACAGCATGGAAAGAGGAATAACTATGCTCGTATAAATGTCCCTTTCAGGCAATGATAATCAGCTGGAGGAAAGATTGTTTGGGCTTAGATGGATGCCATGCAGCTGGGGGCTCTGTATCTGCAATACACCTGAGCAGGATGGTGTGAATGATTCCCTGCAGCACTAGAAAGGCTGCTAGAATCCCATCAGGGTGCAGAGTTTTCCTTTTTTATGTCTCACCAAACATCATTTGCATATTTTTGCACTGATAATGGGTGACCTCATGTCCTTCCCCAAGGAAAGGCCAAGACCCATGCACAGGCATCCGCACTCACCTTTCACTCAGAAGAGTGCAGCAAGAAACTGCTGCAAGCACAAAAATCTATCAAGCACTCTTGACCAGTTTGCTGGGGCTTGCAGGGGTAAGACTTGGTGTGTCTGACACAGCTTGGCATGTTCCTTGGAGTTGGCAGTCCCATTTGCAGGGATTTTGAGTGAAGCCAGGCAAGCCTTGCTGTTTTTTACTCCACACTGACACTGGTCCCAGTGTAATCTTCAGCTTGTAACTCAGCATTGCAAGAGACATTGTCCTACTCAGTGTAGTACAAAAAAAAAAAAAAAAAAAAAAAAAGTTTTTAAAGCCAGCAGCAGTCATTTATAATGTTTTTCAGGGCAGAAACAGACAGAGCTCCTTACATTTAGAGATCTCCAGGCTCCTGCATGTGATGCACCAAGGCACATGTAATGGCAGAAGCAAAGGGACAACAGGTTCAAAGTGCCCAGAGGCATGCCAGGGTGCACACTGGTGCCACCCCCACAAGCATCCCTTGTCGTCAGTGCTGACGATCATCAGACTGGAATGTGCTGCTGCCTTGGATGTCCTGAAAGAGCATCCTTCTGACTGCACATCTCTTTCCCCTAGCCCGTGGGGCTGCGTGGAGCCATGGACACACATTGCTGGCTGTCCCTTTGCAGCTGCTGTGGGACAGTGCCTGCTTTGGCTCTGCTTAGAGCAAGCCTGGTGCACACATCCTTTGTTATCACCCCTTCCCGGAGGAGAAACCCGAAGCTAAGCAAGATTTCAATGATGTGCTCAAAGTCAGACTGTGATTCAGTGATCAGCTGAGAGAGCAGACGTGCTGGGCTGGGCACTATTCCTGTTTCTTCTGAGTTAATATGGATGGATTTATTCAATGTATATTTATTTCAGGATTTCTTTTCCATGACATTTCCTCAATTTCTTGGCTTACAGTTTTCATTATAGTGAAATTTGATTACAGAACCAGGCAAAATCATAGAGCAAGACATGTTTACATCATGCCATTTCTCTCTGAACTAGCCCCATTTCAGCCTGAGGATTGCATGGGGAGAGGATCGATTCTGAGTTTGCTGAGTGACATGGTCACAAAAATTATTCTGATCTTATTTGGATCCCACTAAGAATATTTCATACACCTGAAATGCCTGCTGATTTTTCTTTTCCTCCTGGTTTCCTGCTGTCCCACATGGTGAAACAACATGGGAATGAGGAGACACTGTTTCTGGATCCCAGATAATATGAGCTGCTTTGTCCTTTGCTTTCTGTCTCTTCCTCAGTTTATGCCAGTACAGATTCCCTGATCAGAGCAGGGTATGTAGGATACAGAGATTCTCACAATGTCAAAATGTAGCATGCTGGCCTGGAGCAACTCTTCAATTTTTCACATTTATGTGACACTATGAAAGTAAGTAAGAGCCATGATTTTATCTTGTGCCCTAGCAGCTAGAATTTACATAAACTTATAGAGGTCTTGAAATCACAAATGCAAAGTGAAGTATTGCATATCATTAAAATAAATCACTGTCACAGAAGCCTAAAACTTAAATAAAAGCCTGCATTTTAGAATCAATCTCCCCAGTCATATGATGCAACCAACAAATACTTTGCATTCAATATTCTATAAATTACATAAATTACATCAGTCTCTATTTTTATTCTTCAATATCACATTTAATATCAGAGAGTTACCTCCTTAACTATGTTTAATTTGGCTTTATATTTGTTTATTTTCTCTGTCATGTCATCTTTTCCTCTTGTTGTTAGTTTTGTTTGGCACTTGTATAATAACACTTTAGAAACATTAACTAATTAACCTTCCTAATACTCCTGGGAGGTACTGTAGACTACCTAAGCCTTACCCTGCCTCCCACTTCATGATGAAACGAGCAGGACTTGTCTGATTTGCATAAGGATGAGGAGAAAATCTGAGTCTGAGCCAAGATTCAAATCTGCAGATCCTAGTTGGGATTTGTCCCTTTCTCTTTTACACTGGAACTATTTTACAGCCATTAGTTAGTTCAGATTAATCAAGGGAATGAACAAATCAAGGGCTTTTGCCCCCTTCCCTGTTAATGCAATCGCCTTGTCTCTTGGCACAGTCTTTTGGGGCATCCCCTGCTGAACACCCAGCGCTACCAGCTCCACCCAGCTGCATCACTCCTCTGCCAGGAACAGAAGCTGACACTTGTATGGCTGATCCTTTTGACATCTATGTAGTGTCCAGAAATGCAAATGAATGTATGACCTTCTGAGGTGCAAACCTCTATGAAAAAGGGTCCTTATCTTCAACAGCTCACAACTCCTTCCATATATGCATCTTCTGGCTGAGTATTGAAAACACCGCTAACTAATGGAGAGCTTTGATTCAAATACAGCTTGCCCAGGGAGACTGAATTGGAAAAGCAGTCTCTCCAGGGGGATGCAAGGGTAACTGCCTTTGCAGTTTACATCTGGGATGAGCAACTGATAGGCTAGTATTATCAGAGGGAGGAGTCAGAACAGGGTTAGGTAGGTCAGCTCAGCCTGGGAAGCAGGATGGCTGGTATACACCTCAAGAAGGAGGAGGGCTGGTTTGTGCAATGGAGAGTGGGATCAGCAGGGGAAAGAGAGAACCCAGGGAAGGTCCCCCGAGGCCTCAGGCACCCTCTGCCTCTCCCCGGGGCTGTGTGGCTCCCAGCAGCGCTGCGGCTGCAGGAGCAGGGAGGTCCAGGCTCTGCGTGGAAGGGCTGAGCCCTCTGTGGGAGACCTGCCTGCGAGTAGGGACTGCTCAGCTTTATGAGAGGGAGAAGGGGATAGAGAGCCAGGCATCAGTGTTGCCAAAGCACAGAAGAAACTAAAGCCCAGAGGAGTGTACTGAGGAAGGAGATGTGCTGAGGGAGCTGATCACAGCCCAAGCCTGGGCACCCCTTTGCTGCTAACCAGGCCAATTTCTCTTCAGGGTGTGCTCCCTGAGATGAAGATGACCTTCCTCCTTTTCAAACCCTTCCAAGGAGCTTGTGTGTGAGCATGCACAAACATTTCAAGAGCACCCCTTAGCTGTCAAGTCCTTGGGCCTGATGGCCCTGCCTCTACCTTTTGCTAATGTTGTTTGAAAGCAATCAGTGCCCTGTGCACTGCGCCACTCGGACAGGACCCAAGCAGAGCCTCTCAAAGAGCAGCTGGAACCAGACAGGCTGAGAGGAGTGACCATATGGATTCCACGTTTCCACCAGCATGATATCTTCTGCGGACTGGATGGCCATGCCCCTCCAGCAATGAATCACAGCTAGAACCCTGTGTGTGCTTGAGCATCGCTGCCTCAGGTGCCAGCATGAGATTCTCAGCCATTCCTGGAGACTGCATGGGGAGCTGTGCAGCAGCATCCCACCATCCCATCCGTGCCCAAAGTGACCTTGCTGGCAGCTCCAAGCCCCCCTGGCCTCTTCTCCCCACCCTGCAGTCTCTTTTGCAAGGGGAAAATCTGTCAGGTTGCTCTCTGTATCTGCTCGTCCCAAACAGGAGGAAGCTGAACTGGGGGTCTCAGGGGATGAGAGGATTTGATGGAAGATACACATGTGTATAAATGGAATACACAGCTGCATAATGGAAAAGCAGAGTTCAAAATGTTTGTGCAATAGGCCGGTGGTGGGCTGAAATGTCAGCACTTCTCTCCGTTTTATGTGGTAGCAGAATAAGATTAAATTCCCCTTAAATGCCGTAGTGGCTTCTGCCTTATTAGAATCATCTCTCATAACATTTTGAGAGTATTGTGTGGAATCCACTTAAATGAATCCCCATGAAATGAAGAGAGCTGTTAGAATAATCTGGCTGTTGTGCAGGCTTTGCTGTGCACAGCAAGGTCTTGCTGTGTGCTTGTAAAGGCAGAGCAGGCACCAGCTGCCCAGCTATTCATATTTAAGTAGCTCAAAAGGCACTGAGATACTTGCAACAGTATTGTATCATACTGGTATTTGAGCAAGGAGAGAAAGAGCTTTGAATAATTAAAATCAATTAAAAGGCTAAAGGATGGGGAATCTCCTTGTCTTCTGAGAACACTTTGCAGCAGTGGGTAAATGTTTTCTTGCCTTTCCCAATAATTATCTGTCTCGAGCACACCTACACACACAGTCTGTGCAGGCACGGTTTCTTCTGGTTTGGCTTGCAGGGGCTCTGAAGGTTGCTGTCTCCTGCAGCTCGAGTGTGCTGCACACAGCCCGGACCGGGGAGGTCAGCTCCAGCCACAGCAGCCCAGGCACTGCTGAAGATTGAGATCTGTTCTCACAAGTCCGTGCATTAAGATCCTCCTGGAGACATGTAGCTGCTAGCTGAGTTGGGCTGAAAGTGCCAAAAAAATAAAAATAAATAAATGAAATCCTAATGCCTTAGTTAAACACCGAATTACAGCACTTTCAATGTGTGTGTAGCTGTTTGAGCTTCACAGGCTGGGAGCAGTATGGTACAAGGGCACTTTCATCTCATCAAGACATAGTTTAGGAGATTAAGGTCTATCATCTAACAAAAACCCAACAAAACTAGGTCCTCGATCTGCTCATCAGCTGATGTCTTCTCTGACTCAGGGCATCTCCACCTGCACGCCCACTGATCCCTGCTGTTCCTGGTAATGATGCAGCCCTGTGAAGCAACGTGCCGATTGCATTATCTGCTGATGAGGTGGCACTGCCAGCAATGATGCAAGCAGCGTAAGCCCTGAGAAGCTTTCTGCCTTTTCATCACCATCCACACGCTCCTCTACCTTGCTTCCCCTACAGCCCCAGCTGTTTGGCTTTCCCTGTTGCCTTACTCAAAAAAAAAAAAAAAAAAAAAAAAAAAAAAGTAACTTCCCAAAGCGTGAAATCCTTCTAACAGGCAGGAAAGAATTGCTGGTGCACACGTGCCCTGCAATAAAATAATGCAAATACATATAGAAGCATTTGGGTTTAGACAGGTTTCAGAAAATACCAGCTTATTTCTGCTATGATTCGGGGAGTACAAACACCTTTCCATTGACAAACAGCACAGGGCAGGATTTGTGTCTCAGCAGGGAATGTGCTCAGCTTTTGAAAAGCCAGCTCCTACCTTGGCACTATGTCGAGGGGGAAGAAAAGCCCTGCCCAATTGTACTCCTTGTCCAGAAAATTATTAGAGGGGTTTAATAGTCAGCTTAACTCAGGATCGCTCTTGTTCCTCATCAGTACCCTTGTGCCTCCTTCCCCACTTTGCTGACCAAGTGGCTTAAATGAAAGAATGGAAGTATTTCTGAAAAACGCAGTGACTGGAATGGCATCTTTGCTTTTGTGCAAGAATGTTTAAAATGGTGAATTCTTCTGTGGTTTCACAGGAAAAAGTTCTGTTGGCCATTCTAGGATCTTCTCTCCCCCTCAAGCTGATATTTGACAACGTGTCTGAGGAAAGAGGAATCCCGAGGATCCCATGTAAGTCAAGGCTTCGGGCTCAGGCTCACCGTAAGGACCAGGATCAAGTTTATCCACTTCTGCACATAAGCCTG
The DNA here is from genome assembly GCF_963932015.1 of Anas acuta. NCBI lineage: Eukaryota > Metazoa > Chordata > Aves > Anseriformes > Anatidae > Anas > Anas acuta. The sequence goes on from NC_088994.1 coordinate 6,249,038, forward strand.
GCAAAAGCCAAAATTCTGTGCATGGCACTGAGCTCATCAAAAGATACCTTGTCAAAAGTTGCTGGCAGGAACATTTTCTGGCCTCCTTGTTTAAGACCTCTTAGCACCCAACCCAGCATTGCCCCATGTGTTGTTGTTCTTTTAGAAGAAGATGTGCACTCCTTTTGTCCTGATATATTTAGCTCAGCTCCCTTAAGAACCAACAGCCGATGCCATCTCCCTCCTCTCGGTTCCTGGATAGCAACAGTGTTGAGGAGTTTTCTGTGGTTCAGATGTGTTTCAAACATGGGACAATTGCCAGAATTTCATTAAGTGAATAACGTGAATACAACCACATATAGTTCTGCTTACATATGTATAGCGTGGAGCGCCTTTACATGAAAGCAGATGTTATGGAAACAGCCCAAGTCAAATAAGCAAAGGAAGATTACCTTCGTAATGAGCTAAAAATTAGTTCTGCGCCCTCTGAAAGGGATCAGAAAAATGCACCCATGTTTTCATAAAATAAACCGAGCATCAGTGGTACAGACACACAGGCAGGTATCAGCAGGTGCAAAGCATTTGCTCTCGCAGTGCCCCATATATAAGCATTTTAAAGATAAATTCAGATGCAAGCCTAAATATATCCAAGTGAATCTGAATGGATATAAATTACTGCTCCCAACATACAAATCATACCGAATAAAAATTCCCTGAATTTCTTTTTTTCTTAGACCCTGATTTATTATCTGGCTACTAGGAAGTGCTGTCATCACCCAAATGTTTAGACAGATTAACACAAACTAATTATAGCCTATAAAATGATTAAGGTTGAAATATCATTATTTTACATATTTGTTACTTAAAAAAAAAATAAAAACATTGAGATATATGTAGTATGATGTGTATGTTGTCATTTGCCTATATGGAGTATTCCCTCCAATTTTGATATGGAAATCTCCCCCCCACACATGCTTTTTCCCTTATATATGACTTAAAACTCTCTCTCCCACCCCTGCACATTGCTGCCTGATGGCTGTCCCGGGAACAAGCAGTGTTGTAATTGATAATTCCTTGGTCCGTGTCAGCCTGGAAGTGGGTAGCACGGCGCTGATTGCCGTCACTGCTGATGCGAGCTGTTTGATTTTTCAGTGGGGAAAACGCAGGAGATTGTTTGGACGAGAAGGCAGCCAAACGAGTGTTACTGGGCAAAAAGCCTGGGGTTTTCCCCGTTTCCCCCATATTTCTGTCCCCTCTTGTCTTACTCAGAGAAAAGGAGGAATATGAGAGGGAAGTGCCTCCCTGCCCGTTCCCTCCCCACGCAGCCACTTTTGCGCTCTCCCCGCGCTCTGTCCCCCGTGCTCTGTCCAAGAAATGCAGGGAGGGGAAAGCAGGAAGGGGGGCAATGCAACTGCTGACAAAGAAAAACGTGTGCTCAGCAGCAGCACTGAACTGCCCTGAAAAAGCCCCTCTTCCTGCACCCCTCTGTCAGCTCTCCTCACTTCTTCTTTTCCCCTCCTTTTTTTTTTTTTTTTTTTTTTGTCTCCCAGGAGGGGAGAAGTGAAGAACCTGAGAGAAGAGATTTTTTTTATAGCTCTTCATTACTCCAAAATGAATGCTTTCTTTCAAATTTCAGCACACGTTTTCACTTAAAAAAAAAAAAAAAAAAAAAAAAAAAAGACATTGAATGAAAGGACTACTTTACCCATTTTTGTCTAAACAATTTTGAGGGTGGGGGCATCATAAAAACTCCCTGACTGGATACACGAATCTTTGGATTTTGCAATTTGGCTTCCATTGAGTAATAGTTATTTGTCTGTGTTAAATTAATGTTGATGGATTTCTTTCATAGTTGTTCCTCACTCTGAATAAGATTTACTGAATGTAGCTTTTAAATGTCATTATATATGTGGAGTTAATTCACATCTGCATTTTTGCGCTGGGAGGGGTAACCTATATTCCGCTTCCACTCTCCCTAGCAGGGCTCACATCTATCTTCCAGGGGCTAGTGCTGCCATTCTCTGCTTTCAAAGAGCCCTGATTGGCTTCAGTGGGAGTTAAAAGCACTTCAGGGCTTTAAGAAAGAGGTCTGATCAGTTTTTAAAGTGTTCAAAGCTGAATGGATTTAACTATTATCTGCGAGTTTTCAGAAGTTTCTTTCAGTGACAATATGATCCTCATTGCACTTAGTACGATTTTTTTTTGATTTTTTTTTAAGAGGATTTGGTATATTGTGACAATATTCACAGAGCAAATTCTGCCTTTAAGGAGGCGAAATCAGCTGTCCCTGCATGAGGAGGTCACGGTCTGTCGATCCGACGGGATGTGACACCTGCAGACAGCCAGGCACGCCGGCTCACGGGCACTGCTTACAAACCCCGACGACAGACTTGTGTCTGCTCACAGCACGGGTTCCCCTGGGGAGCTCCCTGGTCCATTGCAGCCCTGCCCTGGCAGCAACCTGGCTGCGGAGTTGGGATCTGTCCCCTCAAAATGGCCAAAATGCTTGGAAGACATGAAGAATGCTGAACCGAGTGCTTCAGATATTAATTTTTTATCATTATTTAATTATTTATTTTTAATTATTTCATTTTATTATTATTATTTATTATTCATTATTATCGTTTTATTTTATTTTAATGTGTGGCAAGCACAGGCTCTCCCGTGTCCCTGCAAAGCCTCTGTGACCCATCGCAGCACTGCCTGGAGCTTGAGCACCCGCAGAAGGCTCAGCCTACAGCTGGGCGCTCGGCACAAACGGGACAACCAGAGGAGTGAAAGCACGTTGAATCCAAAGCTTAGCTAATGGAAACTGGGGTAGTGCCACTGATTACAAAGGACTATCTTAATTAACACCAGCAGAGAGGTGGAGCTTTAGGGAACATGTAGCACGGTACATGTCCCACCACAACTCAGCAGCCCTAACTCTGGCCTTGCAAATCATCTTGGTTTGGTCATTCCAGTTACCACAGCAAAGTGCTCGTAAAGGGATACAGTCCATACAGTGACATACATGAGTTTATATAAAATATATATATTTACCGAACTGACTCCTGGATTTTAGCTAGTTCTCACTGTTTCTCAAGAATATTTGTCTGATTTGGGAAAGAAATGTGTAGCTGTGTTGATTTGTGGCAGAATTATGCGGAGGGGGGTTGCACATGAAGCTGATCAATATGTGTCATTAGTGTCTACATACATAATTTTTATGGCTCTTTTTGATGGAGCTTGCTTTGTATTTTATTTTGAGCTCGCTAATGAAAGACAGCTATTTATTTAGAGGTCAGTGTTAAGCTTGCTGCGATGAAATATGTATTTTGCTTTCTTTGTACTTGATAAGAATAATGTGTGTAGGTTTGTTATGTTGGCAGGGTAAGATTTAAGATATCCACCGCTATTAATGTCTTGGCTTTTCAGTGCAGATTTTGTAAGTGATCTGATAAGTAGATGTACTGTTTATACTTAATTGTAATTTTTAAACAAAATATTTTCATTTGGGATTTCCCAGGTAATTTTGGCACTTCTTTATGTGTTTATTTTCTGTTTTCCTCTATTTGATACAAAGAGATACTTGGACTGGTCTCGCTGCACCCCCCCCACCCTCTACCCCCCCCCCCACCTCCCCACCCCTTTTTTTTACTTAAAAGAAAACAGGAGAGCTGACAAGCAACCCAAGTTTCAGCCAGTGCTTAGCTCCTTCTCATTTAGCCCTGATTATTTTTTTTTTCCCTAGTATGTGTCAGCAAAGCTTTTACAAGCAAGTCACACCATCCTTTTGCAAGGACCTTTCTGCAAGTTTCCAACAGCACATAAACCCACTGCAAAGTTTGCTCCAGCCCTGCTGCAGCTCTGCCTCCATCAGGAGCCCAGATAGGACGCCTGCTACAGCCACGCATCTCCTGCACTGCTGGTGGAGCTGCTCCCTGCCCCCCAGCACAAGCTTGCCTTCTTGCCATCAATGCTTCTGCTGATTTTCTATTTATCTCCTTTTTTTTTTTTTAATCTATTATTATTATTATTATTATTATTATTATTATTATTAGCCATAGGTTTCAGTGGCAACTGTTAGGCTGGCCCCAAGTGCCTTTGAAAACCCACCTGTAATGCACTGATAAATGTCAGGTTAAGGGGTTAAGCCTTGCAGGCTCTCTGGTTTGCCATCAGGAAAAAACAAACAAACAAACAAAACAATAATGGAAAAAAAAAATCCTTATGCTCCCATCTTCTCACTGGGGCTGATTTTCCTTTGTAATTTCCATACTTGCCTGAGTACTCAGGTGCTGCACATACATGAGAGCACACCCTGTCATCATAGCTATGATCCTCCAGCAATTATTCACCCAGTTCTTCCTCGAGCTCTTTGTGGGGGCATAATGTGCACGGCAGTGAAAGACCTGTATCAGTTTAATCCCTCCGTCTTTTGCTTTCGTGCTTTGGTGCATTCAATACTTTTGTCAAGTGTAATTACATCTGAGTAATGAGGAGATGAGTTCTGAGCCCAAGTTAAATAGTTACAAGGTGTGTGAGCTTGTCCCACACACAGAGGCAGGAATTACAGGCTGAAGAATAAAAGCGCTTCTCCTTGTCAATGTGATCTGAGAGGTGTCAGAGGAGCAGCTACCGGGCACAAAACAAGCCCAGGGCTGGTTTCACCTGGCCCCATATGCAGATGGCAGAAAGCGCCTAGATCCCAGCACATGTTTAGAAGAAAGACAGATTTAAAAAAAAAAAAAAAAAAAAGGCAAGAAAGTACATCTATTCATTAGGAAAAAAATATATATATATATATATTTTTAGTGGAGCCACCAACTTAGTAAAAATCATCTACATCTAATTCAACAAGCAATGCCAGCAAACTCAGCAGGGGCCAGAATATCTCAGAATATCTTGTCTGAGTGCTGCAGTTGCCCACATCACCCCAAAGTGCCCCCCAGATTCCCAGCCCTGCCCCAGGCTCGCACGGACAGCCGAGAGCGGGGTTGCCCTTTGCTGGTGAGTGCACGGCTGGGGGTTATTGCAGCCAGGATTTTTTTAGTCCCCTGGTTTTGTGTGAGTTCTGCTGAAGGGGAAAGGGTGTGGAGGAGTCAGCATAGAGCTCCTAAAGGTGTAGCATCCTACAGCTGCTCAGGAAATCTCTGAAATCCCCACGTCACTGTGCTGGGAAGGGCAGGGGAGCGAAGGGAAGTACAAAAGCCGCTACCTATTCACTGTGGCCAAAGGTGTTTCCTTTAGCTCCTCTCTACTGAATGCAGGGGAGAAAGAGGTGGAAGAGCAGCACGGAGCAGCCAAAAATCCTGAGCAGACAGCACAATGCTAATTAAGAAAAGCAGCTTTCAGAGGGAGAAAAGGAGCATTAACCCTTCGGCTCGCCGGGACACAGCTTCGTTCCCCGCCAGTCCAGGGTCCAGATGCTGCAGCTGTGCACATTTCAGTGTTCTGCATGGATGTTCATGGGAAGCTTCATTCCACATATACCTGGAAAGGTCAAATTTCTCTCAAATCCTCCCTGCCTCCCCCCCAAAAAATCTCAAGCCCCTTTGACTCTGGTTGTCCTTACTGGGATAGCTTTAGAAAAGGTGGGTTTATTAAGTGCTCTCTCCCAGCATCAATCATTGCACAGAAGTGCAGGGGTGGAAGCAAGGTTTGTGAAAAAGCAATTGTTTCTCCCAGCTGGGGCAGCTCTCCTCACGGAGACACCTTGGCTTTCTGCCTGCTTGAGGTCTCCAAAACACCCACTGGGTGGGGACCGGGGGCTTTTCCTTTCCCACCAGCCGACCCACCATGGCCACACCGCTCCAGATCCCGATTATTTATGCCTCTGCAAGCACTCCAGCTGCTGACCTAAGGACACGGGAGCGATGCCACATGGAACACCTGGTTTGACTGCTCAGAGGAAAGCCTGGATCGCCCTCTGAGCTTCTGCCAGGCCCCAGCCATTTCCCCAGGTCTGCGCCCCACCGTGCCCCCAGAAACACTGGCCCACGCCCCGCTTCCTTCCCTCACACAGCTGGCGGGTTTGGCTGCTGTGCTGGGTTTCTGCATCGCTGGGGAGCTTTGCAGGAAGGTGTGGTGTGGTCATCTGTGGCATGAGCATGGGGGAAAGGAGCCAGTGGGCTGCTGGGGTCTGGAGCTCAGGTCAGGAGGTTTGCTCTGGGTTGTTTCTGTGGGGATGTGAGAGGAGCTGGGAAAGCATCTTCAGCTGGACATGCTGGTCAACGTGTCAGGGATGTCTCCTGGTGCCTGCGTGACAGGGAGACCTTGCCCCGTGCATGCAGATCCCCTAAGAAGCAGGTCAGGGTTGAGCAGAGCTGACCTTCCTGCAGGCACCTTGGCCTCCTGCTGCAAGGTGGCACCGAGCTCCAGAGGGCGGCACCGCCTGTCTGGCCATAATGCTCTTGCCTTAAAACCCACACCCACAGCAATTCGCCTGCGTGGGGAATAGCAAGAACACCTTTTATTTTAATAAAGCTCTTAGCAAGAGTAGGTTGTAAGGTCTTTTATTCCTTTTATGCTGTTGATTTTGGTTCTGCACTGGAAAACAGAAGAGGACCAGATCCATGGGGCATCTGCAGGGTGGAAGCAAAGCCAGTCTCTGAAGCAGAGCCTCAGCCCTGGCAGCCATGGGTGGTTCTCCACCAGCTCTTGTGAGGGCTGTGGCAGCTCCCCGTTATCACGGATTGCTTCTAATGCAAGATTAAAGGGACAATATTGCTCAGCAAAGCCAGGCTCTGGAAACACATGTGCCTCATCGTTATATCACTGTGTTGGAAATGCTGCTGGGACTGTTTGAGGGAAGGACAGCTTCTGCCCTCCGGTTACAGGGAGCTGCTTTCTGTCACACCAGCCCAAGGTCTGAAGCAAAATGATTAGGAAGGAAAAAATGGAGTGGGAAAATATTTTAAAAGTTTTAGTAAACATAAATGTACATAATTTGGCCCCAAAAGCATACCATTCTGGTCAGGGTTAATAAAACCCCTGGAGACCTACGGGTGCAGTAAGTACACCCCAGAAGGACCAGAACACACCTGCAGCTCCACCAGTGCCACACACTGTGGTCCCATCACATACCTTGCACTGCAGGAAGATGCTGCAGAGCATGCACAGCATATCTGCACTCATTAATGAGCATGGTGGCAGTTTTTATCGTGCTCTGAATTAAAACGGGTTATGATTCAATGACACCAAGACTTCAGGAGCATGGGAAGGATTTTGTGGCCCAGCAGCAGCACCCGGCATGGCCAAAGCGCTTTGCTCCAGCACCTCTCATCCCCTTTTTCCTTCCTTCCTCCACAGTCTCACGAGCGAGGGCTGGGTCTTTCTATCAAGGGCTCAGACGTACCCACGCCAGCACTGTGCTGCTCAGAGCTGCACACTCCTCGCATCGCTGCACGTCCTCCGCCCGCCCCCAGACACCAGAAAAGATAGTTTACATAGGAACAGAGGGTTCAAGGAGGATGCTGGCCCCATTCCCAAGTGTGTTGAAGCCAGGGGGAACCCCTCCCATCCCTCCTGTGGGGTTTGGTAAGAGCCTAGGTGAGCACGGGCTGCAGCGTGCTCCTGCCTGCTCACTGGCCGCTCTGACCCAGCCGGCACGGTGCTGATGTCGGGCACTCGCCCTTCCCAGAGAGGGGAGGGAGGACATGGGAGAGGATGTTATAGAGGCAGGGCAGTCATTCTGTCTCTTGGCATCCTTCTTTGAAAAGAGGAGGATGAAAAACAAACAAACAAACAAACAAAACCCACCAGAACTAGCATTCTCAGGGCAAACTGCCTGGAAACTGTGCTAAAAGGAGGAAGAAGAATGAAAATGGCTCAACAGGTGAAAAAAAAAATAAAATCACATATCCAAAGAGGCAGTGAGAACACAAAAGCAGATGGAGTGGCCCATACCTCCAGAGGATTAAACACAATAACTCTGGGGCATGCGGGCAGCACAAGGCAACTGTGCAGGCTGTGGATGGGGCAGGAGGGATGCTTGGATGTCTGTGGGAAGTGGCTCTTTGGGTGAGGGGCTGGGGGCAAGCAGGAGCACCCCAAGGGCCCTGGCATGCCCCTGAGTCACCATCCCTCCTCCTCCTCTTCACCCAGCACCCAAGGAGCACCCATGGCTTCCCAGGGTGCTCAGAAACCAAGGCAGTGCCCACGTCACAGCAGCTGTGCCGGTCCCTGATGAGGGCAGGCAGCACCAAAACCCACATGTTTCGGGGCTGGGCATGAGTGACTTTTTGCTTTGTCTTTTTGCTCTCACCCGCAGAAGCCAAAAGCATTAGTAACCCACGGCAGAGCACGGGGCAAGCTTCTTCTTGGGCAGATGCCGATGTCTGAGCATGCACAGGCTGTCTCAGCCAGTTAGCAAAGAAGTCAGGCAATCCTGCATCAAAACAACGCAAACAAACAAACAAAAACTTTCCTTGGTGCTTTGTAGGTGAGCTACAGGTAAACAGCAGTGCCCCTGATCAGGACAGATAGCCCTGTTTAATGTGATCTGTGTGAGAGATTAAAATGCATCACACTGATGCTGTTGAGTTGGCCTCAAAATATCGTGGAAATGGAAACGTTTGGGCTGCAAGTTGTAGGAACTGTTGGGAAATAGTGCCATAGCTGTGAAAGAAATGTTGAAAAGAATAATTTCAGCATGAGGCCTATGACATAGTAAAAATCATTGGTTAATATTATGCTAATCAAAACATAATAGAGAGTCGCAGTTTCACATGGAGACGCGGCAGGGAAAACACACTTAACTAAATAAGGATCAGCCAGTGTTCCTGAAAGAGACAAATCCTGAAGTGTCTGAATGAGCAAAGAGCAATTCTTTCCACTGGTACTGCTTGAGTGCACGTATATATATGTATTTTTTTCTGTTTTCATATGGAAAGAAAGGGTTGGGTTTGAGCCAAAAAAAAAAAAAGAAAAAAAAAAAAAGTCGACATTTTTGATTGGCTTTTGAATGTTTGAAAATTGATTTCATAAAGAGTAATTAAAAAAAAAAAAAAGGAAAAAAAGTTCCTTGTTAAGGATAAATAAATAAATAAATAAACAAATAAACAAATAACTAAATAAATAAAGATCCTGCCCATCCTCATGCTCCTGATGGGCAGAGGCCACTTCCCAGCCACCCCTCACATTAACAGGGCCCAGCTGGGATGTGTAAAAGTGTGCACGCTTCCCCAAAAGTGGGGTTTTCACATCACCATGTCTTTTTTTTTTTTTCCCAGGGATTCTGCTAGGCAAGTTGATCCTAGAAGTACAGGGCATTGATTTCAAGACATAAGGACATTGAAATTCAGTGTGTTTCACTTCCCTGGACTGCAAAGCCTGAATGTGACTTTTGCAGGGGTTTTCCGCTGTGTCCCCAGCAGCAGTGCCGTTATTTTGCGGCTGTAACTACATCCCCCAGTACACCCTCAGAGGCTTGTCCCAACATTTTGTTGCTGATGCTCGGCAGTCACGGGTAGCACTGAGGGACACACGTGGGTGCCCCCAGGACATGGGACCTGCAAGGAGAGGATGATGGCAGCAGCTTCATCACACCACGGAATAACTGAATTCTTCTGGGGACACCTGTAAGCTTTTCACAGCCAGACTGGAAAAGTACAAGTCTGCGATCTGCCACATCTACCCTCCCATGTCTCTAATTATTTACCCGTATGTTGCGTGGCACTGCTGGGGAGTCCTGGCAAGCCAGCGAGACGTCTGGAGGCTCCCAGGGAGCGGGTTGTGTAACGCAATAAAAGCGATCCTAGAACAGCATCTGTCCGATACACCTGGATTGGTTTGCAAAACAGGTGTGTTTTTGGCTGGGCAGGGTGGATCTGGCTGTTCTGAGCATGTTGGGTGGCATCAAAGGAGGCCCAGGGTTGAAAGTGGGTGAAGGAGACAAAAGGCAGGGTTGGGAGAGAAGCTTGGGTGGAGAAGGAGAAGCGGGAGAGGTGGCAGAGGAGAGGCTGGAGTGTGGGTAGTGGTTACACCGTGCTCTGCCTAGGGAATTAACTGAGTGAGTGTGGAGGAAAAGGCGAGAGCTGTGCCAAAGCAGAAGTGTTTATCTGATGCAGAGAACGAATGTGCCACCCATGCCCTGGGTGCGCTCAGGCACCGGGGAGCCCCTGCACCCACAGCACCTCCCTGCCTGGCGCCTCCAACCACAAAACCTCCTTTTTGACCTTTCTGCCCCAGGCTTATTTTCCTCAGCACGCATTTCTGGCAAAGGCAGCATCACCCTCCCTTACCCGATGTACTGGGGGCAGCCGAGCAGGGAGGGGGCACAAGAGGGCTTGCCTGGCTGCCCGGAGCTGGCTGGAGGTGATGATCCAAGGGCTGACACTGCCTGCTTCCCCCCCTCCCCGAGAGCAGAAGCAGCTCCTCCACGCATGGCGCACCCCATCACCAGCACACCGACTTGTCCGGGCTGGTCGGCGGCTTGTCTGCAGCAATTAAACTTTGCCAAAATGGTAAAGCCAGTCTCTATAAACCCAGATCCAAACCGAGTATTTTTTATGACGGAGGCCACAGCTTAATATAATTAGCTGTGACTTACACGCTGGTTACTCTGGTGTGATGTCAGCTTCTCCACACTGTTTATTTTAATTAAAACAGAAATAGTAGGTCTTGAGTGCTGGTAATTACAGCCCGTGGACTCAATTTGCTAAAGCCCCTAATTAACCTGCTATGTGTCTACCTGACTTGAGGTGTTAGTTGAAACATGACTGGTGCAGTGGCATTATGTTGTCTGCAGTGATGGAAATACAGTAGGAAGACATGACAGGCTCTGTGATGGAGGATCCATATTTTAAGCTATTCTGCATGACATTCCTTTCACTTTTATGTAGATTACCGGTTTTCTACCTGAGACTTTGTAAGTGATAGACTAGCTGAGAAAATGGATTTGATGAGAAGTACCCCTTTTTCAGAATAATTGCCTACTGTCTATGCTCAGCAGAGTTCAGAAATCTGGCGTCTTTGTGGCAGCAGGGCAGGTGGACAGGGCATGCTCCCGTGAGGATGTCTTTGCCTCTAGAGAAAGGTTTGTCATCTTTCACATTATTGCTTACCAGTGCTTCTGCCCAGCTTTGGCATTGCTCAGCTCCCTCTGCCTCCAGACAGTAAACTGCAAGCACTTCTCTCCCTGTTCAGCCACATACTCACATCATTTGAGTCCCTCTTTAATTTCCCATCCCTGCCATCACATTTAAAGTACTCATTCCTCCATGTGCTCTTGTTCCCATATACCCATGGCTACTCCAGTGCCTCTGTTCTTGGTGCCAGGTGTTCTACCACCAAAGCGACAAGGAGTTTTGCCATTGCCTGTGGTGGTCCAGGCCAGGGACCTGGAGATGGACACTCTGCCCTGCTTTTACTGTAGTCGAAAAACCACATCCCCCTGTCAGCTTGGAGCTGTGCTGACTACAAAAAGCATTAATTTAATCTGTATGAGAACAGTATCAGAATTTGAACCTGTATTTTTGAGGCAAAATATATGCCAGGCACAAATTGTGCAACTACCTGCTTCAATTTGCTGTTTCATCGTCTTCTAAATGTTACTCCTTCCTCATTTCTGTCCTTTGCATGCAGTGATTTTGCAGAAAACGTGTACCTTAATAATTACTGAAGCAAACAGTGCAAAGAGACTTGCGCAGAACTGCAAGGCCAGCATCAAATGCAGTTTCTTACTGGCCTCGATGCATCCACACAGCTTCAAAACTGTGGGTTTGGTTGAAAACTCTCTTCTGTGCTTCAGCTTTCAAAACTGGAAAAGGAAATCCATCTTTTTATAGGTACAAATGTAAGGCACACCTCAATTTGCCCTTTAAGCCAGTGGTATAAAAAATGCAAGAACTTACATTATGGGCTCTGTGTCTGAAAGGAAATGATAATCTCCATCCAGTCCATACTAGGGAGAGAAAAATGTGAAATTGCTTCCATAGGCTGCTCTTCTTTTTAGTTAGAAATTACTAATATAGGATAGTTAAGTTCCCCTTAACCACCTAAAGGGCTTTATTTCCCACTGCTTCCCCCTTCATTTTGGGGGGGGAGGAGGAGGGATTTTATTCCTTGCAACATGTCATCATTCAAAGCTGTATCAGTCCATGAGAAGAAAGCTGAGGGAAGGAGAGGGGGACGGAGGAAAAGGTACACTGTGCGTGCATGATACATGATAGCCGCCATCTCACAACACATTAATCTTCACTCGCAACAAGAGACAGGCCAACTCCTGGGGGCTTCGCCACTATAACCCTCTCCTCCTCATTCATGAAGATAAATGCCCTCAGAGTGATCAGCCATCATGTATTCTTTATGCATGTGCCAGATGGCTGTCTTGTAAGTTAGCCAGAGAGAAATCTTCACTAAGGAGAGCAAACAGGCAGGGCTGTGAGCCGCGAGCTTCCCTCAGGTGTGACATCCATGCTGCCCAGACGTTCGGCATGCCTGCTGGCAGGTCATCCTTCCCCACACAGGGATCCAGGGCTGAGCTGCAACAGGGGAGCCCCCTTCCCATGGAGGTCACCATTACTTCCCCGTGGGCCTCTGAGGCTGCAAATGACAGGGTTTTCCTAAATCCATCCTAAGGAGCGTCTCACGCAATGGTGGTGAGGAAAGAGCAAAGAGTAAAATGGGTGTGGAGCTTTCTGGGGCTTGAGGAACAAGCTGTGACAGCACGTTGCCTGGCATGATCTTGTGCTTGCTTTCTCTCTTCCTTTCTTCTAGAGGTCGGATGTTTGTGACCTCACATCACCCAGCAAGGCACCCGGTGCCACAAAGGTCCGCGCTGGTTTTGGAAGATGCTGAGCACCAGTTGCTTTCCCCAGCAGCAGGGTTGTTCAAAAGGTAGGGATGGTTTGAAGCTCACTGACATGTCTCCATGCCCCCTCTCTGTCCCTCCCAGCCCCCTAGCCTCACCTCCTTCTGGCTCTGACTTACCCAAGCAATGGCAAAATCTGAAAAGCCAATACTGCAGCCAGAGTCCCAGAGTCAGCTATGAAGCTGGACCAGGGCTGTGCTTGCAAGTCTGAACAAGGCCTGTCCTGTGCATCCTGTTGGCCTCTGCTTCCCCAACCCCACAGTCTGAGATACCAGCAAGGGTGGCCTCATGCAGAAGGAAAAACAAAATTAGAGAGAGGTGAAGCTTGTTTGAACAACAAACTCTGAACTGTTTGTAATGGGGATGACTATTCTTAGACAGAAGGAGTGGAATCTTTTATTTTTCCTTTGGAAGCCAATGACCAAATTCCCACCCAGTGCCTCAAGTATCTAGGCTTTAACTGTTTCATGTTTTAGAAATAAATTTAGGTAATTATATTACTGTTGGGAGGGAGAGAAAGAAATGGTAACAGCAGATATTTTTATTATTATCATCCCTGACAGTTGCAAGGTTCCCATTAAAACGGTAAGGTCAGAGTGTCTTAATTTGACATAAATGGAAGAAAGATCCACGGGCTCTCAGCTGTGCTTTATACCTTGAAGAAATACCCAGGAAAGTAAACAGCACAGTTAGCAGGATGCTGTTAGAATATTTGTAATATATGGACTCCATTAAACCGTCCAGTTCCAACCGTTCGCAATGCAGAGGGTTAATGGAAGGATTTCTCCTGCAGTGCTCTGAGAGGCTGTTTGACAGAATGGTGTGTTAATCTTCACACAATATGCATGGAAATCGCTGGGCAGGTCTTCATGCACTGGATCAATCAGAGAGCAGCATCGAAGCTGGCTGCTTGATTTGGCTGCCATTCATATCTATGCATGCCAGGGAGAAATAACTTTGTCCTAAGCTATGCATCAATGCATCGACTTGTAGACATGTGCTAGACAGCTTGAGGAAGAGAGTGCCGTGAATCAACCATATAAAAGGGTTTGTTTTCTAAGTGGAAGCAGACTGAGATTTGAGCCTCAGGTTCCTGTTGAAGGTCAGAATTTTTTCTTCCCATGTATCTACGAACCCCGCTGTTTTCCCATAGATTTATTTCCCCACCTGCATATGCAAGTGCTTTGGCCGGTACCTCCTCCTGGTTGGGCAACTTGGGTCAGTAGAACCATTGCACAACCATAGAGCCCCACTGCCCTCTGACATAGACCTGTATGAGCACTGGGATCCTTTGAGCCACTAGGCTCAAACACCTCTGGGTTACGGGTCAGGAGTCAACATACCGGTATATTTAGGTTGCAAGCTCCTAGCAGCAGGGACCGTTGCTTTGTTCCGCATTTGGATAGTGTCCTGCCTGTAGGGCCGTGCCTCCCAGTTAGGGCCCTTCAATGCCACACTAATACAGAGAAATTAAATAATAAAATAGCAGCAATAACCGTAGTAATTAGCTCTTGCTTTGACTTGTTGCCACAGACCCACCAACCACAAACATTAGTCAGGGTTCATGATCATGTCTTCCAAACTGCAAATGCTTGCAAAACACCTACTGTGTCTTCACACATGTAGAAGGGGGAAAAGGCACAAAACCAATTGGCTGCAACAGAGCTCATCACCCAGATTCCTCTGGGTTGCTGTAAAAAGTGTCTCCCCACGACAGCTCCACTAGGTGCGTGGGTACTCATCCCCACCAAGAAAGGTCCTATATTGCATCTCCAGTGGGGAAGCAAAGGAGGGATGATGCTCAGCTGGATTTCTTCTGTCTGTCATTGAGTATCAGCCACAGCATGAGTTAAAATAGGGGCATAATAGGATAAATGAAAGGGAGTGATTGAGAAGATGTGGGCGACGTGACAGACAAGCAAGCTCCTTGCATGTTGATGAGAATGGCATTATCCAGACGATGGTTGATTTCTTTTTGTGTCTTGTTTAAAGGGGCAGCATCTCTGAGCAGCCTGGATTTATTGAAGGATAACAGTTACATTGCAGAAAAATCCAAAGTCTTCCCAGTGAATCAGTTCTACATTCATTTATCCCCAAAAGCCCACAAAGCAAATTAAAACAAACAATTTCAAAAGCAATCCAATGTGGGATAGGAAACCTTCAAATGAGTTGGTGTCCTCACAGCTTAATGCACAAAGAAAGGGTCTGTGAATAAGGATAACCCATTGTGAAACAAGTTGATATTTGAGTATTTAATAAACTAGAGCATGAAAACAATGGAAAGTCTGCCAGCACTCACGAACTACATGTGTGAAGCCTCTTGCAGCCTCTGTGTTCATCTTTAAAGAGATGCTTGCTAACACAGTCACACGATTCTTCTTTTATTGTGTATACTTAATATGATACATGTATTATTTTAAGACATTTACTGAGGCCCTGCAATTTGGAGAAGTATGGAACATGGAGCTCTGCAGAAGGGAAATGCGTAGATGGATTCGAAAGCAGTTCTTGCAGAAGGAGCCTTAAGGCCAAGGTGTGTTTACAACCTTGACAAAGTTACAGAAAGATGAAAGAGAAGGGGCAGGAAAACATATAATTAAAGTAGCGTGATGTCCCTATGTGCCTATAAACACAGAATGAATATGGAGTGTTTTTATCGCGAGAGATGCTGTTCTGTTTTCACTGACTTTCAGATAAAGAGATCCTTCAAACACAGAATGGCCAAAATCAGACTATCAAGATTGCTTCTGTGCGAGGCACATCTTGAAGGGGAACCCCATTAAATCCAGCAAACAGGAAAAGGTAGTTCTGTAGAGAGCAGCAAGAAGAAACATTTTGGTTATGAAACAGAACACTCTGGAGGCAGTTTAAAGAGGCGGTCCAGGTCAAAGCTGTTGTGATGGAAGAGAACTTTTAAATTGCTCTGGGTTTAAGGGGACCCAATGTTCCTTGTGATTTAGGAATTGCTTCCAGCTGGAGAGGGGCCAGCTCTGGATCCACGAACAGATCCAGAGGCAAATTCAAATTGCAAGGGAGGATATGAATTGGTAATTGGGATTAGACTTCTCATGCATTTTATCTGTTATCTTGATAGTGACAGCAACCCAAGCCAGATAACTCTGAAGTAGACATAAGAAACCCTTCCACAGACATTTAGGGATAATTCTTTGATCTGAGGTTCTAGTTTGAATTGTAGTAACAATCACTAAGAGGAAATAACATTAATCAGAGCTATGTTGGCAATCTTGTAGTGTCAGATACAGATACAGCTACAGCAACCAGTATGACAGTTTGCTTTGCAGCATGTTGCTTCCCAGAGGAGCCCAATACGCATCTCAAGCTCTGCTATACTCCACTGGGCCTACTGGGAGTCGGCTCTCTCAAAAGACAAGAGCAGCAACGTGGCAGCACAGTGCCTATGTGGAAGGAAAGGAAAAACTTTGATGCTGACAAAAGAACAAGCTCCATCTCTCACAACCAGAAGAGACCAGGCAGCACCTCCTAATCCTAAGGTTAGCAGGTCCATTTCCCTGCTAACTTCTCAGAAATCTGTGCTAACTTCACAAGTGCCCTCCAAACCCATCCCCTGGTCATGCACATGCTGCGCTGTGCAGGCTGGAGGAGGTGCTGGACGCCAGCACCACACTCAGCCTCCTGCCAGAGCCCTTACCCAGTGCTCCGCTGCCCCAGGCAGCCTGTGGAAGCAGTCTTAGCTTTCCCTGTGGAGGTTCTTGACCCAAAATGATACCCTGGCAAACCACTGAGCCTCATGTGACTGGCAAGTGAAACTCCCTCATCTAGTTCGTGGCCTGCACCCTCCTGCTGCAGCACTTCCACCATGCCCACAGCCCTGCCACATGTCTGTCTGCTTGTCCCCAGGCCTGGCCACTGCTGCAGCACGGGGTCTCAGAACAGAGCCGTGGGACCATCACTGCAGCCTCAGCACGGACATAGATCAAAGGAGCAGCATGTTGCAATGCTGAGTACAGGGAACCCAACTTCTTCCACACACATCCAGTGCCAGCCTTTTCACATGGTGTGAGGGACTCCAAGAATTAGGGCTTCAAGCAGTACGTTGTGGGGGAGCCACCGCAATGAGCATGAGAACTACTAGGAGCTGTGCAACATGACCAGGCCCTAAAGAAATCATTATTTTTCTGGCTAAAGAAGAGCAGCCGTGTGAACTGGGTATTGAAATAGTTCTCTGGAGAATTGGGTCTAGTTCTCTATCATACCACAGATGTTTCACAAATGAAACAATGCAAAACACCCACCGTACATGTGCCTCAGTTTCCCCTCTCTGTAATCCCATCTTTGGGTTATTCAGGGTGAGTTTTCTCACTGTCTTTGAGGATGACACACTTCCTATGGTCCTTACTCCCTGACCAGAACACATACAGGTTATTTCACAGGCTCTTTTATTTGCCGTGGGCAGTGGTGTTACAAGCTCCTATTAAACTGGTGAGGTGCTCACACAGGGCAAAATGACACCTGAAAGAAAGAAATACATTTGACAAAGGAGGGGAAGGAAAGCCGAGACCGCAGGGTGGTGATCCCACTTGCTGGAGGCAAAAAGAAGGACAGCAGCTGGGCCAGGAACAAGAACCTCAACTTCCCCGGGGCCATGCCATCCACCCAGCACCGGTCTGGATCTCTGCTGAGAGCCTTTTTGTCCATAGCAATGATCTCATCCATGCCCTAAATTACACAGGTGATTTCCTGTGTCTGCAGAGATACTGATGGTATCTTTTCGGCTGGGTGGAGACCGGGGTATTCTCTTGTCTCACATGCCATCCAGAAACATCAAGGGGTAAGAGCGATACCGCTGCTGAGTGGCCTTAGCTGTCATCAGTGATGCTATGACTATTCCTTGTGTGAGCAGGTTACAGCTAAGGAAAAACAAGGTGTGAGGGCTGTGTTTATTTCACTGTATTTTAATGAAGAAATTGAAGCTGCTGTCATCATTACCCATGGGTGCACCAGCTACAAATCAACACTTAAATAAATGAACTAAATGACATGATGTCAACTTCATATTTACAGAAAACTGTTTGGTCAGAACACAGGCTGAATGCTTTATAATGGTAAGCTTATCCCCAAAATAACCCGTCGGGTAAAAACCTGAAGTAGTAATATGTAGGCGTCCTGTTCTGAAAGCCAAAAGCTGAAGGACACAAATGCTAATATTTAGTATCACCGAAACTAATTGACACTGGGGATGTCTCAAAAATTCAAATCTGGCATTCCTTATTCTTTCCCCACCCTGTCTGGAGCTGCTAACAGCGTGAGAGCTGCTGGTCGCTCCCTCATTGCAGGTGGTCCCCACGACCAGGGTCCAGCCCCAAGGGTCCCCTGATGAAAGTGCCAGCAGGAGTGGGTGGTTGGTGCCAGCCTGGTGCAGGAGCACGCAGAGGGTGGCAGGTGACTCAGGAGCCAGGACTTGTCCCATCACTGAGAAGTGACAGTCGGTGCCGTCACAGGGAGCAGGTGACTAAGGCACTAACGCAGGTGCCTACGACAAGCACTGCAGGCTCTTGGCTCCCATTGCCAAGCCCTTTCTCTTGGCATGCCAGGATGGGTCATTTCTCAAGCAATGCTGAGCTGTCCCACTTTCTTTACCAGGTCACTGTTGCAAGAGAAGCTGCTTGTCCCCAAGCACAAGGAGTGATGGCTCTGCACCTCGGTGCACCAGCTGCTGAGGACAGGCTTTGCAATTTGGCTAGGAGTGCAATTTTTCTGAGATCTTTCCCATGTATCTGTTGTGCGTTGTCTCCTGGGCATGTGATAGAAGTACCATGCTTCTCACCGCTTCCTGTCCTCCCATGCCTTGCAGGGAGCCTGATGGTCTCAGCAAGCACCACGAGCTGTTGTGTAGGTTCCCAGCAATGAAGCACTGGCAGTTTTCTGCTGAGTGGTAGTAAATTTTGGCTAAAAATAATACTAATTTTTTCTCTTTGGCCTTCAGCATAACCACCCTTATATTGCTTTTTAGGGAGTTGACAGCTGCTTTGATCTGCTTCAGTGAAGGTGGATAGAAAGTTTGAAGCTTGCTGGAGGGCAGCTGCCTTCCAGCAAGGTCTTGTGGGCAAGAGAAGCATTAAAACATAGGTGACGCTTCACAGGATATTAATTAGTAGAGGGAAACACCTTCATTGGTGTATTCTTTGAATGTCTCAACTGTTGAATGTCACATATCTATGTTCTCACACTGCTTCTGCACAGCCACCAATGCAACTGGCTTCCAGGACCCAGCTCCCATTTACTGCATCCAGCAGAAGCCAAGCATGGGTCCAGTCTGAGTGATGAAGGGATGGAAACTACAGAACCCTTCCACTGCACCTGTGTGTGACAGGGAGCTTCTGAATTTGCACTGTCCCTTTAGTTTGTACAGTCCCTGCCCAAGGAAGTAAAGGACCTCCATGGAGGAGCTCTATGGAGTTTGGGTGCCACTCTGCTGTCTGTAATTAAGTGCTACTTGGCTAAATGATCTTGTACAATTTATATGTGATACTTTCCTGGAAGACTATTAAATGCATGCAATTTTCCTAAGATCGAGGCTTTTGAAGCTATTCCAGGCTCTTGTATGCATTTAGATGGTTGCAATAAATAGGAGTATGACTACTTTTCTGTGAGTGCCATGTGAGGCCATCAGAGGCAGATGGAGAGTTCTCAACACAGCTGTTTTTGGTTTTGGTGACTGGGTTTGTTCCTCTTACAAGGGATTCTGCAGAAGTCCAATGGCTTACACTAAAGTCTTGTGCAAAACTGATCTCAGTAATGCAAACCTTTGGTGTAAGGCAGTTAGGGGTTTTCCATGACTCCGTATTACATGAGAAATGCTATTTTGAGATGTCCCCTCTTCCTCTTACCCACAGTGTCTTTAGGTATTGATCACTCTTCACTGAGTGCAGGCCCTTTCTCCAGGCCAGACCCACCTGCCACCCGTGCAAATGCATGCTCAGATGAAGAATGCTCAGGACCTTGTGGCATTAAGAAGACCTCAGGGCATCCAGAAGGACCAACGGCGGGCAGGCTGATCTACACACAGATGTCCTCTGTTGAACTTTTCCTCTGCTCTTGCGGTACTTTTAGCTTACAGCATGGGCGAGCATCAACCAGCAACAGAGAAGAGCTGTCATCAAGGCAGAGAACAAGTGGAGCAGCCTGCTGCAGTTGTTCTGTTGAGTCTTCAGCCTCTGAAATTAGTAACTAAATTGGCAAGGGCGAAGGCCAAAGCTGAAGTAATCAGGCAGTTACTGCAAGAACTAAAGAAGCCATTGAATGACGCCAGCCAGGCTTACTTCTTTCTTAGGAGGGAACTTGAAGCTCTCTTGCATATTTAGAGATCGAGGGGACAGCTCTCGGAGGAACTTGCACAGCCCAGATGATTCCTCTGTGCAAAAAACTGTACACGTTTGAATCATGAAATACAATTGAAAAAAGTATTTGGGGACTAAGAAGTCACCAGAAATTGGACTGGCTCTGAAGCACACACGTAACTGATCCCTGGGCATCCTCAAGTTTTGATGTGAGAATAGCTGGTTCCAAATGCTACGCATGGCCCCACTGATTTTTTTTATTATTATTATTTTTTAAATCTGAATGCTACCTCATATGTAGCCCACACATCCCCAACATAGGGATGCTTTAAATTCAAAAACTCAGGAGGAGCCTATCAGATTTTTTTAGGGCAGGTTGCCAGTTCTTTTGCCAGCACACATACTACTACAAATTCTTACACGCACATACATAGTTCAGACTTGCCCTGCGCAGTGACACCCAGCCGCATTTAATTCCTGTGCATACCATCTCCCTTTGCCAGCCTCCTCTCTGATGATTTTTTCCTTGTTCTCAACAAACACAATTCTAAATACAGTCCCTGAGTTTCCATTAAGGATGAGCAAAGCAGAGCTTTAAACTGTGAAGCTGTTTTAACCCATTTACTCCCGGATCTACAAGCTACAAGCTTCCCAGTTTCATTCCAACAACTCAGGAAAATTTCCACGACTGAAATCTAAAAAATAAATAAATAAATTTAAAAAAAAATAGTTTTACTAAAATGGAAGAATTCACTCTCTTATG
This sequence comes from Anas acuta, assembly GCF_963932015.1. Taxonomy (NCBI): domain Eukaryota; kingdom Metazoa; phylum Chordata; class Aves; order Anseriformes; family Anatidae; genus Anas; species Anas acuta. The sequence goes on from NC_088994.1 coordinate 6,269,895, forward strand.
GTTTTACTTGCAGAGGTGGGAGCTAAAGGACTGATGGTGCATACCGTCTTAAGACCTGGTCTGAGTCTTCCTTTGTAGAGCACACTCCAGCATATTCTGGTCCGTACTTGTGGCTGATAGCTCAGGATCACAGTACTACAGTCTGACAGTACTGCCCAGATCCTGCAGCACCTGCTTATTCCTTGGCTCTGATCATTTTTCAGCAAAAATAAAACTTACGTGAGTAACTGTAGGAAAATAATAATAATAATAATAATAATAATAATAATAATAATAATAATAATAATAATAATTCTGATATTTCATGTAGTTTGCTTTTGTTTTTGCTGTTCATAGTAAGAAATGGGCATTAGCCAGAGTACAGGCTGGGTTTGTGGTTCAGCACTGATGGAGTTAATCAGGATCCCCTCTCCTGTGGCCATCTACCCGCATTGTCCATGATCATGGGGCTGTGCCAAATGTGCTGCTCTTCCTGCGGCCACCACATAGATACTCCAGGCTGTGTTCACAAAGAACTTGCACGCTGTTTTGGTTTGCATATTTGCACAGAGTTTGTCCATGAGCTCTTCCTGGCCCCTCATGGCATCACAGCACATTTGGTGCTTTCACAGCTGTTTAGAGTTCCACCATAAACACATGTTTTCTAGGATTTAATATTGTAATATTGGGCTGGAAAAAAAATTCAATGGGCTGACACTTGACAGTTCAAGGCTTGTCTGGGGAGTCGGTTCCTCTGATTGCGCCAGATTCTGGCGTCTTCAAAGGGTGAATTTCTATTTCCTTGTAGCAGAAACTGGTAAGAGTCACTGAAAGAAAGGATGAAAAAATCTGAGTATTAATTTCGGATCAGGCATGTTTTAAGTTGAGCAACAACACTTTGTGTATACATACAGAAAATATGCATTTCCACAACTGAGAAGTAGTTATTGATGATTCCACAGTGTATTGTAGCAACAACTTTAATGTTCTGTAAGATAAGAGTAAGTATTTAATCAGCCAGGAGAATCAGATGAAGTGGATACCATGTAATAAGCGTTATTCTTGTAGAGATGCCAGCTCCAACCTAACAATTTTAAATTAAAGCTTGCTGGGCTATTTTGTCACCTGTGATGGGGTCCTGCATGGTCTGCTCCTGTTCCACCAGCCTAGGTGTCCACCAGCATTTGTCCTCTCATCTATCTGGGGACAGCCACTGCGGAGACATTTCAAGTGCACATATGTCACTGACTGGCCAATGGGAGATTTTATATATATATATATTTTTTTTTTTTTCCTTGACTCTGGCCTTTTGAAGAAATGGTCCACCAACACAAGAATCACCTGGTTTGTAAAGAATTTGTTTCTGTCTTGCCCCAATAAATGTCTCAAAGGCCTGCTTGCCTGCCCAAGGTTTGCTTTACTGCAATTATGCATATGTTTCATTGAAGCTCTGAAAGGTGCTGGTGCAGGCAAGGTACGAGAGGTACCTGGGCTCAGACCAACACAAGGTACATGGAAAGCAAAACATTTTGCAGCACAAACACAGCATCTAGAGTCAGGGTTTGCACCTGTGCAATTACTTTGATGTAGTCATACTGGAACAAGGAGACAAAAAAAGCAATGTAGACGAAGCTTTCAGCTGACAGAGAAAATAAAAACACAGCTTGTGGTTGTGTGAACTGATCTGTGATAAAAATGTTTGCATAAAATTACATGCAAATGACTGGGAAGTACAAACATACCCACAAGAAAGTCTGTTCCAGTCAGGACCAGAAGCAGAAGTGCTGGAAATATAGGAAGCAAACTCGACCTCAAGAAAGTTACAGAGTGAGGGTGTGAGCCTCTTTCAGCTGAAATTGGTGATGAAGTTCCCAGTTATCTCTCTGGGCATGGGATCGACCCCTGGTTTTGCAAACAAAGGAATTCTGTCTAGCTCAGATAAGATGTAGGTAAGCACACAAATTTCTGTTGCTTTTGCAAATATTGTAGGTAGATGAAGAAGTGTGCCTTGTGGGATGTCCTCCTATGGGTCCCCATCTGCCTTTTTGAGGTTGTTGGTTGGAATGGGCATCCAAGATGCAGCACAGGAGGTGTTTCCAGCCACCTGTCCACTCACTTTGCCAAGCCAGGATTATTTAGGGGCTCAAAAATTGTAACTCCTTTGGGGAACGGGGCAGCCCCAGTTTGTGTGACTGTAAGCTCCGCATCGGTGTTCACCGACTGAAGACAGTTGCTCACATCAGTGTTTCTCATATCTTGAAGGAGTTTTTGCCATTCCAACAGCTCCTCCCCAGCATCTTTCATCTGGACCCAAAACACTGCAGGTGGCTTCCTCTGGATGGTGAAGGCTGCATCATGTGTGAGCCAGCAGCAATTTAACCAGGGCCCTCCTGACATCCTATATACCTGCACATACATTTTTTTAGGGGTCTGATAGGTCAAAGATAAACATATATATAAAAAGATATATCTATATATGTGTGTGTGTAAATAAAAAAATATATATATTTTCACCATCAGTTTAACCAAAGATAGGAAAAGTAATAATTATAACTTAAATAGCTTGGATGCAAAATCACAACAGTAGTTTGCTTATCTGATCTTATCTTCCCTTTGATGGTCAGGGTTGCACAACGATTACAGCTAACAATGAGGAGGCTGAGAGATAGCGTAATATTGCTCATACAGATTATCACGTTGCTGCTTCTCATCACAGCCGCGCTGCTGTTAATAACCCAAGCTTGAGTTTAAACAGGAATACTTATCTTTAATATATATTTCCTGCTCCCATATATTTCAGGGAAAAGTATTGAATTTATTGGACAAACAAAAACAGACACTCCCGAGATGTTAAGCACATTAAAAAATCCAGATGTTTCCAGCATCAGGCTCTTTTTTTCCCCTTTCTTTTGGTCTCTGTTTTCCTGCCAGGCCTACAGGAAAGCACACAGAATGAAACTGCTCTCCAATGGCGGCTTTGAGGAGTGAACTTTACAAACAAGAAAAAACAAACACAGTCAAAATCAAGCCTTTTCCTTTGTCACCTTTTGGCTGTGGAGTCCCAGCTCATACCTGAGTAAGAGTTTTTCCTGTTTCTTTCTAGACCCTGCTTATGTGACCCAGGAACATCTAAGGCTGGGAATGGGGGGACAACGGGGTGTCTTAGCCCACAGATCCTTCCTGCAAGACATCGAAACGATGACTGAGTATTGATCGTGGGCTGCGGATGGCAGGGGAGATAAAGCTGTGTTTGTTGTCCACCTGGCCATGGCCAGGGCATCCTTATCTCTGCTGCAAATCAGGGGCAATCTGGCCCCAGTGGGTTCCTGGGGAGGCTAGGGAGGGAAAAGGCCTTGTGCTAAGGGCTAAGGAATTTCCCTTATTATCTGATTAATCTCTAGGACTTCCTTGCCTTCCTTCCCTTCGTCTGACAATCATGTTGCGCATTGGCCTGGACAACTCCCGGGAGTTTGAAGGACACACTGATTTATTCATTGTTGTAGTGCCGCATTAATGAAGGGCACTGGTCTTTCCAACTCGGTGGGTTCCCTGGACTTGATGAAACTTGCATAAAAGCATGGGGAGGATTCCTCTCTTGCACTTCTGCTACTCCTCTGCTTCATCAAATAGCTGCTGCATTAGGTCCTCTGCAAAATATTAGTGCAATTAGTGATTTACATTTATATAAATTTGACAGTGACCCGTGATAAGAGAATGATACTATAGCATCTTGCTGATGCTACTTTTTTTTTCTCTGAGGGTTATTTCCCAATATCTTACTCCATCCTGACCCAGCAGTAATGAAGTCAATGAAAATTTTCCTTTTGATGTGAGAGGGAGCAGGAAAAAACTCACCCTTAGATTCTTTACACAAGCCTGGCTCTCATTAAAGTTACTGGAAATAAATATATGTGTCCAGTTGGTATACAGAAATTATGTTGATTGTCCCTTCTGGCTGTAACACAACAAAACAACAAAACAAAACAAAGGCAAGCAAAATAATTTAGGAAAAATAGCATAAGTCCAACAAAGAATATTTTTCCAGTGTATTAAGGAAGTAACGTGTATTCCACAGTTGTGCTTGCTGCTCAGTAGGGGAACTCATTTTCAATGGAGGATAGCAAAGTTAATCCAGTTCTGTTTTCTTTTGCTTACTAAAAGAGCTGAAAGACAAGCATTTATTAATTGCATGTACAGAAAACACACATGCAGTGCTCAATTTAATCCCCAAAGTTATACAGATTCCAAGAAAACTGGTTAAAATTAAGGCAAGAGAGGAAAGACAAAATTCCTTTGTTCTTTTTTTTTTTTTTTTCCTTAAAAATTTTGCAGATTGTGGTGGAAAATCTGAATGTTGAAAACTCTCCTTCAGTTACAGTGTGCAAATCTGGAACTTTCTTTCAGTTCAACGCCTCCATTTCCATCGTGCTCAGGAAGCAGCTTGTGAGCAGGGGATGAATGTCTGCATTGCTCAGGGTCGGTTTGCTCCATGGGGCAGGCTCGCTCAGTGAGGCACTTGCCGCAATGCCTCCTGTGCTGAGCTGCTCAGCCACCTTCACCTGTGCTGGCAGAACCTCCTGCAGCACTGTCAGGACCTGACTTCTCAGCCAAGTGTCTTCTAGAAGAGCTAAGACTCGTTGTATTTATACATCTGGCTGGTGCCTGGCCATTAGCCTTACCAGAGGAAGAAAGGCAGTGGTTACACTGTGTGACAAAATTAACTTACCCTGCCAAGTGGATTTGCCCCATTTTCACAGCAAACACCACTGTTTGCTCCCTGAGCAGTTTTTGGATGCAAGAACATCTCCCTCTGTGCTTGTGTCATCTCTGTCTGAGCACAGCAATTCACACAGAACCAGTAGACCTGATATTTGCAAAACCGGGAGTTTTGGCATAAAGCTCCAAACCCAGCAGTTAAGGAAAGTCATTTTCCAGCTGAGTCAACCCCTGCTCACCAGCTACAGCGGGTGCTGCTATGTGCTCTGCCCCTCGAAGAACCAGATCGCTTCTTGAGCTGTTGCAAGCATGAGAGTCTCTGGTGATCTTAGTCACCTTTCAGTTAAAGTCTTGCTCTCACGTCATCGATGAAAAGCTTGATCCTTTGCCTTTTTTTTACAACAGGAACACTTCTCTCATCACTTCTCAACATGCCACAGCAAAACCAAGCTATGACCCATCCCCTCATATTTGCCCTTCTGAGGCACAGAAGGCTTTTTCAAAGACCCATTTTGGATTTCTTTCCAAAAATCCAACAGCAATTTCTTGACCTCCCATTGCTGACTTGAAAAAAAGAGCATAGTAATTCTCACTTCTCTGAGCCATGGGTACAGAGTGATTAGTATCTACATCTTCTCTGAATGTAATTTTCACCCACATTGGCTCTGTGTCTCCAGTAGCTAAGCCCCCCTCGAGTCCCTGGAAAGTCCCATGGTTTCCTTGACACAGAAAAGTTCCATGCATATGACTATACAGGCAAGGAGAGCATAGCATCCATTCTGCATGTTGGCTTCTCCCCTTGTGAATGAGTTTCAGAAATCTCAACTAACCATGTGACATTTTCCTTCTATTTTTGAGAGGAACTGGTGTGCTAATATGCTCAGGAGACATTGGCAGGCACTGATTCAGAGTCAACCTGTGGCATCCAGGGATGATAAATAGTGGTTATTGAGGCATAGGCTGTCAAAAGGTTGGTGGTGTCTGCACCTGAAGTGAGATCAGCAGGAATTAGACTAGAAAGACCCAATGTTCTGGTTGACTGGTAGGTTCCTGGAGAACAAAGGACTGCTGGTATCTTGCTCAAGATTTTCTTTTGAGAAAAGGAAAACAAGGAAATTTAGATCCTTAATCTCTGTTTAATTCACCTCGAACATGCAGAAGAAGCAGCATCCAGAGAGGCTGGAACTCTTTAAGCATTTACCAACAGTTAAACTGAAGAGAACAGCTCAGGACACTCGCCTCCACATCTACAGTAATGCTGCTGGGTGGACATGTTTTCATTAAACAACACATGCCTTCATAGCTGCACAGACCCCTCTATCCTTCCCCTTGACTTAGATAATTTTTGCGCAGCTCAGATAATCTTTTCCCTCAGTCCTGAGACTAGAAGTGGAGGAGGTAAACCCAGCCCCACTGTGATCCTGCAGGTCTTGCTGGAGTTCCCTCAGGGACCAATTTGTAGGTTCTTCTTGTTGCCAAGAAGTTTTGAGGAGAAAAAAGTATTTGCCCACTCCTTTGGCTGACCAAGACTTGGCTTGTCCATAGAGGCAGCAGCCATGATTAGTTGGACATGAGAAAGAGAATAATACCTCCCACACACCCAAAGATCACCCTCTGACCTGGTGAGTGAACAGCATGTACGGGCACTTGGGAGAGCTGGATGGAGACCACCTTAGCCTGAGGCAGAATCAGAGCCACACTGTGGGTGGGAGGAGAAAGACAAAATGGAGGGGAGAGGGAGAAGAGCACAGCAGGAAGAGTAAGAGGGTGTGAAAGGCTCATAAAATCATTTTAAAAAAGCCTTCTCAGTCCCTCCTTGCTGAGTATTGGCACTGTAGACTGGACACAGGCACTTGGCAAGGCTCTGCCTCTGGGATGCACACAACCGAGATCTACCCTGTACACTGCACACACTGAAGTCCTCCCACCCACAAAACCTCTCCGGAGCTCTTTCTGCATTTATTTCAGCTTGGAAACCCATCACACCTCTGATATCATCTCCCCCTGGGGCCTGAATTCATTTCAAGTTGACTGATTAAGACCAAAAACTTTCCTCTGGATATACAAGGTATATCTATGGTTCATAAAACAACACACAGGACTGAAGTGGCTAGAGACTAAGTGATAAACCAATGCCAACTATTTATACAATCGGTTCAAAAAAGGGAATTTTATTGATAGAATGCATCATTTTTTCCCACTATACTTTTGGGGCTACTTAAATCAACTCTGCTTCATAAACTGAGGCTTCACACATTGCACAGAGCACAAGCATGGAGGCTGGGAGGAAAATTAAGAGCCAAGCTAATTAATAGATACAGTCTCATGTTTATTAGAGGCCTTTTGAAACTGCTGCTTGTTACCTTTAAAAGGAGACTCAAGGCTCAGTCATACAACCACTCCATCTGTAAAACTGCTCACACTCACGGATTAGGAGTGAATTATTACCTTTACTTGCACGAAAACTCTGCAGAAGCATTTGCTTCATGGTGATACATGAAACATTTCAGCATGTCTATTTTATCATCAAATAGAAAGAATCTGAGAACATTTTAATGCCCACAAGAGCCTTTGTCAATGAGAAGTGAATGTTTTGTCCCAGCAACGATAAAGACCTCCTGTATAGCTCTTGTCTCAGGCTGGGCTTTGAACTTTAAAAGTAACCAGTGCAGATAAACAGGAAACAATAGATTACAGTTTGAAACTCACACTAAATTGTTCTCTTGGCCTTTTTTGTTGTTGTTGTTGTTTTTATGTTTTAGGCAGGGACAAATATAATGTTTCATCAAACTGAGGTCACAATTTATTTGTTTATTGGGGGTATTTTGCACTTTGCATTGCAAACTGCTGCAACTAAAAGAAGCATGGGTTGGCACAAAAAGGGGAGGAGGAGTGAGTGCTATAATGGAAGAAATGTTACCCAATAATTAAAATTCAGTGGTACTGTAAATCCTAATGGAAACAACAATGCGTCTTTGTGTACAATTAACTCTGGGCTCCGGTTCATGATAAAAATTCTAGCTTGTAAAAAGCCCTGACCTCAATACCGACAGCTCAACAGAGGTTCACAGATCTGGCATTAAAAAAAAAAAAAAAAAAAAAAAAAACACTTTCACAGAGGGGGAACAAATAATAGCTGGACTTGGCCCCCTAAATATGCTCCAATTATTCAGGATGGTTGAAGATAAGAAGATACAGGAGAAGTAGCAAGGGGAAAATAGTCACACAGCTCAAAGAAAAGTACAAAATGTTGTTTGATGTCTAGAGAGAAAAATCACCCTCCCCCTCTTGTTATCCCAATCACGCATTCTGTGGGGCACCCTGTGTGCTAACAGCAAAGTCCTGGAACATCTTTATTATTATTAGTTTAATACTTTTTTATTGTTAACAAAGCAGACAAAACGAGTTGTTCATTACAGTGAGTGACTGACAGGGAAACATGGAGGACTATTCATTAAGTAATTACTACTTTTAGGCAGAAAAAGTTACTGTGCTTAAAAGAGGGAAAAAACAGTACAAAATCAAATTGTCTATTCTTTTTTTGGTGGGTGTGTGTGGAGGGAGTAATGTCTCATGGAAAAGACAGTTCTACAAATGTCAATCAGTTTGACAAGCAATTATCAACTTTCAGATAAGGACGGAGACTGTGAGTAGAGCACCTCAGAGCAGACTGCCTTCGTTACCACGCGCTGTGATGGTGAGGAGAGGGCACTTGTCCTGAAGGGTGGACCTAGGACACTGGAACAATGGGATCAAACCTCTGCATATTTTCTAGCCAGTCAATAGTTCTAAAGAGGAAAGGAATACACAGCTCCTTATGGAAGGGCAGTGAATTGAAAAGGTTATTTTGGAAATATTTCTTGTCAGAGCTCAGTCAGGCTGGATTCCTGCTAGGGCTCAGGGTATTTCTCTGTGGCAGCAAATTCAGCACTAGTAGCAGATGCTTCCTCCAAAAAAAGGTGAGAAGCAGGATTATCAAAGGCATTTACATGTCTGTAGCCCTCAAATCCCAGCTGTACTGTTTGCTCTTGAGTCCCTTTGGTTCTCCAGCAGATTTCCCACACATACGCCTACATTTTTTGCCATCACTAAAAAGCCCAGGATTTCAGAAATGTCTACCTCACTTTCGTACCCTAGAAAAATAGGAGAAATGCTTTCTAATCACCTGGCACCATGCATCAGTAAGGAAGTGCCCCCAAAAAGAGAGATTTGTTACTGAGAGTGGCTTGTGTCCCTTTGGTTTGGGTAAGAGCTGTGGGTGCTCACATGGTCTGATTGCAAAGCTATTTATTAGGTGCTTAAAACACAGATGAAGCAGAGAGCGATGTGATCTCTATACACATGAGAGCCTGTGGAAAGCTATAAAAAGAAACAATTCTGCATTTCAACCACTATCTTTTGATTCTTAACTATAGATAGATTTAGGAAGGAGCTTGCCTGTGTACGCTGCAGTGTGTTGGCTCCTGGGCTCTGGGTGGCTTACAGAGAAACAAAGCAGCCTGCATCAGGAGTAGCTGATGGTTGCAAAAAAAGGTAAAAAAGCTGAGAATGACTGGCAGTGTGGAAAAATAGCCCCCTCATGCAAATACGCTCCATGGTGGAGAACTCCATCTGCTCTGGCCCTGTGCATGTGAGCCAACTTCGTGCTGCACTGGGACATACATCTGTGCAGGTTCCCTGGAAAATCGCTTAAAAAAAAGTCTTGCTTTTTTGTATGTCTATGCATATCCTGAGCATGTCGCGTAACCTTATTCTCACATGAGCCTTGAAAAAACATCAAAGCAGGGGGGATTCCTCAGGATAACCATTTCCAAGGAGAAACGTCACTGGCATTTGGTCCGTTCCGTACAGAATTGGAACACGTGCCCACACGTCCCAGCTGGCTGCACACGCTGAGAGCCGATGACAACAGTGACGACCAATAGCATAACTCTTACTGATCCCAGTGGGGCAAGAGCAAGTCTTTAATCCCTGTGTTGTTTCCAAGCTTCCTGTTTTGAAATTGCCATAATTAAATTCTAAAGACTGAGAAAGCACCATACAAGTTGCCAAGTTTATGTCAAGCTTTATCAGGTGATCTCATCATAATCCGGTAAATAGCATATCATGAACACCAAATCTAATTAAATCCTCTTGAGATACGGGCTAAAAAACAGACACAAACAAGAACCAAACATTTTAAACCTGCCATTGTACAGTTAGAATTAATCCTTTGGGAGAAGTGAATTTCCTTGAAATCTGGACAAAAAAGCCTTCTATGTTCTCCTTTCCCCAGTGGCTCGTGCTCTCTCTGGCATACACAGAAGGCAAATGCAGTTGCTGGGTGTTTAGTTTCAACACAAACTGCATGAAATGCACTTCTAAAGTCTGTCTTCTGGATGACAACACAGGACAAGGCTGGAGACAGCAGAGCAAAGGAGAAATACTTTGTTTATTTATTTTTCTCTGCAGTACTTTCAGTGCTATTTGTATGTAAAAAAAATTATCTCTAGCCATGGGAAACACAATGAAGGCTCTAATATGAACTGAAAAAGGCAGCAGTGAGTTTGTTGTTCTTGTGCCAGTCCCTTCATCAGCATATTATCTGCCAGGCACCTTTCGAAATGCATCTCAAGTGCACCATAGGTGTCTGTGTGTGCATAAGCCCTTAGGGCTACACCTATTCTGCTAGTAAATTAAACACTGGCAGGTAATATTCCCAGGCATTGGAATTTGATAGTCTATAGCATTAAATTCCTAGAACCTGCCCTGGCACATTTTTGGCCTGGATCAATTAGCATTCTCCCACACATGTCCCAGGAATTTAGGAGTTAGCACAGCCAAAGACCATTCCCAAGGGATGGTGTGCATTTAGTTGCCCTGTATGGTGAGTAGAAGAGCTTAATAATATGGATATGGCACATTCCGGGTCAGTTGTCCTCATTGTCAGAGCAGAGCCCTAACAACGCTTAGTCTTCTAATGAGAGCTGTCACCTATATGCCCATGTCACAGCCTGTATCTGTTGTATAGTTAATCCAGGTACTGCATAAGAGCACTCTACCCTGAAGTCAGATCACATCAGGGCTTTGTGAAAGGGCAGGTCAGGACTTTGTCTGTTGTATGATTTTATGAACTACAGCTTTTCTACACCTGGGCATGAGCTGCTCTCAAATCCAACCTTTCAAGTAAGTTGCATTAGCTTGCAGCAGAGCTGAACGCAGTCAATGAATTTCTCTGTTCCCATCCTTCTTTCTTGATATGAGCTACCTCATCTCTAATCCCTCTGAAAATCAGTAAGAACTTGATGTTTGCATCCCTTACAGCCCTTTAATCAACTGATTCAGAAGATCAAGATTTCATACCAAACAATATCATTTCAGCCTCACATAAAAGCACTCTTTTCCCTTCCAGAATCAAGCTAAAAATCAAAGCTCTAAATGGATTTGCCTTATGCGAACATAATAGCCCCTCTCGTGTGGAGTCACCCCACCTAGCTTTAGCTATCCCAGATGAAACCCCGCTTTCCCAAGGCTTCCTCTGCAGCCAGAGGAATGAGGCACCAGAGGGTAATTCAGCCCACCTCAGACCTCACTTGTGCCTCCCCTAATACAGAGAGCATAGGCCAGCAATAGTTATCATTTTGACATTTCACATTATTCCTTTTATCTGAAAACCTGCAGTGCTTCATGATCTGTCTGCTTTTGACAGCGACTTTCAAGTCCTTTGCAGGGCTTACCAACTTTTGTCTGTATTTTCACGGGAAAATAAAAAGAAAATTAACTAGCTCTGTCCCAGTTGCCAGTTCTAATAGCAAAAATGACTGTCAGAGTTTCAGGTCAAACCTGATTCAAAATGAAGTTTCTGCTTTTCTCACTCTTATTCACTGGAAAAAAAAAAAATTAATTAAAAAAATCTTAATTTTTATAGCACCAAGGTGACCCTGTGTGAGAAAGGCAGCCACCTCCCTTGCATGGCAACTTGTCTTCATATTTGGTTCTTTCCCATAACTGTAATTTCACCTAAAGCAATGTTGGCTGGTCCTACTACCTACTGCTTTCAGAGATATCACCAGGATGCTAGACTAAGAAGTTCTCCTGTCCAGGGTTAGATGCCACTATTTTGTATGTTGTGACCATTCAAAACTTACATGCTTACAGCTGTGCAGACCCCAGATGCTCACAGTGGAGTGTTACAGTCCACTAAAATACTGTGGAGAGCTACAGAAAAAGGTTCCCTTTGCTGGTGTTTGCAGATCTCTAAAGGTGAGGAAGAAGCCAATAAAATAAAATAAAATAAAATAAAATAAAATAAAATTCAATCAGGAAAACTGCAGTTTGTATTTGTGGCATTTGAAAAAGTGCTTAAAACAGGATTTTTTTTTTTTTTTTTTCCTGTTCGCTGACTTCATTCCTTGAGAGAAAATTGATTTTGGTTGCAGAATGTGATTTTTTTTGCCTTTTTCTCCTTGGAAATGCTTCAGTACAAGATGTTGCTCAGAAGCAGCAATTTGTGACACTTTGCCACTTCTGCAACACTGTGGCTTCCCCGGTGCCTGCCAGTTCTTCCTCTCCTTCCACACTCGTGCAGCACACTGTGCATTTCTGCAGACTGTGTCCTAGAAAACCACCCATCATTCTCAGTGCACCCATTAGTATAGTGCATCTTTAATTCATCCTCTTTTCCCTGAGGTCTGAAGTTCAGTATGCAAAGGCAGCTTCAAAATGAGACAATGACAAGCTTATTTACAGAGAGCTAATGACAGAGAAACAATGCCAACTAAGAAAAAAAAAAAATCAATTCACCCGGTCATTTGGCAAAGAAGGAATACCCATTTTCCTTCTTTCCAAGGTTTTGCTTTAGTTCCAGAGGGAAAGGTCTACCATATTCAATGCAAATAAACCTGTTTATGTTGTTGCGTATCAGAAGATACAGGATAGTCAGTGAACTGTGATGTCTTTTAAGCTAGATAATATTTAATAGCTTTAAAAGGAAGGAAATTTTAATCTTTGAAGATCAGAGGTTACCACAGCAAAATACATTATCTGTCAGTGTTATCATTAGTGACAATAAATAATCATAACACCTTGATAAATTCAGTTTGCAGCTGATGACTGGCATTAGCTGATCACTTTTTTACTACATTGGACTAATGACTTCTGGGCTGAGCCTATGGGTTAGTTAACATTAAGTCACTTATCAGCTGTGCATCCACAGCTTCACAGCCTTCAGTTGTCATCATTTTAATACCAAGACAAATAGAAAGGATGAAAACTGTATCTTGGCACTTCCTTCTTTGTCACAGCTTTGAAGCTGGGATAGTTGCTCTGCCCTCAAGGTTCTTCTTTTGCTCAAAGACACCCTTCTTCCTCATGCCAGTGGTGGCTTCGTATGTGAATATATGTTTGGTACCTAAAGCACATGTCCCGAGAACAATAATATCTTTTTGATATTTGTACCTTTTTGGTACAAACCATTGCTGGTGATGGAGTTTTTCTGTTCAGTGTACAGGATGGTTTATGGATACTTCTTAGCACATCTAAATCCATAACATGCTGGCAGGTGTCCAGATTTTGGGCACAGAAGTTGACACTGAAGTTATACCCAAGCTTACAATTTCCTCTGTGGGCTTTGGTGCTGATGCTCCTCTCAGATGCACTTGTTGAAACTCATGCTTACAGCTAATTTAGAAGGAGATTTAGGTGTCCTGTGCAAGACTTTCCCATTACTCCAGTAAGGATCCACTGGCTGCATCTACTTCGTTCTGTGAAAGCAAACTCAAAGTGGCACCTGAGGCCATGTTCCCTTCTCTTTCTCTTCACTTGCCTTTGGAAGCATCCTTGGGGCTAGCTGTGGGTGATCCAGCTGACACGGGCAGAGGAGAGATCCTGGGTGTATCCTCTGCTGCTCAGCCCTGACACTCAGTGCTATGCCTTGCAGCCTCTTACACGACCAACACGTGGCAGACATGATGGCCTTGGGCCCTTCCCGTGAGGGACAGAATACGGCTTTCAGCAGCGGAGGTGGTATTTGTCATCTCACAGAGCTTGTGCTGAGTTCTGGCAGCCTTTAAAGAAAATACTGACATGAGGTGCATGGTTGCAGGCTATCCTTGGGGTAGTCTGTTTTAGCTAGGTGTAGGCATAGCCTTTGGCCTAAGGTGGAGCAGAATTTGCTTCTCTTGGATGCTCTGGAATAATTGACAGGAGGCAGAAAGGAGCATGCCAGAGGACCTGGCTGCCCACTTCTCAGGCCCACCTAGGGGTTTCGTTACCTGTGATGAACTGGCATAAACTCATAAACATGGACAAATTTGGAAAAACACCACTCTTCAATAACTACAATATGCTTCAGTTTAGCTTCGTTTCTCCTGTAGCCAAAGTATCAGAGTATTTATGGACAATAATCTCTCCTTTGCATTGAAAAGCTCCTACCTGGTTTAACTGGGATATTCATTTCTGATCAAGAGAAGCCCAGTAAAGGGTGGAAGAAAACTGTGGAAGGGTGCCTCCTCCAAAGTAACTTGGAGTCAATAGAAAAGCTCGGGGCTATAAATTAATTTCTCTCTGCACAGAGAATGCACAGAATATGAAAGCCCTGGTACTTCAGTTCTTCGCAAACACTTCCAGGCTCTTCATGTCTATCTCATTCTCCACTCAGGTGTCTCAGTAGCTGACAGTTTACCTTTTTAGTGCTACAAGCGTGAGCTCTAATTTGTATTTCTTTTGGTTAGCACTTCCTCCCTCGTCTCTATTCCCTGTCCTCCCTCTCCCTTCTGCTTCTGTACATTCTGGTTTTGCTTTCCTGACCATTTTTGCTGACCCTCTCTGATGCCAGCCACCACCAAATAGAGTGCTCTAAGTCCTCTTTTCCCAAGGAATGACACTTGTTATGAGGCAAACGTGGTCTTCAGCACTGAAGTATTGCAGAGTGCAGCTTTGCAGACTGGTCAGCTCTCCAACAACTCAGGGCTGCAAAACAGTGGCATTTTTCCAAGCACTGCTTCCATTAAGGCTGCTGTTACTAGCTGATACCAACATCCCTTCAGGCTAGGGGTATTAATCACCTTTAATAAGTCACTACCCCAGGCCTGAAAAAAATATATAATAGAATCACAACAGATAAAGGCTAAGCGAAAGAATTTAGGTTGTTATTTTGAGGAGCAGACAGTTTAAGAGGCCCATATTCTGTATTATTTAATCCCACTTATCCTTTGCATTTCTGTCTGCAAGCATCTAACTCCAGTCCACCTAGCAGAGCCAGGCAAATTTGGGTTTCCTAATAACCCCAGGCAATGAGGAGACTGTCCTGGATAATCCAGCTCTCAGCTGTGCTTGTGAGACTGCCCACTTCAGGAGCAGCTGCAATGGCTGGGGTAATACGGAGAAATTACAAGCAGCAATTCTTCCATGTAGTATTTAGGTGACAACGGTGATTGAATCATGGTCTAGCAGTCTAGTACTAAAAGATGTGTCTTTGCTAGGTGACTAAAGAAGCATATAGAGATCTAGGCGATATGATCCCAGAGAGGCCTTACTTCAGCTTCACAAACTGAAGTCCCAAAGACTCAATATAGTGTTTTGAAATAGAATTGCAGGAACGTGCTGACTGTTTTGCGGAAAACAATACATTTGATTGACTGACTTTGGACATATTTAGGTTACTTACCAGATGCTATTATACTTTGTTAACTAACATGTCATAGCTTCTTCTCTGTTGTATACCTTGACCATTGAGAACTTCACAAGGGTTGCAAGGACCAGATATAGACCGCCCTATTCCAAGAGCAGATGTGCTGTTTGACCTAAAGACTCATGACTGATGACTGTTCAGGGATGACTAATGGTTAAATGTGGGTGATCATGGCAGTAGAGGGCAGTAGTGTGCATCACCCCTCATGCTTACAGAACCGAGGTGGTCCTGTTTGACACAGGACCACTTCCTGAGGACCTAAAGAATTACATCAATAGCAGCTTGCTCATTCTGCAGAAGCCCAGAAAACACTCTGCCATTTGATGCACTTTATTTTTTCCCAAGCAGTTATTAATATTTCCCAAAACTGCCGTCAAGGCTTCTTTCTTCAGCACTTGGCACCTGTGGTAAAGACTGAGTTTTTGGGGAGATGATGGGAGTGGATGCAACCTCTGCAGTTGGACACTCCCACCATATGCACGTGATACTCATTTTGGTGCCTGCCTGGAGAGCTGAACTGTTCCATTTTCAATGAAAAGGCAACAGCCAGGAAACTACCAAGGGCTATCAACGTAAATGCAATGAGAGCTCCAAACTGAAGAACAAAGGACAGGAAAATGAAAGGCAAAGCTGATGAGCCATCCTCAGTATTAGCGCTTGTCATTCGCTTTTCCCTCCTGGGAAGATTTAAGGCCTCCAGGACAGCTGTCAATCTTGCCTCCCCTCCCTACCGTTGGTTTAAGTCAACCCTTGAGTGGTATATCAGTGGAAGAAGACAAGAGAGATTTTCCTTTGTTTTTTAAGTAATAAAAGAAGCTCCTGTGTCTTTAACCTTCAGCATAACCTTGTTTCAGTCTGGTTCACATTGCTGGACTGCTCCTTGATGAGCTTTTTATGCCTGATTAATTAGTACATTGAGGGGGGCCAAGGGGGCTGCTCTGTTCAGCAGCTTGTGCCTCCTTCTGACTAATCCACTACCCAGCATTACAGCTCCGTAGGGTCTGCAGCTACCTCCCTGATGCCTCTGCTGTGGGGTATCATTACTTCTTTCTACTTTTTGATTGTATTCCTTCCTATTGATTTAACCACATTTATCGAGGGCTGGCTGGAGAATGCATTGATTTGAGTTTGTAGGCTTTATTTCTCCTCTATCACAAAACTTTTCAAAGAAAAAGAAAATGTAAATGCAGGAATAAATGGTTCAGATTTATGGGGCATTATCTTGCAAAGAGCTGCTTTTACAATGCTGACAAGAAATCACGTCTTTTTAGAAAGAAAACTTTGCATATGCCCTTATTGTCAGTATGTGTGCAATCAGGAGACCATTTTGATTTTTAGAAATATGGACCCATAATCATAGCACCAATACTAAATTAATTTTTGTCCCTGCTTTCCCAGAGGGACGAAGGGAAAATACCAACCCACTTGGTAGATCACTTTCAACTCTCCCAAAAAAGAATACTGGATAAAAGCTATACCATACTACCGAGGATAAAAATAAAGACAGCTCTTTGCTTATATAACTTTAGTCATACTACAAGTCAAACTACAAATCAGATGCAAATGCACAAAGGAAGTCATAGACTATTACAGCCTGATGTAAGATGGTGGTTTTCTTTTTCACTTCATCATACTCTGGGAGATATGGGATAGACAAGTGCAGATCCACCTGCTGGAGAAGTAATGGTCCATGAAGCCCCAAGACAGCTTGTGCAGTATGCCCAGACCTGGCCTTACAGAACAGGAGCAGGGTTGTACATCATCTTCTGCAGGTCAGGTGAGGGCTTTGCACTTGATCAGGCAGGAGTTAATGACTTGATGTAGACATACCTGGGTGAGGTCCTCCAGCCTTTGCAAGGGGGCAGACAAGGTAAGCGTAATAGTCCCTCCCGATCTGAAAAGCCTATGAGTCAATGGGCTTAATGCTAGCCTGAGGGTTAATGCTGATATGTGTTTCAGTTGTTAACAGAAGGGGGAAAAATAGTACTGCTTATGGGGAGAAGAAAAAAAAACAGTTTCTTTCTGGGACGGGCCCATAGTTGCAGCAGGGCCCCCTTCAGCCCATTATGAGTAAATCTGGGTATCATGCAGCCCATTTAGGAAGCTGCTTCTCAGCTTTGGTAATGCTGTGGGAGAGCTTCACTGGAGCTGCAAATGGCACTGCTGTTTTCTGGGGAAAGTCTCCTTTGTGGCACCCTCCTCCATGCCTGAGTGCTTCGATGAGCACATGATGGCCCACGTTAAATTCAGAACTTACTAACTAAATGCTCAAAGAACCAAATTCCCTTTCCACCTATAACATGGTCTCAGAGCTGTGGAAAGTTGTCTGGAAAGGACCTGGGGAGGTCATGTAGTTCACCTTGGTTCCCTAAGGCAGGATCAGGTCTGCTTAGGGTGCTCCTTGTTTGCCTAACCTGTTCTCAAAAACATCTAGGGATACAAATCCACACCCTTGCCAGCTGAGTTCTCCTGAGCTTTGACTCACAACATGGAGAATTCCCCCAAACTGATGTGAGGAGAGGTTAAATTCTGAAGTGAAAATATACCTTATATGGAAGGCATGATAAAAAAATATGTGGAGATAATAAACGTGTATCTCACCTGTCTGGTATTCAGACACTTGGTGACCCTGTATAACCTAGACAAAGCAGGTTAGCTGTAAATAACTTCACAAAGTAATGAGAAATCAGACCCTTTGTTTTGAAAACATCGTGTTATTCCTTAGCAAGCCTGCTTTGGCAGGTTGCATTTCAAAATAATGTCCTACTGACTTTGTGACACAAGTAGCCCTATTTTTCCAGAGAGAAGTTCAATGCTTGGCTTGGTTAACCCAGCTAGGGAAGCTTTAGTTCAGTTTAATGTTGTTTTCTAGTCCAGTGCCCAAAACACAAGAGTTTGGATTGAAAATGGCTTTGAATGAAAATGTGCTAAAAGAGGAAAACTGAAAGTCTTCTCCTGGGTATAGTCTATCTCCAAAGAACATAGATAAAACTTTTTTTTTTTCTTTTTTCTTTTTTTTTTTTTTCCCCCTGGAGAAACCCCTTTAGTTTCTGGAAAGGCTGAATTGGGCAGACCCCTGGCAGCTTTCTGCTGTCCTGGAGGATAGGAAGGTTTAACAGCTCCAAACTTCCCTGGGCAGTACCAACATACACGGCACGGCTGTGGAAGCAGATGGGCACAGTGAAGCGAGATGGACCTAAATTTCCATCTCCTTGCCTTGGGTTACTCTGCAGTGTGACCCAGATGAGAACAAAAGGAACTGGGGTGCAAGAGGCTTCTTCTCTTCCAGGAATTCCTCTCCATCAAATGACAACAAATCTTTCAAAGGATGAGTCTTGAACCACAATGCCTGCTGCTCAGGAAGGATAAATGCCATTGCATGGGGCATGGGTGGGACTGGTGCAACACAGCCTGTGTTACTGCTGGCAGGAGGCACAGAGCAGAGCTCAGGAAGACCCAGCAGCCTCCTCTACATGGAGACACTTCCAGGGCTTGGCTTCTGTAGGTTGTGCTCAGTGAAACAGAGGTCCTCTCCAGTCCTACACCCTTAAACGCTCCGCCAGGGTAGCTCCTGCTGCAGATGGTGCCAAGGCCCCCTGCCTTCATGTGCTGCAGCTGCACAGACTCAGGGCCTGGGGAGCTCTCCAATTTTTATTCTTTTTTTCTCCTGGAAAATGCAATTTGCCTTTCAGCAACATTTCTTTAAAAAGCAGCAGCGAGTTGGTGCCCATGAAGTGCTCCAGAAACTTCATCAGACCACATTAGTGATGGCAGCAAAGTTCCTTTTGCAATATATTTTTCACTTGTCAAATACTAAGGCTCTAGCACTAAGCAGAAGACTATGTACAGAGCTAGGCATATCTTTCCTCACCTTTCAAAACAGGGTCAAATACCAAGTTCAGTTCACAACAGCAAAACAGGTTACTGCCAGGAATTGCTTCACAAAGCCCATCTTCAGAGGAAGTGAAACACTTCAGTGGGCTCTGGTTGCTTCTCTGAGGCTCCTGACTCCTTGGGCAGAGCTCCTCCTGCCTACACCCATGGGTGCTGCCCTCTGGAATGCAGAGACCGCCTGTGTCCTTGCAGGTGTCCCTTGAACTCTCCCATGTCCTCAGGTCTGGCCATGACCTGCAGCATGACTGTGTAAGAGAGGAAAAGGAGACAAAAGCATCCTTTTTATCCCCATCATCTTACATCTCCGTTGTGGCCCCTGCACTAGCTACCTGTTGTGCAGTCGGGGTAAGTGCAGCAAAATATATATATATATATAAATATATATATATATATATATATATATATATATATATATATATATATATATATATATATATATATATCCATGCATGCAAGGAAGGGGGGAGACTTGGTTTGAATTAAACTGAATTTCTCTTTGCCTCCCAGCAGCCAAACTAAAAAATAAATTATTCACTGTGCCTGATTCCCAAAGCCAGCCCTGCAGGACTGCAGGCCCAGGCCACGGCTCAGGGTGAATACCGGCTAGACCTCAGCCTGATGGCAAAAGCAAACACTTTGCTATCAAGAGGAAACAAATTAATTTTCCTCTTCTGAAATTGGGAGACCCTTGCATTAGGCCATGCATAAAATAAGGGGGTCCCAAAAGAAATTACAGAGAGCAATAAATATCCCAAGTCATTGCCTGCCAAGAGCTGAAGGAAATAGAGACTGAGATGAGAAGAAAATAAGCTTTTACTCCCCCTTGAAAGAGAAAGTCTTATTAAAACGCAGTCCCTTTGAGGATGAATGTGGCTATTTGTGAGCTGGGGCTGGCTTCTGGGTGCCTGGGAGAGACAACAGCAGCCGAGGCGTGGAAAAAGAGCCCAAAGAGATGAGCTGCACCCGAGCAGAGCAAGCCAGGCTGCAGGAGCTGCCATGGGGCAAACCTCCTGGGCAGGCTAAGAACCAGGCTCTGAGTTTCTTATAGAGATGATCAGAAAGATTTAACTTTTGTTTTTTGAAACTTTCGGGGTAGAACTTCAGTGAAAAGCATGTAGGTTTTTGCAAAGAAAATGCTTTTCTGCAATTTAAAAAATGAAAACAAAAAGCAGCGAGCAAGACAAGAGGAACAACTCCCCTCCCAATTTTCAGCAAAACACGAGGTAATGTTTTGTTTCTGACTAAAGCAAAATCATTACAGGAAAAATGTCACTTATCAGGAAGTTTGCTGTGGTTTTGGCAGTCCAGAAGGGATTTCTCTCAGCTCTGCTCTCCGTTGCTGGGGGCTGTGGCCTGCAAACCTGCAGCCTGCTGCCTGCCCTGCCACTTTAGTTGGACTCACAGAGGGTAAAAAAGAGTGTCAAAAACACAGACAAGCCTTACCCTGCCTCTTCTTTTCCCTGTCAGGCTCATCATCAGTAAAAAGGGCCAAATCCTGACCCCACTGAATGGAAAGCCCCAGTACCAGGGAAGATTTTAAGCTCGGGCACAGGAGCCACCAGTCACACCAGTGCCACGCTCCTGCAGGGATGAGAGATGAAACTGGAGTTCAGAGGGAAAGGCTTGCTCAGGGAGTGATGTTGCTGCACGTGCTGCTATAGCTTAGCAGCTATATAGGCATATTTAGTGACAGCTTTCGCTGGGAAAGATGTCTGAGGAAAAAAAAAAGAAAGGGGGGGGAATAAAGAAGGCTGGTTTAATTTGAGTACATCTCTCTTTCCAAGAGGACATTTTTGATCAGCTTTGCAAAGTTAATGCCCTGTTAGTGGTGAGGTAAGATCTGACAAAATAATATGTTTTTCTTTTCTCTGACAAAATAATATGTTTTTCTTTTCTCATTTGCACTCTTAAAGCACTTAAATAATTTCTAGCAAACGTCAATGAAATTAAATTAAATAAAGAGAAGAAAAGTAGGGGGGCAGATCTTCTGCAGTTTGTGTCATTGCTAATAAAGTAATCAGACAAAAAAGCAAAAGGGTCAGGAAAAGTGAAAGGACAGGCAGAGCTTTGCAAGCGTTAGGAGACTGATGAGTGCCAAAGGAAAGGAACAAAGCGAGAACCAGACAGTGAATCATCTTCACTGGTGTGTGCAAAACCCGACTGGGAATTCAGGCAGGTCCTCTTGTTTTGCTTTGCCCATCCCTTTTATTCTTTTTGCGAGTTATTAATGCTTTTGCTGAACAGCTTCTTGGGGTGTCCCAGAATTCAGCTTGCTTTCCCAAAAGCCTGTGTACAGCCAGGTTTTTCCCCCAAACTTTCCCCAGTTTCCCTTCCCCTCAAAGCACTGCTCACCCTGGCAGCGCAAGACAAGGTGTGATGACCCGGCCAGGGCTCACCGAAATCAGTGTGTCTTTACCCTGTCTCTGAGCAACATCCTTGCTCTAGGCCTGACATTACAACAAAGTTTTAAGGATGGAGTTCTGTATTTAAGAATATATATTTTAAAAGAATGTGGAAGGTGAGAAAATAGGGTAAAAAAAAAAAGAGCAGAACAGGTAAGGTCTGATAAAAATGTTTATAGACTTTATAAAATGGAGGGAGATTAAAAGAGAGGAGAGCAGAAGAGAAAAACACTTGGGGTAAACTGAGAGAGTCACAATCTCAGAGCCCACCTTTTCTATGTTAGCCGGCTGGTCTACAGGCTGCAAGGAGCTCTTCTGCTTTCCTGACTGCATTTACATTCTGCCTGCAATAGCAGAGTAGCTGGAATTTAAACCATGGAAATCAGAAGCCACCGAGGCCAGATATATAGGGTCTCCTGACACTTCAGGATGGGTCAGAGCTGAGTTTGTGGCAATGGCAAGCAAGCGATGGGAAGGCTGAGCACTGCGAGCTGCACGGCCAGCCCCAGCCACCAGCCCAACTCAGTGCTGAGCCCATCGGGCAGGCTGGGGGGGACCTGCTCCCCACGAGCATCAGCCCCTGGACCACACGTGGCAGGACAAGAAGAGCCACAGCGACAGCAGCAGGACCTGGAGGGGCAGAAAAGCCCAAATATCCCCCGGTCTGCCTTTCAGCATGGCCTGTTTCAACACCTGTAATTTTCTGAAGAAGCAGACAGGTTACTGGACTCTCTGAGGGTACTGCTCCTGGCAAAGACAGAACTGACAAATAAAGACTTTAAATGTAACCCTTCCTGGCAGGTATAGTACTTTCAGAAGGGCTAAGTCCCACCTCAGTACTTCCTGGATGTGCTGAAACACCTTCTGATGCTGTATTGAGGCAAATTAGTGAAGATGGAGGTTCATAAATCCTCGGGAATTAGAGAATTTATGAAAAGCCTGCACAGCACGTTTGGGTGCAGAGTGCCGGTGGGCAGGCCTGCCTTCTCCAGACACAGCAGCCGAGCTATGCTGGCTGCAGGGGACCACAGACAGCTCTCACATCCCTGCTTCCTGCGGCAAGCAACGCTCCAAGGCGCAGGCAGCCTCAGGTGCCACGAGGGCCCCGCCAGCAGCTTTTTTCCATCTCACCACGGCTGCGTTCTCTGGGATTTCCAGCGTGCAGGGGCCCCATCACGTCCCATCCTCCTGGCTGCTCCAAGCACAGCCTCTGCCTGCACGCCAGGGCTCTGCTCATGGGATGCAAACAGCCCAGGGCTCGCTCTCCGCTCCTGGGCTCTTCTTGGAAGTAGAAATCAGATGGCAGTGCAAGGGGTGCATCCCTCCGGTGTCAGATGTGGGGTAAAATTGCTTTTTTTCACCCCATTGGATCTTGCTTTGGTCACGGGAGGATCTTACAGCCGCATCGCTTCATTAAGAAATGGACAATGAAAACAAACAAGATGTAATCCCCAGGTTTGCTGTGACCCTGGGGCTGCTCAGAAGAGGAAGGATGGCAATAAGAAGAAAAGCTGCTCCTGACTCACCAAGTCCAGGTTGGTACCGGGAACCAGCGCGGACCGGCAAGAAGTCCTGCTTCCACGAGCACTTTTAGCACATTCTCAGAGCATTTAAAAGTGCTTAGTGGGCACAGCTGATCTCACAGGTATTTCTTCCATGGCTTACCATTATTTATGGCATTGTATCATTACCGTAGTAAATCAAACCCTGCGACTAGCTACATGGGGAAGCCAGTCCCCCCCAGCCACCGCATGGAGGTCAGCAGAAGGGTTTGCAAGTGGGGGCAGCCAGGGGTGGCTTTGCTTGGCTCCTACAAGCTTGCAGAGAATTCAGTTTATTCTAAGCAGTTTGTACAGCTATTCTCAGGAATGAGTCAAACAATTAAAGTAAAAACCTTGCACTGTTTTGTTTTTTTTTTTTTCCCTCTAATGAAGAACTTGCTGTTTTAGGTTCTTAAGCCCCTGGCTAGGAACCTTCCTTATTCCTCTTCAGGGCTAGGCATAGCAGAGCCTTCACTGACCGCACCAGCAGGTGTCTGCACATAAACTTCCATTTAGGCTCCATTTTGGACACTTTTTGGCTTAATCACAGTCTCTCCCTGTAAAAAAAAATACTTCTATCTATTGGAGAATGCAACAAGGATGAAAAAAATACTCAGGGAAAAAAAAAATACTTTTTTCCCTTAAAACTACACTCCGAAATATTGTTCTGGAGTGGAGATGAAGTTGGTGCAAACCGAGTCCCACACTGAAACCACTGACATCCTATAGGATTCAAGGGAGTGGGAATATTTGAGTAGTTTCTGTGGGTGTGTGTTTTCCCTGTGCTCCCCTATGAGCTGATTGACTCCCAGCATGTGCTGGCTCTGGGTGGGGAATGCAGGGGGAGATTTGACTGACTGCTCCTCCACAATGCGCTTCATTGTCTTTTATTCTCTTACAGCTGTTTTTTTGCGAGTGTGGGTTTTGAGGGACTGTGTGTGTGTGGTTTTTGCGTGCAAGGAGATCTCAAAAAAAAAAAAAAAAAAGATTTAAAGGGCTGCATTTGAGGGAAATCTAAACTCAGCCTCCAGGTTTGCGTGCTTTGAATTACACACCTAGATGCTTGCCCACTCACTTTGTGTTGGCTACAGCTTTGCTCAGGAAAACTCTCACATGGGAGTGCTCAGACTGTCTGCTTGTGCAAATTGGAGGATTAGCTACCTAACAATTGGTCCAGACCCAGAAACAGTGATTTACATGCTCAATCAAAATAACAGGTCACATTCTCTGATGGAGGAACTTGGCATCATGTTACCGAAGTCAAAGGAGCTTTGCAGATTTACACCAGCTAAGGATTTGGGCATAGGTGTTTCCTGAGTGAGAAAATCCAAAGGGAAAGAACTACTCCATTCAGTTTATTTTTACAGAGCAAAGTCTACAGAAAATGGTCACTTTGCCAAAGCAGCAGGGATCACCTCTCAGCTGTTTGTGCATGAGCAATAGTATCTTCAGGGAATTCACAAATTTGTGCTGTGACAAAATTCAATCATTCCTGCCAAGAAACAGGAACCACTGCAGTCTAACATCCTTTTGCTTTTCCTAAACAGCGGTATAAATGGCATTTTTGTACTTGGAAACTTCAGGCCCATACTTTCACTGTACTAATTGCAACTACACTCACAGTTGTGGTAAATGGCCACGTCTGTCCCAGTTGCACATGAAGCTACACGTACTCTGCATGCACTTTTCCCCAACAGGGTGTCGCTTGCCTGCCACAAGAAATGTGCTTCCTACGCCCTTTGCTTGCTTTATTGCCTGCCTTTCTTAACTCATCACAAAATGTTGCAACTGTAAAGCAGCCTCCGGGGCTGCCGTTTATCCAGGTCTACCGCCACAGCGTCTCCCCTTCCCTCGTACTTCCCACCCTGCCTGGATAACTTGCAGGTACAGGGTTGGTTGCTGGAATGGAAATGGTTGAGCAGAACACGTGATCACTGGAAGCTGGGACCTACATTTTAAATGTGCCATAATGTTACTGTTCCTCATTGCTTTGCCTCATCGGGTGTGTCGTATGCCATTTTCCCTTAATAAGGAGCTGTTACAAGGCAAGTTTATTCACCCTAGCTGGGTGTTGGAAGATCAAACCACATGGTGTGACAAGATTACAAACACTTGACTGGAGGGTTGAAAATACTCTGGAATGGGATGAGAGACTTAACATGTTCACAGGGCTGCAGCTTGCCAGCAAGTGGATGGTGGTATGACTCCAGAGAGCACAGGAAATGCTCACCAGGCAATGAGGAGACGTGCAAGTTACAGGAAATATTCAAAACCAACTAAATCTGCTCTGACACCCAAGCCTCAAATAACGCTTCTAGGGATGGATTAATTATTCAAGCAGAAATACGCACCCACCCAAGCTTGCTGCCTGTACGTCTGCCAAGCCCAGCCCAGCATTGCACCTTCAGATTCACAGCCACTCTTTAAGCACTTGTATTATAATCGTACGGTTCTTTGGAGACGCTACTATAGGGGATTGCAATGTAGTGTTGCAATGGGAACACCACTACGAGTAAATCACTAGTTTGTCAGAAGATAATGACGAGTTGTGTGGTACAAGCTCCTGAGCGCATGCACAGAGGAACCGGCTGCATGGGAAGATGAGCAGCCCTGAAGATCCCAGAGCAAAGGGAACAGCAAACAAGTCAGCTTCATGAAAAAGCAGGACATGCTGTCCTGGGAGAGTGGCTACAAGGAGAAATGGGTCTTTGCATTCAGGTGCTTGGGACAATGTCACAACCCCAGCAGCTCTTGAGGGTCCACTTGTGAATTCATAGAACTTCCTATCCAATGAAGAATATTTAAGAAATTCCTGGTTTCTTTCTGTATTCTAGCATCACCCACACCAATGTTTTTGTATATGTATGTAAGGTTAAACTGGTTCCTTCTTTTGGATTCAATAAACAATTTTCTCCAAGGTCAGAGAAGAAGCTACCATATACAGTTATTTACCTTGTTTTGTACCATGGGCAGCTCTCAACTTCCTAGGAGTGCTTATTGTGGTCATTCAACCTAAAAAGAGACCTAGAACATTAATGAGAGCTCTCACCATCTCCCAGTCCTTTTCTGTGGCACACTGATGCCTGTTATTGAAGATGTTGTTACAAGGTGTTGAGCAGTTCTGTTGTACGACCAAGACTGTGTGCTGCAGATAGAGGTGGTGGAATTACAACGCGCATCTCCCCGGTGCTCCTTCATCTTGCCATAATATGCAGAATTGGATCTAGGCTCCCCAGAGTTTGTGGCACGGGTTTTTCAGTTCTGGCCTTGATCTGATCTCAGATAAGGCGTCTGAGCTGCCCTAAATGGTCTCACAGTGATTTGTGGTAGGAACACGATCAGTTGTTTTCTTACAACAACACAAGAACCATGACAACCTGGAAAGGGGAACTCGCAGCGTCTGCACACAGAGGAGATTTCAACATCAGACATAACCAAAGTCTGGTGAGCAATGAAAGCCAGGGGGGCTGGAGGTCACAGCCTTGTGCAAAAAAAAAGGTGAGACAGACTAGAGAAGGTGGAAGTGGCTTTCTGAGTAATGAGAGGTTTAGAAGAGCCAAGATGGCAGGGAGCAAAGATGACAAGAAGGGCGTGGGATACTTTAGAATGATTTTGTCTCAAACTGCAGGATAAAAAAACATGAGAGGAAACAAAATAAGAGGAAACATTACCCAAGCTCTAGGGAAAAATAAACCCGAGATCCCTATAGCTGATTTAACCCCTGCGTCTCCAACAGCTGACCCTCACCTCTGCGCTGTGGGGAGGTTCAGACATGAAGCTTTGGTGCACCTAAGCCCTCTGGCCCTTTGCTTCTGGAAGGAGAAAAAAATAATTAAAAAAAAAAATGTGGAAAAGAAAGAAGCAAGAAGAACGTGCTGTAAATCTGTAAGTCATCCCAGTGGGTTGACATCATTCTTCACTTGTTGCTGAGGTGATTTCCAAATCAGCAGGCCCTAAGGAGAAATACTCGAAAGGCCTTCAGAAAAACCTTACACACACAGAGGCAAAGCTGCAAAATTAGGCCCTAAGTGAAATTAAAATGGACCAAGCAGTAACATAAGGGTAAGAAATGCTGCTTAAATAGCAGCAGTGACCATATTCTGGGGACATTTGCTGGCTGAAATTGAATGGGACCATGAAAGAGGAAACTTATATGCTGTGAATCATCTTAGAGCAATTAATTATTTAATAAAGGGCAGTGAGTATTAGGAAGATCTGGGTGGCATAAAATCCTTAATGAAGGACAGAGAGAAGAGGTGATGCCTGTTACCCAGAGACAAACAACACCCAAAGAAGAGAGTGCGAGGGTATCTGTGCAGCTGTAGGAAATCATCGTGCCAGGCAGTGTTTGTGGAGAGAGCAGGGAAAGTGTCTGTGTGTGTGGGAGTGCATGAAGGAGATGAATCATGTTCAGAAACAGTCCTGTGAGCGGCAGAACCGGCATGGCCCTTGGATGTGTAGCTCAATCGACTGAGTCGATTTTCTGGTGTCTCACAGGGGATGAGCTCATACAGCAGCTTCAGTAGAAGCACTGACAAAATCACTTTCCTGAACCCAGGCACCTATTTTGGAAAACTCCCGGGCACCTCATATCTCTGAATGTACTGGCAAATGGGTTGAAATT
Source organism: Anas acuta (assembly GCF_963932015.1). Taxonomy (NCBI): domain Eukaryota; kingdom Metazoa; phylum Chordata; class Aves; order Anseriformes; family Anatidae; genus Anas; species Anas acuta. The sequence goes on from NC_088994.1 coordinate 6,297,720, forward strand.
GGGTGATAGATATGAAAGATATTAGGGAGAAACAGATAGCCATGCAATGACAGCTTTAAGCAGCCATATACATGGCATTACATTGTGGAACCAGGCTGGGAAAGTCTACTTGCAAGTCTGTCACCTCCTGTGTGTTGCAACAGGGTATTTTAATTCAGTTATTAACAAGCTTGTTAGCAAAGGTGCACAAAAATATTGTTAAACTGGTATCAAAGGTAAATATTAAAAAATATATATTTTTTTTTTGTGTAGTTATATATGTATATATACATTATATACAAAACCCTACATTTATTTCTTAAACTACTATGAGCAAGTGGAAGGTGGTGGGGTTTGCGCCAGGTTCCCCCCTTAGTGCCTTGTGGTCCTAGGGAGCTGTTACCCCGTCTGCTTTCGCTTGCCCTGTGAAGCCTCAGCCTGCTGTGCCTGGTGGTGGTACAATCAGCTCCACCTCTAATAAAATGGCAATTAAGACACTCTGGGAGGTTTTATTACCTGGTATAGCTGAAGTCCTTTCTGATGTGTTAATGAAAACCCCGATCGAAGTTTTACTGGTATTAATTATGTTTTCAGGCACTTCACTACTTCCTTCCTAAGTACCAGATCACCGCACATGGTGCTCGTCCCCCTAGCATCACCACCAGCAACATTCAGGAGTCCCTGCTAAAAGCTACATTTTCCTCTGGGAGAAACACTCATATTCCTAGGCTTGAGTGCTCTGATTAAAGCCTGGATGTCTAACTGGCACTGCTGATTTTTTTAAGCCAAGTCCAATGATCCAAGTTTTTCAGGGGTTTTTATGTTGAGCTTCCACAAGCCAAAGAATCAAGGCCAATGCATTCTTATGTGTTTGGGAATGACCAGGAAAAATGCCTCTAGAAACTTCTAGAAAGAACATCTAGCACTGTGCCTGAACCCTAAAGAAATTAATGTCAAAAGAAACTGAAAATTAGTACTCAGTATAAATTTGCCTGGCAATTATTCTGTGAAATTGAATAAGGAATCTTAAATAGCCTTTGGACTTAAATACATGTATACATTTTGAAATCCATTATCATTAATTACCTGTGTTAAAGTAATACCGTAAACATAGAGGGTGCTGAGCAATTGTAAAGGAAGGTAAGACCCCGTCCAAAGAAGTTCAGAAATCAACACAAATATAAGAAGGAGAAAAGTAAAATAAGCAAGGAACTGAGCATTACAGTAACAGGCAGATGGCACAGCTGGGTGGAAAGGGATTTCTCCTCCTGCAAAGCGTTTGAGAATTGTAAAATGTTCCCAAACCACACTGAGATGAAGCCAAGTCTTTTCAATATGTTTTGCTGAAACTATTAAACAGAAAAGCAAATAACTAAACAGTTTGGTTTTCAGCAGCATCAAAAAATAATCCCTGAACTGAAAGAATAATTCTAAAATACTGGAAATAACCAGGAGCTAGATGTTTTCTGCTTTGGGGTTTGTTTTTAAGTGAGCAGCTGGAAAGTTTATTTAAAAAAAAAAAAAATGGAAAAAGTGGAAATGCTTTGTTTCTTTCCAAAATATTTTGCGGGGAAATATTTGTGATTTTCTGCTTGCAGCTTGGGAAGCAAACTGTTGGAGCAGAGATTCTAGGAGTTCCAAGCTGCAAGAGTGCCATGGCTCAGGAGATGTCAGTTCAGGTTGCACACATCAGATAGTGAGGGCTGGTGTTTGCAATTCTAGATGGTGATTTGCTCATCGGTGCTGGACAGGGAAAGGAGGATCCCTTGCAGCGCTCCCACTTTCCCGTTGGGAGTGATCCCTGCAAGACAACCTCAGCAGTTGCAGCCCACCACGGAGGGTGGTTTGCTGAGGTGGTGCTTAGTGCTTCTCCAGGGAACATCAGGACACAGCTCCAGACCCTGTGCTCATCAACACCAGGTGGGCTGCAGTGATGCTGTTCTTCTAGAGACCAGTTCTCCAGAGGACCACTGCAAAGGAACCTTTTCAGCAGAAGGAGGCAACAAAAAGGGCTCCTGAGAGCAGTGCATTGGTACTGCTGATCGTGCAGACCTTCTCCCCAAGAATGATTTTCAGCTGTTGCCTTGGCAGTTCACTTCTGCCTGCATCCAGGCCCCCACCGTCCATGAGCAACTTTGGCAACCCCAGGCCAGCACAGCACAGACTCTGCTCTTGAAACTAGCTTTGAAGCTCCATGCCAAGTTTCAAGTAAAACAGTAAAATATACATTTCTTTCCACTGAAGTGTGGTCAGCCACGTGCCTTGCTTAGACCAAGAAAAGCCTCCTTTTACTGCAGGTGCACCGGGACAAGGCCATGTGCCTTTCCACACTCCCACGTGCAGGAGGGCTGGCCCAGTGCCACCGTGAGCGTGGTGCCTTTCCAGCAGGCAGGAGGGCAGGCAAGGACAGGCACGGAACAAGCATGGGCACAGACAAGTAGACACCCAAAGAGGCAGAGCTGATGTATTTATCATTAGCTCGGGGTTAGTAACTGTGCAGAAAATCTGGAGAAACACCCAGCTCTCAGACAGTCTTTTTACTCCCCTTATCAGACACCTGGAAACTATTTTTATTCAATATCAAACAGAAATCAGTCTTAAGAACCCCTGGTTCCTGTATTTTTACCTTACCAAGTAGCCCTTTTTAACTGGTCTATTCAGCAAGTAATTTGCAGAAAGTCGGGCATTGGTTCTTCAGAAAAAGCAGCAGTGAGATCACTGGGCTTCAGGACAGAGCCTTTGTGAGCTCAGGAGCATTACACTGCCCATCAGGTTCAGACGATGTGGTTCCAGGGCTTAGCTCCAGGAAAGCCTGGGCTGTCTCAGCACCTTCTGCTAAACTGGTAGGATAACTCAACATCATACCAGAGGATCAGAGCACTCCTACCCCATCCTGGCAATGCAGCGCAGGCTGGTGATGTGTCTAAGGCCTGTCAGCATCGGCAACATCACCTTGGCTTTAATTATTTTTTACGATACCTCCCAGCACAATGGCACATATTTAGAGGCAATGCTGGTAACACCACCCTTCGTTAAGGTAGCCATGCGCGTGTGTGTGTGTGTATATAAGACCTCACCTGCAGCAAATTATAGCTTTGTCAAAACTAAAATATTCAGGCTAAAATCTTTCCATACCAGTCATTTGCTAGCATAGAAAATTCAGTGAATTAACTGTTTCCCCGAGCAGAGACTCTCATAAGTTTCAGCAATGAACACAGAGCAGGAATAGAATAGGAGTGATGCTGTGGAAGATCAATCCTTTATCTAGAAAGGTTTGCTGGACAGAGGAGCTTGCTAGCTGGTTTGGGACCAGTGTGCTGGTTTGACTTGTTGAACAGCTTCTCCTCTACAGCAGTTAATGGACACTCATACACACCAAAAATTTGTCCACAGCGTGACTCCAACTGGCAAAGAATATTTCTTCCATTCCCACCCTGCTTTCAACCCAGGAAGCTGTTAAGCTATGCCTAAGACCTATGAAAATGGTCAGAGGCATTTCATTGAGAGCTACAGCTATTCTACAGGATTATTGATCCATACTCAAGAATTTTAAAGAGAAAATTAACCACTAAAAGAGATGTTTAGAGCAGCTCAAAGTAAAAAATACGTATTCAACTCTAGGGCTGAAACTTGCGCCCCCAACCACCCACCCATCCTGCGAGGAACACTTATGATGGACACAGAGAATCTGTTTGCCTTTCAATATTTGGCAAAAAGAACCACCTCTTCATTTATTATTTTTTAGGAAGTATTCTGACGTTCAAACAAGGCAATATTGGTTTCTCAGCTATAGATCATGCACAGACTGACTCTTGTGTTTAACTTTCTAGATTGTAAATAGGTCCCATTGACTTTCATGAGCCTGCAAGTAAGTAAAGATAACTTAGAGGATCAAAGCCCTATAAACTGTGTCATTAAATTTTAAGAAGTCAGAAGCTGCACGTTCTCTTCCCAGGCTGTACCAGCATCTCCCATGAGTGCTAATGAGACCAGATCTCACAACACTGCTCTCTGGACATCAGAAGAAACAGATCTGATTTTTGTCTTGATTGCAGAGATGAAAATAAGCAATAACTCATGGAAATCAGTGTAGGTACACACAGTAGTCAAACTATAGCTGCTGATGTCTGTATTCATTTTGGGTAACTGCCTGAAGTTCAGTTCCCTACTTAATACACGTGGTACATTGGGTCGGACAGGAGGTTAGAGGAGCTCATTAGAAGTGATTTTTTTCATGTGTTTGTCAATAATTCCAGAAGCAGAAAGGACTAAATAAAGTGAAAAGACTGATTCAGCTCAGGAAAGTTTGGGAAGCAGTACCCTGATTTTAGCCAAAATGTCTGACTCCTCCTTACCTTGTAGGAGAGCTTTCCTGAAAATCAGGCAGGGCTTTACTGATAAAAAGGTTTCATGAAGTAGGAAGTGAGAAAAGAGAAGTGGGGAGGACGTGGTCTCTCCAGAACCTTTTCAAACCAGTGCAGAGACATGAGGGAGGAACAAGGCAAAAGCATCATCCCGATCTTATTTTTATGCATTGCTTTTTTACAGCTATCTTCAAAACAAGAAAAGTAGAAGTTGCTGAAGAACCTCCAGGACAAGGACTTGTTTCAGCTGTTTACTATACCTCAAGTGCAGAACCAAGGGGAATTTCTCAGTTCTTGAATTTGGTGACTCCAGGACTGGATGAGACCTTTTCACCCCCTACTTCTGACTCCTTTTCACACAACAAAGAAACCCAGGCTGCAAGGAAGCCCTGATATGTCCTGGCCAGCACAGCTAATGCTGGAGGCTGGGGGGATCAGACACAGTGCAAAGAACACCTTTGCACTGCAGCCTCCAAATAACAGCTCAGAGTACATGAAACACCTCCTGTGTGGGACTTCTTGCTCACTCTCCATATTTTCTGCAAGCTTTCACAAGTTTCCTTGCAGAGAGCCTACTACTACAAGTCACCTCAGCAGGGTTTGGCTGGCATCTTTCTGCTAAAGCAGGGCTTTCTCTGGGGACTGAGCGCTTTTCTTTCAAAGGGAGTTTTATTTAAATAAAGACAACAATTTGGGAAGCAGAAGGAAAAAAGCAGTCACTAGAGCAAGCTCCTGCCATCACGCAGCAAGTGCTGCTGTTTAGTACAAGACAGAGCAACATCTAGCACAGGTTCCAGTTAGCACCAGCACCATGGGGGATACCTTCCACTGGGGCAAACATCACTGAAAAGGTAGATGGTAAAACTAGCATATCCTGGGCAGGGGAGACCAATAAATCATTCATGAAAAGAATAGGAAGCATCAGAGCCAGGGCAAAGAGAATGCTAATTTGCTTTGCAACCTGATCAAATGGAACAACTGGCCTTGAGGGATGCAGCCATTTTGGGGGTTGATTGCTAGAGTTAATACAGAGCATTAACTTTGCAGCTTTGCTCCAGGCAGAACTTGTCCCAAGTGATCTAAAACTTTCAATGCACTTATTCTATCAGAAGATTTGTGTGTGTGTGACTGCCTAATTAATGAGGTTCTTTTCAATATTAATATGCAGAAAAGTTTACTGCCTTAAAGGTGTGTCAATATATACTTTTTTTTTTTTTTGGTTAAAGAAGTTTGCCTTTGGCTATTCTAAAATATAAAAGCTATTAATTAAAGTATACAGTGCTTTGGGGGGGGGGGGGGAAAAAAGGGATTGAATTGCCGAAGTCTTTGGGGAAAGCTGCTGCAGAATTTAGGCCAAATGTCTCAATAAATTGATATGCTAAAATGAATAACCTGAAGTATTTTAGTACAGATTTTTCACAGGGCTTCACCTACTCCCTCCCACCCATCAAAGAATACTGTCAAGTGATTTCAGCCCAAGTGGAATCAGGAAAAAACAAATGCAGAAACACCTCCCAAACCTGTTGAGTTGCTCCCTACCCTGCTAGGGACCTACAGAGACCTAGGATGCATGGAGCACTTTTTGGGAAAGACATCAGCCCAACACCTCCAACACTCCTGACTGTGTCTGCATTGTATCTCCTCTTGGAGCCAGCTTGCTCACCTGCCCCATGGCCATCCCCATCCTCTGTTTGGTGCTTGCTGAGGCTGCCACAGCCCTGCCATGGAAAAGGGAGAGCCAGCAGGGCACGCAGGTGACACATGCAGACCTCACCCAATCCTCACTCTTCATAGCAAAGTGTAAACCCAAGTTCAGAGATGCCCTGTGCTTGAGAGGACAACACAGATGGAGTAGAAGTTATACTACTGTTTTATATATATATATAAATGTAAAATATATATATATATTTGAGAAACTGAGGCATTAACACAAGACAATTCTCCAGAGTAATTTCCTAAGGATTTTACTTGCCTAAAGGACTTCAAAAATGATTGTCTCCCAGTGATTTTATTACAGGTTCTACAGGAAGCCTGTGGAAAAGCCAAAGGCCAAGTGCTCTGTACAAAGGCGGTATTTTAACTGGCTGACTACCCTTCCTCCCCAGTGGGTGCCTGTATAAAATGTTTGCTAAATTAAGCCTGAAATTATCCTTCCTCTTCTTAATTTTCCCAGAGCACATCAGGGTATTCTTTCTATCTGACAAATCCTGCCACCAAATGACACCAGCCACTGCTTGATGAGCAGAGCACAACTTCTTCCTTAAGACCTTACAAGGGAAAATAAAACCCCCCAGGTGTTCTCCCGTCTGCAGTCTGCCTGTACCCCAAGCTGCTGCCTATAGCTGCTACCACAAATGTGCAGAGGAAAAGCAAGAAGGCAAAACCCCTCATTTTATACAACCTGATGGGCTGCTGAGTGAAAACAGCTGATGCCCATGGAGAGATGTTGGAGAAAAGGATGAGCAGCTGTGGTTGGGCAAGCTGTGATGTTAGAAACAGGCTATGCATCCTCTTGTAAGAGGGGGATGCCTGTGAAAATTGTATGGGTTTCCTAAGCAAAGGCCTTCTGTTCAGTAAACTACTATTTCTGAAATATAGTATTGGAATTTCATGATGGATTTATAATAAGCAAGAGCTAGTTGGTTGCTATGAGGTGATAATAGTAGTGGTAGTAGGGTGTAGATAAGCTTGAGATTGTTTTTGTTTCCTGCTTGTAGGGGTTGAGAGAAAGCTGTGAGAGAAAGTCCAAAAAAAAAAAAAAAAAAGAAAGGAAAAAATGTGAAATAAGCCTTATTTTCCTAGCATCGTGTTACTGTGAGGAAGATCTCCATAATATAGGAGATAAGCAGCTGCTCAATGTAGGATCAGTAGAGTCAAAAAAAAAAAAAAATCACATGCTTTATAGGTGCTATTTGATCTCTAATAAATACACTGAATATGGGATTTTTGCATGCTGCTTTGATCTCAGTGAAGTGCATTCTAGCCGGGTTGCTGACACCCCTCTAATGAGTGGTGTTGGAGGCCCTACATAAAGAGCAGCTGGTAAAGGTTGGGAGGAAGAATGCAAACTCTGACATCCCTCTTCCAAAGTAGGTCAAGCTCCTCCAAGGGCCCGGCTGCGAGGGCTTCACACAGCTCAGCAGGCTCCTCCTGCAGCAGCAGACACCCGTGCAGGGTGAGGAATCGGTGCCTGTGCTGCTAGGGGCACGGTGATGTGTGAGGCTGCTCCGTGGTTCCTTTGGGCTCTGGCAGACCTAGAGCTGCAAAGGGCTGGGGAGCTGCTATAGCAGATGCCTCGTGCCTGGTACTAACCTGCCCTGGGTTCACCTGCAGAATCCTAAACTGTGTGCAGCGAAGTTTAAAGATGCTCGATCTAGGGGCAGTGCTTAACAGAGAAATGTAGGGATAAAAGCCTCAAACCTTGCAAAGCTTCAGAGGCAGTTATGTGCTGTACCTTTGCCTTACCTACGCAGCTTGGAAGAGCCCCTCTGTGCACAGGCTTTTTAGGACCAGAACATCTCCTACTGCCAGGTGTAGTGGAGTCCCAGCTCACACTAACTCATAGCCACGGTGCTGCAGTCCTATTGCTAATAAACCAGTTAAAGCCAGAAAGGAGGCCTTTACCTGCTGCCAGCTCCTGTAATAACGTGTCCTAAGTGTGCTTTCTTCTTGCTCTTTCAAGTCATGCACGCACAAGTTACTTTACAAAGTGGTCTCTTGTCTGAGCCTCACAAACTTGTTTTACTTATAATGAGTCTTAGATTCTAGCGAGGACTGCCAGAGGGGAAGCAGTGTTACGCTGTATTGCACCACAGAAACCACCCAACTTAAGTGGATTACTCTTTTTGCCATGGGCTGACTTGCTTATGCAGGTCTGCTTTGTTATCAAGCGTCTGTTACGACACAGGAAAAAGTACTGAAGTGAGCAAGGCCTGTTCTGTCATCTGGATTATCCACTCTGCTTCCCCACGGGAGCTTTAAGGAAAGACTCTTCTGCATGGGCCCAGGAATCCTTGTCCTGGAAAACCTAACTATGGGAGAAGAGGCCGATGGCCTCTGTCCTTACAGAGAGCTTCGTGGTGGTCTGGAGCTACTTGAACGATGCTTGTAGTCCTTCAGTTGGCAATGCCTCAGATAAGATGAAGTTGGGAGCTGACCTGCAGGCTGATCTGCCAGCTCCTCTCTTGTCAGCTGAGTTAGTGACAGTATTTTTCTTCTGCTTAATTTCACTTTAGAATTCTAAATTTTAGATTAAATTTAGCATGCCTAGATCTCTCGCAGTCAGTCTGCAAGATTCAGCCTGGGATTTGAGGAAGCTCCTTTTAATCCTCTCTTCTGGGTGTGGGTTTTCCCCAAATCTCATTTCCTATTGCAAGTTTGAATGGCCTCTGACTCCAATTAGCCTAACACAATCGAAACAGAGGGCTGAGGTTCAAAGGATGTGTTTCAGTGGCAGAGTTATCATACCTCAACGCTGGGCAAAGGAGCCCCATCTGCCTCCACACCTCCCTGCCCCTCCAAGAACTGGGATTTTCAATCCTAAAACATAAGCTTTGGTTAAAAGCAGTTTCAGGGTTCTTCTGCTCTCTGGATTTTCACGTTCTCCCCACATCCATGGATGGTGGAAACCTCTTCATTAATGCCAAGACTGGTATATACATGACTCCAAGGTCTACGATTTTAAGAAAAATGCCAGGTATCATGAGACTCCCCATAAAATCATGACAGTTAGCTAGCTGAAAACACAAAGAGAAGTCTTGTACTCTTTCTTTTTCTTTAAAGTTATTCTATTTTGGAGTAAGGAATCCTAGAAAGAAAAAAAGAGCAAAGTGCCCACAAAAGACCCTTGTGTCATGCAACATAATAAAACTGCCAGCTTTGCTCCCCCAAAGAGAGGTAGCCTTTGATGATGCAGTCCATCAGGCAATACACCAGTCTGCAAAGGTATTGGAAACTTCTTGGCAAAGCCAGGAGCTGCAAGCTGAAAACTCAGCTTGTAAAATGTGAATGATCGAAACGCATCAACTTTAAAGTATGTTCTGTAATGCTTCAGACAAATAAAGGAACCCTTAAAAAGAAAGGGCAAAATCAAATGAGGAATCCAGGCTGTGACTGGTTGTCCTCCTCAGTAATGTTGAAACCTGGCTAAATTTAGAAAAAGAGGCCCTGAAACTTCTCCTGAACAGAACTAGTGTTTGTACCTTGAAATGATGCTGAGGGTTTCACTTTTCGTTACAAGCAGATTACTTGGGTTTCTCAAGGAATTTAAAGCACTCTTAAAAAAAAATGTGTAATTTTGTCAGGTGTAAAATGACTGTGGTGGCAACATGTGCTAGGGAGCAGCCCTTGCTCTCCCCATGCAGGGACCTGCAACCATTCACATCCATCAGTGGAACACAGCAGGTGACAGCATGGATGAAAAGCAGGACAGGGTCCTATTTTAATTCCTAGGGCTAACCTCCTCCATTGACCAGGGATGCTCAGAGAGCTGTTAAATTGGCTTTGTTTTGTTTTCATTGACAATAACAATCTTCTCAACATCACAGACCTCTGTGGCCAATTTAATCCCAGTAATGCAGTTCCTCTGAATGCTGGGACCGATCCCGATGAGGTACCGTGGGGCCAGCCCTGCTTTGCAAGGTGCCTCTGCAAGGAAAAGAGCTGTTAACCCGAATTACTTGGCAGCTCCCAGAAATTCTAGCAGGTAATTGTCGCAGGGCAGTCAGTCGCACTTGGCCCCCATGGCTGCACGAGTTGCTCCAAGAAACTGCAGTAGCTCTGATCACAAATTACTGTGATTTGTCAGCTGTAATACAAGCCCAGCTATGGTTTTGATGCTTTTGCCAGCAACATGTGAAAGAAAATATTTGAGTGAAGCGGTCTAAGTCAGGTTGGGTAAAGAAAATGGGCAGTGGCGGGGGAGCCAACCTGACCTACCCAGATTTATTTCATGCAGTGGTGAAACCAGCCCACTGCCTGGATTTAAGACCAGTGGCTATATTTAATCTGTTTGAATAACTTTGGATGGGTGTTGGGCTTCTTTCCTCTGGAAATTATAATCCAATCCTGCGTACCATGTAAATAATTTAATAACCTCCTGTAATATCTCTCCTCTTGGAGCAATTACACATAACACTGGAAACACAAGCATGTCTCTGACAACAAAAGCATCTTTTGGAGAAGAATTGCCATAGTTAGAAGAGTAAGATTTTATTTTTTTTACAGATGAAGACCAGAGCCACATTGGGTGGGAAGTGGGAACTCCACACTGGTTCCCTTCATAGGTTACTGCTGGAAAACTCAGCATTTTCTGCTTCCAGGTTGGAGTTTTTGAGGTCCACTGAGCTCATCTGGTGAAAAATGTCAGATAATTGCAAATGCAATGGTAGTCACGTTCATTCTAACAGTGTGTATAACTATGACTATATATATATAATTACATAGAGTTATCTAGTTGTATATATGGTTAGGTGTAAATATAGTTACAAATGGGATTTCAATAACCCAGTAATTAAGTAAATTCCTGTTGAAAGTTCTAGACTTGCAGTGAGACCTTGGAGAAGGACAACCACATTTACCCGGGTGCCTCACAAGAGCCCATTGCAGAACTGGGTCCATTTTTTTAACGGACTTCTTTATGAACCCGTGTCCTCCAGTAAGGATCAGAAAGGACGGTGCTTTGGTGTGCATTCATCTGAGCTTTTCTTCCTCCTGAATCTGCATACGCTGTGTGACAAGGAAGCCTGCTGAAGGTTAATTGTTACTCTAGGATATTATGTGCCTTCTCTCTTGTTAATTTTGGGGGCAGGGTGTGGAAAGGAAATCCCTGGTACTTGAACCTTGCTGGAAATATCTGGATGGTTGCTTAAAACAAATGTTTGCCTTACAAGAAAAAAACAGTCCAAAGGTATTTCTCTTTTAAACAAAACTTGCATAAAAAGCCACAGATTTTACCTGCTGCTGTTTGTGTTCCTGTAGCCCTGAGAAGAGGTCTGAGTCAGGAACCTCTGTGACTTTTTTTGGGGTTGTTTTAGCAGAAGCCTCATTCCCTTTACTCTCCACCAATGCCAGAGTCCGTCTGCGGCATAAACCCTTGGTTAAGATCCAAATTACCCCCTTAACTCCAAGGACACAAGCGAAATGAGTGAATGGAAGAGGTCTTTCACCTTCCAAAACATTTTTTGTTTGTTTTTGTTTTTGATTCTCCTGGGTAACAGAGAAGCCCATACTGCCTTCACACCTCTTGGGAGGGAAGGGAAGACGAGAAGGCAGGGAGAGGTGCATCCTCCACCAGCACCAAGGGGCCTGGCTGATGCAGGAATTTGATTTTTTATTTGAAGATCCTTGATAGTATTTCCAAGCAGGGGATGGAGCAGAGGATTTACCCAGCCCAGCTGAGATGGATCAGCAAGGCGATTGCAGCTGAGCTCCTAGCCCCAGCTGAGGGCTGTGCAGTGCTGCTGGAGGAGGCAGAGCCATCAGGTTCCCCTTCACTGACTGATGAGCTGCCTGCGAGTGTCTGGCAGGTTCATTTCCAACCCCATCCTTTTAATTCTAGCCCCTCTTTCTTCCACGTGAACCACCGGGGAGTAAATACGTGAGGGTTTCTACCCAATTACACCTCCTTTTAACAGCATTAGGAAACCGAGGAGCTGCTCGATACCTAGCTGAGGTGGAGGGAATATTTAGCATCTAAGAAATGTCCGTGACCTTCTGGATGTAAGGTGGCAGAGCAGCCCATGCTGTGCTACATCTAATATGCATATTCATGGCTCGTTTATTCATGAAAGAAATGACTGGATTAGCAATAGTTTGAAGGACACTGATCATGGAGTTGAAATACATGCAAGTTGCTCACAAATTAGAACTCCATCATCTCTGTAATAAATTGGTAACCATTGTAAATCCTTGCATATCGGTGTTGTTATTGGAAATACCATGTTGTATTTTATTGGATTGGAAACATTTCACAGCTATCAACCTGTCAATTATTTTAGCACAACACAAGGTTTTTCATGATGATAGATGGTGATTCTAAATAATTTTTATAAAGTATTTCTACTTACCGTGGTGTCAGGAAGCCTGCCTGCCTGTGAAATATTGTGATTTTTGAAGCACTCACCTGATAACACTCCTTAATTGTGTAACATTAATCTATGTGTCAATCAAATGCTTGCAGACTAATATATGGAATTTTTTTTTCCTTAGATTTCCATAGAGGGGGAAAAATTAAGATCATAGAAAACTCTTGGCAGCATATGAAGGGAGAAGCAATGCCAGACTTGTAACCAATCATGAAAATGCATGTTGTAAAGAATAAAGAAATGATGAACCCTCTTCACTAATGAACTCTACTTTTATTCAGAATGAAGATGTCTTCCAGCAACATGTTTTTTCTTTCTCTTTCTTTCTCCCCACTTCTAACATGCTGAGTAAAAAGAAAAAAGCCCAGTTCTACATGTCTTGAACAGATTCAAACATCTGTGAATAAATAAGTGCTAAACATTAGATACCTCCCATTTAAGTTTCAAAGTCTCTTTCAGAGGATAGTAAATGATATTATTTTGCCTCCCAGAAAGGAAAATTAATTCACAGAGAGGCTGACTTAACTGGGATCACGCAATGAGTGGGAAGCAGAGAGAGCTCTGCTATCCTACAGAGTGCGCTGAGATCCCAAAATATTTGAGAGGTCAAGCAGGCCAAAAGTTATTACTTCTAACATGAAAGTGTTGAGCATTTTTACATTCAGCCAGAAAGGCTGCGAGGGAAGGGGAGCGGTCGCCGTGGGGGAATAGGGCCATGGAAATGATGGGGACAGCCCCTGGCATGGGTGCAGCTCCCCGCGCAGGAGGAGGCACTCAGGGGAGGCTGGGGCAAGGGGCAGCTGCCTCCTCTTGCAGGGCCACCGTGTCCCCCTCACAACCTGCTGGGGCAGAGCCTTGGAGAAGGGTGCTTCAGGCTTTTCTCCTCTATGATCACAGCACGGAGCAAGCTGCTTGCTTTGGTGACACTGCTCCCTAGTCCCTGGTCAGCCTGGGCCACGGCAGAGAGGACTGCCTGTGGTTGTCCCCATCCTTTACTGCACCCTGATCCTTCTCCCAGCCTAAGCCAGCCTGTAATCCTCCTCCAGCTGGAAATAAACCCCATCTCAATTACACACCACACTAGAGCTCTCTCCTGCTGCTGCTGCTGCTCTGGTTTTTATTGCTAGCACCAAGTGAGCTGGGGCCGCAGTCCTGTTCACCTGATCCCAGAGCTTGGTGTGGAATGGGAAAAAAAAAAAAAAATTGTGGGACCCAGTACGGTGCCACAAAACCAAGCCAGCTACAGCATGGGGTGCTGGATTGGAAAGTACACCTGTGTCAGGAGGGTTTCCAGTCCCCATCACAGTGGATTCTGCCCCAATCCCAAGGGTCTGCACGTGTCAGCACTGACCGCTCCGAACAACCATGGCAGGACTGGACTCGAGGTGGTCCAGGACTTTTCCCTATTTATACACCATGCAGCCCTTTCCAACCATTACACTGATTTTATATGTGCAAGCCTGTTTCGGCAATTAGAGCAAAAATCTTTATAGCTCTTTTGGTTTGAATTGGGCTGGTTTCAAACCCAGGTACTAAAATGGATAAAATTATCTTGAAAAGCTAAGGAATTACACTGTACTCTCAGCTCCTCTGCATCATGTTATGAAAGACACAAAGATAATATTTGTATAAATTAAGGCTATTGGAGACGTATGGTATTTCAGTTTCTGCTTCATTAAGTTGTCCTCCAGCCCTGAACATCCCTCGATCTATTCTGCAGCACTTTTCTATTTTAAATTTAATCTACCCTGCTGCAGAATGGAAGCTTAAAAGGATATTGCCTCTTTAAATTAAATGTGGAAAAAAAATAACAATGGTGGAATTCTTGCTGAAGTGAATGCAATCTATTATATAACTTCTAGAATTCATAATATTTTCATGTCTGTTAGCCTCCCTACTAGTTCAGTGGTGTATTTCTTCACTGTTTCACTGTGGCCACAATCACTTTTTTTTTTTTTTCAGTGATTGTAAAAGACCAGAAGAAACCACTGTGACCACCTAATCTGATTTCATATGTATAATAGACCATAGGACATGTCTGGATTAATTCCTAATTTGATTAAAATTAATCTTGGGAAAATATCCAAACTTTTCCCTACAATTTCCAAGCAATGGAATATCCATTTACAACCCCTCATGAGTTGTTCCAATCCCAGATTATTTTAGACTTATTTTTACAGAGAAGTGCCCTCTGTTTGGAGGCTGGAATTTCATCTTCCTCTGATTTGTAGTTATTGGATCCTTCCTCTGCTTCCTCTGTGGGATCTGTGTGTGTGTGTGTGTTGGTGGTGGCCAACATACCAGGACCAAGACATTTTCACCAGAATGGTCACGACTCTTCTGTGAGCCCTGCTACCAGCCAGGCAATGAGCCATCCAAGCTAGCTGCTAGGAAATAAAGTGATGATTCAAAACAGGTTCTCCTGAGGATTACCCACCTCATAAAGCCCTACCTGGGCATCTGCCCTGCTACCACACGTAGAATTTTCTCCCAAAGTTGGGCATCCAAAGACCTCCTTTTAATCAGAGTCTCATGTTCTGGCTGCCTGCCTGGGTGGGCAAGAGACAGGGACTGGTTTTGCAACAGCACCCAAGGGTGCTAGAACCCATTCCCAAAGATGCTTGGCACCATTGCTTTCTTATTCTGCTCTACCAAAGCTGTTCTGCTTTGGACAGAATAACTTGTGCCACAGAGAGGGAAGGGGGTTGCAAACACACGTGTAGGTGAATGAGTGGTAGTTTACATATCTGCTTGGTGCATAAATCATGCTGCACATCGGGTAGATTTGGTGGAAGTGCACTGAGAAACCATGAGCCTTCAGCCTGGGAGAGACAGAATACCTTATTTTCATGTATGTGAATGAGACCTGAGTTGGAGACAGGCAGCCAGTTGCTTCTGGCTGTCTCAGGAGCAGAACTTCATGGGCCTGAAGAGCTTTGCTGCTAATACTGCAGGTGCCTCCAGACTGTAGGTTTAAGGAACAGTCTGGTGGGGATTTTGAGCATCTAATCACAAGACTTAATGTTCCCAGTTCCCATGATAAGTGTTCAGCTTCTTGTTTGTATCTGGGTCATCAGGTCCTCAAAGGACAGGAGTTGTGTATTGTAAAACATCCTGAAGTTATTGCTCTGCTGGTGGGAGAGAGCTGTTTTGAAGATGGGTAAATTCCTAGAAATAGAATTACCAGAATGGGGATGAAAGAGACACCCAGAGAGGTGGTGGGATCTCCACTCCTGGAGATTTTTCAAGACTTCTCCATCCAAAGCCATGGATGACCTGATCTGATGCTGGCGACAAACCTGTTTTGAGTGGGAGGTTGGATGAATGAGAGACCTCTGGAGCTCCTTTCCAGCCAACATTTCTGTCATGTGGGAGCATGGAGGGATGCAGTCGGGGGGGGGGAAGGGGGGGTCTGTCATTGCCTGTGTGGAGTCATAGCAGAGTCATCAGCAGGTTCTCTAATGCGAAGCAGCTCCTCCCGCACTCCAGCTATGAGAGAAGGCTCTCGTGGGCGTTCTCAGTGAGAGTGCCCTGGGAAAAAGCAATTGCAGTCTGGGGAGGGGGAATTAAACTGTGTCATTGAGAACAGCGATTAAAGAAGCCAAGTGAGATTTCAAGGAAAAAAGCATGAATCTATAGGGCACATTAGTTAATTAAAACAGAAGCACCATCTTCAGAAAGATGATGATTTTCATTCACGGGAAGCTTCTGTTTTCTGCTAAAGGCATACTGAACTGGCGACAGTAGCTCAAGACAACCGTGGTTGCTTTTGGAATAAAGCTGTTAGTTCAGAAGAGGAACAAACACACCCCTTCCCTGGAGTCCCAAGTTCTTGGCTGGAGGAGCTTCCAGCCCTGCTGTACTGCATGTTCAGGGTGGAGCAAAGTGATTCAAGCGAAGGCAGATACTGATTATAGTTTAATTGCTTCTGCAATGCCTCTCTTCCTTGTCTTTGCTATCTCCTGGCAGAAGGCATCTCACCCCCATTGGAGGCTGGGGTGAAACTTTAGCCCCGACAAAGTCTGATGGCCAAATTCCCACGGACTCTGTTCTCCCAGGAACGTGGCCATGTTTTGTGTGCAATGGGGCCTCCACTCCCTTTCTTCTGCATCCCCTTTGGATCCCAGTTGTGAGCTCACTCTCCATATCATCTGCTGGATCAGCTCAGGCCCATCTGGGAGCTGGGCTGTGCTCCCATAGTGAAGGTCTGTAAAAAGGAGTACATGACGGAGGGACTCAAGTAACCCCTGGGTACATTACTTCTAGAGCCAATCGGTCACGAAGCAAAAGGCTAGAAATAGATTTACTTTCAAAGGCCTAGGATTTTATTTTATTTTTAATTGAAGGGGAGCAGTACTTTCTCCACTTAATGAAAAAGGCCTTTTCCTTGTCATAACCAAGAAAGGAGGCTGCAGCACTTGGCAAACAAACTTCTATTAAGTGCATTTGCTGGAAATGTTTATACTTTGGTCTTGACAACTATCTTGAATATACTGAGCATTGCACTGTGCTCTAGCTTGCATAATTGTGACATGGGAGCAAAGTCCTTACGGGGGAGGTGATAGGCACTTTCCTTGGGATCTATTTTTTTTTTTTTAATACCTGCCACTTGTAATCAGAGGCAAGAACTTGTTTTGGAAAGTATTTTCCTGCTCTCCAGGGATTTTCTCTTTCCCTTGGCTGACTTGAGCAGCAGCACGAGAAGAATGAAGGGAGCAAAAAGGAGGGAGGAACTCCTTCAGAGCAGGGAAATCACCACTACCTTCCATGCAGGGTGGCAGATGTTTAACGAGGGGTTCTCTGCCTTCCTCCAAAACTCCCCTTCTGCAGCATGTTGCCTGGAAACCCTCTGCTTCTTCCCCTTTCACATATAATTACTGCAAATTGCTGAAAACTTTATCTAAACTCCTATCAGACAGACAAATCGCTGTTTGATCAGGGCAGATACATGGACCTGAGTGATTCCAAAAGTTAATCTCCACTTGATTTGGGTTTTTGGTGTGGTTTTCTTTCCCTACTGTCAGGATTCAACCCAGTATTTCCCTAGCTGTGTAACAGGAATCTGTGCTCATTCAAAAAGGCCTGGGTTCTCCGATTTTGTATATGAGTAGAAGATAAGAAAGGAGGTAGACAGAGATTAGCATAAGAGACTGGTTAGATGAATATGAATGGGTGCTCTCACTTCGAGGCAAATGGATGGCAGCTCAACAGATGGTGGTTGCTCACCAGCCCCTGCCAAACGCTGCCGGCGTGGGGCTCTCCTTGTGGATGGGTGTCCCCTTTACAGCTTGATTTCCCTTCTGGAAGCCTCCACAGAAAGGCAGCGAAATGTAACCCACATGAGGAAGGAATTACTCTTTGCCCCCAGCCTCTGTCTTTGCGGTCGGAGGCTGGGCTGACGCACCGCGTGGGGAGAGAGCCGGAGGGCAATAACCCGTCATCTCGGTGCCATGCTAATTCCGCGGTTAAATACAAGGGTGTCGCACGGCGCTGGTGCTGCTGCTGGCACGGCTCCCTGACACCGACGGGACATGCACGCAGGTGGGGCTTGGCGGCACTCCGGTTCCCAGCGCTGAACCTACAGCCCATTCCCTACGTGGGGCTGGAGAGGTGAGGGTGCCTCCCAGGGCTGCGACCTCCCCAGGGAGATGGAAGCACCTCTGGCAGGAAAGAGCAAAATGAAAAGTGTATCTGAAAGCCTCCCTTTCCCACCTACTCGTGCAAGGGAGCCAAATGAGAAGAAAGTGGACATGAGGCTGAGCTTTGGATTTTGATTCTGGTTCATTTTTTCTGGAAGAGTTTCATCCAAAGCTGGGAGATGCAAGTTCTGGCCATCGTTTGCAAGCTCCCAGGGAAGGAGCTGGGGTTCTCCAGGACCACTTCAGGTTGGAAGCAGGCTGCATCGTGAAGTTGCCAGGAAGAATTCACTCTGTCTGCAATATGCAGAGCCAGGGTGAAGCAGGGAGCCTAAATCACCCAGATGACTTCTAGAACGATTAGTCTCCCCCAGGTCAAGAATGTAGGCAAACCTGACCCGAGGGCTAGCTGCCCTCTGGGCTTGCTTTTATTATTATTATTTTCCTCTGACAAACGCCTGGCTGCTGCTTCAGCCACTGCCCAGATTTCATTTCCCCTGTGGAGCGCAGGAGCTGCCGAGGCACCAAGGAGTTAACCTGCGCTGGAGGCAGGCAGGGAGCCCACAGCCCCAGACTGCCTTTTCTCCCCTGCTCGTGAGAATCCCTCTTCCCAAACTGCTTCGCACACTCACAGTGCTCACAGTTAACAGGTTGTTTGTCTTGCAGTGGATCGGAGGGACTCTGTGTAAACCTCCATACAACTGAATTTAATTACCTGCCAAACCTGCACCAGGGCATAAGCCCACATATTGTATGTGACATTACCAGTAGAGCAAGTACTGGAATGCAGGGGCTAGAATAATTTGACAGCTAACATAAAGCACCGTGATTTATATTTTGGTTATATTGAGATTCTCCCCACCAACCCCCCTCCCTCCCCCCCCCCCCCCCCACCTTTGAACACTCATATAAATATTTACTTGGATCCTAGGACCTTGCTTAACCCTCACGGTGCCACATTTTATCTTCTTCCTTTTTTCTTTTTTCTTTTTTTTTCTTGGCATTTTTGGTTTTTCAGCAGCTACTCCAGAAATGCCTTTCATTTTCAAACATGGAAGATTTAAAGCAAAAATAATTTCACCTTTAAACTGCCTCATCTGTAAACAATGTGATCCAGTAAGCTTTATATATTTACTGTCATGTTCAATTGAAAACAGATCATGGAGAAAGGTTTCTTTTAAGACACAAGATGTTTAATAGAAACATTGGTTTATATTCTGGAGCAGAGACCAGCTGATACCTCTGCTATGTTTTAAATTTGATCCCAGCTACTCTATCTCATTAATTATTGAGCTCAGTAATGTGAATATAAAATCTGTTTGTTTCAAATTTAAACTTACCTGATTTCAATGCTACCAGGAAAGGGTCCTTTTATTTTATGTCACCTCGTGGGTTAAGTCTGCACACAGTAGGACAGAAATCACCCCATGGGAGAAATCTGCTAATACAGAAAATCAGAAAGCCGTAGGTTTTTCTCTTACTGTTATTATCATGATTCCTGTCTGGCTACCTGACTTACGCAGGAGTCACTTAGCCCCAGAGGCTCACAGGTATTCGCTTAATACCCTGCTCTTACGGGTGTCTGGCTTGAGAAAAGAGAGAACCTGGAAATATCCTTCCACAAACATTTTCCGCTGCCATCCTTGCTATGCCCTTTATCCATCTGTGGGTTAACCTGTCGCTCCTCCAAACCAGTGCTGGACCAAATGAATTTGAGCTTTCCCAAGCCTTGAGATCAGCATGTGCTCTCGCAGCCCAGTGTAGCGTTACCGCTGCAATACCCAGAATGAAATGCCTGATCCACAGGTCAAGGCTGACATAAAAATAAGGACGGACTGTGTCAAGAGGAGTTTAACAGTCCCATCGTTCTGAGGTCCTGAATGTACCCTGCGTTTCTCTGCTTCAGCATCCACATGGGATAGCTCGGTCCTAGAGCTGATGCTAACATTGCAATAGCACCACCATGACATGTGGAGCTGGATGCCATGCAAGATGGGGGGGGGGGGCAGACCGAGGATAAATATAAAAGCTTTACCTTAGAATCACGTAGGTAGAGATTTCAGACTCAAAACCCTTTTGCCTGTAATCTTTGGCCACCTTAAATCAGGGGGAAATGGAGATCCAGCGAGCTGTAAGGGCTGTGTGAGCTCAGAGAGCTGGCTGCAATGTACGTTCCCTTTCTCGTGTTTGCAGAGGCTTTAGGCAATAACTGCACCATGGCGCAGGAGCAAGGAAGAAGCAGTTAGCAGAAGTCCAAGGTGCGGGTTTATTGCCCTTTGTGATTTCTCTTCTGAATGGGTCCCCTGAACCAGCAGGAAAGTTTCTGCTCCATTCACTGGCAAATGAGACAGGACCCATTAAAAGACAGGATTACAGCGCCCTGCGCTGCCTGCCCCTCCACGCCCCTTGCTGTGGGCGATGCGGTGCCTGCGCTGCTGGCTGCAGGAGCAGCACAGCACGGTGGGACCTGTCCCACCAAGCCTGTCCTCGGCCCGTGGTGCCTCAGCTTCCCCACCCAGCTGTCAAAGGGCACAGAGAGGCCTCCTTCCATCGCTTGCCTGAAGTCCTGCAGAAGAAGGACTGAGTAGTGTTTAATTCTCTGCATGCGGTGTCAGATGCTTGGCACGGATTTCTTGCTACACTTATTTCAGAAAAAAATTGCTCTGCACACAACGCCCTTGTGACAGTGTTTAATATCCATTATAAAGCCAGGAGCATCTTTCTGGAAACAAATGAAGGCCCATTAGTGAGAAGCCTAGGCTAAAGCAGAACCAGAGCTGTGTTTTATTGGTGGGAGGCTGTGGGATTCGACAGTCAAATACAGGCACAAACTATGCGGTGTATTTGCAACACATATGCAGTGTTGCAATACCGAATTAAAACATCAGAGTTCAGAAATGAACCCATCTCCATATCCGCGCAGACATGACTTAATATCTCTTAGCATCATGGTGAAAACAGGAGCTTGCAGAGAGCGTACGGTTACCAAAATGTGCATCAGAGCTGCACGGTGCCCTTGTCACTGGAGGAGATCTCCCTGGTATAAACCTTCACCCACTGCCTCCAAAACCATGGCAGGAGGAAGGATAAAGAAGTTTGATATGTTTCTTTAAAGAAAGCACTAAACTTGGTAAAAGGACACATCTTTCCTACCTTGCTCTCTGCCCCTCATGCCTCAGGATATCATAAATTTTTGATACCAATAAAACAGAATATTTGATGAGCTGCTATTTTGCATTAAAGCAACTTTACATGCAAGGGTTGCATAATAGGAAGTAAAATTGAATTTTGCCTCAGAACAAGTTCTTATTATTAATTTAAGTGTTTTTTATATATTTTAGCAGCAGCTTATCATTCTATATATTTAATTTCTTTCAAGTGAGAACACTTAGCATTGGTTTCCTTATCTAAACAAATCCTTTAAAAGAACACATGTATAAAGTGGAAATGCAGTGTTTTGCATCTGTGCCTTAAGACAAACAGTGAAACTTTAAAAGGGGAAATAAAATATGGCAGAGGACAACTATCTCTAAAGCCTAATAGCAGCCTCTGTGGGACAGGAAAACATACTGCTTTCCTTACGTGGAATGCTTTTTTCTCTCTTTGCTGCAATATGTTTATTCCAGCCATATTGTGACAAACCTATGAATAAGATAAGCCCCCACTGGAGCAATTCTGTTTAAGGCAAAGGATTTGCAGTACCTTAGGTCTGGATAACACCGCAGTCTATTTTCTAACACTTCCACACACCGTGATGGGCAGGACCAGCTCACAAATATAAATCGTCTCTCCTCAGTCCTGGATGCAATAGTAGGAAAACATTTTGAAGCACTTCATGCTGTGCTCCGAACTCACTACCAAAAGTCACCATTTGAAAGTCAAAAAAAGGCAACACTGAATGCTTTTTTTTTTTTTTCTCCTTCTTCTCCTTCTTGCATAAAAGAAAAGTCCAGTGTGGGATCCTAGCAGACCACTGCATGCTGCATTACTGCACACGCTATGTGGGATTATGCAATAAGCTATTTAGGGTGTGCTCTGTGCGCCTGTATGCGTGTAACTTCAGATTCACTCTAACCTTAATGGAGTGAAACATAATGATTTAATAAAGAAGAAAAAAAAAAATGGTCAAATAAGGAGCAAAATACCCATTTCCCTCTCGATCGTGGGGAATTATTCTTTCTTCAGTCCTGCAAAGGAGGAAATCAAAACTTGGCGGGGGGAGAAAGGAAGAAAGAAAAATCCGGGACAGCGCTGCGAGCCGAAGCAGTGGCAGGGAGGGATGCTGGAGGTAGGGAGCTACTCGGGCAGCCCCCATGGTTCTCGGCAGCCCCGCTCCGAGTTCACCTGGCCGAGCCGCGGAGCCCCTCCGGCCCTGCGCAAGGGGCTGCGCGGCCGCGGAGCCAGCGGGGGCTCGGCCGAGCGCTGGTGATGTTTTATCCCTCGTCCCCGAAACCCGACACCCACAGCTCCGAAGAGCTTCCCTGACCTTGGGCTGTCAATCACCGAAAGCGAGCAGCCTGCTATAGAGCCGGACGGGCACTGCGCCAGCTGGGGAGAAAAAAAAAAAAAAAGAAAAAAAAAAAAAAGGAAAATTAAATCCTAAAACAGCTGGGAACAGTTATCTCGCAAGCCCTGGCTCATCCTCATCACACATCTCGCCTGCCCACCCCACTGCTCATCCGCCGTACGGCACCAGCGCTCAGCATCTCTGGAAAGTCTTAGAGCGATGCATCTGTCTTTAGTCCAAAAAAAGTCTTTTTAGTCTTAGATTTCTCTGTTTTGGAATTAAAGGCAATCAGTTTTATACACTGCCGTGGAGGGAAGGAGAGAAGGGAATATTTAAAGCAGTCTGTGAAGTGGTTGGCAGAGACAGTCTGTAAGTTTTGTGTCGGTAAATGGGGTGAGGGGGTTGTGTTGCCAATTGTGTTTCCTGTCTGAGTGTCTCGTTTAATTCTGGGAGCAGCCGTAGCCAGTAGTCACCTCTGCCCCGGAGGGGGGATGCAAATCTCTCTACAGCTGTTAGCAATAGCTCTTGCAAAACTGCGAGATCAAACAAAATAATGTGATTTTCACTGAAGGGAATCGTCCTCCTGCACTACACGAGCTCACAACTGAACCGTCCTCCAGCAGCCAGATTTGACGATGCGATCCTGGAGCTCTCCCCTGCCTCATCCCCAGACGTGGGGGGCAGCGGCCTCCCCTGGCCGTGCTGCCTCCGGGGGGGGCCCGATGGGGTGACCTGAGTGTCGGGGTCTGGTCCTGTCTTGCTGTCACCCCGGTCCCAGCCGCCCTGAGGCTGCAGAGAATGAGCTGGGGACCGCTTCTTCTTGCTTGCCTGGGGTATTTTTTTAATATGTATTTTTTTCAGCATCTTCAGCCCCTCCAAGCTGTGTCATTCATGGGCACTGCCGGAGCCCCAGTGCCCAGCTGGAGCCTCCCAGCCTCCTTCAGAGCCTCGGGGGAGGACAGGCTACGGGGCTGCTGCACATCCCGGGAGAGCAGCAGGCCCCCAGCCCCGGGCAGGGATGTGATGGGGAAAAGTGGCTCTGAGGAGGGACAGACAAAGCAGCACATCCGTGGGGGTGAGTGGGGGGTGGGAGAAGAGGGGCTTGGGGAGGGAAGCTGCCTCCCAGCCTGCTGCTGACCCCCAGATCCTCTGCAGAGCTCCGGGTGGAGAGCGGGTAGTTGGGGAGCATCCCTCTGGGCCTGGCAAGATGGGGATGTAGAGGGGGAGGGGGTCTCCTTTCCCTTTTGGGGTCAAGAAACTGCCCTCCATCGTGCTCCCGACTCCTGTGCCAACAGCCCTTCATGAATCAATGTGGAACGGCGAGAGATCATCGGCAAAACGCGCGGACGGCACCGACACGAGAGCAAAGCGGGGCTGGGAGAGGAGTGGGGGGGTCCCCTTTGCTTATGGGGTGCCCGGGGAGGGGAGCAGCCCTGGTCAGCCACACCAGGGCCAAGTGCCGGTAGTCCTTGTTCCCCTCAGTATGTCAGAGACCCTCTCTAATGTTGGGGGAGAAGGGGGGAGGGTGTAACAAGCCCAACCCCCGGGCACACAGGGCAATGCACAGGGCTGGGGGCACAACTCGGAGCTTCCCCTGGGGCCACCCAGCGCCACCAGGTCCCGGAGCCACCAAGCCCCGGCTGTGCCCGTGGCGGTGCTCGGCCGCTTTTGCTTTTCTTTTCTGTCGGAAAAATGAAAAGTCGGGAAGGGCAGAGGCGGCTGTAGCCTCCCTGGCCGGATCCTGGCTGTGCCCCGCCGCCGCCACCGCTCCGCGGGGGGAATCCGGAGGGCTTTTCTAAGGCCTGTTTTCCTATTTTGTTGTTGTTGTTGTTGTTCAATTAGCCCTGGTGATTTATTCAATGCATGCATGAGGGGACATTAATATGCGGTGGCAGTTCCCACAAACAATATTCCTCTCAGGCTCTCTGCAGCCATAGCGCTTACTGGCAAGGGGGGAGGCGATATAGGGAAAGCCAGGCTCCCCGTCCCTTTCCTCCTCGCCCCCCCATTGCAGGGCAGCTTATTCTCTGGGCCTGACCCACGCAGCCAGGGACTGGGACCTGCCCCGGCCCCTCTCAGCCTCCCCGGCCCAGCTGGCTCTGACAAAGCAGGGATGCGGCTGGGATTGATGAGGGGATCGGGATTTTAAGTTACTGTATTTGCTTTTTCTTTCTTTTTTCCCACACTCTGTCCTTAACAGGCTGGTTCCCCAAAGGTGGCTTGCACCATGCCTGAAAAAGCAGCTCACTGCTGTTGGAAAGAGAAGCAGGGCAGGGAGATAATATTTTTGGGGGTTGTGTGGTGCTTCGGGTTTTATTATTTTTTAAGAGGGATTTAAAGTTCAACACAGCTTTGACACCATGAGAGCAGCAGTTCTCGGGCACTCTGCGACCCGGCTCAGGGGCTCCTTTCCCCGCACAGGGGCAAGGAGCAGGGCTGATTTCTGACCCCTCCCTGGCTGTGGTTAGGGGAGCTGGGTGGCTTTCGGCCTTGGGAGCTGCTGGGGCTTTGGGGTGCTGCAGAGCCCCAGGGGTGCCGAGGGTAGAGTTGCCCCCATCTCCACATGCATCTAAAGAGTCTTCTAGACTGCATGTTACTCATGCTTAAAAAGAAAATAAAAATAATTAAAACAAAAATAAAAATAAGGCCAGAATAATTAAAACTTGCAGATGGAGAGGAAGAAAGAGGAAAGTGAATGGCAAGCCCAGATCCCAAAAGAGCAGGGGTAAAGGGGACAGACTTGGCTAAGTCCTCTCCTTTTTTTTTTTTTTAAATGTAAAAAGGGGAAAAAAAAAAAAAATCACTCAAGTGCTTGCACTTTCCCTTCACTCCCTCCCCGGAGCCACTCAGGCCAGAGGGGCCGCAGCGGGCAGGGATGCAGCCGAGCCCGGCGCGGTGCTCTGCGGGTGGGATGCTGGGGCAAGGCAGGGAGAATGCAGGGGGGGTGCTGGGGGGCAGCAGGGGAAGGAGCCGGGACCCTGCGGGCAGGAGGCAGCAGCGATCCCGAGCCGCCGCAGCAGCTGCGCAAAGCCCCATTTAAAGCCCAGCGGCGGGCGGCTGCCTTGGCTGGACAGCAGTCGGAGGATAGGTTAAGGTCCAACAGTTTTTCTTCCTTCTTTTTTTTTTTTCCGGAACACGAGACGTCAGAGAAGCAGGTCTCTCCAAGAAATGCCATTTCAATGATTTTAATAAGCAAAATAGGAAACAATTTTAATAACCAAAAACAGAAACCAGTCTGAATAAAACTACAATAGACCAGGTTTTTTAATATTTTTCATATCATAAGCAGGATTTGAAATTGATCCCTTCAGAACTTTACATGAAATAAAAACAATTTTTTTCCGCTGCTGCAATGTTTTGATTTCAACACAGTTGAATCAGTAAAAACCAAAGATCGTTTTCTGATGCATGACTAATATCCACAATATTTAAAACTGCAAGCACCATGCTGTTCATTACAATCTTGTTATTACTGTTAATTTATAAACTAATACAAACTTAAAATGCATCCGGCCAGCAGTGCCAGCTATCCTAAAAGGAAACTAAAAAATAAGTTTTCATTTTGGTATTTTTGTCAGTGCAACGTAAATCCTTTTACTGACCTGCAGGAGGAAAAAAAAAAAAGTAATAAAAACACCCATAAGACTCCCAACTACTACTACTATACAACTGCAAATAAATTTTGGCTAAAACTTTCACTCGCTGCGTAGGGAAGCAGAGAAGCAGATTACAAATCATTGCAAAAGAATACACTTAAAAGTTGCAGTATGTCTTCTCAAATAAAAGTTTTAGTTTTATATGCTTTTCCAGCCCACTCATCTACTGCTACCATTGAGAAACCTAACTCCACGGGGACACGGACCACTTGCTGCTGTGCGACTTGCCTCGTAACCAGGAGGGTGGCTTTTTCCCTATTTACTGAAAATGCAGGGGCAGCTTTTTCTGAAAAGGAAAATATGTCTCGTCCATCCCTCGTTTCCTGAGTTTACAATCAGAAGGGAGGCTGCATGGCCAGGTCTAACCACTACAGGCTGGGAATCGTCCTGAAGGAAAGAGCTTCGCTGCCACTTTAAGGCATGCAGTAGGCTCTAGTGACCGATGAGAGTTTTTCCCTCTTAAGTTTAGGTTTGTCAATGCCATTCAGGCGTTTTTTCTTCTGCCCCAACAAACAAAAACCAAAATGAAAACTAAAAAAAAATACAACTTAAAAGTGCACCAGATATACAAAGTTTTTTTTTCTCCTTTTTTTTTTTTTTGAATGCAAAATGCCCATAACTTCTTTTTAAGTATCTCTTTAATACCAAACAAACCGTATAACCAGCCTGCTGAAATGTTGTTTTTGTTTTTTGTTTTTCCTGTGCGGTTTGAAGTAGCAGATATTTACAAGCTAACAACCATAAAAGAAAAATAAGAGCAAAACCAACGAACAAAACTGCACAAGCAGTAAAAAGTTTTGATAACTTGTGATGCTTTTCTTATCGATGAAACAAAACAACAACAGAAATCTATGATCGATGATCAACATGCTAAAGTTAAACAAGAAAATGGTACAAAATAGAAATTATTACCATACATGTCCAGCATGCAGGATTAATATTTTTAATGCAGATTTTCGTATTTTTCTATATAATCAAGCAGGCAATAAAACTGATGAGTTTTTCTTTCTTTCCTTTCTTAGATTGAATGTCCCATCTGAGTCCTGTAACTTATTTCTCAAAGCAGGCAATATATGAAGAGTTTGCATATATTGTCCTTTTTATTTATTCTCTTTTTCCAAGCAGGTAAATTGTGCATGAGATGGTGCTGTATATGTCCTCTCTTTCCGAGCAGACAGTATGTTATAGATGGCTTGTTCATTGTCCTTTTTTATTATTATTCTCTTAAAGTCCATCTTGTTCTGCAAGCAAGCGATCTATAAAACGCTTCACTTGTCCTTTCCTCCTTTGCCTCTGCCTCGGTCCCTCTCTCTAACTCACAAACGAAAGTCAAAAAGTTGCACTTTACCTCTCCCGTCCCCACCCCCAGCCTACTTTTCCCACAGCTAATCTAGAAGTCTGGATGCTGCAAAAAAATCAAGTCTCTATTTTTCTCTCCTTCTTTCTCTCTAGTCAAGCAGACAGATGGATGAAGATGTCAGAAGAGGATGGGAGCGGGGGGGAAGGTGATGGGGGTCGGGATTCAGGTGTGGGGTAGGTTTTTTTTTGTTTTGTTTTTTAATTATTTTTGTTAAGCACTCACATGAAGAACTCAGGGGAAGACGGGTTGTCACTGGTGGAGCCGGCCTCTCTGAAGCCATTGCTGGCAAGTTTCTCACACTTGAGCTTGTAGGCGTCTCTCTCTCTGGCGAGCCGGGTCACTTCTTGCTTGAGCTGTTCCACCTGCTGAATGAGCTGGGTCTTTTCATTCTCCAGGTGGTGTTTCTGCTGGACACGTTTGTACCTGCAGGACTGGGCATAGCCCCTGTTCTTCAAGGTCCTCCTCTTCTGCTTGAGGCGGATCACCTCGTCTTTGGTGAAGCCTCGGAGGTGCCTGTTGAGCTCCCTCACGGACATGGAGACCAGCTGGTCATCGGAGAACCGGTCTTCCACGCTGCTGGAGGGGGGATGCTGCTGGTGCGAGTTCTGGAGCTGCTGGGAGGAGTTGGAGGAGGTGGAAGGGGTGGGAGAGGCCTGGTGGTGGTGATGATGGTGGTGGTGAGGGTGCCCGCTGCCGGCCAGGTCTTCATGAGTGACCGCGGGGTACTGGTGGTGGTGTTGGTGATGGTGATGATGATGGTGGTGGTGGGCCCGGAAGCTCTCAAAGCCTTGCAGCTGCTGGGACACCTGGTGGGACCCAATGAGGGCTTCAACCGCGTCCTCCGGGGTGAGGTTCAGCGCCTCGGGGTTCATCTGCTGGTAGCTGTTGGCCATCCAGTACAGGTCCTCCAAGTGGGTCTTCTGCTCGGTAGGGCTGAAGCTGGGCGAGGAGGGCACAGAGCTGCAGGGAGTGCTGATGGGGGTGGACGAGACGGAGCCGGCAGGCTGCAGGCGGGTGCAGTGCCTGCCCGAGCGGTCGTTCCTGCCCAGGGGCTCCTTCTTCACGTCGAACTTCATCAGGTCGAAGTCGTTGACATACTCCATGGCCAGGGGGCTGGTGGGCAGCTCGGCTCCGATGCTGAGCTCTCCGGCCATCGCTGTCTTGGGGGCACCTCTCCGGGCGGAGGGGGCTGGAGACCTCACTCCAGCGTGCAGCCTGGCAGAGGGCTGCCCGCTCTCCTTTACTCCAAAGAAACTTGGCCTCGGCTTCCTCGCTTTCCTTTCCGCCGCTCCCCCCTCGGCCGCCTCCTTCTCCCGGCTTCTTGGGGCTTCTCGTTTCGGAGCAACAAAGCCCGAGGACGCCCGGCCGCCTGCTGCCTTTCGGTGCGGGCTCGCAGCGCACGGCGGGCTGCGGCAGCTCCTAGCACTCAGCCGCCGGGCTGCACGCCGAAAGGAGCAGCGGCAGCAGCAGGAGGGCAAAAGCAAAGCAAAACAAAGATGCTGCCTCCGGGTCGGCGCTGGAAGAAGGCCGGTGCGCGGCGTCTAACCCGTGCCCCCGTCCGCGGTTTGTAAGTCCGGAGCCTCTCCTCTCCCCGCAGCCGCGGAGCTCCGCAGCCTGCCGCAACTTTCCAGCCCGAGCGCGCTTCGGGCTTTGCACGGGAGTTTTCGGCGGAGCAGGGGAAGGGGAGGAGGGAAGAGGGAGGGGAAGGAAGGAGGAGAAAAAGGCGAAAAAAAAAAAAAAGGAGAAAAGGGGGGACGAGGGGAGGAAAAAAAAAAAAAAAAACAGGGCTCCGCTGGTAGCTGCCGCCTCCAGCGCTCGTTGTGCAGCTGTGCTTCGCAGCGCAGCCCCCCTTGGCTTCTTATACGGCCGTGCCCGCCGACAGCGCGGCGGGGGCCGGGGCCGGCGGCGGCCTCGCCAATGGCAGAGCGGCGGCGGGGCCGGGCCGAGCCGGGCCGGGCCGGGCCGGGCTGGGCGGCAGCGGCGGGGGCGGCGGGGGCGGGCGGCGCCGTGACAGCTCCGCAGCGCCAGCTGAGCGGCCGCCGCTCCCAGCCCCGCTCCTCCCGGTGCTCCCCCCTCCCGCGCCACCGCCTCTTTTATTTATTTATTCTTATTTATTCTCTTCCCCCCCCCCCCCCCCCCCTCCTCTCACCCCTCTCCGTTCGTTTTCGGCCTCGGCAATCCGCAAAGGAGGAGGGCTCGGGGCCATCCTGCCCGTCCCTTTGTTCTAAATATAACAAAGTCCCTTCGTGCCCGCTGCCGGCCCGGAGCGAATTGCGAGCGGTCAGCTTACCCCCAGCCCCCGCACACGCGGAGCCGCTTCCAACTTTATGGAAACGGCCCCGGTGCGAGGGCATCGCGGGGAAATGCCCCAAAATGCCCCGAACGCGCCCCGGGTCCGGCCGGCAGCGAGCGCGGGGCCGCGGGAGGTGCCCGGGGAGATGCGCGGGGAGCGGGGCTCGGCGGGGCTGACAGCTCTGCTCCGACAGCCGGGGAAACCCTCCCGGTGACGGGAAGCAAATCTCTCCCTAAAGTAAAGCAAAGGCATTGACACAGACAATTGCAAATACTGGGGAGAGAAGGGAGAAAATAGAATTACATTTCAGTTCTGAGGGGACCGTGTTTGCTTTCCTCCGCTCTTCCCCGAGTAAGTGACTGCATGCAAACGAGTACTCGACTTGTAAGGTTTTTTGGATTCTTTTTTTTTTTTTTGGTCCGGTAACAGGATTTTCTTTTTTTTTTTTTTTGAACATTTTGTAACGATTAAGGGAGATTAAGGCTTCTTTTTACACTGTTTTTACGCTCAAACAGACAGAAAGTGCGACCCCAAGTGTCCTTTTGGAGAATAACAGCCACATTTCACGGGGAAAAAAACACCCGAGAAAAAAAAAAAAAGGAGCGGGGCTGCGCCCACCCTGCCCGGCCGCTCCGGACCTGCGGCTCTTCAGCATCCCAAATCCCCCCAGTCTAATTTATTTACCTCCCCCTAAAACAAACAAACAAACAAAAAGTTTTAAATCCTTTTTCTGTTTAGAAATTAATTAGAAAGGAACTGCCTTTCTGGTGCTGGGACAGAGAAAACGTTGCGAAAGTCCCCAAGCGGAGCCCCCCGGCGGTCCCTCCCTGCCGGACCCGAGGCCGTACGGGGGCGATGCCCGCATCCTGGCCCCATTTGTCCCGCTGCCCCACAGCCCGGTAGGGAACCGCGGGGGCAAAGCCACGCAAAGTGCTCTCTTCCCCGAAAAGTTGCGGGTGGGACACCGGCAGCGGGATGGAGGGGGGACGTGGGAACCGGGGTGGAACTGGATAAAATGCCCCTTTTTATTATTATTGCAGGCGCTCCAGGGCTCAGTTTTGTGCGGCAATGCGCGGAAAGGCCGCCTGCTCTGCATTTTCCTCCCGAGCTTTGGAGGGCATTTAACTCCCGGTACGGCACCGCCTGGGATCGGTGCACGTCGGTGCGCTCCGCACCCGCCGGCAATGCCCACGCGTGATTTTTCTGGGGCTGATTGAGCCCCTCCGGACCCCGATCCCGGCCGAGAAGAGGCTGCCCCCCGGGGAGCAGCAGCCCGCCCTTGGCTGTCTCCTGCTCCTTGAGTGTGTGCGAACACGCGTGGGACACCCCTTCCCGGGACACCCCCCACCTTCCCCGTGCACTCCCCGCCGGTAACGCGTGGGAGCTGCGGGCTCCACACGGGCACCGCGCCCCTGGGTTCCCAGCGGTGCCAAATCGAGGAAATCGCCGGGTTTTGGCCGGTAACGAGCGGCACGGAGAGGCGGAGAGCTGCGCGGTGCCCCGCCGGGGAGAGGCCGGGGCCGGGCGTGGGGACAGAGCGGAGAGGGACAGGAGCTGCGTGGTCCCCGTCCCGCAACCGCTGCTTCCCCGGAGGCTGGGGGAGAGCCGGCAGCGTCCCTCGGAGGCCCGCAACAGTTATTATTTATGAGGTCCTGGAAAGTACATGGCGAAAGCTTTATTTTTACCTGCACATTAAACGGTATCGTGGGCAGGGATGTCGCCCAGCAGAGGGAAAGGGGACCCTGGCGAGCGCTCGGGAAGCTCAGAGGCAGCCCTGAAAAAATGTGCCATTAGATGGATAATACTTTTTTTTTTTTTTTTTTTCCTGTCATAATTACTGAGGTATATTCACAAGGTGGAGCTACTGAAAGGCGGAGGAAGCATTGATCTGATTATCTCCTTGTCCGTACACACTCTGTCTCTTCTTAATCTTTTAAGCTGTGAATTGCAGACCGGTTCTGCGTGTCCATCATCATCGTCATAAAATTTCGGGGCACTTTCTGGGTCCATTTATTTGCTCTTCCATCCCTCGTTCCCCTCCAGAAAATATATCCCGCAAAACTTGCGGCGTTACACGGCTGGCTAAAAAACGAACCGCTTTGTGCCCGGAATCCCCGCTTAAAGGCCGATTTTGTTTCTTGTAATGTTTTTAATTCAACCAACAAAGGTTATTCTCCCTGGGATTTGTACGTTAGGGGGATCATCCTCCGTCCGATACATTTTATTTTATTTTAATTTTTTTAATAAGGACTGGGGAAGAAATAATGTTACTGGAGGAGAAGAAGAGGATTCCTGGGCTGAGCAGCCCGGGCAGAGTTTCCCTTCCTTGGGGCCAAGCCGCCGCACCGCGGGGCCGGGCGGCCGCGGGGATGCGCGCAGAGGGGGCTCCGCGCATCCCCGGCCCTACGCGGCCGCCCGCACCCGAGGGGGCTCCGCGGGGCGAGCGGCTTACAGCGGCGAGTCCCATCTCTCCGTCCCTCTGTCCCTCCGTCCCTCCGTCCCTCCGTCCCTCCGTCCCTCTGTCCCTCCGCTCCCCGCTCCGCACCCGCGGAGGCAGCGCCCCGCCGCTGGTGGCGGGGGACAGGCAGCACCTGCCCCAGGTGGTCGCGATTTTTTGGTTAATCGCGACCTACCCCCGACACCCAAAACTCCCTACTCCCTACCACTCGAGCGGCTTTAATTTTTTTTCCTCCTCTCTGTTTTTCAAGATCCGTTTTTGAAGGTTAGTTTCGGACACGGAATGACTTCTCCCCGCTCTCCCTTCTCTCCCCTCGTCCCTTTCGCAAACTCCCGGTCAAAATCAGGAAGAGTTCAAACCAAACGGTAGTGTCATTTCAGATCAGCTCCATCCGGCATGTCCGCCCAGGGCAGGGCAGCGGAGGTCCTTGAGACACTGAAATTTGAAAGCTCGCCCTGAAAACTGGTGCATATAGATGCCTACACGCGTGTGCTTTGGTAGGGCTTCTGCCTAAATTGTAGATTTTACGTTTAAATGGGGAATAGCATTACGGTGGCATCCTAATCCCCAATTCCTAGAAATAACAGATCTAGGTAACTGATAAAAAAATGCAAAGACTCTTCTTTATGTATTTTCCACGCTTCTGGTTCTGTGAGAAACGCTCCGCAGTTTTGGTAGCTGACCACTACGTTTTTCCCAGAATTAGCTTTTTCGCCCATAACATTAGTGGGATATGTTGTCTGAAGTGGTAGTTTTGTTAACAAACAAACACATAAACCGAAATCACCCACGGCTGGCAGCCGGCACTGATGGAGAACAGGGGCATCACTTTTCTAATTCTTACCTCTCCCCTCTTGATTTTTAATTTCGCAAACTGCGGGCAGACACCGTGCTGTTTGTCAGGATATTTTTTTCCCCTGTGTAAGCAGTGAGAGACCTGGTTAATCATCTATCGCAGATACATGTGCATGAGAAAGAAAAGTGTTGATGTTTGCTCGTTCGGGCTGATGGGAATGGCCCACGAATTTAGGATTAAATTACTAATGGCAATCATAAGGCTTTGTTTCCTCTCCCCCTCTCTTTTCTGCTGGGATTGTCAAAGTAAAGCGTGCAACATTCTTTGGACAAAGTCTGCACAGTAGCTTTGCGGTATAAAATAAGCCATTGTACCGTCCTGGGTTAACTGGGAACTCTTCAGATTTTAGCCCGAACCGGTTAGGAGCGGGGCAAATCCCACTGCTAACTTTAGCTTTAGGTTTTCACAGGTGGACCCGTGGGCAGGACGCGGAGCAGCACTTCAGAAGGGTACGTTTCGTGGGGGTGCTTTTTTTTCCCCGAGGCTTCGCAGTGCCCAGCACTAAACCCCCGCCGGGAAGGGGGTTTGGGGAGGGATCGCCGTGTCCGGGAGGAGAATCTGGGTTTTGCTCCGTGCCGGGGGGGTCCCGCAGCATGAGTGCAGCCGGGCGGGAGCCGCGATGCGGGACGGCGCTTTGTAGGGCGTTGATCTGAGGGCAGCACGGCTGCTTAAACCCTCGAGGGTCGCGGCGGGGTGCGGGAGCGGACCTGAAGCCCCCAGCGGGCCCGTGTCCCCCCCTCTCCCCCCCGCAGCTCAGCACCCGGCCCCGGGCTCCCCTCGCCCCGCAGCCGCCGCCGCTGTCGCTGGCTGCCCCCGTCCGAGCATCGCTGGAGAGGCTGGGGAGCAACTCCTGCAGTGTGGGTGGGGGGTGGCATCGCTCTGCCCCCCCCCCCAGACATTCCCTAGAGCCCCCCAGCCCTCCAGATGCTCCGGGTGGGGGTGCCCCGGAGGGCTGGGGAGGGGGGGCTCGGCGGGATGCAGGACACAGGGAGCGGGGAACCCCGGGGTCTGTGGGGGGCTGCAGAGGGTGCAGGGGTGCCTTGCTTCCCTCCTTTCTGAGCTCTTGCTCAGTGCAGCCCCTCGCTGGCACCCTCTGCAGTTTGCTCGGGGTCTGGCTGCAGAGGGGGGGTGCCCCCGAGCCGTTTCTTCCTCCTCCCCAACGGCCGTGGGGGAGGTTTTGGCAGGGAGGTCAGCAGACAGCAGAACCCTCCTCCTTTTTCTTCCAGCCTGAGCCCCATCGTGCCACAAATGAGCCGATCCTATTTATTTTTTATTTTTTTAACGGGATTTTTTCTCTTTCTCATCATCTCCAAACAGTTCAGTCTCATCACAGCCCCCTCTAACACATAGTTTTGTTATTATTCCCCTTGCCACCATGGTAAAAACTGTTTCTGGCAGAAAATCCTGATACAGATACAGAAAACCCCCTGTTCAGACTTTGCTAGGGTTGCTTTTCCTCCTGTGCATGGCTAAGTCCTGCTTCCCATTTGAACCCTTGCATGCTGAATTCATGATCTGAGCCCCGTTAGGAGCATTTAGCTAATAAGCAGCACCAAAACCTTTCTGAGTGATCACAAGTTGCCTTTCAGGTCTGAAGGAGCCATCAGAGGCTGGAGGACTATAATTACTGCAGCCGTGCCCTGCAAGCGGCATTCAAAGGTTTCTCAAACACTTCAGAGCTTGGGCCACATCTTGCTTACGGAATTTTCTCTCCTGTTTATCTGTTTCTCTTGTGAATACAGAGGAGCTACACAGATTTCTGGGCAAAAAAATAAAATAAAAATACATATATATATGATTACAGAGGGTTTTCAGCTTCCTTGCAAGGGTCGTAGGAAAGGGAGATGCCAGGGAGAAACGAAAGTGATCCAGACCTATGCCCAAGGTCACAGCGTCACGGGCAGCCAGGAGATCTTTGAGAAAAGTTCACTGGCCACTGTCACCTGTTTTCCCGAGCGTCTCTGCAGGACACTCTCCTGATGAACAGAGATGGTCAGGATGGAGGAAAGGAAGATCTGGCCTCAGTTGTACTTGAGGAAATCCAGGACCAAGTCAGAATAGATTTCAGGAAAGACCAGTGTTGTTTCGGATTCAGCAGCAGCAGCAAGGCTGCTCGCAGCTCAGCTGCGTGTTCCTTGGCCCTTGCAGCATGGGGGGACTGTCCCTTACAGCCCAGGAGCCCACAGGCACGCTCTGACACCCACTGGGACTCCTGCCCTTTCATTCAGACTGATTTGAAATTCCTTTTCATTGCACAAAGTCCTGGATAAAAAAAAAAAAAATAAAAATGCTTATATATAGAAAATTTTTGGAATTCCCTTTCTGGCGTTTGCTGCATAAGGATTTAAATATAATCATAAAGCCTACACTGTATACTCTTCTTTCTGCTCTTTGCACCTTTAGTCCCCATTAGGGATTTTGTTTTGTTTCTGTTTTGACAGCCCCTGTATATATGTTTTGTGGTTGTTCTGTACTGTTTCCTGATTTAATATCAGTGCAGTTACAGGAGAAGGATGCACCGTTAGCATTTTTTGCTCAAAGTATTTTTCAAGCTCCTTTTTGATGTACTGGTCAGGTTTGCAGCTTCCGTGCTCTTGTTGATCAGAGGAGGAAGGATCAGGTTTATTGTGCCCTTTGGGAATGAAGCTCTTTATTCACCTAAGGAAATGTAGCAATCTTCCTACGCTAGCCCCTCCGCATAGATCCAGGTGCAGAAGAAAAGCGAGGACATATTTATTTCGAAAGCTGTTATTCAGTGAAATTAAAGTCCTTTTGTGCACTGCTGAGAGAGAAAGATGAGCAGAACTAGAAAGAAAGTGATTTATGTAAGCATCCGCCTTCCTCCCCAAACAGTCCTAAATATGAGGAGAAAAAGGAAAGGAGGTGAAGAAAAGGGACAATTTGGGGGAAAACACTTTCATTTGCTCTTCTTGCTAGGCTGAGGAGCACTTTGTTAGCTGTTACCTAGGCAGGGGAAAGAAAACAGCTCCCAATCTGTCTTTCTTTTACATATAAACAGACCCACAGCCCTGAATAGCCCCGAATTGGCTGCTTTCAAAATCAGGCTCAAAATGTAAATTTTGTTCCATTTGCCCCAACAAGATTTTGGCTCCTAGTGCGACTTGCCATTTTCTCTCCAGGAAAAAGAAACCTTGTGCTTTAACATGTTTGCCTGTGTCGTTGCTGCTCTGTGTGAACACCTCCTGGCTTAAATCTCCCCTTTCCTCCAGGCCCTGGAAAAGCTGGAGGTG
This sequence comes from Anas acuta, assembly GCF_963932015.1. Classification (NCBI taxonomy): domain Eukaryota; kingdom Metazoa; phylum Chordata; class Aves; order Anseriformes; family Anatidae; genus Anas; species Anas acuta. Next base: position 6,334,164 of record NC_088994.1, read on the forward strand.
TCCCTGTTATTGGCTGCTCCAAGGGTCCTGTGGAGGATCCAAGGGGAGCAGATCTTCAGGGGGAGGACTCATGAAGCTGATTTTTGTACCTGGGGCAGGCTGCAGTTCCTTGCTAATTATTTCTTTGCTTTCAGAGCTTCTCTGAAGAATGGTTAAATTAATTCGTGCAGGAGAGACAGCAGCACAGTGGGGCTACAAATCCTCACCCCCCTGTTTGTCGAGCAAAATGCTCTCCAGTCAAGTTGTCCGGTTGCTGTACAGGTCATTCTGAGATCCCATAAATTGTGAGCACATCTCCCTGGCTGTAGAGAGGGCTCGCAGAGAAATGCAGCAAGAAGAAGGGCAGGGTGAGGTTTGTGCAGGCGGTTCTGAAAAGGAAAGGGGGTTAGGGAAGGTTGTTTCATTCTTGGGTCTATTTTAATGGCAATCCTACATGGCACATTGGACTTCCTGTATGAAAGGAGATCATTTCTGCTTGTTTTTCTCTGGTGGGATCAGTTCCTCATGTGTTAGGGGTTGCAAAATACATACCAACATTTCCTGCACATGCGGTGCAAGGCAGCAAGGAAGAGACTCCTGCAGCAAGCAGTGTATACCCGTGCTTAGTCTGATTCAGTTATCCCTCTTCTAGCCAGTCTTTGGCTAAACACTAATGCAGTTATTAATATAGTTTTTAAAATATATATTAATGCACAACACAGCTGAAAAAAATAGAAAAAAGATAACCTTCAAATAATCTCAAGTGAACTAATCTACAGGTACACAGTTAACTACTGCTTTGTGTATTTTCTGAGCATTATGAAAACCCATTGCTAGCCTCCTGGACATCTTCTCTAAGGCTGCCCATGCTTTCTGTGTGAGTGTTCTGTTTATGTTCAACCTTAACTCTGTATTTGCAGGTTTTTTAATAACTGTGTTTCCATCCTTCAAACATCCAGATAAGGAGCTTCACCCCTTTAAAGCTGTGACTACAACTCGGCAATCTCTCTCTCGATGATGTATGTGCGGTTTCTATTTTGTTTTGTTTTTCTCGCTCGAATTAACACGTTTTAAACCTCTAATGTACTTCTTTAATAACTGGTTTATAAAAAAGAAGAAGATAGAGAATTTCATCCAAGAATTCCCAGCTGGAGACATCTGTTCAGCAGCAAGTCACCTGATGAACAGTTCTAACCAGCCAAGTGTGAGTTATTTTTATTGGTTCAGTGTTTTTAAAATAGCTTTTTTTTTTTTTTTTTAATTGATACCTTACTAGACACTTCAGTAGATTCCTAAAACAGTTTTCATACACTTGGATTTATTTCTCCTGAAAAATTAACACAGCCCAAACCGAGTGATCCATTCCCAAACTGAACTGGCTGGCTGAAACCAGTAGGAACCAGTTAAACGCTTGAAATGAGGGTTTCCACCAGGGTAATCAAGTTTCCCAAGAGGTGATGGATTTGATGTATAGCCTGTCACGATGAGTTGCAGGCTCTCAGCACCTCTGGAAATCAGGTCGTAGCAGCTTTCAGCAAATCCAAGGAGACAGGGTGCGCGCACGTGCGAGCCAGTGCGAGCCGCAGATGGGGTGCGCGTCTTCATTGATCTCAAAAGGGAGGCTGAGCTGTTCTGGCTCGAATCACACCTTTTGGCATGTTAGTTAGCAGTTGTTAAGCTTAGGTGAGCTTGTAGGACCATGTTGCTGCACACCCGAGCCCTAATCCCCTCCCTGCTGATTTGTCCACCCTGCTATCCACCTCCTCTGGCAGTGGCTCGGTGCCTCCAGTCCCCCTGCAGTGCTGAGCATCCCTCCTGCCTGCTCCTCCCTTCTGCCCAGCTTCCCACGGGAACATGGCAGGTATCATTTTCATTTTTCCATTTTTCTTCCATTTGCTGCATTGTGTCCAGGAGGGCTTTTGAGGCCTGTGCCCGGATTTTTGAAGTCTTTGCTTGGTTTGACGTGGGGAGGATGATATGTGAGATGACAGGGAAGTATGGACAGGTAGCAAGAGGGAAAAGGGACAAAACCAATGAAGACAGGAATGTGGGACTGCACCATGTGCAGGGTCTACACACTCCTGTTCTCCATCCATGCAGAAAACCCTTAGCTTGCCTGTGAGCAGCTTGCGTGGCTTCACTTGCCATTTGTAGAACTAAACTACTCACTCTTGCTCTACTGGCAATAACTGGAGCTTTGAACTCTCTCCTTTCCCCAGCACAAGGCAGAGTTCATTAGATGGGCACTGCTTTCCTGCACTGTCCCAGCAGCTGGAAGAAAGCTGGGTGGGAAAACCCTCTCCTGAGGACCCCCGGAGGGGGGCACGTCCCCCCCAGCATGGCTCGGAGGGGGAAGCAGCAGCCCCAGGGCTGCCCAGGAACCTGCTACTGCAGGTAGGGCTGGAGTACGGCAGGGGGAGAACACGCTGGGATCTCCCCTTTTTTCTCCCCTTTAGCTTTAATTAACCTTTTCTTATCATCCAAAAGAAAAAGAGGTTTTTCCCGGTTGAGAAAAAAGAGGAAATGTTTCCCGAAAGCTGTATTTTAATTGACCCAGGCTTGGGAGCGGGCAGGCTGAGGGAAGAATTGCTGTCATGAAATTAACTTTATGAAAGAAAAGCAAATCTCCACCCTGTTTAAACATGGGGAAAACATCACAGAGGCATCCTGCTGCACCAAATGGTAAACATGTCCGTGTATTATATCACTTATGGCTTCCTTTAGAGTTTTATGATGCTGTTCTCAATTACTGTGTTTGCATTTGTAATTAGAGTGCAGAACACATTGTGAAGGCAAATTATAGAGCTAACTTGTCCTTTCAAAATAACCCATTTGCTCAGTGTGCTCCCAGAAGCTTCTCTGTATTCAAGGGACTCCAGTGAAGGGCTGACCTTCCCCACGGAAAGTGTTGGAAAAGGGGTTTGCTGGAGGGAAGGGAGAGAAGAAGAAACACATTTTGCCCCAGGGTTTTGCTGTGACTGGGCATGACCTTAAACCACTGAAACTCCTATTGGTTTCTGCAAGCACCATCCTTCAGAAGTTTGAACAACCAATGGAATTTGGGGGTGGGGGTGGGGGGGAATCATTTTTCTTGCTCTGCCTTCCATTTCTTGTGCAGCCATGGCCATGTCACTTGGATTTTCTGTGCCTGCATTATTGGCTAAAAATCTCCTAAGGAAGAGCTGGGGTATTACAGTACGATCTTTAAATATGTGAATGGAGGGGAAAAGGTTGGGGCTGCTAGCTGTGCTCCAAGGTTTTGTCCTTTCTCAGGAAGGCAATTCTGAAAGCAGCTCTTTGCAGATGATACTTGTATGTGCGCTCAGCCTTTGTCCTGGACCCCCTGGCAGGGGGGTCATTCTCTCTTCAGGTATAACGATGAGCGATGAGACATTGCTCCATGCCACGTTGCCCCAGGTGCTCCATCCACTAAGTCCCCGTGCAAAGACACCCAAGCACTCTGCCTCTCGGCTCTGCTCGGTGTGGAACCGTGTCTCACTGAGCAGCTTCTGGCCAGCTGCACCATGAGGGATGTCCTTTTCCTTGGCTCCAGCTATTCTGCGTCATCCGCAGAGATACGATCTTCCTTCAAGGCAGGTCGATGTTGTATACAGAAGGCTGGAGCCTAGGCCAGCTGTGCACTTTGCCTTTGAATTCAGTAGGGAAAATACCTATGTCCAAGTCTGAACTTGGACGCAATAAAGCTCTACTTAAGAGTGAAAGGGAAGGAAAGTCTCCAGCTGTTGTTCTGTCCTGCTTGCAAAGGGTTTCTGCATTAGGGGCATTTTATATTTCTGCAAAACCTGAACTAAGCAGGAAGACTTGAGTTTGAGCAAGTTTCCCTGCAGATGCAAGCAACATTTACAGCTCCTTTACCCTGGCTGTGAGGGCTCAGGAAAGTGCCCTGCTGCACACAGCTCTGTGTAAGCATGTTCTCCCCTTCCCTGGCCATGAGGAGCAGTCGTGGCTTCACTCTCCAGCCAAATTTTGGGAAAATTTCAATCTCACTGCTAGGCCCTTGACTAGCACAGCCTGCTGGTATCCTCTGCTTGTGCTCTGAGGCTTCATGAACCATACCGGCCAAAATGAAATAAAGAACAATTAAAAAAGGATGTGTCCTCTCAGACTGGCAGTGTTTGGACAAAACAAATCACTATAAGGTCTCAGCAGGATCTTTTTGTTTGTTTGTTTCCTTTTCACCATTCTTCCCACCGTACAGTTATTTTTCTTTTATTTCTGCCGCAGATAATTCCCCTTCTTGTTTCTAATAGAGCTGCTTTAGAAGTTCACCACAACACTGCCTCTCCCCATGCCAATGTCCAGATATTAAATTCATTTCTCAGTGTCTTTTGTTTTGGCCAGAAAAGCCCCAGCTTTCTGGCAGGTGTTTGCTCCTTCTGAGCAAAGGTTAGGTCACCCTCTGATGATTCATTGAAGAAACTCGTTTTATTACTTTCCCTGGGTATGGGAATGCTTCCTTAAGGAGAGAAACTGCAGCACGTGGGATGACCATCCCAAAACGAAGAACTGACAAGGAAGCTTTCCAGAAGTTATCAGTTCAGCTTAATATCTAGTATCATTTTTTGTTTGTTTCTTTAATGGCATTAAATCCAAGGATGTGTCTGGAGGAGTGAGTTTGAACTTTATAAATGATAGGATTATTGGTGACATGAGTTGTGAAGAACATTTTTTGCCATGCCTATGAGGGCAGAGAGATTTCCACGTGGGGTTTTACAGTGCCAGATGCACCCTACATTCCATAGCTGTCTGCTTAAAATATGGCCCAGGTTCGCTGGGTGGTGTCAAAACACGTCTGCCACACTGACCAGAGAATGAAATACAGCTGCAACATGGGCAAGCTCAGTTTTGCTGGGGGAACAAAAGCGCAAAGAGTATTTGTCATCCGGCAGATCAAATTTGAGAAACACCTACTGCTGTTTGCCTAGCTGGGATTTAAAGTATATACATCATTGCCCTGCCTTTGCTGCCAGTAGTGCTGTTTGCTTGGCGATGCCCCAGGCTGCTCAGGCAGCTGGCTGAGGCAGGAGCTCCCCCTTTTGCTCCTGACCAGGGGAGCCCTGGCTCCAGCACCTCGCTCGCAGGGAGCCAGAAGCCACATGCCTGTCAACAAATGTGGGGGGATGGCCCCCAAAAAGAACCAGATACGATCTGCTGATGGTTGGATTTATTTGTTTGTTTCTAGAAAGTCCATGGTTTTCAGCTTCTTGTACGTTTCATCTTTGATGAAAGTCTGTTGCAGCAATTGAAGTGAGAAAACATCCTGCATGTTATACATGGAAAACTTTTTGGAATAAATGCCCTTTAAAATGAGAGATATTTACCTGCCTTACAAAATTGCAATGATACTTCAATAAATAGAGCAGAAGAAAATTCATTTTAGATTTCTGCAGCTGATTTTTGAAACACCTACAGTTGGCTACTCACGTTTTCTGACAGTGCTCATAAGAAGAGTGGAAGATAAGCATCTAAAGAAATGAATTAAAAGCTCTTTACTTGATGGTATCCTTGTAACTGGTGCTATTTTGAACCTGTCAACTGCTTAAGTAACAGCTTGTCAGTGATTGCAGCCCAGCCAAATGTGGGACTCCGTAGTACGGCTGCAAATTGTCAGGAGCTGAGTGATCTCCCGGGTTGTGATTTATGACTCCATGAACAATGACAGGCGAGGAGAAAAGGGCCTGGTAATTTAGGAAGCAGTTGTGGAAACAATTAGATCACTTTTTTATTAGGTCATTTATAGAATTCTTCCCTTTAAAAATTAGATCCTGGATGAGCGCATTTTTCATGCACTTGGACACTTTGTCCTGTTTTCCATCCGGGGGGAAATCCTGGGCTTCCCTTTGGAAATGCTGCTGCACAACTTCTTTGACCTCACGGGGCGGGTGAAAGCCTCAGGAGCGCATGGGACATCCCGAGCTCACCCACGAGCCTTTTGCCTATCAGCAGCTGAAGCCCTTTGCAAAGACAAATTCCTGCCAAGCTCCCTGCTGGAGATGTGCTGCTTTCTGAGCCAGTTTCACACCACCAGTGGCTCCTATCTTTCTGGCAGCCTAACCTTTGCCTATGGCAGGGCTGCAACCTCTGTCTCAGTCACTGGAAAGTTTCTAGCACGTGTAATGCCAATAATGAAAACTTGCACCAAGGTTTTCAGAAGTGTTGTGGTTTTAGTTCTTTACCCTGTTTTTACCTGTTCTTCCAACAGCAGAGGTATTTAGGAGTCGTTGTATTTTCATTTCTGGTCTCACTAGCAGTGTCTTGTCCCTTCTTCTGGGCTCAAAGACCGAGCAGTACAAGGTCTTGGATTTTATAAGGAGTTAGTCGTTTCCTTAGAAGAGCCCCATGTCCTGCTGAACCACCCCCTTGAGCCTGGGAACATATCTTTGTATGCTAGCATGCTAGAGAGAGACAGCTAACATCTCTTAAAAGACAAATGTATCCAAATCTCTCCCCTCTCCTGTTTGCTTTCCTGGAAGCTGTCCATCAGTGCTCATTTGTTGTTCTGCTCCACTGAAAACAGGACTGATAGCTTTGGGGACACACTTTTTTATCACCCTGGGGATTATATGGTCACATTATCATCAATTCTGGGCTTTTACTGAGAAACTGGCTCAAAAAGTGACCAAAGCCACCCAGCATCCCTGGAGCTCCCTGAAGCTGAGATACCTCAGCACAGGCTCAGGTTCCTGGGATGAGTCTCAAGGCATTTTGCACCATCACTAAATCCATTTAAATGGGGATTTATGAAAAATAATGAAATATCAACCCAGAAAAAATGAACTCTTCCTGTACAGAGCCCCATTTCCCTTCTTCACTTTCCATTAAACAGGAGGAGGGAGATCTTTGTATTTCCCCAGCAACATGTATTGTGGGATGGGTAAAAGAGCTGTGCTCTGCCATATTCTCAAGTCTGATGAGAATGAAACTTATTCTTAGCCTTGAGTTTTATTATTCCCTTGCAAAACCCTCTTTTGTTGTGCTATGCACTAGCAAAAATCCTTTTTATTGCCATTAAAAATGCAGCTGAGGTGCCCATTATTTTTTTATTATTATTATTTGTACAGAACTCAGCAAATAAACAGGGTCCTGGGTAAAAGGTGTGTCCTTTCGAGTAAAGCACAAAAAAATCTTAATCTTTGGTCCAGAAGCAGTAGATTGCCACAAACAGTCGGCAGCTAAAATCATTAATCTTTGCTGCTTGCCCAACTGGTACTAGTAGTAAAGAAGATAATACACTAGCAGAATCAGTGACCCACTACAAATTGGTCCTGAAAGGTCCACCAGCCTAAATAGACTTTTGCTGATCCAACACTTGTTAGGAATCCCAACAAAGAGACTATTGGCTCATCTGATGAGCCGCTCACTATTGGGCCTTTTGCAATGGCTGGTGATGGATGACCATACCCTCTTTGAGGGGGAAGATGCAGCTCCTGGTATGGGGCCTTTTCTCATCTTAAATTTGTACTCAATAAATCACAGGTGCAGAAGAGACAGCATCAGTTTCATTACACCTACATGCTCCAGTATCAATCATGCCAACACAACGGTCTGCGTACAGTTCATTTTGGGAGGCTCTTTCTGTTCCAATACCATTTCCATTTTGTTGTGCTTTAGCATTCCTAAAGTGTTGGCCATCTGCAGCAAAACACTGGGAGAGAAGGATGTGATGCACTGTAATTGCCCTTTCGATGTGAGACAGGGCTTAGTTCATGTACTTTGGTTTATGATCCCTTGCTATTGTTAAAGGTAGAGTGAGTCTTGAGTAGTTTGGTAGATAGTTCCACCAATTCTGTGGTGGTACCTCACTTTCATTTTAAACTCTGCCTTTTACACTTTGCCCTTTACCCCAGACCTTTACTCTGGCTTTGCAGCAACTGCCCTCAAATAGTTCTTTTGTGATTATAATATCATTTTTCTATCTGGTTTATGATATTTGTTCAGATGATGTTATAATCTCATGCTTACCCTTTTACCCAAAGATAATTATAATAAAGAAAGAAATAAAGAGTTTCAGCAAGCTTGTTCCGGTTTTTGTTTGTTTGTTTTGTTTTTGTTTTTGTTTTATATGTAAAAGAGTTTCTGCAGTGTTCGCTCTGTCTTGTAAATACCTCGGGACCTTTGAGACGTATGTCCATTACAATTCACAGGTTATGAATGTATTGCAGAGCTCCGGTATTGTTATGTTAATTTCAATGTCAGCAGTTAACATACACTTAAAACTAAGAAGACTTTAGAGCTCTCAGACTTTATATTTAATGTACATAATCAAATACCTCATGCCATTAAATGCATATATAACACTCACCATAAAATCTGTGAACTATGTTTTTCAAGTACAATAAAAAGGAATAGATTATTATTCCCTATGTGTGTCCAAAATCCACTTTGCCATCTTTATACAGGGAGAGCAATTTCTTAGTGCCCAATTATACTCCAATTTGCATAGGAACAGCTATGTTTCGTGCAATTAAGTTATCACAAAGTCCTGTCATTCTGTAGCATTCTGTTAATCTTTAACTAAACGAAAAGCCATGTCAGCAGAGTACCAACACAGAAAAGATGGGTGTTCAAAGGAACTGCAATAGGAGCACATTCAGGACTGTCAGACAGAACAAGCTTTTCAAAAGGACACTTCCATTCAGTTTAAACCTACAAGGGTGTTGGGCTGACACCTCCATTTATTTGCTGTAGGGCTATAAGGAGAGAAAGAGAGAGAGTTTCAGTCTTATTAAAGCAGTATTTGGAATACAAAACAGGGATTCTTTTCCTCTGCCTCAGCGGCAGATCATAAAACATGAACAGCATTAATGCAAGACAAGAAAGTATTGGTACTAATGTGCAGCTAAGAGACTTGTTTTTCTGTGAATCAGCTACCAAATCCATTTATTTGTTTGTTTATTCACAGTCAGTAGGGATACAAAAAGAGAATGTATTTTCAAAATGTATTTAGGAGTACAGAAGTCTTAGTAAATAGCATCTTTCTGTCACATCCTTTTGTGGACGTCTCATCCATGAGCAAAAAACAGGTTGTGGCTAACAGCACTGGCATGGTTCAGTGATTATTCTGGTCCTGCAGCAGGTTCAGTTTTACAAGATTAAAATGGTAATTGATCTTTGAGAGGACATTTGAGTTCAAAACATGATTATGTCCGTAACAGATCCTTAGCTGGTATAAATTGGCATTAGTCCAGGCATAACCTGGAGAGAGAGCCCAGCTGCCTCCCTGACCCCATCTCCTCTCAAAATATGGAGCACAAAGTGGTATTTGGATATGTGAATATTGCAGGTAAAAGTTTGCAGATTGGTTATTTCTGCCTGATTTCCAAAGCTTCCTTGAAAGCAGCACAAGCAGGCTTTTCCTGCTAATGTTCTCATCCATTTCACTGAAAGCTAGGACTTACCTTTCATGTTTTGTCTTGGGGTTCTTTACTTCTGTGAATACATATTATCTGATATTCATTTTTCTGGGTCAATTTGAAGAAAATGTTTCACTTTCAAGGTTGCTTCTAAATTTTTATATTTTCCATTTTTTATCTCAATTAAAAATAAACCAAGCAGTGAGTCCCCTTTGTAGTTCTTTTATCAAGCTACCAACTCTGTGTGTTTTTTCACCTATATACTAATAAAAAGGTCTTTTAAATATATATAAATATATATATATACCTCAGTAACTGTTTTTTAGGGCTACTGTCCAAAGAAACTTTTCTTTGCTTTCATTTGCACTGTGCTGCAAAACCCAGTTTTAACTAAAAAGAAACTGTAAAGAACTCTTTGTTATCTTCATTTTGGCCTTAATCTATAATGAATATTAATAGCACTTGTAAAGTGAGGTACAGATTAAAAGCATTAAAACATAGCTTGGATGTTTTCAAAGGTTGCATGCTGGGTAACATTTCTGGAAGTGCCAAAGGGCCAGATTTGTTAATGCAATTTTAGAAGTGACTTCGATTCCTCTTTGTAAAGCTGTATAAAGCTATGCCAAAGCACAAACAGGTATTTTATGCAAAGTTCAAAAGCACCTTCATCATCACCAATTTAAAATAAAATTGAGGTGCTTTTGCAAATCCCTTTAGAAACTTGTTTGCACGCTACAGTCCCTATCTAAATAGCTTCCAAAAATGGAACTTCATCATTTAAGTTCCTTTGGAAATTGTGTCCAATGTAGTCATTGGCATAGCACAGGACTTCAGCTATAAGTGTAGTCCAAATGATAGATTTGGTACGGAAAAGCAAAAAGGCCATTTGTATGGGGTTGAATTCTGCTCCTGCCTCTAATTTCCAGTGGTTTTTGTCCCAGTTGACTAGGATACATGGAAAGTGGCAAAACCCTGCTGCTGCACTTTTAACATTGCATCCAGTACTGAACATTGATGGCCTCACACAGGAGGCCCTGGGCATTTTCTACCATCCAACAATATTCTCATCTGCTGCCCAGAAACAGCCCCCACAAGACTTCCAGCCACAGAATGGATAATGAGAAGTGTGGCCTCTTCTTTCTGTCCGAAAATAAAGTTTTCTCAAAGAACTTGCAAACATTTCTACCAAACAGCATGGGAGATGAGAAGGATGTGCTACTGTTTTTGACAATGTGTGTGATGAATTAATATGCGGTTAATTATTTCCCGATGGGTATTGAAGATGTGGGACTGAACATTATGTTAAAGAACATGTGCAAGAAAGCTATGGTTTTAGGAAGCTGGTTTAAAGCATCTGAGGATACTGAAGAAAACTCCTGAAGAACATCACTCTTGCCACACAGTTTTGAAGAAAGTTTGTCTTGATGGGGAGAGAGGAGAAGTTATTGCACTTTTTTTTTTTTTTTTTTTTTTTTATCAGTCAAGAGGCAAAACACTGGCATAGAGGACTGGCCACTGAAATACTGAAATAAAACCTTAATCTATTCCTCACAGAAACAAATGGGGCCCAGACTTCTCCCAGGCAGTCAGGAGCCATGGAAATACTTCTGCAAAATGTTCTCATGACTTGATAAAAGAGCTGATTTAATTAAATTATTACACTGGCATTTTATGATTTTACTTAGAAATCTTTTGGCCTAGTTCAGGTTAAAAGAAAAAGTCACCAGCTTTAGTTCTGAAGAAAAAAAAAAAAAAAAAAAAAAGACCCCACCATTTATTAGATGAATGAATATATCAATTTCTGTTTAAACATTAACAGGGTGATGCCAAATATTAGTCAGTTCCTAATAATTTTGAGGGATTAAAAAGATAATAAAAGTAATAGTCCATTACATTACCTACTTCAGCAAGATTGTAATGAATGTAATAAATTCCAGATCAGGGTTATAACAACTTCCATCTATTTAAAATGAATTTGTAGGGTTACTTTCATTAACTATGTATATGGAGAAAATGATCTGACATATTACTTTAAAAGAGCTGTAAAACCGATTAGAAGGAAATATGCTTCCCAGACAGTGATCTAGCCCGCTGGGGAAATTTTATCCTTAGAAAGAAGGGGAGAAGAAGGAAGGGAAGAGGAAGGCATCCTAGAGGATGCTATTACATCACTTCTTCAGCACACCTCTGACACCGGAGAGATGCGGGCAGTGACGGTGCTCAGAAGCCAGGCAGGATGGCAGCCGCTTTCTCTACTGGCTTTTCCATTCCCTCTGCCCCCTGCCTCTGGAAAGGACAGATCTGTTAATGAAGGAAGGGTTCCCACACGGGGGATTAGTGCATGGAAATGAAACTGCGCCTGGTTCTGGTCTGGCCCTTTGGCAGCCCAGGGGGAGGCTGCGGCATTAAAAGGGATGGTGGCCTCATTGCTCGGAGGAGACAAGGGACCTAGCACTTGACTGCACTACAGAAATTACTGCTGCACCTAGAATGCAGCCTTCATTTATCAATTTCATAGCGAGGGAGAAAGGGAAGGGGAGGGGGGAGACCAACGTCTGCCTGCTTTTCTCAGCTCACACTACATCTAGCCACCGAGAGCCCTCTGAATCCAGCCATGTGTGTTATACAGAGTCTTGGAGAAAGTAACTTAATACTAATGATTTATTCTTAATTGGACCTCTAAGTGATTAAAGTGGCAGTAATGAATGAGTAACATCCTTCTAATTCCCTTTTTCCATTTGGCTTGGGCTGAAGACCCTTTCTTTGTGCAGAGTTTGACTTGGGGGTGAGCGGTGCCAGTATTTTTTAAGCTTTTAGTCACACACCCGGAATGAACTGCTTGGATCATGTTTACAATAAATGACTCCATAAGCATGCTACCAGGGCATTGATTTTTTTTTTCTTTCTTTCTCTTTCTTTCTTTTATTGGATTAGCCAATTGTGAGGTTAATGAATATGCATTTGGCAACCCATGTTTGTGAGGCCAAGTCCCACGTGGGCATCAAAGGGTTGGAAATGTGCGAGCGTAAATATCAGCTTTGTCAAAATATTGATTCACTTTAAAAGTAACACAATGCCTCCCCCTTGTTCTAATGTGCATAAGGATAAACCCACTTTGCGTATTTTTTTACTTATTTTATAGGACTTAATACTGCCAATTAACTGACTGAATCAGCTGTGATTTTCCAACTCTGTACTTCAGTGCTCTCTCCCTGCTTTTTTAATTTGAAAATTACTGTTACTTTCTTTAAAACAGAAAAAAATAAAAATAAAAACATTAAAAACATAACCTGAATATTTTCAAGGAATATATGCATGCTGAACAGCACCATGTACCACGCTGGCTCTGTGGGCTTCAGCAGGAGCAGCCACTGGAGCCAAAACAGCCGCTGCAGGGCTGGGTCTGGGAGCACGCTGTTGGATTTGTCCCAGGACGCTGCTTAAGCACTCAGTGGCCAACCCGTGCAGAAATTAGCTGCTGTGCTAGATTGGCAGTAGTTTGAAATTAATTTGGGTGTGCTTGTCCACATGTCCTAATTATACCTCGCGCTGCAATGTAGATAAAAACGTACCATATATGCCATATGGTAGTTGGCACGATGATGCTATGATTGGATTGTGACATAGCAGAACTGCTATCATACAAATAACAAATTTTAATAATAAAATAATATTAATGCTTAGGCTTCTTTACATCAAAATTCTGATTACCCCAGACAATCCCCCAGCTCTCTGTCAGTATAATTCTTGTACGGCTGTGGTAGTTTTAAACCTCCAGGTTTAAGTGCAGTGGGAGCTGATGTATTAAACCAAACCAGGCACCAAATTAAAAAAAAAAATAAAATACTTTTCATGTTTGGGATTTTTTTTTCTTTAATCCCTGATTCAGGAATATTTGATGGTGGGAAAACTCTGTGAAATATCATTTGATTTCATAAGATACCGTTGGAGATGATGACTATTCAGCAAGCGTGAAAGCTCTCTCACCTGATTCTGAGGGCAGATTGCTATCGAAGGCTGGTTGCCGTCATGGGTAATAAAACTGCACTATGGGTGTTGATAGAAACTGGCTAATTAATAGACCATTACTGTGCTGTCATTGACTAACATTAGAACCATTTGAGACTAGTTACACCAGCAAAAATCTGGAGGAACTATCCAAGCCTGGTGAAACTTGGATTTAATTTTAGGCTTTGACCTGCATTTTAGGAATATAGCATTTGGGGACCGTGTCCACACTACTGTCTGAATTGTGTGTGCTGTCTATGGGACAAATGCTCACATAGCATACATGCCTCAGAAAAAGGGACAAATTGAAGGAATATCTCCTCTCCTCTCCTCTCCTCTCCTCTCCTCTCCTCTCCTCTCCTCTCCTCTCCTCTCCTCTCCTCTCCTCTCCTCTCCTCTCCTCTCCTCTCCTCTCCTCTCCTCTCCTCTCCTCTCCTCTCCTCTCCTCTCCTCTCCTCTCCTCTCCTCTCCTCTCCTCTCCTCTCCTCTCCTCTCCTCTCCTCTCCTCTCCTCTCCTCTCCTCTCCTCTCCTCTCCTCTCCTCTCCTCTCCTCTCCTCTCCCTATTTTCTCAAGAATTTAGGGTCACCTTCACAATCAAGTGTGCAGGGGGAGGAAGAGTTTGACACTTTTTGGTTTTCTCGGCCCTATGGTTCCAGTGAGGGATAATCCCAGTTAAACTTCTGGGATGGTGCAATGATGATTCAGGAGAAGGCTGACAAGGACATTAGTAGAGAGCAGCAGGGAGGGGAGAGGTATTATCCAGAGCTACAGAAAATGCCTGGTCAGGAATACAAGAAATGAGAAAAAGTGAAGAGTGGAAGAAATAAGCAAAGAAAGAGAAGTAACAGCAGCACTTAACCCAGGAAGAAAAAGAGTCAAAGTGATTTCTGAGGCAGTGGAAAGGAGGAACTGTGAACAAGAGTAAGCTGATTTATGGGGATCAGGAGACCAGAACTTGTCAAAGGCTGAAGGAAATATAATAAAATAAAATAAAATAAAATAAAATAAAATAAAATAAAATAAAATAAAATAAAATAAAATAAAATAAAATAAAATAAAATAAAATAAAAGCAGTGAGCTAAGTATTCTTATTGCTGGAAGCTAACCAGCCTTCACACCTTTGAGGCTGGGCATCTCCACTGAGCACCCCAGGAAACATCCCCAGAGGCTGCATGCGGCTGCTAGAGGCAGGCAGGGCTCTCCCTGCCTCTCTCTCTTGTGAAGCTCTTTCTGCTCAGTCCTTTTTCCAGAAAGCAACACCATCTTCAGAAGGTCTATATATATGTCACTTGTTGGGGTCCTGGGAGCTGTTTCTCCTCTAGACCCCCAGAACAAAGTGTATCAAGCAATCTTAAAATGGAAGAAACCTTGAACGCACCATTCTCTTCCCTGACAATCCTTCCAAATCCTCATGAAGAGCCTCATCCAGGTTACAGAGGGCTCCCAGGAGGACTTACTCTCTTCAAGGACTAGTTAGCTGTACAAACATGCCATTTGCTTTTGCATCTCTTTGAACTATCCTCAAAACACTGGAGTAATAATTGGATACCCTTACCTCTGCTGGCCTGCACGGCATGGGTCATATATGTAAACATCAAACTCAAATAACAACCCCCAAATTTAATTTATTTCTACCTAAACAAGTTCTTTTATCATAAAGCAATAAATTTGTCTTGGTGCTAGCAATTTGTTGTGGGTGACATAACACTGCAAATTGATTAATCGCTACTGTACACGACAAAATGAGAAAAGCAAGGAATTATTATGAATAGCGTCCATCTGATACAGTAGGGATTCATTATTCAAAAGTGTTAGCTAGTGGTTAGCTATCCCCTTGTTGCAGATTACATTCATTTGCAGAATCCTGCATCATGCTTACACAAATCAAGAAACATGCATTTATTAAGACATGGAATGAAAGCTATTAAAATGTGAAAAATTGCCTTTTTCTTAAAAAAAAAAAAAAAAAATGTCAAGTTTGGCGGTAGCTTTTTGGTGGGGGATGTTTCTATGTGGCTGAAGCAAAGAGGCTTATTCCATTATTTCTGTGTTTGTATCCAGAACCAGCCACACTGAGCTAAGTGCGTTGATATTGGCTGTTACTCTCCACACTGAGCCTTCATACTGCAGGTTCAGGTGTTTGGTGTAGCAGGAGTGTTGGTTAAAATCATATGTGCAATAAAATAGGATTTTCTTTACCTTGTCAAGTGCTTTTTAATTTTTAGCAATATACTTGTAACTACCAGCTTGCAGTCTTGTCTGGGAAACTTGTTCTGCTTGAGGTGAAGTACAAATGTGGAACAAAAGAAGAGCTCTTCCCTCTGATAAAGTACAAAAACAGTTTTAGAGGCCAAGATGCTTCATGTTTCCCACACTGAACACTCATTTAAAGTATGAAATTACTCCAGAAAAATAAATATCAGATGCAGACTACAGAAAAAGTGTGATCTGGATCCCTTCTTTGGTTAGTGGTCCTGGTTACATGAAGGCCATCAATCTCTTTTGGGATGAGGAGTAAAGCTTTGTGTGTCCATCTCTGTTGCACGAGTGATGTATCTGAGCTTGTCATCACTGTCAGGCAATCCATGTTCTCTGTGTAAGCAACTCTGGGCACAAAGACACAGAAAAAAAAGCCAGGTTTAGCTTCCAAGGAAGGGCATGAAGAAAATGCAGTCTTCTGTTCCTGTTCCAGAAGCTCTTGCACTTGTACTTTATGATGCCTCTACAGATAATAGGATTAAGGGCATCAAACAGCAAAGTCTCCCTGCCTCCTCCCCTCCCTCTGCACCTCCTGTCAGTGCAAAATGCTTGTCCTTCTCTTCACGAAATTGCTTCTCTCATGCACTGCTTGTGGAAAGAAACACACTAATTGTGGGAGCAGCAGCTCAGCAGCAGCTCAAGCTTTGAACTCGGGTCTCCTTTCTTTTAGCTCTGCTCTGAAATGACACGAGTTAAATTGTTTCAGTGGCTACTTGTAGTGAGTCATCACTGCAATATTACCAAAAGGGGACCTTTTTAATGTTGCTAGAGTTTTGAAGTGATGTTAGTCATTCCACTTGGGTGCTCTGTATAAGAAAAGAAAACAGTACTGAAAAATGAAATCAAGCATGTGAAATAGGTGTGCGGTATGTATTAGTGCATTCTGGTATTGATTATTGGTTAATCTTTTAGGCCTAGCTTCATTACCATGCTGTGATTAGATTACTTGAGATAATGGATCCTGCCCTGAGAAAAATGTCCCCAAGTCTGTTACTTGGCTCCTCTGAGCAACGAAAGCACAGACAGCAAAACAGTTTTGCACTGCGTGGCTTCTCCTCACTCAAGTCCACCAAAGCCATGTGGATCTCAGTAGCCCTGCCTTGGCACACCAGAGTCCCTGATATCGGATGACTTAGGCCAGTGCTGAGGCCAGCTGGAGCCACCCTCCTGGTTTCGGTGCTGCTGCAAGTCTGGTCTGTATTTCTAAAGAGGATGCTGCTGATTTCTCCTGGAGCAGTCACAGCATTCAGACATCGCCAAGTTGTCCTTCCCGGGCTGATTTAGGACCTTCCTAAAACAAGAGGGTGGTATGCTCCTGGCAAGGACAACACCCTGCTCAGGAGTAATATCTCTGGGGAAGAAACATGGGAACCTCCTGACCCCTGCCCTGCCCATGCCACCACCCTACGTGCCCCCAGCATGGTCAGTAGTGGACAGCAGTGATGCTGTGGGACAGGTCCACAACAAGATGGGGATGTCCACCTTTCCCCAGGGGACACAAAACCCTTCTGTGGATCTGGGGCTCACTGCCTGGTGCCACCAGGGGCAGTGGTGAACCCGCTTACTGCTGAAACCCCAAATCTCCTTGGTGGTTAAATCAGATTGTTAGGCCATATCTGGCTCTGTGAGGATTTGGAGGCAAAGAGATGGGATATTTTCTTTATCCCTTTAGGGACAGCTACAGCATAAAATAATGGACATTGTGTTCCAGACCAGCTAGGTTTTAAATCTAATTCTGATTCAGCAAAGTAGTTTAAGCACTTTCAAGGTGCCACCACACCACTGCTCTATCCAGAACCACAATAGGGTAATTCCAGCAGCACATCAGCTCTTGGCTGTCTGTCTCTGTGCTAGGTAAGCCATTTCTATCAACCACCTACAGCTTTAATGACAAGAGTGGGGGAATAAAGGGAAAGATCTCTGTCGGGGCAGTCCTGCTTTGCCCTGGGAGTATTTCTGTGCTGCCATGCAGTGCAAACTTAATTTTCCTTGTCGGGTGATACACATGGACAGTACTGCCTGCGTTTGGTACTGAATACTTGATATGGCTCAGTGATCCCATATAAACATTGCAGAAGCAGAGGGAACCCTGGGCAGGAAAAAGATCTGTCTCAAGACCCTGTGCCTGTCACATCACAACATCCTTCTGTAATGACATGCAAACTTCACAGGGACTGCAGCATCTCTGTCTTGTCAGGGAGACACTTGGCTGTTAATGACTAACTTTCCAGTGACAGCATTTCTTTATGTAGCTCACTTCCCTTTGGATTTCTGCAATAGCACCTACAAAATAAATAGATAAATAAAATCAATCCATCAAGGGCAGGTGGCTTGTGTAGGAGGACAGCAGGAATCTACACCCCAGCCAATTGGAGCAGTTTGGGACTTTCTTTCTTTTTTTTTTTCCTTCTTTTTTTCTTTATTTTATTTTATTTTATTTTATTTTATTTTATTTTATTTTATTTTATTTTATTTTATTTTATTTTATTTTATTTTATTTTATTTTATTTTATTTTATTTTATATTTTGAGGTGGCAGCATCTTCCTTTCCCTCCCTTTTGGTCCCTATACATGAAGGAAGAATGGGGCTTTGCAGAGAAGACTTCCTGTTTGGAAAACAGAAAATTGACTTCATGCAGGTTAAAAAAAATAAGAGGGAGGGATTGAAATTCAGTCACGAGACAGCTATAAACCAGTGGTTTTTATAGTGCTTAACGTATTTGCATACACAAGGAGGGAGAAGTTGCTGAGTGTGCTCTGCTATCAGCCTTGTCTGGAGCTGGTGGAGGTCGGTGGAGCTTTCCTGAAGGCAGGGCAGCAAATCAGGGAGTTGGGGAGTTGGCCAGTGGGCCTTGAATGCAAGATAAATGTTTGTGGAGGGAGAAAGTTCTCTCTGGATAGCACCGTTGCAGGAAAAAACAGCTCATATGCATCTCTTTATCTCCTGGTTTATCTGTTGTCATTAACAGATCTGTAATAGTTGTTTTGGGATTTACCTCTGAATTTTCAGGACACAACCACTGAAATGGCTATACATGGTTCCTGCCTCAGAGACAAGCCAGGGCTCCCTTACAAAGCTGCTGGAGGCAGTCAGATAGACCTGTAATTCTCCTTGGTTCCCTAATTAAAAAGTAGTGAAACTTTAATCTTTGCTATAAATGCTTTGTCAGTATGCAGTGGCGGTCTGCCTGCTGAGTTAAGTACATCAGAGATTTCATCTCCTTACAAATGTTGACCTCCACCAAGGCATCGTAAGTTACACTGGCAAAAATACATCTTGGGAGCGTCTGGACTCTGTAAGCCACAGAGCTCAGCAGGGTGGATGGGGGGTATTGCACACTGCTTCCAGCCATCACATGGGCTCCCCCGAAACCTAGCCTCAAAGTATTTAGTTACAGACGGGCAACAAGTCCACGGGGCTTCACCACAACCATCCCAAAATATCATCCTGCAGCTTGGCCTCTGGCCTCACCTTGTTTTTCAAACCGCAGCGATTCTCCCTGGAGGTAGAGCGTAAGAGTTAGCAGTTAGATAAAAGGGACACTCCTGGAGGGCATGGGAAGAGAAATGGTGCGTGTGGATATTGGTGTAGGTGCAGGTATAGGCATAGATATGGGTATGGGTATAGGCATGGGTATAGGTATGGGTATATGTTTGGTCCAAGGTTATCTGAAGGGCAGTGGCAGGCCAGGAAAAAGCAGGTATTCCTTATACACCTTTCCCAAACCCTCACGAGCTGGGTGTGAACAGCCCGTGGTCCTCCTGCCACCGGTATCGCCACACACTGCTCTGCTGTCCCCACGCACCTCCCAGGTCGTGTCCTTAGCAGCAGCAACCGAGCAGGGGAATCCTCTCCTTTCGAGGGAAATGAGTAACAGGAGAGGTGATTGGAGGTGAACGCTCCTCGTGCCCTCTGTCAATACATCATTTCACTCTTAGGAGAAGAAAAAGGAGCCAGGCTTTTATTTACCTCCTGACCAAGCAAAGGCCAACAATCCCCACTCTGTCGAATTACTTCATCCTAGTAAATGCTGTAAGACCTGAACCAAAAAGTGTTTCAAAGCTGCTGAAAGATTGCCATGGGGTGGGCTCTTGCAGCTTTTATAAAACCGTTGCATCAAGCTGGGGAAGGGAAAAAATTGAAGTAAGACCATTAATCTTGCAGGGGATGAGACAGCCAGCAGAACTGCAGAGCATCAGACGTCCAGTTGCTGTGCATTTTCAGTAGGAATCAGTCACCAAACTTCTTCATACGCCTTCGGAAACCCCAGCCCAACACAGATGGCAGGGGCACTGCTTGCTCTTGCTACATCTGACATGGACGGGTGGGATATAAAGGGGCTATGTCCCAGCAGGGACAGCAGGCAGCAGCTGTGGGGGAGCTGAGTGCACCTCCAAACTGCCACTGAGCTGCTGCATGGTGAGGGCACGCATTGCTCCCCATCCCAGTGCTGCAAAACCCCCGGTCCCTACTTCCCAGCCCCGCTGTGCAAGCCAAGAGTAAAATGCTTTAAAGCCAGAAAGTCAAATTCTCTGTTCCCAGGCATCAGCAGCTGCCTGGGGTGGAAAGCTCTGGTGGTTCACCAGGAGGTAGGTGTCTGGGGCTGGAGTGCAATTCTTGTCTCCCTAAGGTGCTGATAGCCTCTCCATGAAGCTCTTGGAGATCACTGGATCCAAACAAGCTCTGAAAGTGCGAAGTGCATTTGTTTATTTTAAAACAAAGATCTTTACTAATGGAAAAATCAAATAAAAAGTGCAGGGGAATGGATGGGTAAAAGGATGAAAAATTAGAGCTGATTACATGATAGTAATAGAAATGGATGGCTTTTGAGAGCTTTTTTTTTTTTTTTTTTTTTTTTTCTTTCCTAAACCAAGGAAGAAGGAGAGAGAGGAAACAACTTGGACTGCAGTCAAAGCCCTCTTATCTCACACATTTACACTCTCCACTGCACAGATTAGTCTAGTTCACCTTTAATTTGCCTTTTGATAGTTGTAGACTGATACCAAACACTCTTGAAAGCTGACACTTGTCAAGCAGCGCATCGTACAACCGTCTCAAGTGTACGACATGAGAGAAGGATTTGAGGCCATCGGAGCTACGAAAGCTGAGGCTGATGTGATCCTAGGACATTTTAACATGACTTGATTTTGCTATTCCTGTGCATCCCAAATACGTAAGTGTGACAGAGGGATATCTATTTAAAAAAATGCCAAAGCAAAGTGCCAATGATATATGCTGGACATCTCATATCAGAAATATCTCCCTCCACCTTCCCTTCCTTTTTGGCAAAATCTCAACAACTGAGTTGCTTTCCATGCCCATATGTTCATGCATGCAGGCAGCTGATTTATCCATCACCCCAGAAAGCTTCTCCACGGTCTCCTTCTTGTCACTGACACCCTCAGAGGCCCTGACCTTTGCAGTGCTGGGCTGCATTCGATAGCAAGCTGCCAGGCAAGCATGCTTAAGGGTTCAGATATGTTGTATTGCTGCTGCCCGGGCTGTCAGGGGACAAACAGCAACAAGATAGTTGCACAGTATTAAATAATTGGAAACAAAGTGGATTACTTCATGGTACTGGCAGAACACCGTACTGCTGACAGACATCAACAGAGCAGTGAGAGCTGCACATGTACTTTGTGCATGAACAACTAGCTAAGGTGTGAGCCTGAACTGTACGAAGCACTCAGCTCTTTTTGTGTTTCATCTAAATCCTGTTGTATTTTAAACCTGCTGCTTCTTGACCTACTGACAGCCAGCCCAGAGATTATTTTCATCCTCTTTAGAAGTGAAGAACATTGCCTTCAATCATGGTCTCTTTATGATATGAAAATAGCTGTTGAAATGGATGCCCTCATGATGCTTAATTTCATTTATAGATAGTCTGTGGTTTTTTTTGCAGAAGTTCACATTCAGAGAAACAGTTCTGGAATTTTGTGAACAAAACAAAAGGAAACAAATAAAAAATAAAATAAAATCAAGTAATTCCATGAGAATGGAGCAAAACTCCACTCCCACATCTGATTTTTGTGGGTTTGTTTGTTTAATCTGTAAAGTTCAAAAAATAAGGGATGTATGAAGCCTGATTTCAAGTCCTTGCAAGGACTAAATCCCTCATTTGCAGATATGACAGCAGTCCCTAATTGACCTGGCTAACAAGCTGTTTTCTGGTGAGAGCTGTACTCTGCTTTACCTGTCCCAGTTGCCAAAACCCCGTATCATCAGGGAAACTTATTCCGTGGTGACTTATCTATCAGCATTTCAACTGCTGTGATCCATTACCGATAATCACTTCCCTTTAAGTTATTTATTTACTTTCTTTGCTGTGTTTCTCTCAATCTGTTGGGTTACTTTTGGACATAAGGGTGTGCAGAGGTCATGCACACAGGACAGCCAGATGCAGCCCAGGGTTCTCCAGCTCCTGCCTGCTGTGCTTGCTCCCAGCCTGGCTTTTCTTACGGTCACAGATACTGGTGAAAGATGATCCCTGGGTAGCAGTGGGCTTCCGTGGAACAAGGGGTGTCTGAAATTTCACTGCATGATCTCAAAGCACAGACCTCAATCTTGTAACCAGAAGATGAGATTTAGTACCCTAGTACTTAAATCTTTTCCTGAAAACGGGAGCTTCCAAAGTGTCTTAAATAGTCAGAATATTTTCGGAAATCCATTATTTTAGCTGAGATCTGTGTTTGCATGTGTCTGATGGTGTACTGACACTCTCTCTGCATCTGGTACACTTGTACAGGTATGATGCAGCCAGTGTTTGCTTTGCACTACAGTGGCATAAAGCTCAAACATCACAGAGCAGCATCTGGTGTGTTGCAAAAGTGATGTTGAAATAGCTTTTTTCTTTCTTTCTTTCTTTCTTAGTTTAATGTTTGTTACTCACTGAGAGGTACTGCAGGACAAAACTGATTTACACTTATTCTGCCAGGGTGTTTAAGTACAAACCTTCATCTGTAAGCATATGCTCACGTACAGGAAGAAAGAAATGCTGTAAAGGCTGTACCACCAGTTCATTTTGTTGCTTGCAGCCATATTTTTCCTCTCTGCTGTCCAGGTTTGTTTTCCTGTTTCTAAATTAGCCTGTTGGCCAAGAAAACCACATATACTTGAACATCTGGCAAATCTACCGTGAAATGGTGACGGTTTCCAATGGAAAGCCTGGGAACAGGGTGGCTGCCTTGGGGACCTCCCTGCCTCTTCAGGGACAAAGCCCAGGAGATACTTCCCTGCACTCCATGGGAATTTAAGCAAAACAGGGGCAAAAGAAGATGTGATATTGGCTTTTGACTTGATTTCACTTCACTTGAGTGAAGCCAGCCCTCTTACATCCTTTGCCTCATTGGCTGGGCAAGTGGCCCAACATTGCTTTCCCTTCAGCAGGAGCACTGGATTTGATACCTGTTCACTGATGGTTTGGGGAACGTGGAAATGTGGAAATTGCATGTCAGACAGACAGACAACACAAGCCTCACTATCTTAGCAAAATGTTGTGAAAGTTAGTCAGGAAAAAAAAAAAAAAAAAAAAGGGGGGGGGGGGGACATTTTCTTGGAGGCTATTGCTTTTCTATCATGTGCTTGTTGCTGCAGCCCTGGATAAGAGTTTTGACTTTGATACTCTTCTAACCATATGACTTGACTCACCGACTTGTACTGCCCATAAGATTTGTGAATCATTCCTGTTTGTGATCTTCTTGCTGTTGTATCTTTGCCTTTTCCGTAGCAGCTAATGACAAATCAGAAACCAACCACAACCAGTTGTTAGGACATGCTTTGCAGCCAACTGACCCAAGAAAGGGTCTTCTTTTTAAAGAAAAAAAATGTTTTTCATCCTTTTATGAGATAAATGTTTGTAGCTCTCCAAATCCTCCCCTTCCATCCATTTCATCATCCCCCTCCTGCCTTTCCCATACATCTTTTTATGGCAAACCCAGCCAGGCAGTGTTTTGCTTGCTCCTCACAAGGATCCTTTGTCCCTCCCAAGGTCACACGAAATATTCCCCCCATTTCTGCTTGCTAAACAGATGGAGCTGCTCCTGGTCCTTGTTGCTCACCCTCCTCTCTCTCCCTGCCATTGCCATGCACCACATCAAATAATTGTTGTTATAACTCGCCTCCTTCCCCAACTAAAATATACTTGATTGGGAGGGAGAGGGGGAACAGGGAAATAGCTGGGTTTATTTTAATAGTTTCCACTCTCAGTTCAGTTTTATAGTACAGTATATTTAACTTTAACGTATGGACAGCTGGATGCATTTAACAGCACAATGGAAAGAATTTAGCAAGTATACATTACAGGCCATGTATTTGGAGCTGATCACCACATATTTCTTCATAATATTTAGATGCGCTTGTTCTAGATTGTGTCGGGCTGATCAAAATATGTTTGTGTCAGGTAAGATTTGTCATAGATGAGTCTCTTTATTTCTTTACTTACTAAAACTCTTCCTACAGGAAGAGGCTCAGTTTAGCTGATATCAGCAAGTTCAGCCTGATGCTTACGATAGGGTTACTTGCCTTCTCTGCAGAAGCCGAAAAAGTCATAAATACACAGAAACATAGGGGCATATTCTGAGCACAGGCTGTGGACACATTACTCCCCTTGCGTCACCTTTGCCAGCAAATCACTTGGGGAAAAAAGCATCATTGAAGGATCAGGATCTGCCCCCCACATCCCACACACTGTAATGATGGGAAACAGCTACCACTGGGAAACGGAGCTGTAAATCCTTCACCTCTTTCCATCGGACCCTCAGCCCTCTCTGAGCTGCCTGCTTTCCCTCTTGCACCCTCTCCATAGCACTAGGGAGATTTTTTTCAGTGTCAGTCAGTGAAGCAAGGCAGTAGCCTTCTCTTTCTCTCTCAAAAATAAGAATGAAGGGGATTTTCAGCAGTACTTTAAAATCCATTTGTCTTTTATTCAAAGCAAGCAAACAAATGATAAAAAAAAAAAATCCTCCCTTCATTATTATAAAATAACCTCCTTAACCAATTCTATGCAATTCTCCCAGAGGTCTAGGTGCCTGATCCTCATGATTTTCTCAAATTTATCTTCTTGTCTCTATTTGGTTACTCTGTGCCTATTGCAGCAAAGCAAACAGAAGGCAAATCAGCCAAGAGACTTGCTAGCATATTTAGCCAGCTTTCTTTCCGATGCTGGAAAATATTAACAGTTTCATCTTGCAGAAGACTTGTTTTTTTTCCCTGTGTGTGTTTAAAAATGTTGTCTTCCCCCACTACTGTAGGATCACATGATTAATACAGACAAAATGTAAGGGTTTGTATTTACAAGGTATTCTTATTAAAATGTCAAAGAGATGCTGGAGCCTAAGGAAGAGCAATACTTATGATCTGGAGATATTCCAACAAGTAACATGGCTCAATCACACTTTCCAAGCTGTGAGCAAAAGCAAAATTAAGTTATTTGGGACATTATGATGGTCTTAGATTTGTTTGGGGAGCTATGTTGCTTTGCCTCTAAGCAGGAGGGAGGAGAGAAGAAGAAAGATGCTCAAAGAGAAAAAAACCCTTTGGAGGAAAGACCAAATTGTTGGAAACCTCTGAAGTGCTCACATTAATGTCATGTCATTACACTGTATTGCTGCACAGGTTAATATAATTGGGTTACTGTGTGTGAGCAATGATCCATAGCATGTTATGGCACTGAAACAAATGACATTTAACCAAGAGATTTGTAAGGCACCTTGTTATCTGCATGGTGAGCAATTGCAACAGAGAGTCAGATTGCTAGACGAGCGACTGACAAATTAGTTGTTGGGTTTACTGGACAGCCTGGATTTATAACCACACAATTCCAACATAATTTATTAGATCCATAAACAGACATATCCAGTGTTTTTACTTAGATTACACTTCTATTGCAGCCCCTGATCCTGTCTGGTTGCAGTGCTGTTACAGGCTGATTGTGTTATTCATGTAACAGTCCTCGGCTGGGGGTAAGGTGAGCTTAGATCAATAAGCTGCAGGTTTCTAGCAACAAAAAATGTCTACAGTCCAGTTTATACAGAAATAATTTGCAGACGCATATGTTCCCCATCTCCCAACCTGAGTGTCTCCAAGGAGGGAAGTATGTAAATGGAAGAGAAATATAAAAGATACATAAAAAGATGCAAAGATCTTTTTCTCTTTCTATCTTCTCATAGAACAGATGTTGAAGTCCCTTGCCTATATTTTAAATAACAAAGACCAAAAAACTGAATGAGATCTAGGGGAAGAATAGGCTCAGTCTCATGCTGGTGGTCATGGTGGTCTGCTCCCGCCTTGGCCTCTGGGCAAATGAAACCTCCAGGCTCTGTTCCCTCTCTTCTGGGCTGGGCTGCAGAGCAGAAAGCTCGGCATTGTCCTGGCTGCAGGACAAGACTGTGTCCTTTCTGGAAGGGCTTTCTTTAAAACCCTCATTGAAAAGGAACCCACAGCTTCCCTGGGCAGATTGTTCAAAGTCTAACTTGTGTCATTTCCCCAGTGCCCATTTGTTATGAGTTAGGCCAATGACTTCTTTTACTTTCCCAAGGGACAAAGAAAAGAAACTCATCTTGCTCTCAACTCATCGTGGCCCCCTCTGTTAGTTTAGAGGACAGCAGTGGGGGTGTCACCACCGTGTGCCCCTTGCTGTGCCCCACTCCTTGCCTTTAGGACATTCTCCTTCCCGCAGGTCTTTGCCCTGTCTGTGCAGCTTTTCGAACTTGCAGCCGTTCCCCATCACAGCCACCTCTCAGCCAAACATCGCTGGTGGTGCCTGGTGCCCAGGGCCAGACCCAGGCTTCCCTGGACCTCTGGAGGTCGGCTGAGGGGAACAAGTGTGTCCCTCCAGTTTTTTTCCATTTGAGGAAATGACCAAATCTTGCCTGTGTTCAGAGCCTTGGCTCACAGTAACCTTTTTATGAGGTGATAAAATGATCACCTTTGGGCTCATGGCTGCTGACTTAGACCAAAGCTACAAGCCCCAGACTACCACCCAGGAGACTGTTCTTGCTTCGAGTCCAGCTGGCATCTTGGGATCACTTGCTAACTTTCCAGGTTAGAGGCCAGTTTTGTTTGGGCTAGATAAAATCTGGAGAGATGCCCAAGATTTTTGGATGTCCCTCCACAGCAAATCTGAACTCCACTTCTTTTGGAAGTTTGCCTTTCTCGGGTTAGGATTTGAAAACTTCTCTCATAGGCTGGTTGAGTCAAAAATAATGTGAGGTGACTTGCGAGGCTGGTTCCTACTTTTGGCTGTAAGCTGGTAAAGGCTTTGGGTTAAGTAATGAAAACAAGTGAGGAGTCCAAAGCCAATCAAAAGTGCTGGGAAACCATGAGCTGTGGGTGAGTTTGAAATCCCAGCTCGGGATGTGGGGCTGAACGAGCATCTCTGCATGTACTTGGGCTGAACCTGCGGTATCAAAGAGCCCAGGACCATGTCTGCAATTTGTAACTTGAGCAAACTCTGGCATTATGGACACAGTGCTGCAAAGGACATGGTTTGGGATGGAAAGTAGGACACAGTCTTGCTGGTATAAACCGGTGCAGTCCCAGTCCCCCAGCCATGGACACAGCAGAACCCATGCTGCAGGCTGAGCCTGGGTATGGCTCAGCTCTTTGCTGGCTCCACAGCTGCAGCTGCCAGCAGCCTTGTTGAACAAGTCCATCAGGGGTTCCCCTTGTGTAGAGCTATTATTGTTAAAATAAACATGCATTGAGCTTCACCATATAATATTTCACAAGGCTGAGGCACAGCAGTTGGAACGCATCTCCCCCAGCCTTGAAGTAGGAGGCAACGCGAATCGACGCGCTGGAGCATTTTCAAGGTAAACACTGAAGGGTTTTATTGATGCAGGCTTTGGTGTGGCTGTCACTGCGGTGAGGGTGCTGCGTGCTGGGACATCTTTATGTCTGAAACAGCACAGTGCAAACTGATCCCAGCCACGACTCTTTTAAACATACCTAACAACTGCTGGAGGAGTTTGGTCTGGTGTTGTCAGATGTGCTGGATGCTTCAGTCTCTGCCTGAACCAGTGTAAAACCTTCGCTCCAGTATGCACCAGCTCCTGTTACTGCTTGACCCTCTCCTGACACATAACTTGTCTTCTGGGGGCACCAGTCCTCTGTATGGAGGTGACAGCTGCTGTCACCTTCCTGCCCTTGGCACCACCTGCATCCCTGGTATTGGTCTATCTGATGCAGGTTTGCCAGCCTAGTACAGAGGATTCAGCCATGCCAGGCTGTATTTTGTTCGTGTGAGTGCACATGCATGTCTGCATACCTGTAAGAGAAAAATTAACCCTGCCTGCTAATCCAACACTGTCACCCTGGGCAGTTTTTGACTTGCTGCTTTGTTGGAATAACTTGATTCATTTTTAATATTTTAAAACATTACAGGCCAAATTCATGCCTGATTTAGGATCATTTCAATTAATCTACTGATGGGTAAAGCTAGTGAAAAACTTAGAACTAAAGCAGAGCAAGCCAGCCTTCTTTCTTGTTTTCTTTGAAGCAGATTCTATACAAAGATGCAATAGCAGATTTTACATAAAAGTGCCTGATTAAATCAAGCCCCCAAACTATGCATTTTCATTTTCCAGTGTTCAGAAAGAAAGAAAGAAAAAAAAAAAAACTACTGGTTTCTGAAAACAAAACTCAGCAGGGTTTGCAGAAGGAAACATGGATGGCAGTGGAGGAGAAGAGTTGCTCAGCATATGGAGGGGTTAACTAAATGTGAGCCTGCAATGCAGCTGTCATATTTGCTAGGAAGATTGGGAAGAAAATCCTAATGGACATACTGGAAACTGGTAATGCATATTGGTTATGTGTACAAAAAGGACACGAAGCCAACAGAAGTGGCTAATGAAAAATTATGTGAGCATTCAGCAGAGAACATTACTCTGAGCCCTGATGGTGGTGGAGAGATGTGAATGACGCTGGTCAGGTGAAGTACTGGAAGGCCTGCTCCAGTATCACCTTTCAAGCTGAGTGCTGCCAACACACTTAGGAAAATGTTGAATCAGAGCTGGAAGATGAGATGTAGCATTAGGGAGATGTAGAAAGACATTTTCCTAGCACAGACTTCAACCAAGAGAAAACACTCATTTGTTTTACAGGTGAATAAACAGCCATTTCCTTCAGCAAACTCAATCATACAGCAGCATGCGATGCTATTACTTTCATTGAAAAGCAAAAATTCATGCACATTACATCTAACAGGAAAATCTGAGGGCTAGACCCACATAAGACAAGTCTTTGTTGCTCCCAGACACTTGAATTATCTTGGCTTTGGGCACAGGATTTCTCTGTGCAGCACTTTGGGCTTTATGATGTTACTTCAGGCCTTTGCTGGTTTAGGCCTTGTTTGAGGAAATTAGGAACCATCTTTCTTGAGGAGGGATGATATTTCCTTAATTTAAATAGCTTTGAGCAAACAAGTACCAATTTGGATGTGCTTTCTCATTTAATATTTGTCTGATTTATGCTGCTAAGCAGCCCTTCTGCTCTCCTGTTTATATACCCTCAAAGCTCATTTTTAACTACAGTTAATCATGCTGAAGCAGAACGTAACTCACAGCGAGACGATGCTGGCCAAATTTTATAACGTGGGCTACTGTATTAGATGTCAGCTCTGCCCCTAAAAATAATCACACTGGGGCAGGTGACTCCCCCAGCCAGCAAAACTTAATGCCACTTTGTAAAATCCTGGCCAGGTGAAGCCTCAAAGGGGCATGGGAGATGCCCTCTGGCATTTTGGGGGGAAAGAATTGGTGTTCCCAGATCAGGGATTGAAAGTTGTTTGCTCGAAGTGTTGACGGACAAACTGCTTGGACACGAAGCAAGCAGAAGTGACTCAAGTGCAGAGTACTTTGCCTTTCTGACCTGGTCACAGCTGAGGTTGGCAAGTGGCAGACTGAGCACTTTTTAATCTGTAAATGCAGTTGTTTGCTGTACCACAAAAGAAAGTCCACCTGCAGCTCCAGCAAACAACAAGAGCTAGGTGGGACGCAGAATTAAGGAAGGCACAGGACAAATTCTTTGTGCCACATCCCTTTCCCTGCACAAAAACTCCACCAGCCTCCTCCTGCCCCCAACAGAGATCTCCCCTCTGCCCCAGCCTCCCTGGTACTCGTCCAGTAGCTCAGCAACATCCAAATACAGCAGGGAAAAGCTGTGCACCAGCAACACTCTAGAGCCAGGGCAAAACCCATGTATTTGTTTCTGGAAGACTGGATAAAGGGAGAAATAAATAGAGATGTGTGAGAAGAAGGCTGAGGGGTCTGCTGGTAATTGAGAAATACCTGCACATGCTTTTCTGCTTGTGGTGTGGAGGGGAGGTGTGGCACAGCCTGCACAATCTATCTGCAAATAGGGATGTGTAAAACACACTCAACATTTCTGCAGCAATACACCAAAAACAGGTAAACAGAGGGGCAGCACAGTTCAGTTAGCCACAGCTAACCAAGGGTTTCTCTTTCCTCTGAGACATAAACCATGCAGCTGGGTTGGGCAGGCAGCAGCATCTCCTGGTGCAGGACACCAGCTGGTGCTCAGCCCCAAATCTGCTGTCACGGGGCTGCTCCTGGGCTCTGAGTGAGCCTGTCTCACCTGGCTGCTGCCGTGGATGTGTGTGGTAAGCACAGACCTGGTTCCTCTCCATCCTCACTAGATGCCAAGTCCTGCACAACATTGCACCTTTTTTTGCAATGTGTGTTTTTCCTGCTGAGATGAGGACCCTTCCCAGGCGGTGGGATATAAGTATCCCCAGAAACTTGTCAGCCGTGAGGGAGCAAACAAGAGGCTTCAGCAAACAGAAGCGATCAGGTTTCTCACACCTCCCTGGAGCCATCCCAGCTACCAGTGGCAGCAATTCCCTCCACCTGTGGCTTCCAGGGTCCTGCAGCACCCGGGCTGTGCGACAAAGCCGGGAAACATCCCTGCTGCAGGAGAGCAGCCACACCACCAGCCGCCCATTTGCTTGTCTTTCTGCTCAGATGTATTCCTTTGCTCCTTTCGGGTGCAAAAGCAAATCCAACTGGATTTTCAGGGACATGGCAACAACTGCTCCCACGCCCCACACTCGCCGTTCACAATGCAGGGAATGCAGGGTTGTGGGTCTGGGGGAGCAAGGAGGAATATTGCACATGCCTCCTAGCAAAGCTTGCATGACTTCCGTAGGCTTCGTGCCAAATTACTTGTTCTTTGTTCCTTCTTGTTACAACACCAGGAGGAAAAGCAAAAAGAGAAAAAACAAAAATCACCAACAACCAGGAAGCCCTAAGTTCTTCTTTTTCCTCTAGTACAGAAGTGGGGAGATACTTCTGTACAACACCTGACAGCCTACAGAGAAAAGCTTTTTCTGTGGTCGAGTCCTAGGGCCAAACATGTCATCTAGAAGGATACAAAAGCTTTTACAGGCTCATTTTTCTAGCAATTATAATTTCACACACATTTACCAAAGGACAATTCTGAAAAACAAGAAAAATGACAAGGAAACAAATTATATTGCTGCTTTTAACCAGCACATGCAGATGAGGAATCATATTGCAATCAGTTGCCAGAAGGACTGTAGTGTTGCTGATTATTTATTTTGAGTGGCAAATGCCTACAGAGCTGCACAGGCTTTGTTTTTGAGGCAGTAGCATGTGCTCTGCAAACTCTGACATCTGAATTCGTTCCTTTTTCAGGCTTTACATTTGGAAGTTAGCTTTGTTATCAGGTTTCTACAGAAATGTGTTGGTGGGATAACTTTAACTGGTACACTTAATCTTCTCTGGTTAGTTTTATTTTCCTTCCCCACCCCTGAAGTTCAATATCTGTACGACAAAACAGAAGAAAAAAGTTAACTGCTAATCCATCAGAAGTAGAGCTTGCTGACAATGACACCTTTCGTTAGAACCAGCTTCCTGCACAGAATGAGATTAAGACCAGCTTTGTTTTGTTATTTGCCTTCCCTTGAAAATCATTGTAGATGCATTTCAGGTAGCAAATGCAATAAAATCCAGAAAAAAAATAACTTTATAATCAGAATGGGTCTCATTAAAAAGAGAATCCATTTCAGAGACTGATGTAAGAGGTGAATTATAGACTGCCAACTATAGGAAAGGCACTAGCTTCTTTGTATGGATGTAGCTAATGGAAAAATGTGTTCTCAGATTGCCACAAACCAATGGACAGGGTATAATACATAATAGACAATGCCAATGTCTCCCTTCAGTATAAATAATCAAGGAATTTTCTTCAATGCTGAAATTTCTACATGTGAGTTTGTTTCTACATGTTTTCTACATTTCTGACTACCAAGACATCTGGTTTTCCAGTACTAGGTCAACACAAATTCTCCCATTGTGTAAATCTGTCGATGTCAATAAAATTACGTTGACTTTAAATTAAGAGATCTGCCCACTGTATCTTTTTGGTTTAGGTGGTGTATGAGATATATTTTCACAAAGACAAAGAATTGGAAGCAAAATGCTTTCTGGTGGATATTAGAGCTATTTATGTCCTGTTCCATTCAGTTATTAATTGCTGATCAGGAGCTGGAAGCACATGAAACAACACTTGTGTGTATGTTCCAGGAATAGTTTGTGTTATGGTGGGATATCCCCTTCAAATATCCTATAAGAAATGGAAATGTTGAAGTGTGTTATTATTTTGTTCATAGACATTTTGAGGTTGTGCTTTTGTTTTGGTTTGGTTTGGTTTTTGTTTTTGTTTTTCCCAGTTCCTTGCGTATTTAAAAAAAGAAATCATGATTTAGGAATTATCATAGTCCCTAAATAGAGTCATTCAATTTGTGTAGGAAATTGACACAAGTTCAAGACACTGCAAATGGGACCATTGCCATTTTAACAGTTGTATACTTCCATATTTGTCTTCACTGGGGTTAGAACCTACAGAAAAATTCGAGGAAATACTTGGAAAAACTTGATATCACCATGTCTTAAAGCTCCAATCCTGCAAAGCCTTATCAACACGTTTTATTCTGAGCACATGACCCATCCTGTGCAGTTCAACACCCTTAGTGCCCGGTATGTTAGACTTTGAACTAGTTTCTAGGAAATCAATGCTACCTGCCCCAAAGCATCTCACTGTAAGTAGACCAGGAAAAAGACCAGAAGAAAACATTTTCTTCTTCAGTTGTCTTATTTTCAAATACAGCAAAACGACTACCTTGGCTGGTTTATGCTTCCATAGATTTTGATTCAGCAAAAGTACATTTGTTATCTAATATTTATACTGCAATATATATTTATACCCAAAGGGATGTTCTAATACCATTAGGGGAAGATAGTAAAAGTGCCTACAGAGGTCTTCTCAATCTTGATCTACTGTTCAGAGCTAAGGTTAGTAGAGGAGCCTCACTCCAGCTTACCCTTAGGGATTTCTTTTAACTCTTCATTTTTTGAATAATGTGGTTTTGAGGTGTTAATTACAAGATCCTATTTATGTTAAAATTGTGTCTACTTGGAAACTTAGCCTCATCACACATAAATATTTTTTTATTCTTTTTAAAGAATAAAATCACTATCTGGTTTTATGGTGATGACAACAATCCCAGTCAAAAGTAGAGAATGAAACCAGAATCACATGTGCTGTATTTTATTTATTTTGGGCTATCCAACCAGCAGTTATTGTTACCCATTTAGCAGAATATGCTTTTATCAGTATTGTCATCCAGGATCTTCTTCTGGTACAAAGTCAAAGTCTTGTCCTAGACACCTACCCTAAATTAGGTCACACAAAGGAATCCAGCATCTGTGTGATAGTACAGGTCATGCTGCTATTTGCAGAATGGATATTAGTATGGTCTTTGTGAGTGCATGATATATGAACTGTATGTATTTCCTTGATAAATTGTTTTTAAATATTTCCTCCTTTTTATTAATTGAAGAGGAAACTCATGCATCAATGACATTTTTATGCTGGTTTACACATAAATTATTTCCCTGTGATGTTCATTTTTATTATTATTGCCGATATTATAGCAAATGCTTTTTTTTTTTTTTTTTTTTTTTGCCTTGTAAACAAGATTTTGCTTACAGCTAAATGAAAAGAAGCGAAGTTAATCACGTTGAAATAATAGGTTTAAAAAGGTAATTCAGTAATGTTTGGCTGATGTTTAATCTTCCCCAATAGAAGCCATGCTGAGAGAAATGACAGAATTCTCTTTTTGTAATTAAAGAGTATTCATCACCGGCAGGGCAGCTGAAGGAGAGCTGAAATACTGCGGTGACTGCCTACGCCTGGCAAACCCTTCTAAGCAGGGAATTCATGGTTTGTTAAGTGACAGTGGTGGCCGCGAAACTTGAAAATGAAGAGCATCATCACAGCTTTCAATGTGAGAGCTCGACACTGGGAGTCTTATTTTCAGGAGGGAATGAAATTTTCTCTGGACCCATTAGGAAGGATGCCTCTCAGCAGACCTGCCTGAAAACAGCACCCATCTCTCAGCGGGAGAGTAGAAATAATCCCCCAAGATATTTCTATTGGTCTTTTTTCTACTGAGTCTCAGTGTCTCACTGTAACCTGTTTCTCTGTAGGACAGTCTCTGAAGGAAGTGGTACCTGCCTTGCTTTTGAGATGGAGAACTGAGGCTTGCTGATTGCATGCAATCAAGCACCTCCATCCTTTAAGACTTAAACACTGAGGCTCTGAGTTGTTCAAGATCATGCGAGAAATATATGATAGAGCAGGGCCTTGAAGCCAAGATTTCTGAATTAGCTTTTCCATAATTTCATCTTAGAATCATAAGGTTTTCACAGAACAGCCCTCTTTTCACAGTGTTCTGCCTGCTAACATCCATCCTGGGCTCTCTGATCCACCCTTTGTTCCCTCCCATGTGAACACACCTGTGCTTGATCACAACACACTGTCCCAGATACTGTCTTGCAGGAAGAAAAGATTCAGCGAAGAAGCTTCTGCTTCTTGTTCTGCTTGTTTTCTGAGAGTTAAATATTCCAGTGAGCAAAATCACTTTTTTTAAGTTATACCAGATTCTCAAGCTCTGTTGACCAGTGCACTGAAGAGCTGCATGGTGCTATTGGAATTATGTGTTTCAGATGAAAACAGCTCTCGAAGCTCCTACAGGCTGTCTGTCATGTGAGAACCCCTTTACCAAATCATTCTGAACTTTATTGAAGGGCCTGTAGTCTGTCAGCTTTGAGGAAAACACTGGGATTTCATGGTGGCTGCCAAAATTCTGGCTCCTTCCTCCCATCTTCTGCATCCAAATTAATACCGGTGACCAGGAGGTAGAGAAAGGAGAAAGCAATCTCCAACATTTAGTTACTTAAAGAACTACGTGAAATTTCTCATCTCTCTTCCTTGTAGACAATCAACATTTCCTCCTCTTTCCTTTTAATTCATTTCCAAATCTGAAACTATGGTCATACGTGTACCTAAATTCCTCGCAGAGGCCAGCCTGTTCTTGCTGGTCTTCAGTACCCAGGATATCAACACATCCCCAGACAACCTACTGATGGCAGCTATGGTTATAAGGCCAGATTTAAGCATGTCTTGCAATTCTGGAGTGTTTCACATGCCAGGTTGTTCATTATCAGCATCTATATTTCATATTTCCTGATCCACTTATTGAGTTTTTCAAAGTAGGCTCATATCCTAAATTCCCCTTACTGGAAGTGTGCCTGAGCTTGACCTGACTGTCCTGTGGGAAGAAGCACTCTACCTTCATTATGCTCTTTTTTACCAAATTGTTTGGGATATGGTGTGTTTTGGCCATGCATGCCTGCTTGGTAAGATAGGTAATTACTGTTGTTATGGAGTAACTGAAAATAAAGTGAGTTTTAAAAAAATAGTTTTCAAACACTGCCACAGACCCACCTGGGGAGAGTCTAGATTAGCTGGAGGGGAATGATTCTTGGGAAAACAGTTCATCTCCTTTTGAGTGAGGAAGTCCTGTCAGAATCACGCTGGCAGTAATTGCATCAAAACAGAGCAATATTGAGTCCAAGGCTGATCCCTAGCCAACTCCTCTGAATCCATCATCTCTGGTTTCGGGTCTGACTGCTCTTCCCTTCTACTTCTGAAAGAAATCCAGCAAAGGGCAGGACCCAGGAGTCCAAAGCCCACTGGGACCAGTAGAAAGATTTGAAGGCTTTGAAGCTGGTCCACCTCCAAGTCCCCTGCCGCATGTTAGCCGCATGCTCTCTTTCCATGCTCAAACAAGCGTATAGTTCCCAGCCTCTCAGAAACACAGTAGTTTTTTGCATTTGTCTTTAGATTTGTTTTCTGCTTGGCAGCTGAACGGGCAATTTGCAGCTCCCCATGAAGAGCAAGCCCAGTGGGTAAATGGCATTTAGTTTGTGAGCTTTGCATGAAAGTTACATTTCTTTTTTCCCCTCTGTAGTTCAAACCTCCAGCAAACTTCCCCCTGCAGCTCTGGAAAATATAAACAATCCTTTTGCTGTTAGAAACCAGCATGCTCAAGCTTTGATTTGTGATTTTCTGGGGAAGAACAGTATCATCCTTCAGCAAGAAGATCTGCATGCTGGAGTCACAGAAGCAGGTCAGTCTCATACAACATCTAATTAGGCAGATCTCTATTTTTTACCCAAGCAGATGAATCCATCACCGAACATTAGATGCTGCACCACCCAGTAACAACAGCTACTAGCTCCTTAAAAATGCAGAAATAGGATATCTCCTTTGCTTAGTGGCTGGTGCTTTGATCCATGCAATAACAATCACTTTCAAGGTATCAGTAAGAAAACAAACCAACTAGCTGTGCTTGAGTTCCTTTAGTGGTTCCCTACCTTTGGGATCTGAGTTTAAAAGCACTTACTAGCAGAAGGAAAGCAATCAAAATGTTTGATTCTTTACCCAGCCAGGTTTTCCTACCCTCTTTACCCTCTCTACCCTCCTACACTCTTTAAGGTCATATTGACATTTTCTCAAGGAATTTTAAAGATAATCAGGCATAAAGTGTACTTGGTAGACCAATGATTCTCTTCAAATCTGGGTGCCAGATTTGTCAGTCCCTCTGCACAGTCCTGGCTGTGGCCAACCAGCCATAGCAACCTCAGCAGCAAAAGCAGACAATTATCTGCCCACAGATGCCAAGCCCAGGCTTTTCCTCAGGCCATGCAGCAGCCAAGCCTTCCTGGTGCCCTCCTTTCACAGGAAAATGGCCAAGAGTGTAGCAGACCCTTCTGCACTATTCCCATCATGTCCCTGTGGTGGGATCCAACACTACACTGCTCACAGCCGTCTTGATCTCAAGAACATTTCTTAGGGTTTCCTAGAGGTGGCCTAGGTTGTTTCTCCAGGTCAACTGGTGACAATGATGTGCTCTCACCCTGCCCAATTATCCCCATTTTATTGTCAGCTGATTCAAAAGTAGTCAGGTGCCTAAACACCAATATCTAGTACCATGTTTACCTCTGCTCATGGATAAATGTGCCATCTCCATGGTCCTACTGGTAAAAGAAAATAATAATAATCACAGAATCACAGAATCATCTAGGTTGGAAAAGACCTCCAAGATCACCTAGTCCAGCCTCTGACCTAACATTAACAAGTCCTCCACTAAACCATGTCACTAAGCTTTACATCTAAACATCTTTTAAAGACCCCCAGGGATGGTGACTCCACCACTTCCCTGGGCAGCCCATTCCAGTGCCTAACAACCCTTTCAGTAAAGAATTTCTTCCTAATATCCAACCTAAATCTCCCCTGGTACAACTTTAGCCCATTCCCCCTCGTCCTGTCACCAGGGACGTGGGAGAACAGACCAACCCCCACCTTGCTACAGCCTCCTTTAAGGTACCTGTAGAATGTGATAAGGTTGCCCCTGAGCCTCCTCTTTTCCAGGCTGAACAACCCCAGCTCCCTCAGCCACTCTTCATAAGACTTGTTCTCCAGACCCCTCACCAGCTCCGTTGCCCTTCTCTGGATAATTTATTATTACTTTCCACCATTTTTAGTAAGAGACTTCAGATTTCAAGTCTCTCGAGCCTTTCTGGAGCTTGGGATAGTTTACACTCTGAAATCACAGAAGTTTAGGAACAAACGATCCCTTGTGGCTCATATATTTTCTATGCAGCTGATTAGGGTTTCATACAATGCAACAACATTGTTGAACAACAAGAGACCACAGTGGGAAATGGGAAAGGTAGTCTGAACAGAGCTGGGAGTCCAAGGCATAGAAACTACTGTTTGTTAACACATAGCAGCCCCTTTCCAAATCAAATACTTTTTTCCCAAACCAAATGCTTTATTATATTATTTTTTTGCTAGAGTCAATTTTTTTCTGTGGAAGACTTTCTGCTTTTCCATTTTCATAAAAATGAAAAAGTGAAATTTGCCTTTCCATCAGCTCCCCTTTAAGGGTTCAACATGACTGACTGGAGAGAGCACCCACAGACCCCATCACTGTTGAAAACTACCAGCATCAGCCCAATAACCTGTTTGAGAATTACCTGGACTCAGTGTGTAAAGGGATTTATTTATTTATTATTATTTTTGGAAAAAAATAGTTCTATGTATTACTAAGTTTTTACAAGGTTATGAAGATGTTTTTATTGAGGAACATTTGCAAGTTTCAGATGGCTGGCAGATGTGTTAAAGAACATATGATTCAAATAGAAAACCTTTCTTTTTATTGCCGAAACACTAATAAGAGTGCACTTTAATATGCCTTAATGTGTTACTCCTTAATTGACAGCAGATGTTTCCTGAACAGCATTTTTTAAAAGACGTGCCGCACTTCAAAACAAGAAGAAATAAAGCCTTACTGTACATACAAGAGCTTCCAAAAACAACGCCTTCCCTTGCCAATAATTGTTTATAAAAACAGCGTTCCAGATTATTTGAAAATCAATATTAAGTCCCATGGAATATGTCAGAGTAAATCTGATGTTATTTCAACAGAACCTTAACATAGCCAGTGTTCAAGGTCTCTTTTTGCTTTCCTTCCAGTCTCCAAAATGGGAAACATCATCTAGCCCTTCATGCTTGATCTGAAGGGAATTGGAAAAAAACATCCAGTTCAATGAGAAGCCAAGTGTCCATGTATTTGGCCAGACAGAGAGAGAGCTTCCAGCAGCACCAACTACACCTCAAAATCTTATCTGCGGTGCAGTAAGATTGTTATTCATGCTCCCTTGGATGATACTGCAAGCTCTGGGACATCCTCATCTGGATGTCCCAGATGGCTGGAATGGTCTCACCAACATAGGAGAGTTCCCTCACTGTGTTGATTTGATTTTATATTTAATGCCTGTAATAGCATTAAATAATATATATATATATTCAGCAGCAGGAAGTAAACGTGCAAATTAAGAAAAAAATATGGAATTTTACAATCTACAGTAAAGGAAAGAGAAAAATATAAACAAATTATTGATGGGTAAAGATCAGAGGAAGATTATCTTTTGTAAGCACAGACCTCAGGAGACGTGCTGATGTCCTGGGAAAATAAGACTTGCAGAATTTTCCCCACTGCTCCCCAAACCCAGCCAGGAACAGCCCTGAAACCCCCCAACCCCACACCACGATGTGCGCCAAGCCCCAAACGCGCCCGTTTGATGTGTTTGTAATTGTAACACACTGGGTTCCCCAAAGCATGCTGTGAGCTGCGATTTGTGGTAACAAATGACAGAATCCATAAATACAGCCAAGCTGTGGTCAGTGTTTATTTATTTTTATTATGTAAACAACCCATCGGTTTGGGTTATTACAGTTTAGCATTAAAAGCACTTGATCATTTAAAATGATTCGATGTTATCAGACTTTTTTTTTAAACCTTGTTAAAATACTAAGTAATTGACAGTGCTTTTTGTTATCCTGCTTATAAAATACAAATCATTAGGGCAATAAATATTATTCATTTAGAACTGATGCAAACCAAATGTTTTCTTCCTTAAAATACTCGTAAAAGTGAAGTTTTATCTTCCATCTGGCAATGCCTCTTATGCCAAAATGTTCTGAGTGGAATTGCATTAATAAGAAGACATCAAGAGAAATATGTTACTTGTATCCTTTAATATGCCTTTGTAAACTGAGATACACATTGGACTTCTATCAATAAGCATCTCTACCTGTGGATTTTGAGAAGGATTAATAGAGAAGAACCATTATAGGATGAAAAGGCAGAGCATGCTGGGAGAAAAATGAAAATCAAACATCCACCAGTGCAAACACTTCCTTCCAGGATAATATTTAGATTTTATTTTATTTTCTTAATTTAAATATATATATATATAAATAAAATGTTTAAGCCCATTTTAGATAGCACACATCTGCACCGCAATAAGGCTGTTTTCAAAAGTACAGCTCTCAGTGGGATATTTATTTAATTAGTATTGGTTTTGGACTTCAGCCTATAATGAGAAAAGATATGGGCACATGCTAGAGGTGGTGGCTGTGACTTGGACTTTTTTGAACATTAAAGCAGAAAAAGCTTTTGCATGTAGGAAGGGTTTAGTGAAAATTCAATAACTTTTTCTTCAGACCCCGTGCTTCAGAGCACTAATAAAGACAAGAGAGAACTGACAGAGACACTGAATTCGTGACCAAGCTCCTGGAAAATGCCAAGCAATTCTGGCAGGAATTTTCCAGAATTTCTCTCTTCAGATACTTTTCACCTCTCTGTTCAAATCTGATTTTAAAATCAATTTCCACCCCCCACACATTGTTCACATCTGACGTGCTGGGACGATCTCTGCAGAGGTGTCCAACTCACTTCCATTTCTGTGTTGGTCAAAGACCTCCCCAAACTGAGCTAAAAGTAGCTGATTTCAGCCAAAGCACTTTGTCAGCACAAGGGCACCAGGTGCTGAGCTGCTTTCAGAGCCTCCCGAGGCACAGCCACAGTGTCACGGCTTGCCCATCGCACCCCCACTGGGGGGTTTGCACCAAATCCATCTGTTTTGATGGAGTTTTAGCACAGGGGAGAAGGCAGAAGGCTTTCTCCATGGGGCAGGAGGTCAGTGGGCAATGTCTGAGGCAGCAGTGGGGTGCTCCGTCCATCCTGCTGGCATGCAGGTCAAAACCAGTAGTGAAATGTGGAAATGTTCCTCATCCAGATACTATACATCTTTTCCTTCCTGCACTGTTGTGAATCTTACCCATTTTGCTGCACCTTAGGGTCCAATTCAATGACTGAAATTGATTTTTTGGTACTTCAGTGGCCTTGTGCAGAAACCAGAGGTATTATTTTTTATTGAATACAACCCTTAGAGCACTAGCTCACAAGCTCTCTTCAATACGCTATAATAAAGTAATACCAATATTTCCCAGCTCTCCATAACTTCATTATTCTGTGTCTCTTTGGGACGCTAGCATCTCTTACCCAGACTTGTTCATAGATGGTGGATATCACATCCGATGCTCTGTTTAAGGGCTTCTCTTTTTGCTGTGTGTGTGTGTACAAGCTGACACACACGTGAATGCACTTCCTTACATATGCTCAGCATTATCTGTCAGAGTCTGCAGATAAAATAGCACATCCGTGTGCCAGTCAGAAAAATGCACTTGACTTTTGGGCATTGTTTTCATTAAAGCACGATCAGGACCTGGCCGCAGACTCCAAAGTGTGAATGGAAAAAATTTCTCTGTGTAGGAATCTCAGCTGACATGCAGCTGCCGAGGTCTGCATTCCTTTCAGTTATGTTTTCCCTGAAACCATAAATAGTCCCTAAAGCCAACACAAAACACCCTGTGATGCCAAATGGAGATAACATCCCACCACTGGCTCTGGCCAAGGTAGCCACCAGCACCTCCTGGTAGCCACCAGCATCTCCTGCCCCTTCCTCAGCACAAGACTGCAATGCAGTCCCACTTCCCTGGCTGACTTTGCACATCTCACCTGCACGCTTTCTCTCACTCATGGGGTAGAGGCTGACCCTTATGTATTTGTGCCATCCCACCCATGGCTTTGCTTTGAGCTCTTGTAGGCACTCCTGCACTCTGAGCATTCAGAATGAAGAGCAAGGGTGGGAGCACATGCTGCGTGTCACTCCATGGTTTCCTTAAATTTAATTTTCTTTCTTTCCTTATACAACCTGGAGGACCACTGGGACTGACATCCAGAAAAGATCGTGAAAATTTCCATCTCAAAGGGAAGTGCTAGGGGAAGCCATAGGAAGTTATAGATGGATGTGAGAATTATCTAGGGCTTGCTTTTCCAACAGGCTCAGCCATTTCTTCCCCTCCTGGCACTATTGAAATCAACAGGTATTTTTTGAAAACCGAATCTGAGTTAATGACTAAGGGTTTTTTAAAGATGGAGCAGTTGAAGCAGTGATTACTGGGGCAAGAGGAAATCTCCTGCAGGTATTAGTCTTACAGGACGGCATGCCAAAGGTTACTATGGCGCTTGCGATGTGGAACGATGATGAAATACTATGGGAAAAGCAAGTCCCCCAGCTACAATGTATGCATTCGGTGGTCATGGCTATGCACCAGTTGTGATCAATGGGTGTAAAGTCAGGGTCAGGGCTGCAGCAGCCGGAGATGCTGGTGCTTTGCAATCTAGCCGGGCCCCAACCAAGGCACTGAGTTTCCACAATTCATTTATCATAAACAGCAATTTGCAAATGTTAGCACTTTCCCACACGTCATGAGCCCTGATGGACTTTAATAAAAGAGAGAGAGAGAAATAAATGGAAGAAGAGAGAGAAGAATACCTACATAATTAACTAAAGTTCTCAGAATGGTTTTAATTGGGAAAATGTTACCTTTTTGGAAGTAATTGCCGTAGAGGTTTTCATTTGTTTTCTAGGTTCTGATTTTTTTTTTTTTTCACATTGGTTTCACATCTGCTAATTAGCCAGTTGTCTCTGTTAGAGAGTTTTTTCTTCTCTCTTTTTTGTCCTCTCTTTTTTACCTTCAACGCTGCACGGGAATCATTTTCCAGTTTGCTTGGCTCTGATGGTCATAAAAATTAGAATACTTGCATTAATTTGGTTAGCACACTGCTTTTAAGTTTATGGCCTTTAAAGGGGAGAGGTAACAAAGAGAAATCAAGTGTAAACAAAGCTTGAAAATATATGAAGAAAAGAACAATTGTGCAGATGTTGGCAGAGATGTGAGGGGGAGCCACTGGCAGGTGTCACCAGCCACGTTCAAACACCCCTGAGCTCTGAGGGAATCCTCCTCTGGGTCTGGCCTGTCTCCAGTCTACAAATAGGTAGAGGTGGCTGAAAGAAAAAAGTCTATGGATAGAGGAAGGAACAAGAGTTGACACTTTTAGCTAATATCAACGGTAAAATCACTGTAATGTGATTTTCCAGGTGTCTTTTCTCTCTAGGCTAGTATCCTTCTTCCCAGAGTGGGCAATAACAGAGGTTTCAATGACAGGGATAAAATACTTGGAGCTGTGATTATCAGATTTTCTCCCAGTGTTGTAGGAGGAAGTTGTTCCTCCCACAGAGAGCAGAAACCAGAGGGTTCAGCTCTCTTTGAATTGTTTATCCTATCTCATGCAGCTTTGCCACCTTGTCTGGTTTTCTGCATCCCTATCTTATTGCTTAATGCTAATTAACAGATCAGCATGAACATGTCCTGCGTTTCTCAGGGATCTCTCTTCTGATGCTTTTCTCTCTTCCTGTACAACCTCACAACACTTTAGCAACTTTTTCTTCCATATATACCATGCAATCCAAGGAGAGATACAAAATCAGCACATTGCTGATAAGAACAGCTATCATTTTCTAACTCACAAATACAATGGCAGCAGCATCTATCAGGAAAAAAAAAAAAAGGGGGGGGGGGCTACAGGAAAAAAAGCTCTCAAAATATCATATCCATCCATTCAGATAATACAAAATTTCTTCTGCTAAAAACCACATACAGCCACATTAGAGTAGTGGCAACATCAGAGCAAATCTGCCTTTCTGGTTTATAATGTCACCAAACCCCCTTTATAATGTTATGGACTTGTCCATCAGTGTTACCCATCACTTGCCCCTTGCAGTATTCACCAAAATGCTCAGAAGAGCCCAGATTTAACCCTCTTAACCATTTCATAGTGACGGGCATCAGGAAGCTGACCTTTTGCAAGAAAATTAACCCTGGGATTTGTAATTTTCCACTGCCTTGAGATAAAATGGAGTCTGAAATGGAAATGTAAATTCCCTTGAAAGTGTAGATTCCTCTGTAAACGTAGATTGCTGTGTAAATAAAGCAAGAAAAATGGTATCCCCTCCAGTGTCAGCTGCTCTCCTTGAACCCTTCAAGAGCTGTGAAGGTGAAGAGTCAGAGGTACCCACAAGAAAAGGAGGTAAGATCTAATATTAATAAGCTTAACACATAAAAAACAGTCCGTAAGTGAAGAGATATAATAGAGTTGCTTTGGTACATGTTTATTAGGAATGATTTAGGTAGACCCAATTGGGCTTTGGGACATCAAGTCAAGCATCCTCCTGCAGACCAGATGCCCTCCCTTGTTCCTGTGTTTGAAACCAACTGCCTTTAGACAAATGTCCAAACATACAACACCATGCACCCAACATTTCCTCTATTCTCCCTCACTGATATCACGCCTACTGATTTCTGTTTTGTATCACCTTCTGCAAGAGCCCCCATCAGCACAGAGTTGCAGCCAGGCCCCTCAAAATGACGTTGCTTTGCAGGAGCTGTGCGGTGATTAGCAGAGGATTGCTCTTGGTGTCTAT
Organism: Anas acuta; assembly: GCF_963932015.1. Taxonomy (NCBI): domain Eukaryota; kingdom Metazoa; phylum Chordata; class Aves; order Anseriformes; family Anatidae; genus Anas; species Anas acuta. Next base: position 6,378,408 of record NC_088994.1, read on the forward strand.
AGCAGATCTGGGCAGGCTTGTCAAGAGGCTTCCCAGGGGTGCACACCAACAGCCCCCAAGAAAATGCCTTGGCGCGAAGCCTGACCAATTTGTCACCTTTTTAACCTGCATTTTGGTTGTGGTGTTGCCAGTCTCAGAAAATGTCTGGGACTGTTGTGTGGTTTGCTCACACATTCCTTCCCAAATATGCAGTCCTGGTTTCTTTGCTTGCTCACATTCCCAAGCCTGCAGCATGTGTGTTTCCCAGCCACCCCCTGCTGTGGGAAGGGTGCAGAGCAAGCCTGCCTTGCAAAAATATGCAGTCCCTACGTTGGTGCTTGGTTCCAGGAGCGAGAGTAAGAAAATGACCCAAAACACAGAAGCAGAAGATGAAATCTAAAAAACTAGTAATGCTGATGCTTTCTCTGAAGTTCTTGAAGCTGCAAGTGTTGCAAGCAAATCCCTCTGACGAATTGGTGCCTGCGTGGGTGATGCTAGTGCTGTGCTGAAGCGTCTTCCCCACCTCCTTTCCAGCTCAGGCAATGGCCTGAGGTGGTGCTGGATGTGAAATGAGCCCCCATCACATAGTAGCTGAGCAATGCATATCTTGTAGTGCGTTTCGTTCCCTTTAATGCATTTCTCTTTTTTTTTTCATGACCTGCTGCCGAAATCTCTTTGCTAAGGTTTCTGCCACCATCGACGCCATGCAAGAAAAGTGTCTTTGTTAACACATTTAGGGCCTGCTTTTAATTTCTACAGTATTCTCTTTAATAACAATGTCTAATTAAAACATCTGTTAAAAAGTCTGTAACATTAACTTTACAGGGAGAATTTAATAGAATTATATTTGAATTGCAGCCATTTAACGGGTTTCCTAATTAGGCTGTTGAGTTTTTATTTTTTTTAACAAAAACATTACACAAATTAAAATCAGGCTCAGTTTTTTATTATTATTATTATGACATAGACTGTGGTCAGAAAAAGGCCGGCAGTATGTGATGGTGTGTAAAGGGTGAAAAAGAAAAACAATATAGCAGTTGGTGACTGAAAAGCTAAAGTGCATAAAATTAAACAAATAAGAGTAGATACTTGAAAAGGAGAGGGGACCAAGAGAATAGAGGGAAGAAATTTCACCGGCTTTTTAATTTCATGCTTTCCTTCAAAACAAATCCATAAAACACTCTCCCCTTTTCTCTGTCCCTAGCTCTTGCCACCTTTCTCCTCTCCCCATATCTTACCTGTTTCGATCTTGTCTCTGTTGGGCAGTAAGGATATTGGAAAGGAGCTTCAGCAGACTGGAAATAAATGGATTTATTCCAGATTTGTGTTTGTCCACATTCCAGAAGCTTGGGTAGTTTTGTTACTGGACTGAGGTCCTCTGCAGGTCTTTCAGTAATGCTTAGCTTTTTACATAGAACTTGCACTCATAATTAATTAATTAACTCTCACAAGTCCCCTTTGAAGCATAATTTTTAGGCAAGTTTAGTTCTGTTTACAAGGTGGAGGAGAGAAGGGAACAGAAAAGATTCAGTCAAGACCCTTCATGTCTGCCTTTTGCAGTTTGGAATATGGTGGAAGACTTTCAAGGCTTTCTTCTCCCAAGAGCTTTTGCAAGGTGTTCCTTGCTCTTGGGGCTGGAGAGGAGACCTTTGGCATAGGCTCCATGATACTTTTAGCTTGTTCCTTCACCATGGCAAAAACTTCACACTTGCCCAGTGCAGTGGGAGCCAGACACTGGTGACCGTGAGCACCCATAGAGGTGCCAGGGCACAAAGAGATATATTGATACTTCAAAATATTATGCCGTTCCTTTCAAGATTATCATTGCAAAGAGTGTTTTGGTGCCCTAAGCTGTGTGTCTGTTACCAAAATGAGCTCTGTCTGGTACATTTTGTTCATATACAGAAATATGTAACCTTCAATATCCTCATTAGAAGCTTCATTGTTAAGCTTTCAAATGCAGGGATATGCAAATATTCTTAAATATAAGAAACTCTGGATTGAATTTTTTGTTCGGGAGGAGCTAGAACTTTATAGAAAAAACTCCACTGCTCATTTTTCCTCTATTCTAAATGAGAATGAAAATCAAAAGGAACAATTTATATGTATTCCACTAGGAAAATGTATGGCAATAATTTTTAAATCACACATTGTAGATATTAATTTACGCACACTTCAGTGAGGCATCTCTCAATTGAGACCATGCTCTTTACAGAGAAAAGAGGTGATTTTCCAGTGAGACTGGGTCATTTCTGTGTTGAGGATGAGCTACAAGAAAACACCACAGTTTCACTCTTCGACATAAATATTTCATGCAGCTCTCAGTAGACGCTAAAGTTTGTGCCTGTACAAACATCGTGGGTGAAAATCTGGCCTCCAAGCTGTCAGTGACAAAGCTCTTATTGACTTCAGTAAGACCAAGACTTCATGTTTGGTGTTTAAATTGAACTTAGACTTGTAGTGACCATTGGCAAGGGGCAACCCACTTCAAAGGAACACTCTGACAGTTGGGCATTTATCTCCCACTGATCTAAACTATAGCAATCTCTTTTATTTCCCAAGCTAACTTGGAAATCGCATTGAGAGCAAGTTCATCAAAATAGTTCTTTTGTTCTTCTATTTTCCAGCAAATCCAATGAAGAATACAGTCACTTCCCTCAAGGAATTTTCAGTACCACAGAAGTCAACACCAACCAGAGAGAGCAAGTTTAGTAGTGAAAAAAAAATAACAAAAAAAAAAAAAATCAAGCACAAAGATTAAGAAATGCATTAACATTCTTCAGAGAGCCAGGGCACTGGTGACTCTTTGATCTCTGCTTTGCCATACTGGATTGCATTTGTGGCTTTTGGCCTCCTAACACAAATCATAGGCTCTTTAGGGCTTGTGGCCTGTGGAGACCATGTGGAAGGGATACATCTGGTTTCTTCTGGTCCATCTATTCTTCTGTAGCCATGAGGGGCTTATCTTCATAACCAAATAATCTGTTTCAGGCCTATACTTCTTCAACCCACCACTCTGCACATTGTTTCTTTGCAAGGGAAGAAGCTGAACCAAACCCGAATGCAAATACCAAATCCAGAGTCCAGGAGATGGACTCCTTTTTCTGCAATAACACAAAGAAGCCACCCAGCACTTACAATCTCTTATAATAATCTCTTTCCTTGCAGGGAATCCTTCAACAATGTCTTTCTTCACAAGGAGGACCAAAGGATGCTAGGTGGTTTGTAGGCTTCCCCCCCCCAGCAAATGTTTGTGGTCACCAGGACTTTACAAATGTCTTGTCCAAGAATGAGCTCCAGGGAGCTTTGCAGGGGGAAGCTGTACACAGGAATTACTGAAGGAGCATGGTCAATGTGTTTTCTGTGTACTTAAAGCCTCAAGGAATAAAGTTGTTTTGGAACAAATCCTTGAGAATCTGTTTGGTTATTGGTGGGGAGAGGACATTTTGGTAGTTTCAAATGGCATTACACATTTGTGGAGTGGAAATTACAGTTCAGTGTGTGGGCATACTTGATTGGACAATCTTTCAGTTGATGGGTTCTTCTGTTCAATTACTATTAAAATTCATCAAATGGAACAGAGCGGTTTTAATGCCCGTAATTGTTGTACAAAATGCTCTGTAATTGGTCTTACAAATGAAGCTGAAGAGCAAGATCAAACTCCATTGAAAATGAATCTGTCTTTCCACTGAAGAGTTCAAGAGTCACTTCTAAAATCCATTTTGCAGGAAAGTGTTTAGCCAATTCCAATTCTGGTTCATTTTGTGGGGCAGTTTTTATTTGCTTATTTTGGCCTCTGATATGCAAATGAAACCACCAACTCCTGAACATGGCTCTATGTGCTCCCCTGTCTCGTAAATCCAAAGCAAAGTGTAATGCTGCAGGCAACAGAAGCAGGCAAACTTCAAAGGCACCTCAGGTGCGTTTGGGGTGATTGGGAAGTCTGGCAGTAGGACGAGGTGAGGAGCCTGCAGATCTGTGCTGTGCTGCCTCTGGTAGAGGAGCCACCTCCCCAAGTTCTGCCCCTTTGGCAAGTCTTGCCAACCTGTGCCTCATGCTTTTTGCAGGTGGGAGGGAGCTATTTTTAACCTGGTCAGATGAAAGGGGAGGCAGTTTTAGAGACAGGGAGAGGAATGAGCAGGAGGTGAGAAATTCTTAAGCTACTGTTGCCACCAAAAGCACCATAACCTGGAACTCTACTGTTAGTGAAGTAAGTGGGAGAGCAAGAAGGATATGTAGGCAATTTTCAGTCTTACTGGGTGCTCCAGAAAGAGTTCATTGGCCTGTTGAATTATAAGTATCCAAAATCTTCACTTAGAAGCTTCCCTGCATGGCAAATGCTTTCCTCAAATGTGGAAAACGTGGACACAAATCTAGTAGACTACCATTCAGTTCCTTGGTGTTACTAACTACTGCACTCACCATCTCAGCCCAATATTTAATTCTTCACCTCTTTTCCCCACTTCTTAAAGATACCAGACAACAAGCACCTTTCCTAGCACCCTTCCACAACCCCCTTCCCTCTGGCTTTACCCCTCACCCCAGCTTAAATGTTCCTGTTTTTCACCATCAGATCTGGAAATTTCAGCTTGTTGTTCATAGCACTTCTGTCAGGTCTTTTCTGCTTTGTCTACTTTCAAATATTGAAAAAGAGGGCTCAGAGGGGATCACTCCTCTTTGTACAGTGAGATAAGAGCTTTCCACAGCACCTCCTCTCATGAAATGAAGTGATGGTCATGGAAGAAGACTAAAACAGAAATTAAAATGAAAAAAAGCTACATGCTACTGGCCCAAACCAGTTTAAAATCCCTCTCTGTGTTCCTGATTTGATACCAGGGTGTACTATTCATGTACGTGCACATTGACTCTGTGGTCATTAAGCTGCATGTGTGGAAGAAATTCTGTACAGCAGCTCCTGGGGAAAAAAAAAAAATAAAAAAATAAAAAATAAAAAAAAAGAGAGAGAGAGAAATTGTGCAAAAGCACCACAAATGTGTGTACTCCCAGGCGTGCCTACAAGCAGGTAGGCTGCAGGGAAGTGACTGGTTCTAATTAAACTGCAAATGTAAATAAAAAGACCAGAATTTCAGATTACATCTAACAAAATTAAGAAAAGGTCACAGACAAGACGACATTTTATAAAACCCACCCGCTCTGTTTATTAAATGTGATTACTTGGTACACATTCAGCACTAATTGGCTTGCAGGTTATTTTATATTTACAGGGGGATGGGTGAGAGGGGGAAACTCACTCATAGCAGAGTCATTTTTGTCCTAAAACAGAATGTCATCAGCATCCTGACCTTCCCTTCCCTGCACATGAACAGAGCAGAACACCCTGATTGTTTTTTTGGGATTTTTGTTGCCCATAAGCAGCTCTGGCACAGCCTCATCCCCTCCTGCTCACCAGCCTGGGGGGGCTGTTTCTGGGGCATGGGATGGGTGGGTGGGTGTGCATGGCCAGGAGATGTGCTTCATGGAGTGTCTGAGAAGCTGCAGGAAAGGTCTCAACCATACTTGAAGCTGGGTGTCTTACTGTTTGCTGCAGAAATACATCCTTGTCTGTGTAGGCTAAGGTGTTCTGGTCTGTACTGTGAGTCGCAAAGTGAAACCATAGCAAAACGGAGGAGTTGCACTGCCAAGAACAAGCAATTTAAAAGATTTCACTCTCGCCTCATGTGCCAAGACATTAAATGCCATTTTCTCTATTTTAAAGAAGGCAGTGGTCACAGCGAAGGAAAAATAAAGTGCTCTACTACCACCTGCTTGGCTGGGAGATCAGTCCTGCCTTCTGCTCTGAATCTCAAGGCCACCCAATGCTTTTCCACATCCCTGTTATCCAGTAGGGGAAGGACAAGCGACCTGTTGGTATGGAGCTGGATCCATCAACTTCTGACCCCCAGGGGTTCCAAGAAGCTGGGAGCCAGGGTTCAAATAACTTCAAATAACAAACAATCTTCAAATAACCAAGCGCAGAAGCTGGGCAGGCATTTCTTCTTGAAAAGCACAACTTGGGAGGCTGGGAAGGCTTGGGTGGAGCAAGCAAAGCTGATGCCAAGTGGGCAGCTGAGCCCCTACCTTCCTCCCCCAAGGACTAGAAGGGGAAGGAGAAAAGAGGAGCAAAAACCCAGCAGAGCATCAAGGGCAGGTAGGGCTGCCAGTGCCTTACCTACCTCTGATTCATTGGACACAGGAACGGAGCAGAAAGTGGGATCTAAGGGTACAGCTACTTCAGTTGTTTTTATTTTTGCCATGGTGTTTTGTGTGGGTCAGCACTGGGTGTCAGCAGGTGTGAAGCAAGGCACCCGCATGCCCTCACTGCCAGAGGACTCTGCTCCTTCAGCTCATCTGCTGAGGGACGGCAAGTCCCCCCTCTGCATGTGGCCTTGTCCTCAGGGGCATTTGCAGCTCTTTCAGAACACCTTTTTCACCAGAAATCCAAATAATTGTATTTAATTTCAGCCAAAAGCATTCCATATTTTGGTGAGGAAAACCACATATCAGTGGAAAGTGTGCCTTGTCATGAAAGATGTAGTTCAACTAAAGTACAATTTTCTGTTGAAACAACCATTTTGATCGTAATTCCTAAGAATTTCTTGTATTAGTTGTATTAGTCATTTCTGCTAGTTCATTAAATCATGTCTCATTGTAGCAACAAATAGTTTGCAATTCTATTTATTAATTAAAATTAAACCTGAATTTCTTCAGCAATTAATTGTTGCTAAGAAAAAAAGCACAAATATTTCTAGTCATCTCCCTGAATCAGCACCCAGAGAGCTGTATCAATCAGGCAGCATCACTTTTGTTTTCTGTTTTTCATGTAACCAGACAGCAAGCTAAGAATTGTTTTAGATGAGATCTGAAGGATGTTGCAGCTCACCTTATGCAGACTCATAAGGGAGATGCTGGTATTACAAATGTGAAGATGAATAGGTATCTTTTGATCGAAACTCTCCTTCAAAGTCAAACAGAAAATACAGACTATTTGAGTCCATTTTAATGACAATAACAACAAAAGGAAGCAGATTAAGTTCCTTAGCAGGGAGTTTTGGAGAAACAGGGGATTTCTAGAAACAGTTTCTAAGATCGATTGATTTGAATAATACACTTGGGCATAGAAAACTAAGAGAGGTAGTGCCTGAAAAGAATAAATCAAATATCTCATGGCATTTTAGGCATTCTTTCCTCTCCTAGACACTGCTTTTAGTTTTCAGAAATATGAACATTTCTAGGCAAGCGGAGAATAGCCTGTTCATTTCCCTCCTGTGATGAATAGTTGCATGTTAGCCTGTTCGTTTAATGACAGCTATATATAGTGTGTATAATAAATCAGACTCCAGGACACAAATGTCTCCTGTTTACCTTTGAAATACTTTTCTTTTTTTTTTTTTTCTTTTTTTTTCTTTTTTTTTCCTTGAGAATTGTATTTGTTGCAAAAGTCTGATGTATCCTCCCACGTGTAGAGGCATACAAACAACTCTTTACCTACAGGGTTTAGTCCAGTGGGGTCCTCAGTTCTCCCAGTGCTGCCTGATGCCCCAAGACCCCAGTGTCTTGTAGGATCAAAGCCTGCCCTGTCTGAAAAGAATGGTCACAGCCCCCTATGTGCAGTTAAGGGGAAAGCTCAATCTGAGCTTTGCATGAAAAGTCTCATTTTAATCTGACATCTCAGTCAATTAGTTTGATTATTGCATTATAAACACTTGGCATCTTTTGTAATATGTACCTTCAAAAAATGATGCTTGTACTTCTCAGCTCCCAAAATAACATATGTTAAACCCGAACTACACTCTGTCTTCTCTGTACAATAACAAAACAATTAGAATTCCTCTATATATTTCTGTACATATATATATTGCTTCTTTTTGTTGGATGATAACAATTGAAACATTTACAAAATGTCAGAAATGTTACATTTTTAAGAAAAAAAAAAAAAAAAAAAAAAACATCTTTTTCAATTTAAATATTAACAATATTATTTGGGCTGAAAGATGCACATTTTAAGTCATTCCATACCATCCTGAGTTACATCTGCCAGATAGCTAGTACAGCACAAGATGAACTGATGACCCACCTGCAGGATGACAAGCTCATGGAGTATATTCCTGCTCTGACACGGCCCCCAAATATTGTTCTCCAGGGTAAAAGGGGCAATTTCTATCTTTTTATTTTGGGAAAACATCACATGCAAAGAAATGTAGTATAAAGTATTGAGAACTGCCGAAAGACATACAGATTATGTATATTTTTATAGCCGTGAAGTCACTCAAATGGCTTTGCCTCCATTTCATTGTTTGGCATAGATCACTTATTGTGCATATGTTTTCAGATGGAAATGCTGAATTAGACTATGGCAAAATGGGTAATGCAGCCCTAATGCTAGCATGAGCTAATAAGAAAACAGCAATGAATCTACTTCAGCAGATTGAAGTACATGCATTTCATATTATTACTCAAGGCTTGTCTCTCCGATTAGATGATTGCATAACCTTAATATTATAAATCTTGCATGATGTGAATTGTTCAGCTGTAACCATAATCAGTTTTTACTAAGGTGGCATTTCTGTCGTCTTGTTAAACACAAACATTATATATGCGTTAGTCATAATTTTATAACAGTTGCTTTTAGCAAGAGATGGTTTTGTCAGTCAGACGCCGCAGCTTAACACAGAGATGCAGTGCAAGTATTTAAGATGCTCATAATGCCAATGTTTGCTTCAGAAAATATCACTTGGTAGATTCTTTAATTTTCTGAGTGCAAATTTCTCTTCAAAAGAAACAGAAAAACTTGCAAGTTCTTAGACAGAACTCTCTGAAAAACACTTTTCAGATCTTCTGAGACCCAGGTTTATTTAATCAAGTGGAAGCGGCTGCACGCTCCACAGAAGCTGTGGCACCCCATGGGCCTTCCCAGAGCTGCTGCTCAGCTCGGAGCTCCCAGTTATTTCAACCTCATTTTCCACAGAGGAAATGTGGCCAAGATCCTTGTGTGTAAATTATTGCCGGCAGGGCTTTATGGGGAATGCGCACTGCCACCAGCATTTAAGGGTTTAAGACCCCCCTATAAACCTCAGCAAGGTTGTCCTCACCCATCAATTCACTGGGGATTTGTGCAGTTAAATCTCAAAATAGGTCATAAATTTCCAGGCACATCATGGGATGAAGAGGACCTGACTGGTGCAGGTATGCTGTAGCGCTATTCTTCGTGCAGACCTGCAGACCTAATAGGTTTAGTCCAACTCTCACCTCCCTGACAAATTTGGTGGCGTGCTGGCATCACCAGATGTTCTGTAGGGAAAAAAAAAAAAAAAAAAAAAAAAAAAAAAAGCCAAATCTTTGCCATGATTAGGTTCTGGTCACTCTCCTACTTTTTGCTGTAGATCTGGTGTTGAGATAAGCCTTAACTTCAAGCATGCTGAAGAGAGAGGAGTAGTTTAGGTGGTTCCACATGCTGCCATGTGTTGGAAGCCCAGAGACTGCATAATCAGGGAAATGGGAGCACAAGACAAGAGTTACAAGCTCTCTGCTCCACTCACCTCTCTGGCTTTACAATAAATCTAATCAAGGGAGATTTCTCATTGGTTTTAGTGGCAGTAGAATTGGCCCTACACTCAATAATTTTATACTCAAAATTACATCTCAGGTCTAGGTTATTATAAAAACTAAGTGCAGATAACTTTTATCAGATGGTCTCTTGCCATGATTTTCTGCTAGGAGATATAAAACAATCAATTGCCATGGTCTGTTGAGAGTATAAGATTTGTTTCTGTTTCTTGTGTGGTGAGCATCCCTGCAATAGCTCCTGGCATGCTTGTCGATGTGGAATTCAGTGTTCACAAAGACAGACATCCTCTGGCGAGAGGTGAAGGTAAGGGGGAAACACCAGGACTACGAGATCTGACTGCTCCATGCCCCTGCACATCTGAACTGAGCTGAGACAAAGACACCCTGGGCTCCCTGACTGCTCACAGCCCAACACAAGGCTGTGCCAATAAAACCTCACATACACCCAATATTCACGAGCTGTTCCCAAACCATTTGTGCAAGTCAGTGATTTTTCTGGCAGCTGCTTGCTCTCAGGCTGTAGCTCCTACTACAGTAAGACTTGCAGAGCCTTTCTGGTTTATGGTTCAGACATGGACCTGCAACAACCTCCCGCTTCCAAAGTCTCTGAAGCACTGTGCAAATCCAGACTCACACCAGGAGGTCCATACCGAGGTCTTAATGGGCATCTGGGAGCTTTATTGCACATAAGTCCATCAGGGTAAGGGAGGGTCGGTTTGTGTGGCACTTTGTCCTGCAGCAAACCACAGCCAGTGGCTGTCCACTGCACGCTGCAAGCTGCTTTGCTATGCTGAAACTCTGACTGACACTGTGGAGGATTCCTCACATGGTTGGGAGGGAAATTTTTTTTTTTAATATAATTTAAAAAAGAAAAAAAAAAAAAAAAGAATGTATGGCTCCTATAAACTGTTAAACTTCACTTTATTGATCATAAATCTGTGTTTTGCTCAATGCAAAAGTTTTTCGTCTTACACGGAAAAAATGCTGAAACAGCTACAAATGTCAAAAACACAAAGTTTTCTCTCCCGGACAATTTATATGGAAGTTATTGGATTTTTCTTTGTTGTTCTTGTTTAAAAGTACTCTTACCAGACTGCACTCGCCCACCAGTTTAGGAGATACTGCCTTTCATTGCCAAGCTTTGTCCCTGCCCTCCTCTGATACAAACAGACCTAAAAAATAAAGCAAGGGCGATAACCTCTTCTACATACTGCTGGGGGTGGGAGGGCTGAACTGGATAACAAATCCAAGCAATGGGAACAAGGCCCCAGTAAAGTCCGTGAAAGAGATACACTTTTTGCAAAGGCACTGCTGAAGTGGGATATGGGCAGCAAAACTGCTCCAGGGCTGAGTACGGGGCTCACAGCAGACAAACACCTCAAGCCCAGATTTATCCCACGATCCATCCCCAAATAGGAAGGATGCTGTCAGTGCAGGATAGTCAGGCATCCCATGGGGACATTTCTGGGAGTTAATGTGGCCCCTGAGGTGCATCCCCCTGCTCAGTGGGCACAGTCCCATCTGTGTCCCAGCCCCTCCAGTTGCAAGGGCGATGCACCTTGGGACCAAAAGCTCTCTTGGTATTAATGATCTGCAAAAGGTGTAAAGATGTACAGCAGGGCAAAGAATTCTTGGTTTATTAATGGCAAAATAGAAAACTGGAAGGAACAAGTAGAGTATTCCAGATCAGCTAAGGATGGTATTAAGACATTTTCACTGTGAAGGATGCATTTTTAATGGGTCATTTTTATACAGCCATAGATTATCCTGAGTTGGAAGGAACCCACAAAACTTCTCATGAACCTTTCCTAAGAGCCAGCCTGGCCCTCCCCTGACCCAGCTCCATGACATTCCCTTGGGTCTTGTGTTAGCAAATTGAATATATTTGGTCTCCTGATACATTTTTTATTTATTTTTTTTAATCAAAGGCTATACAGGAAGAGGAATAATAGGAGAAAGTATATTTTTTTCTTTGTATACAGTTGTCCCAAATTACAAGAATTGTGCTTTATGCCCTTTTAACCTGGAATTCCCTTTTTTTTTTTTTCTGCTTGTTCTCCATCATGCTGTCCAAGAGGCCTCTATGTTTCCATGTGGTGTTCAGCATCTCCTTACAGATAATGGGCTGGATCATCACCTGGATGCAGTGCTTCTCTTTGGTCATTAATCACGATGGGAATACTGTAAACAAAAGCCATGAAATATGAACCCACATAAATAAAGGAAGGGAGGGACTGTGAATTATCTGGGGAAATCTGAGTAAAGAAAGAGAGGAGGAGGGAGACTTGCAGTGTTGGAGGAACCTCAACAAATATACATCCTGATTTTAGAGTTAAGCTGTTACTATAATTATTTAGGATTGGCCCGCTCCTGTGTCTCACAGGATGAGGCTTTGTTCTCCTTTCCGCTAATTTCATGTGCTTTCTGTTCCTCTTGGGCTTTGCTTTTATTTCTGTGCTTTTCCCACTTCTAGTAATTCTGCCTACAAATACCTTTTTTATTTCATCAGCCCTCCCAGTACACCCAGCCCCCCACTTTCGGACAGTTTCTTCTTCCTTTGCCTCTGTTCTGCTAAATTCACATACTTCTCAGTACCAACCAGGGACCTCCAAAGAGCTCCCACAATGAAAGACATGGGACAGCCAAGTCATGAGCTTTAGCTCTCATTCTTGCTTAAAAACTGGGCTGCAACCATGTCAGCATGTTTAATTAAACTCAAAATGTCAAACCATCTTTCACAGCCACCCAGCCCTCACGAATGTGAGCAGCTCTATGGTTTTGAAGAGTTTTCTGATAAAGGACACAACATTTAGCAGATGGTACTATTAGGAGGAAAAGTAAAAAGGGAGAAGAACGTTAAAAAATATTGAAAAATCAACAGCCTTGAAGTCTGGGGTGGTGTACGGATTCCTCAATACTGAAGGTTTTTTAATCTCGTAGATGGGATTTCACCCTATATGTTTACTGAAAAGGGGATGAGGGGCATGGACTGTGTCCCTGCTTTGTTTTACACCAGTAACTGAAGCAAATCTACATGTCCAGTTCATCGCAGAAACAGCTCTGTTTTCCTCAGCATCACTGCAGACAAACTAGCTAGCCTAAAATGCCCTGGGATTTATAATATGAGCATGGTTATTTTATATATGTCAAAACCAGTGGCTGACCTTGCTGTCCTGAGGCTACTGCCAAGTGACAACTAAACTACTGAACACTTCTTTAGCTAAATAGTGGTTGCCACTGTTAATTCCCTAGCCCCCAGGATCCAGTGCTTTGTGTTTCACAGAGCTGAAAAACATCGTTTTAACAGTGTTAGTCGTATTGAAGCATGCAGGGTATAATTTTAAATATATATATTTTGTTTTGTTTTCACTGACCTTGTTAGGTTTCACTTTCTCTTTATGGACATACCTGAATATTCACATAGACACTAATATCTGGGACTTGATGAACTCCAACTTTTAGTGGTTTGTTGAATGTTTGGGTCGGTTTCCTTCTAATGAGCTAAGGCGTCTGCAAAGATTTTTAACATGGGTGTAGTTTTATTTTCTAAAATAACAAACATCTATCTGTTTGGTGATGTGTGTGTATTAGAAGACAGGATAAAATAAACAGACCATGGGGCTTTGATTTGCAGCACGTTTAAGCGGTGCAGGTAGAGTTGTGTTTCTTTTGGATCGGCTACTTCACTTCAGCTTTGTGGTGCACTTAATAAACGCTGCAGACGGCTTTTCAGAGCTTATAAACTTAGCAGAAATAAAAGGAACTAAGGAGCCTGACAGCTGAGCGGAGCTTATAAATGCCACTGAAAGCCATAGGGGCCCCAGCTCCTGGGGAGTATATCACAGCCCTTGCAGGGTTTATAAATTCTGCTTATTTACTGGCAGGTTTCTCTCCCGACCATAAATACCATAGGTCAAAAAGCACTGTTAGATGGGAAACATGAAGCCCAGCTTCTGGTGGATGGGGAACATGAAGCCCAGCTTTCGTTTAACTCCAGTTCCTTGTACAAACCTTTGTAGCTCATGAGTAAAGCTGCGGTGTACAGCCCTCAATGTCACCCACAGTCTGGCACAGGGCAAGTGTCACCTCTCCTGGCTTTGTGTAGGACTGATAATCGACTGTTTGGCTCCTGTTCAGGCTCTGCTTGCACCTCTCCTTGCACTTTACAACCTGGAAAACTCTGCTAGTTCATTCAGGTAGGGCTGTTTGGGGTCAGTACTTTGAGGGCTTCATCTCTGCTCCTCTTATCCCACTGCCTTGGCTGCTCCCAGCCCCAGGATGTGAACTGAAGCTGCTGTTTGCTTCCCCTCCATGCACCAACCTCCATCTCAAGGAACCTGGGCTCAGGAATATGTTCATTTGTCCACAGGTACCCAACCAGCCCATCCCCAACTCCATGCTCCTGAGCATTGCTGTGGGCAGGCACCCACCCAGAGCGAGGAGGAGGAGGAGGTGGAGGAAGCACCACGATCACATTGTGTTTCTTCTGAGCATCCCAGCTCCGCTCCACCCCACTTGACAAGGCGCTTTAATGGATAGGCAGTGGCCTTTGGTGGAGGGGCTAGATTTAAAACTTTCCTCTGCTTCTCTTGTCAAAGTTAAAAGCTTTTCATGTCTGTGTTAATGTTTCTTTCTTTTTTTTTTTTTTTTCCCCCTGTCTGCTGGCACCAATGACAAATACTACATCTTGCATTGAGTAACAGTATATTGAATGGCTCGCAGAGGCAGAATACGGCACCTGTAATTTATCTCCGGGAGTTTGGGTTGGATGACACTGCTGGGAACAGACGGGGGCTCTGAGCTGTCACCTGATTACTAATTCTAGGATTTCTCCTCCGAGAGTGAGAAGGAGTGAGCTAGGATGAAGGGTACAAAAAGCAAATCAATAAACAGGTTAGTGTTTGCATCATTATTAACACTCGGGCTGTCAACACACCCATTGAAACTATCGCTCAGGGCAGCTTCAGATTTAATGGTCAGTGTAACAGATTTACTGTAAATGTTAGCTAAGGCACAGCAAGGGGGGGGGGGTCTCATTGACAAATAACAGAGATTTCAGTGGGATGCATGAAGCCGTTTATGTGTGTGCATAAATAACGCAGCGATCGCTGCGCGGAGGCGGGCGGCTCTCTGCAGTATTTCTTCCTGCGGGGCTGCGGTGCATCCCTCCCCGCTGCCCTCCCTCCCCGCAGCTCGCCACAGCCACACATCAATTAAATCACCGGGGGAGCTTTGATCTTGGGAACCCATCACAAACCCCATAATAGCCTGGAGAAGGGAGGGGAGGGAAGGGCGATGCTGCCACCTGCACGCTGAGCCAGCCCGTGATGGGGAAAAGCTTTGGGTGAAGTTGGGTTTTGTTGTCTTTACCCAGCTCCTGTCATCTTCCCTTCTCCATGGACAAAGTCATCTTTGCTGAGGATTTTTAGATCTCCTGGCATTGCCCCTTCCCCAGCAATCGGTCCTGTAACACACAACCAACAGTTCTGAGCAATATAAATGAACGTGTGAACAAGCGTCTCTGCTTAAATTACTGAAGAAATGATGAATCAGTGGCAGAGTAAATTGCCTGAAGATGAATCCTTCCAAGCCCTGACCATGCTGCCACTTTTCCAAATGAAAACCCTCATAAAGAAATTAAAGTGGTTAAAATGAAAGGCACCTAAATTCATGTGGCTTCTCCAGTAGAAGGTTTCCTAGATTGCACCATCACCTGGAACAGACCCTTCAGGAACACTCCTCTGCTTCATTTTTTTGTTGTTGTTTTAAACGGTTCTCCCATGCACATTCATGATGGTGCATCAATCCCCGGGTGACTGTTCTGGCTCCATGCTGTGCTAGGAGCAGAAAGGACCCGTGGATGAAATCTCCAAGTGACGCACCATCCACTTGTGGCTCACTCGCACTCAAGAGCTGCTCATCGCCCTGGGGGTGTGAGGCTCAAAGACGAAACACAAAATGCTCAAGTTCACTGCTTTGACTATCTCAAACTGCATCTTCACCACCTGTCCTCCAGGCAGACACCTAACGATTTCCCCTGCTCAGTGCAGCCTCAGAGTGCTGCCATCCCATGGGCTGGACCTCCAGGATGAAAGGGTCCATGCAGGGAGCCCCCATCCCACCTGAAATTGCCTTCAGAGGGTGGACTTGGACAGTCAAATGTGTTTGAATGTTCCTGGACATGTTTTAAAAATAACCCAGCTTTTTAAAAATAAACTTCAGATGCCTCTCATAAGAAACTTCCATTCACAGCAGCTCCAGAGAGACCTGCCACGAGTTCAGGACAGTGTCTGAGACTGGTTGAGGGCGATGTGTCTGCAGGGCACAGAGCAGAGCCCAAGGAAGAATTGGGGTCGGTCACTCAGGAGGCAGCAGGAGAGCAGGAGCAGCACAGCTGCCTCTCCTCTCACTCCGGACCATCCCATCCTTACTTAGCTGCCCTAAGCCTCCTAAGATGCTTTTTTAGCTTAGCTTCTCCCTGCAATGTTGATAAGCTCTGGTAATTAGTGTGACCAGTCTTTAAACACACAATACAACAAGGACAAACATCTCTCAGCCCTTAACTTCAATATAAACAAACCCAAGATCATTAAATCATAGAATCATAAAATCACAGAATGGTTTTGGTTGGGAGGGACCTTAAAGATCACCTAGTTCCAACCCCGCTGGGTAGCTCATGACAGAGCTCCCTGAATGTCGCTCCTGCCAGGCACAGCCCTGTGATGAGGCAGAGGATGAGCCCATTCGCACCAGCATCTCTGGGCTCTGGGACAGGCCAGGCAGCACCTGCAAGGCTTTTCCACATTTCATGGTTCCCATCACTTGCTGGGACCCCATCTCCTGCCCAGGCTCACAAGGAACAAGCAGGAGTCACAGGCTCAGTGGGACATGGAGGATACAGGCAAGGTTGTCTGGTGTTGCAGTTTATAAGTGCATTTATTAAAATACTCCAGTGCATAGCTTAGCCTCCACTAACACGGTTCTCCGATATACTCGCTGGATTCTGCGGCATTACTTTGCGGCTCAGCCCCAGATACGGTACTGTAATGCTGCTGCAGCTGCTAAAACCACCTCGTAAACAGTCAAAGATCCCAAAAGTGCTTCTGGGATAAGCTGTGACTGTGTCATCCACACATGCTCCACTGCCCCTGCCGAGCTCCTTTCCACACAGCACATCTACTTGTGCCTCGGCCTCCTGGGCCTGGTGAGACTTTCATCGTCAGAAGCTCAACAAGCAAGCAAACAAATAAAAAGTGCAGCAGCTGCAAAGCCACCATTAGCGTGTTTAGGTTTGTTTTTGTTTTTTAAAGGGCTACTGGCAAAGGAAAGCTCTGGCTCTGGAGCCTCTCTGCAGAGCTGAGCTCCGATGCCTCTAGAAGAGAGCAGCCCCATGCACTCAGAGCTTCTTGCTTCCTTTAACCTGCATCTATCGACCAGGGGAAGAGCAACCCCCCCTCGCAAGCATTAATTGGAGCAAGCAGCCTCTGACAATTTTTGTTTAAACTGTGGAAAGAGACTCCGCCCTGACGGGAGATGTTCAGCAATCAAAGCCAAGACAATAAAATAAAAAAGCCCTGTTGCACACAGGCTGGCTGTGCAGCAGATAACCCAGCGGAGAGCAGCCCTGGGAGCTGCTGGGGTATTTGGACAAGGTGACCTCACACCGAGCACATTAGCTCTATTATCAGCCTATAAACTGTCCCACGGCTTTACATACCCGTATGGACTGCATATTGGAGGAAAAGATTAGCTTGATTATCAATGGGGGAATGAGCCAAACAATTACTTTCATTATTGAATATCCAATTAATTATTCAAGAGACCAATCAATTATTCATATCTCATTTAAAAGGGGTGGGGGGGAGAAATGTTGCCACTTGGCAGAGCTGTTCGCAGTCTCTTTGGGTACAGCAACAACTCTGCTGTAACAGGGTGAAACTGTGTTGGGCTCAAGGGCTGGCCCCAAAAAGCCTTTCCCCAGGCTCCATGGATATCCATCATTACTGCCTTTCTACTGTGGTCCAAAGTCCCTTCCAGGCCAGCACTGATGGGTTTCAGGAGTCCAGGAGTGTCAAGCACATGCCATGGGAGCGCTGGTGCATTGAGGACTTGGAGGTATTTGTTCTTATGTCAAAGAAAGAAAGAAGATCTAATCCTGAGAGCAAGAGGGAATCTCCTGGAGAAATCAGACTCTTGTCTGCTTTTCGAAGTCTGATAGCATCTTACATGAATGTTACCAGCAAAAGATTGGTGCCTTGCTTGCTTCATTTAAATAATTAATAATAATCTGCCTGCTTTGCTGTGCTTTCTTGGAGAGCAGGAAGGGGCACATTGCGCCTACGCGCAGCACAGCACATGGGCACGTTAGAGCTGTGGGTAAGTGCAGGGGAAAGGAAGGAGATGAGGAGAGGGGAGAAATACAGCCACCAAGAGAGCAGATCCAGGAATACTACCAGGGTGCAAACACTGTGGAAAGGCCAAGGTCTGGAAACCCTGCCTTTCCATAAAACTGCCCGCACAGGCAGTGACAGCTGGCTGCAACTGCTTGGAAAGCAGGGAAACAGGAGGAATCACTGCTTGTGTGTGCAAGTTCAAGACAAATGGTTCCCTGGGACATTTCATGCCTGGGAATGCTCTTTCCTCCTTGCTCTCTCACACAGTCACTTGTCCTCTCTGCAGCCAAAGTCCCGCCCTCAGCTAATCTTGATTATATTTTATATTTTTTTTTTATTTTTTTATACATGCAGATGTGAGTGATACCATATTGGAAACAAATTGTCAATTACCAAACAATCAAGTCCTCCATTTGTTTGTTAGATTGGCTCTCAAATAGTCCGATTAATTATAACAGCACTAATTATTAAGATACACTGGTAGTCACCTCCTATTTCAGACAGAAGGAGAAAGTCTTCCCTTCTGCTTTTGCTGTCACAGTAGCAGCCTTATCCAATAGGGCGATTTATCTCTGTCAGGCCAGTAAAATGATAATGCCAATTAAATCACACAAGTAATTGCTGCCTGGGTCCCGGTGGATTTCTCCCAGCAGACTGGCGGAATACGAATGCGGGCTGACTGCTGCGGCGGCAGCCCCCGTGCCCACCCCGTCCTTACGCTGGGGACCCCAGGGCAAAACTGTCCCAGTGCTGCCCACGGGCAGCCCCAGCAGTGCATTGCACAAGCAGCGGTGGGGAAAGTTGCTTGGTCTCAAATAGGGTTGCCACTGAGTACCCATGGCATGAAGAGGTACGGATCTGTCCCCTTGGCTCTCTCCTGGCTCAGCTGGTTTTCTTTTCTCATGTCCCTTGGTGGCCTCTTGCACCTCTTGCTCCTTGGTGTCCTCATCCTCTCTAAGCAGAAACACAGCTGAACCTCCAGCCAGAGCCAGCGTACACACACACACCATAAAAAAATAAAGATTTATGCACACACATTCATGCAACCCAGTCCACAGGAGCCTGGAGACTCATGCCCGTGGATTCACGGTGGCTGCTGCGAAAGGGGGGTGCATGCCCCCACCTCCCGTCCTGTGCTTTCTGCTTGCTGTTATGAATCGATGTCTCTGCATCTGGGCAAACCCCACCTAAAAAGAACGGTGTGATCTAACTCAATCTTGCTTCTCATTTGATTAAACCCCGTGAAAGCAGGCATGTAACCTTGTTAATACCGCGTTTATTAGAGGGAAGGGGGACAGAAAATTAAGATATACTTCATGTTGTTGCTAATTAGAAAAATTGAGACTTTGCATCTGTGCAAGGCAGAGCAACATGTGGCATTAACAGATGTGAACTCATTACACAGCTGCATGGTAGGAAATTGTGCCACCACAGTGACAAAAATCTCAAAATCAGATTTCTCCCATTGCTTTCTCCTTTCCACAAAAGTTTGTTCTGATTTGTTGTTGCTGTTTTTTACTTGTTTGTTTCGCTTCTTCCTTGCACGAAGTTAGGAAACACAGAGGAAGCAGGGACAGTTCTTTTTGTAAATCTTCCCTGACCAGCCCCCAGAAAGCTCATGGCAGAAACAAACCAGGCTGCAGCGTGCCAGCACGGCCTCTGGCTCCTGCTAAAACACAGGCAAAAGGTGCTACATGGCTGGAATAAAATTCCCCTACCCCCAGCTGAAGGGATTTCTGCAGGGGGGCACGCAGGCAGGGTTGCAGGCAGCCCCTTCCCCAGGGCTTTCCAGACACCATCTTTGCAAAGTGGAGGGAAGTGGGAGTAATACCTTAAATGAGGTGTCACCGATAAAGTGCTTCAAACCCTGCCCTTCGTCCCCCTGGGAGCTGTCTAACATCACCAGTCCACTTGTCTTTGACAGTAAAGAGCAGCCAAATAGCATGAAAATAGGTTGCTTTTGTATCTTTTCCTCCCTATGTTTTGCCGTGCTTTTTGTCTGCTGGTGGAAGCCAGCCCCAGGGGCAGGTTGGAGCCTTTGGGAAGAAAGCAGAGTACAGGCTTGGGATTCCTCTATCACAGACTTACCAAGGGATAGTTGCTCTCTGACACAGTTGAAAGAAGCCCAGCAAAGCAGCTGCGTAAAAATGCAACAACTTCACTGAGGTTTATTTCATCTGTGCCTTACTCAGCTCCAGAGAAGCTCGGGTGTGTTTGTGTGCAGTCAAAAACTCACCGTGGTCTCGGGAGACATCACTGTGACAGGTTTGGGGTGGTGCAGGGGGGCATCAGGGCAAGGGGCCTGCAACCCTCATCCTTAGTAGCTGGGGTTTGGGTACAAACAAGGCATTGCCTGGGAAATGAGCCTGCTGCCTCTATCACCTTATTTTTTAACAAAAAAATATGGCTGGGGAGCTTGCTACGGATTGTCTGTCAAAGCTCTTCCCTTCATTCGCACAGGCAAAGAGGTGGCTAACGTGGATTTTATATGAGCTGTTCTGAGCAGCCGCTGGTAGCGATGCTCCTCGCCCGCACCATTTTATCGGGAGCCCTTTATCCTTCCTTTGTCCCATGCAAACCCGCTGCAGCACAGAAACCCGTCACCCCACACACTCTGCTGAGGCCTTCAATCCCTTTGTGCAGGCTGTTTCATTTCATAGACTCAAGGGTCACTTTTATTGTGGTCTCTGCTAAATGAAATCACAAAAGCAATTTAAAATCGCTTAAGCAAATCATGAAAGATGCAATATGAGGAAAGGGCTGTGAATAATGGTTAGCCTAAAGCATTGCAACAAAGGGAGTGACTGTGCTTCTGTCAGGTCCTTTCTCTTGGTCCGTATCCTTCATGCTGAATTCCTCATCTTCTGCCTCAGATTTTGGGCAGGAACTCATCAAAGGAGAAAGACACTCTTATCAGATTTCTAACATTGCCTGCTATTCTTCATGGAAAATGATCTCCAGGATGCAGAGAGAGCTGCAGCTGAGTATGGCATTTCACATATGCAGTAGCTAGAAAGTAATAACAAAAAAAAAAAAAAAAAAAACCAGGATGCCAGTTTTATCCTAAAGTGATTTTCTGGGAGGAAAGCAATGTCACTATACCTCGTGAACTTCATCTTTATCTGACCACCTAACACTGAGCGGTAACTCCTGGCTGCCTCCAACCTTCGTCCTAGTGCTCAGTGGTGCAATATAGAACAAACACAGGGGTGACTAAAATGTCTCAGTTGTGGTCAATTTTCTGCTTCCCATCCCTATTGCATCCCACCCCATCACCGGGGATATGCTTCATAGGACATTTTTGTTGTCACACATATGGTGTTCATCCCCATGCTGCCATGCCCTACAAACTGGTCAGCGATGTTGGCTCAGATTTTCCACATCATCCTGGTTCCTGGCAGAATGGATTTTCCAGATTGGATTTTTTCACCCAGATAAAGACTTCAGAGTTCCCATTTACAGTGTTTGCATTCAGCAAGGGGCAACACTTAACTGTAACAGAATCATTAAAAAAAATAAAATCGAAGGGGCTGGGCTCACTCAAGAGCCAATGTGATGTCTCAGGTCTCCTACAAACCGGGTATCTCTGTATCATGATTCGTTTCTATTCATGGTTTTCTTGATCTAGTGTTTTGCAGGCAACTGCAAGTCACCAGGATTTAAAGCCTTTACAAAAGCAGTGATTTTGGTGTCTTCTGCCACCAAATCCTGCCACACCACCGGTTCACTAACCCTGGAGATCTGCCATGGTGTCTGAACAGACCAGCACAAAAGTAATGGAAAAGGTGGCCCGGAGGAGACCTTTCTGTCTCTTCCCTCAAGAAATGACTCTGTAAACGCTTTCACCAAATAAGCTAAAATAAAAAAAAAAAAGCTCCTTATAAACATATGCTTGATAATAACATTTCTCACTTCTTCAATTAGCTCAAATAATCTTGCTAAAAGCTATTAATAAACCACCTTTAGCTGAGGGCACATGTGCACCTGTGCATGCAAGAAGACAAGCCATCTCTGGTGGAGTGAGAGCATCAATGAAAAATGAACTGCCTGAAATTAACTTTAAGCATCCAAGTGATTAAACCATTGTGCTGTGATTGTGTGCGATACTCCCTTCCTTCAGCAATTAAGGCTGTATTGATCAGATACCGTGAGGAAAGGGACTGGCAGAGTCATGTTCATTCAGGCTGCCATAATTAAGAGTGATCATGTATTGTTGTGGAGCACACGACATAGCCCAGCCCCTCGGGCTCCTTCCTTTCACCTCCCTCTCCCCTCGCTGGCCCTCTTCCCCCACAGCAGCCGCACAGATGCATGGATTGAGCATCTGCTCGAAGTGAAAAGCAGACCAGGAACTGGTTAAAGTTGTCCTGTAGCAGGTCAGGATGAAATCCGTCTTTCCCCAGCAAGAACAAACATACCCCAGAAGAGCTCTTCCTGCTTCCACAGTGAACTGTGGTTGGTTGTGCTTTTTATTTTATTTTATTTTATTTTATTTTATTTTATTTTATTTTATTTTATTTTATTTTATTTTATTTTATTTTATTTTATTTTATTTTATTTTTCAAATACATTCAAACCAGTCTCCTGCCCTTAAATGTTCCTTGAAATCAACACCTGGATTATACCTTTTGCAGTGAATTTGTTTCTCACAACTTCTCCTGAAGCCTTGGAAAGTGGCAATGTCTCTTTCATGGTGCATGGCCCCAGCCTGTGAAAATCAGCAAGGAGTAATAGCTGACAGACTGTATGTACATGACTTCTATGAGAGCAGTCCTTGAGCATTTGAACTCTTGTGGCAGAGGATATTGCCTTGCTTAATTACACTGGTTTCCCGTATATCCTTTCCCAGGTTACTTACAGGACTTACTCTGAGCCTCAGAAGAATGGTGCATGTCAAGCAAGGTGTGTAACTGCTGGGTTGGGGAAGGATGTGGGTCATTTCCTCATGAAAACCACAGAATGCAGCCCTTGGAAACAAACCTCCCCAGGACACAAAGACATGTGCCACTGAGCCACATCACTCTAGAAGTGATGCAGTGATTCATTATTCATCCACAAGGCCTTGCCAGATTTGATGCTGGCATCTAAACAAACAAGCAGAAAGTGATATTTTCATCCACTGATATTTTCATCTACCTCTGTGGCTATCAAATTTGAGACATAAAGAAATGGGATTTCCGTTTGTGGGAGACATTTCATGCCACAGCCACAAACCAAACCAAGGCAGGCCAATTTTCAGCCTAGTACTTTATCACCAGCAATGTCTTTCTTTCCGGTTGTTGTGAGAACCCTTAAATATGACTACAGCAGTGCCACTTTCAGTATCTGTCACACTCATAAAGCTCAAAGGATAGACTGGCAAGTGGGGATGGCACATCTGTGCCTGATCACACATAGTGTCTTCCTTTGATAAAAATAAATCAGGGATACAGTCCTGCACTCTTAACATAGGCAGGTCTCAAACACATCTCACTAGTTTATTGACAATTCTTGTTTTAGTAGATGTAATACATCCTTGCCTTTGTTTTTCCAGTTCTCTGCCCTGGCCCTCACTGAAGATCACTGCTCATCTTCATATCAGCTGCTGTCCTCTGTTGACCATGGTTCTCCTTTCCCCCTTCCAGTGAAGTGCTTTTCTGTTTGTCAAAATGCATGTCCTTGATAACCAGTACTTCCAGGCGCTGCTGATCTGAACCTTGGCATCGTGCAATTACATTTTGCACTAATTCTGCTTCCCTGCATACTTTGAACGGCACAAACTGCTGCAGGAGGAGGGATGGAGATCTCTGCTCTGCTTTTTCTCTCACACAAGCTCAGCGTTACTCAACAGCTCATGCCCAGGCAGAGTAAAGAGTTAAGCATGGAGATCTGGAAGAGACCGTGATGTCCTGACACAGTGCTGCCCTTTTGCCTCTTCCTCACACATACACGCTGTTCACATAGCCTGCATTCCTCTCCAGTTAACACCATTAAGCTTTGACCTGAACTAGAGATAGAGCTAAATATGTGTGCACCTGTCCTCTTGTAATGACCTGCTATTATCATTTTCCACCCCTCTTTTTTGATTGATGGATATTATATGCATAATGACCCTCAGGATTTTTTTTCCCTTCTTTTTGTTAGGCTTTGCTAAAGCAACCTGCAAATTAATTTAATATCCTCTTTTGGTTGGGAGCTATGAAACGAGGGCTCGAGGCTGATGATGCGTAAACCATTTGTGGCATGTATTTAATCTCCGGACAATGGATAGAGATGTTAGTGCATGCTACACTAAGTTCTATTTACGCTGGCTATTAAGTGCAGTCAAGCTGAAGGCAATCGGAGCACATTACAGGGCCTAATGGGAGAGGATGCTACACAACAGTACATTAAAGACTGAAAATGAATTAAGAAGGAAGCATGGTAGAGAAAGCAGACAAGGAAAGGGTTCTGTATACAGATAACTCTTATTGACAGCACAAATATTCATGTACTCTGAGTTCCCAAATCCAATTTTGGTATTGGATACCACTCTAGAGGGAATGTTTTGAACTCCATTTTCATGCAGATACAAAGTGACTTGCAGTCTGCCCCCTCCCACCTCACTCTCAGCAGCTTGCATAACCTGATGCTGGGAAATGCGTCCCGGTTGCAAAGCTGAGATGAATCATCCTTGACCAGCCAAATCAGCTGGACCTTCTCTTCCCACTCCCTGAAATGCAGCAGGGCCCAGGGGTTATGGGAACACCTTGCTGCACTCTCAGTGCTGGTCACTCTCCTTGGCACCTCTTGCTCTGGCTGTTGCACAGCTGAGGAAATTCAAGCCCCCTGGGAAAAACAGGAGAAAAATGCACCATGGGAGAAGCCTGTGAGTTGTGAACATGCTATCTTTACTTCTGATTTTTTTTTTCCCAGTTACCTCGGTGAGACAAATGTAGAGATGATAAAATACCGTCCTACTGTCTTTTCAAAAACTAAGCTCTGAGACTCGAAAACGTCATTGCTTTACTCCATCTACTCCCCACCACACACTCACACAATTCTAAGAATTTGCTTTTTTGCAGAGAAATCTCCATGTGCGAAGAGACTGCCTCACTGTGCCTTCCTGAGTAAAGTGGGTTTGGTTTTACTGTTGAAAGAAAAGCCCAGTTTGTAATTAAGAGCTTACACCTGAGAGAAGCAGCAAGCCACCTCCTGAAAGTCCACGCTCACATTTACCAGCTCTGCTCAGTGTTTCAGTGAGGCTCTTCCAAGATCTGGCTGTGGATATCATTATTCCCATGGGGAAGGATTCGCAGCTGATGCCCAGGCTGCAAACCCAACCTCATGCCCTGCTCCCTGCAGCAAATAGATGCTCTGTGGGCACAATTTGTCCAGTGTATTTTTGATGTCTGCTTTAGGCCAATATGAATCTAACTCAAGGCTTCCCTGCCTGCATTGCCTAAACCTTCATGGGCTGTAAATAGAGGCCATGGAAACGAGCTGGGCTGCAGCTGTGTCTCCAGCTCCTGGTCAGGTAAACAACTGACAATTTTTTTTTCAAGGGGCTCAAAGGCTTACCTCCTCCTCTTCCTCCCACTCCTTGAAACACCAGTGTAGAGTAAGAGCATAAAGTAATTATTTTTCACATAGCCACTTTATTCTAAAAGCATGTCTGGCAATAAAAGTAGAGAATATTAAAATCATTAAGGAACCATCAGTTTTGGCAGGAAGGGAGAGCTTTGGGTCTCTTAAAATGTTAATATAATTAAAAAAAAAAAAAAATCAATTCATTGCTAACAAACAGAAATGTACTTAAACCAATACCTTAACATAAAATATGAGGTACACAATTTAAACAAGTCAAACAAGGCATTAACTAACCACTGAATTCACCTGGCTTTTAGGAGCAAACCTGTAGGTAAGCTGAAAAAAAAGATAAAAAAGAGTGCATTGGTTTTCAGGTGATCATCGAAGTCCAAAAGAAATGATTCTCACACTGTACTTGGAGAGGGTTGGAGAGAAGGTAGGACAAACAATGTTGTTTGGCTTCTGGTGGTAGTGAAACACTTTTTCCTCTCAAGGATGTTCCTGTTGGTGTGTGGATGTGTCCTTTCTGTTACCTGGAACAAAAAGAAGTTTTCTGTAATAGATGCATCATTTACATTTTTGATAGAATGTCCCTTAATTTGTATTTTTGTCCTTGGAAAAACATCTTTGCTTATTTACAGGAATTTAAGACCCTCCCATATTTCTCTAATAAGTTCCTTTGATCACTCTCGGAGCAGATTACAGCACTGAGTCTGAACTAACTCGGTCTCTGTAACAGGCAGACACTCCACAACCACCACATGTCCTACTGTCCGTGATAATTTTAGCACTACCTCCTGCCTATTCCTGTATCCGTAGCCCAGCACACTCACAGTGACAGGATTTCACCAATGCCCCAAGTTACACGGTGCGATGATACGCAAGTCATACAAACAAAGTATGCTCATGTGAGGTCTCCGTGTGGCTTCTCCCATTTTGGGTGCTGAAAGCGATACTTGGATGCTGTGAGCTGCAGAACTGTTCAAAACTCAGCTGGCCTGAAGCCAGCTGGAGATCCTTCCTATTTTTAGACACATCTTGAGAGAAGGAAGAGCAAGGGAGAGCCGTGAGCAAGCATTTCCTTCCTGCTGGCACCATACATCTCCCCGTGGCTTTCTTTTTCACTTTCCCACTGAGACGTGCCCTGCCACCCCATCCCCACCAAGAAACTAATCCGGATCAGCACAGGAAAGAACAGGAAATGTTCTCAGAGCTCTTATGGACCCCAACACCTCTGTCCAGAATCAGGGATGGATGGACATCATGCTGGGAAAAGCTTACAGCATTGGAGGAAAAGAGAGTGAAGGAGAGGTGAATCAAGATGTGAACCAGTGACACACTGCTTCAGCAAGACACATGCCAAAGAGCCAGGGGACCTCTTCTCCAGCAGTCACTGGGGATTCACAGGAGCAGATTCCCACAGTGACCAAAGCAGGTGTCCCTATCTGCCCAGCACCCTGCATTGCTCCCTAGTAAACCAGGAACCTCGCTCCGAGGCCACGTGTATGGACCTGTGAGTAACTCAAGGCAGGCAGTACTTTGCACTTTGCTTTCTCATTGAGGTTTATACAGCTTAACAAGTTCTCCACGGTTCAGTGTGTGCTTAAAAGGTTCAAAGTTTCTTGTTGTTTATAAGAAGAATGCCTGTGGTTTATCACCAATGCAATAAAACTGCTGGTAAAAAATAAATAATAAATCATAATCTATAGATCTAACCCAAGAGAAATGTCACAGGCCAATTCAGCACCCTTCCCGGCCAAGATACAACAATCATCTACAGATAATTAAACTCCATATGAAAGCCAAGTGCACAAATGAGAACCCATCGGGCAATGTCATTATCCCTTGTGAGGAGCTGAAAACATCTCTTAACAACATGGCAGCATGAAGGACTTTGCAAACAGCACTGCAGCACTGTGAATACCTACTTGCTGGGACTCAGCCACATTTGGAAGCCGTCACCACCATCACCTTGGCAAATACACCTCCGTGGGCACTCTGCACATCCTCAGACGATGGTTAAACCACCCTTTGATGCTTTCTGACTTGTGGTTACATGAGGTAGGGGAGCAGAGCCTCCTAGACTCACTACTAACATTGCAACACCATCAATCTGAGTGTGCTGAAGTGTGCCCTAGAAAGATAAACATACACACATATAGATATATTAAATACATTTTTAAAACAAGAGGACCAGTCTCTGCCTCTGATCCACTGCCATTTATATTCAGGGAGATGTGCCACTGCTCATACAAACATTGGGATGCTCTCTTTCATGCATGTAATCAGAGAAATGCATCGGTAGGGTGTGCACAGAGGAAGAGGGCAGAACAAGCCAACTCAAGGAGACAGTAAAGCCCTCTGGTGAAGACAGATGAAAAAGAGAGAGAATGATGGCAAGGTAGTGCACTAAGCAAAGCCCATGGATACACCGCTTTGTCAGGACACCTTGCTGCTTTTGCTGCCCAAAAGCTATGACGAGGTGCTGAGGAGCAGAACTGGCATGTTATTTCAGGCCCAAGTTGTGCAAAATGGAAGAAACACAAAAAAGATTATATAAGATTAACTCAAGAGGGTGAGCAATTAACTGTCCACAACCCCCAGTTTTGTCTTTCAGGTCACGGGTTGACATTCCTATTGTCCAGGATCTATGCTTTGGGGTACTTGGCAGACGGTGGAAAATCCACAACTCCTGTACAAGTTGCAGAATACTTCTGCTTTTGAAGATAATCCATATTTTCAGTCTGTCCTGATGACTTTGTGATGTTTGTCTGGATCACAGAGACTGCATATTCCCCTGATAACCTTGGAGAGCAGGATAAATAGAGGTGCTGAGGGTAGGAAAAACACATTGTCCTGATACAGGAGCTTGATATGAGAGCACAAGCAAGCACAAGGGACAATGTTTAGAGCAGGGCTGGCAAAAGAGGTAAGGAGAAAGAGCCTGATTTTTGTAGAGCAAAAGCAATGACTCAACAAGACTGCTGGAGAAGTATGGCATGGCTTTATGTGGGCCAGCACATCAGGAGTAAGAGTTAGATATTTATTTAGCTGACTTAAAATCATTTTAAAAGTCCATACAAGGTTCTGGATTCTGAGCTGTCATTGAGCTGTCTATTAAACTTTTATATTGTTCAGCTTGTGGAAATTGTTCAGCTTTCCACCACAAAGTTCTTCCCCACTTTGTTTTTCACCTTCTTTTGCCCTCTTCATCATACTGGAAAGGGAATTTTTTAGGATTTCCCAAAATGCTTCTGACAGATAGGCTTGGCAAATCCAAATTTAAAGAGAAAGGCGGACCAAGGGTCCATAGTTATCCCCTCCTGCCATAACCCTCATGTTATCCCTTCCTGCTTGTGATAAGTCCTGCCATGGGAAAATGGGTATTTTTACTTCTCTATTTTCCTCAAGGAGTTTCCCAGAAGTAATGGCCTTTGCCCTGTAGCCTGTAGGTCAAGCAATTAGCTTAACCATCTCCATTTTTCAATATGTAGCTTTCTTATTTTATGTTTTTAATATATTCTTTAATCAGAAATGATAGAAATAATTATAGCTCAACATTTTGATTTCATAGAAGTTTTGGGGAAAGTACCTTAAAAGAACCATTTGTATCTCTTCCTTGTATATGTTCCTCAGAGTTTCTGGTTCCTCTTTCTCTTGTCCCCATATATAAATATATTCTGTAATTTTTATTTTAAAAGGTATAAAATCTCTGATTAGAGAGATTTTCTCAGCTCTCCAATAGTTCTGTAATTCCCTCCCAGTAGCTTGCTGAACATCAGGCTACAACACCACTTGGAAAATATGTATCAGTAATGTTTCGAAGGCTGTTCTACCAAATTTAATTCATTTCAACCCCTTTCTGCAGGACCAATATACATGCACTCTTTTCACCTACAAATCCCCAGCAGCCCCCGCAATTAATACCTAATTAGCAAACAAAAGCAGAGATGCCAGGTGGAACAGCACAAAGCCATTCGCAGCTCACAAAAGGGAGCAATTAACTCCTGCCAGCTAAGGACAGTAAGAAAAATATTTTGTTACAGAATGAGGCGATGGTTCCAAGATTGTATGTGTTTAAAAACAATAAAATAAAACATGCTCCAGCTCAACTGCAAGATGTGGGCTTTGATTCAGAAATTGCTTATGGTAGGCCAGAGGCTGGACCAAAGGGTCATTGTGATCCCCTCTGGCAATGAGACCCAGAAACCTACTGTTCTTCCAACAACTTTTAAAACAGATTATTTATGTCTTTTCATGTAAGGCACGGAGTCACTCCCACAAGAGATAAGGCAGACATCACCACTGAAAGAACTAAAACCGACACAAATTAGCTTCCTCCAGCAAACTTAACACTTGCACACAGCTAACAAATTAGCTATTGCATCTGCAGAGGGAAGAAAAATCTTTCCTGTTCCCAACTTGATACACTTGGCTTCAGGCTGAGGCTAGACAGCAGGTTTTGGCCGCTGGACCCATGAGCACTGTGTACGTGTGTGTCCCCAGGGACATCAACTCCTTTGCTGGTGCCCAAAGAAGTGGCTGACCCAGGCTGGCTCCGCACCAGGGCACTGCAAGTGGGTGAAAGAACACTGTCAGCTCCTCCTGCTCCCCTGCCACAAATGGTATGTGGATTTCATTCAAGATTAAAAACTCTGTGGCTTTTCCCTTACGGCTCATATTCCAAAAGCATGCAGTCAAATGTACCTCTCATCTTAATGCTAGCAGAAGTATGACATTGAAGAAAATAAGCAAAAGCGGTTTAGCAATGAGAAAATCTTTTTTTTATACAATTCCTAACATCAGACTGAACTTTGTGAATTTGTGAGTCTTTCTCCTTCTGTGTGCTGAAACACTGTTGTCTTCCACTGCACCACATCACTCAGTCCAGCAGAAGTGTCTCTCTGCCATCCCTGCCTCCACAGAGGCGTTTAAAATTCCTAGGCAAGGAATATCACTGTTACTTATAAAAATGGTGATACTGTGAAAAACCTTCTTCACTCTCAAGTCTGTGTCCTCTTCTTTTTTTTTTTTTTTCTTTTTTTTTTTTATTTGTATCTGTCAGTGCCAGGAACAAAGCAGGACTCATCGGCTCCATGGTGCTGTTTGCTCCCAGCAGAGCACTTGCTGCCCACCATTAAACTCCATTTTCACTCTCAGCGTGTTTCTCACCACCCACTGTGCCAAGGGTTTGAACCCCCAGGTATCAGATCAGCAGCTGAAGATGCCATATACACCAGGGGAGCAGCAGCAGTTGTCCCATCTGTCCCACCAAAGCTGCTGGGGTGACCCGCAGTGTCCGCCCTCTGGGCATCTCCGCTCTGATTTTTTTGGACACTAATGCAATTTGCCATGTCCTCCATGCCAAAGCCAGTAACAATCCCAGTGCAGCCAGCACACACGCAGCTCCCCATCCTGCATGGGCTAGCCAGTAAATCAGGCCTGTAAAAGTATTTTTGGCCTTCTGCCCAGTATGTGTACCTCTTAATCCCTAATTCCAATTGTGTAAACAAGGCATGACATAACTGGTGTGCCATGGAAATATGCTCTATAAAGTTGATTACCACGCTTCATCCTATTAGAATAGCAGTCACTGGAAAACTATAGATAAGGCTAAAGCAATTTATTTGCATTTCCAAAGGAGATGGGCACATTTTGACTTTTCAGAGCATGATCAGACTTGACAGGCAGATCCTAGAACTACTTTGGAGCTCTTATAACAGCTCATTTCAACCTGTACTGGCCAGGAATTTTCAAACCAGATATCTCAAAAGGTCAGATTGACCATAGCCTTTGCTCAAGTATGCAAGGAGGGACAGTGTAAAAAGCATTGAATTGCCGGTGTGACCTCTTTAGCTAGATGCAGTTTCAGCTCCTGAGCACACAAGGCAATTCTCAGTGCTCATGTGCTGGGAGGACTGGGAAGGAAAAAATGGCTTTGTTTCTGATGTAGTCTCATCCCCAGAAAGCCAGACTGGCTGTCGTGAGGAGGGCTTGAGCCAAGATGCCCCAGGGCAGCTGTGCTCCCTTTGTCCATCCAGGACCCTCCACCGGCTTCATCCTGCCCACAGCTCCTACCTGCATATATGGATAAGGCCTGAAACAACCTGCCTGGGGTCACCCACAGTGTCAGTGACAAAGCTGGGGCTTGAGGCAGGTCTCCTGGCCCCATCTGCCTCTAATCAAAGGACTCCGGTCAAGGTTTTCTGCTTTCCTACAACCCCACAATGCAGGTACAAAGCTTACCTTTCAAGGTCCTTCACCAGGGTTCAACATTTCCCTAAAGATATTTTGAGCATGACACAGGGTCCCATTGGGATACCCTGGTCTCCAAATCTGAGCCAAGCTCTGCTGCTCTGCAGGTGAAAAACCTTCTCCCTGGAGAGAGCATCCCTTGTTCCTCCTGCTTCCCCAGCATCTCAGCCCCAGGCTGAACCAAGCATCCCCTGCAGCCTGTGGGTTTGAGATGCATTTCTGCAAAAATGCATGAAAACCCAAATCTGCCCCAGGTTTCTGAGCAGAAAACCTTCATGGTTACAAGGTTCATTTACAAATCAGCTCTGAGGAAAACAGCCAGTGTAATCCAAGGCATTAAAAATTGATATAATTAACACAAATCAAGGGGATATATATCAACTTGTGCACGAGTTCAAAAGCTCTTTTTAAAGGTATAGAACCAGGAAATTTCCCATTATCTCAGAAAGAGCTACATAAAGTCCTTTGCTTGTAGAATCAAGCCCGTAGCAGCTGGTGGGGTTACTGAACCAACTACAGCAAGCCCCGTTCTGTGTTATAAAGACATCTCTCTCGCCAGAGAAGAAATGTTAACGCACATTCACATACGCATTTTTCCAACCTGATTCTTTAGGCACCCCCCGCCTCCCGCCCTCTCCCTCTGTCACCTCTTGAAAAGGTTTTTCAGACTGGAACTGTACTCGAATTCAGTCTAATTGGAAGGAAATGTAAGACCCAAATCTCGGTTCTCATTGGCATGGAGACACTTGCGCACAATCACGGTATGCAAAGCAGCAGAAGTCTGAATTCATAATTGGGCGTTCCAAAATGTAATTATGAAAGATGAAATGCTCCTTTCAATGAGAAGGCCGTAAATAGAATAATTAATTTTGTGTTTGCTTGAACAATTCTGTATTATGGACCTTACACTGGAACTGAAATTAATTAAGTGCACCAGGATTTATGGAGGAGGTGAAGAGAGAGGGAAAAAAAAGAATTAATCTGAAGTAAAAGATAGATGACTTTGTGAGTGTAATGATGCGTTAGTCTGGGGTATTCTTTAACAAATTTAGCAGGCATGTTCTGGGTACAAACAGCACTCGCTGACAGAATTATCTCAACTAATGCAGCTGCTGGACTCTGAGCAAATTGAGATTGCAGATGAGTACTCCAGATTTAGAGCTGTTAACCCTCCCCATGCTGGAGCCCATGCTTCTGTTCACTCAGAGGCAATGACCAGGGTTTGTATGGTGCTAAGGTGAGCCTAGCAGCCCCTCATGCTTTAATGCACATGCACATAGAGGTCTCTTGCCCTGTGTTCTGTGTGGTTTGTGAGTGCAACACAGTGCTGGGCTCTGCACAGCGCCTGTTGATGCAGGCTGGCAGATCTGGAGGAAAAGCAGAGCTTGGGGTAACATCCCTCCCTCTGGACTCAAAGAAAGAAGGGATGTTGGCTATTGTGAAATGAGATTTTTAAAGCAAACAAAGCAAAAGCGAGTGCTCAAGAGAATAAGTTTAAAATGAACAGAGTAGTTGTGAGGATCTCTTCCTGAGCTCATTTAGGGAAATCCGAATTTATTCCTTTTTTCTGATGAGTTTGGGCTACAGAAATCCAGGGGTAAAGATCTCCTCTGAAGCTTCATCCAAGACTAAAGTGTTTTTCAGACCTGCCTGAATTAGGGATTTCAGATGTACCAGACAGGCAGAGACCCCTTGCAACACCGGGGCCTGCGAGTACTTCCAGCATACAGAGAAGTCCCTCAGAAGACATTTCCAGTCCCATAAATGTGCAGCCTGACTGATGCCATTTGGAATAAAACAATGGCAGCAGCTATAGATCCATGGATAATCGATGGGATGCTTCCCCTGCTCACAGTCACTCAGCAGCACCACTTTCTGAAGCGCTGGCTCGGCCTGTGCAGCATCACGGTCCCGTGCTGGCCCGCGGTGCGTCTCGGCATGCTGTGTCTCTGCACGCCGTGTCTCTGCAGTGTCAGCTTTCTGGGGGCTGAGAGACACTGAGCAGCTGTAGCCCCCCGGGAATTTTTAGGAGATTCCAGGAAGTGACTGATTAGGATGTGCTGGTGCAGCTCCGAACTGTATAGATAAGCTCCAAGGACTGAAGAGAGGTTCTCTTATCACTGATTTATTGCCCCTCCTGTACTGGGGTTTCTTTGGTAGGAAATGAACTTTTCTCAGGTCTGATTTTATTCTGTTGTGGGGTTATGGCAAGACAGCGGTGCAGGACAGCAACCTCCATGGGTTTTGTGGGCATCTGCTCCAAGAGGCCGCCGGGCCACTGAAGCACAAATTGTACCACGGAGGGTCAAACTTCAGCACGACAAACTTCTCCCAGGCCGTTCCTCCTTGCAGAAAGCCCAGTGGGAAGCTTTCCATGGGGAAGTCACCAGAATGTGAAAGGTGGGAAACTCGCAGGTTTGCAACCCCCAGTGAGACCTGGGCAGCCTCACAGCCATGCAGCGGGTTGAGAGCCTGAATCGTGCCCCTGGGCCTGCCAGAGCTGGCAGCTGCCGAGCCTCAGCATTACCTCCTGGCCTGAGGAGACTCCACAGCAATGTAGGAGCTTTGTCCCCAAACCAGGAGCACCAGAATGCAGGAAGAAGAGCCTCTTCCCTCCCAGAAGACATCCAGATATGCTTCTGAGAGTTATCAGCCACCTGAGGATGGTTACCCAACAACATATGTAGATCTCTGAGTAGCAGAGTGCACTTGGCTACAGTGCCTATTTGCTTACTGATATTTATTTTCATTTTCCACAATAAAATGCTAAATATGAACTATGGTTACTCTACTTTAAATTGCAACAAGAGCTGCATTTTCCACTTGCTTGGTTATAGCTCTTTAAGTGATACATTATATTGTTTGCCAGAATACTTCTACAAAGTCTTTGCTTCATTTAACTTGTAGAACAATTCAGCCAGATTGGTCTATAAAAGGTGTACTTAAAATCAGGATTACCCTGGGACTCCAAAGTGCTGGGTGCTAAAATGCAGTCTCTCATTTCCCATGGCCTTCCGAGCATTCGAACATATTTATACCTTCTGCATTGCAGCAAACTTAATCAGAAGGACAGGCCTGCTAACATCTGTGCATTCCATTCACTTCTGGAGTCGTCTCAATCTCTTCTGAAACCCGATTCTGGCTGTCAAAACGCATAGCTCTCTGTGCTGGGTATTATTCGGACATTTAGACATCTGTCATCGGGAAGTGTGATAGATGGTTTTATTAACCCGCAAAGGCAAAGACTGTGACAGTGAAGGACTCTTATGCAGGGAGAAAGTATTTTGCAAACCTTACAAGTATGCCTGATACTTTTCCCAGCCTACGTCTGCAGCGGGGACTGAACATTGGAAGTGAAAGATGTGTTACACATTAGCTCAAGCTGGACTTATCCCCCCGCTAGTTCTGACCAAAACAAGTAATGTAGGTGTTACGTTATCCCCAACAGCAGTAGAATAGACTTTTCTGAACTGGTGTCCAGCAACATGAACTCCTACAAGTAGAAATTTTTGCAGCAAACTGCAGCTAGAAATGAAAGCTGTGCTTTACAAATAAATTGAAGGAAAATGGAAATCTGTTTAAAAAAAAAAAAAATCATTACAAAATTTCATTTAAATTGTTCAGGAAATGTACACAAATTCACCAACTAGTCCCTGCAGATGGTTTGTTGTTTTTGATTTTAGTCCTGTTCAAATTCTTTCTCCTTTCCATTTCTCATCTAGCAGTCTCCTGGACTCTATACCAACAAATGCCTATGGCAAAACCTGGAGCCAAACTGGAACCTGGAAATGCTCAGTTTGGGGGTTCAGTTTGTCTCCACATGCAGTTTTAGCCTGAGCAGGGACAATCCTTCCTGCCTCACAACCTTAAAAAAAAAAAAAAAAAAGTCAAATGCATTTAATCTCTGCTGGTTTTCCATTTCCCGTGATTCTAGGATTCCTATACTGAGGCCCCCAGAGAATTAAGACCAGCTATGGATACAGGAACACATCCCTGCTATTTCTTTTCCAAAGAGTCTGTTACTTAGCCACCAGTGGTTCACAGCTGGGAAGGCCCATGGCTCCTGCAAGCACAGACAGAAAAGTCAACAAAGCACAGAATCTGTATGGATCTGATTCCTTCCCTGTAGGCAAAGGGACTTAACATGTCCTGAAAATCCCTGCAGTATGCTTGTATTGTTTCTCATAAACCTGAGGAGGAGGATGCTTGCATGGTAAGCGCAGAATTTGGACAAGTACAGCTTAACTTACAACTTTTCCATCAGATTTCCCTTGTGATCCAGAGAAAATCTTCTGAACTGAATCCTCTGAAGGACCTGAGCGTTCAGCTAGTGCTTGGCAACATCAGTATTGATTTTGCTAGCCACATGATTTGAGTTAGTTGCATTCACCAAGCTATAGGGTTGGTGTTTGAGGTCCAAGTTGCTTCACTTTTCCCTCTCCTTGCTGCTCCCCTGCTCGTTTTGTGAGAACTGTGACTCCCCACACACTACTGGAAACAAGTCCCTGCAAATATGTTGGTGTATGTACACGCATTTGTATGCATACATATCACACATACAGATACACTGTACTGGTATAGAGCGATACACACAGTGGTGCTGGGAAGCCTTATCATTATAAGAAAGATGGTTATGATAAAATCAATTGCTTTTTTTTTTTTTTCTTAATTAAAAAAGGGAATGACTGCACTCAGTATTTGCCTTTGCCATTTGGGAAAAGCTGAATGTGAAGCTTTAGATTTGTAGTTTTTGGCTTGTTGTATATATTGCAAACATTTCAGAGGAATCAGTGCTGTTAGCTCCCAGGACAATATTGCAGACTGTGTGAGACTGATATAGTGTTTTCCTTGAAGCCCCGATTTCTAGAAACAAATGACTGTCTAGCAACCTCAGTTTTCAATACAAAAAGACAGAAAAAGAGACTGGTAAAATTTCTATGCATGAGAA
Organism: Anas acuta; assembly: GCF_963932015.1. NCBI lineage: Eukaryota > Metazoa > Chordata > Aves > Anseriformes > Anatidae > Anas > Anas acuta. Next base: position 6,415,095 of record NC_088994.1, read on the forward strand.
ATTTCAAAATGTGATTTAAATGGAAGCAACAGTCTTGCAAACCACACAGGATCAAATACTTTATATGGAGAAAAAAAAAAAAAAAAAAAAGCAAACTCATAACAGTCTTGAGCTGATTTTTGCCCACTCAATTTGACAATGATGCTACACATGACCTGCAAACAGTAATGTTTTATCTCATGCAGTAATGCAAAGACTTATTTTCAGAAACACCCTGTCAATAAAAGCAAAACAAAAAAAAAGGCAAATCTCACTAGTCACTGTAACAGCATAATTCAAACTAATAACATAACGCACAGTTTTGCAATTTTATATTATTAGAAGGAAAGAAAAAACTCACCAATCCCCCTGACACTGATTCATCAAATAAATTAACTCCGTTCATCAGTTAACTCTCCCTGGTCAAATAGGGTTAAAATTCTTGGATCTAATTCACATCGCTAATTTCGCAGGGGGGAAAAAAGCACACTGGGACAGCAAAAGCCAAATATGCTATCTTGCCATAACTGACTAAACCTTGGGGGCTGGTGTTTTATTCTTGTAATATTTCTTTTAATAAAAAAGTGCCTGATTAAGATAGCCTTTTAGAAAACATTAATTCAGGAGCTCAAAAAAAAAATTCAAATGAACTCAAATAGATTTTCTCTGGTACGTTAGCATTGCATTTAGGATAATGGATAGGGAGAAGGATGGAGTCTGTAGGTATAAATCAATAGGCGAGGGGGGTTGATGAAATTGCAACCTGTGAGAGTGAAGCCCTAGTGGTTTGTGATATCATCAGGAGCCCAAGATTAATTCGTTTGACAGTCCAGTCTCCTGCATTCATTATTTTAACAACATGCACACAGGACCAGGATACACATGTTAACCAGTCAGCTAACCTGACTGAGCTGTTCAGAGCTGTTACAAGCACCTGGTTTAGGGCAAAAGTCCCAGCTGATCTGTTAGTAGGATATGTGAATAGATCATCCTTACTGCTGTAAGAAAACTAATAGAGAAACACAAAAATGGTAGTTTTGGATTAAGCACACTGCTGGTCACAGTGGCTGGGCGCACACAGGTCAAGGAACTGCTTCTGCCCCTCTAACAGGGGCTCCTTCACTGAAGTGTTAATGATTTCATTTGGATTTCAAGGGGAATACAACTGGAGGCAGCATGGAAAAATGAACATCGGTTTGGTCCCAGTCTGCCTGTTTGATAGTTTCTGCCTGTGAATATTCTCTGGTTTAAAATCAAAGTTTCTAGAAACTTTTAGTTTTGGGAATAGTAAAGACAAAAAAAAAAAAAAAAAAAAGTTTAAATAAACCATTCAGGTTCTGGAAAACCTAAATAATCTTATGTTCTCTCCATTTTCCGCGCAGATATCTCACCGCTCATTTTTCTTGCAAGCACATGAGCAAATCCTGCTCACCCCCTGCTTAATCTAAGGGGCTGTGAAGCCTGTGAAAGCACCCTTGTTTTTAAAAGCTGTTGGACCAGACCCTTATTCTTAGGTATAGCCCCATTAATTTCATACAGCCTGTTTATGTGAATAAATTGGGCCTGATCTGGCCCAAAGTCTGTGACTTTCCCAGCTCTGGGAAAAGGCAGCAATCCCTGCCATGTTCTGCTTACGGTCTATTCAGTCCAGCTGGAGCTAAGTGCACCTCATTACTCAGGGAAATTTGGATTTGGACAATTCTTCACTGATAAACAACATATTGCCATAATTAGCGAGCATGGACTGGGAATCCTGGAAATGGAGCCCGTCCAATCTGTCAATTTAGGAACATATTGTTTAATTTACACAGCGCAGCGCATTGTGCAACCTGAGAAGGCTCACCCACCCTGGCCGGAGCAGGGCTTTCTGCTGCATTCAATTTATGGAAACAGCTATTAGTTTCAGACACTAATTTTGACACTCTCCTTTTTTCCTCTTGGCCTCCACGTCCAGGTTGAAAGCAAACAATGCATGGTTGAAAGAGGCCACGCACAGTTCCCGTGCAAGCACAGCCAAACTATTTTTCACAGCTAAGCCCTGGGAGGGTTAGATATGATGAGGTTCCCCATTTTCCAGCAGGAAACTCTTCCAGCATGGGAGACTTGGTGCAAGAAGCATTGCAAGAGGGAACGGTAGGGCCCAAACAATTGTGTTTAAGTGCCAGATTCAATATTCAAGACCCCATGTGCTGAGAGTCCTGACCTGCAGCAACGAGAGAAGCCAACCAGCCCAGGGGACAGCATGAAGTCCAAGATGATCAACCCAAATCTGCTCCCCAGAATGCTGCTGGCTTTCCTTGCAAATTACCTCCAGAGCCATGAGCTGAAAAGCCTCACAGAAATGTGCACCCTGGTTGTTTTAATAAAAATACCCACTATGAGATTCCCACTCTGCTTGACCAGCCTCAACGGGCATCATGTCTCGCCTCCTGCTCTCCAGGCCAGATTCTTCTTCAGCCACCAGACTTCCCTTTCATCATCCTGTCTGTCTTCTAATCAAAGCAAACCACTCTAACTTTTAGATGAAACTAATTTTCATATTGTCCACATATACATACAGTTAAGAAATTACAGTGACAGTGATAAAAAATGTTAATTTTTCTTTCCAGATGCTTGTAAAACAGCCTTAACATATGTCCGCTGTTTAATTAACAGAGCGGCAGCATGGTGGAGAGAAGCCAAACTAATAATTTAAAGAAGCATTCTCCCTCCTTGATTTGAATCCCAAAACACATCCATCATGTGCATTTCTGAAACTCCAAAAGATTTAATTTTCTGAACTTTCAGCAAACATCATAAAACAAGTCAGAGAGAAACCTGGAGTCAGGAGTGATCGCCTTTGAGAGAGTTCAGCTTCAGAACTTATACAAGGAATTCATTTCGTTAAGTGACTAAAAACTCCAGTGCTTTTTTTTTTTTTTTTTTTCTTTTAATTAGCTTTTATTGTCATCTCCTGCTAGGTGGCCAAAAGGTGCCACTTCGCTGCTCAGGTTCTACTTGTGAGCTGCCTCCTTCCTCAGATTGATGAGGACATAATTCCTCCCTACAAACAGAACCCAGATGAAGCCAGACACGCTCCTGCCCCTCTTCCTGTAATATCCGTGCACTGCAAAATTTCTGGAGTATCTATCTTTATTTATCTGTACGTCTCTCAGCCCAGGCTCTGGAGGGGAGACATGAGGCTGTTTAGGATCCAGGCACGAGGTGCAGGTCTCACTTGTGCAGTAGATGAAGTCAAGAGACGCCAGCCCAGCTCACGGCTGATGCCCCAAGCTGTGCTCTTCTCAGGGTGGTGCTGAGGGCTCGAGCAAGAGACAGAGCCAGGGGGGCAGAACTAGCGCTGGCCCTTACACCCACCACACTCCTCTTTGCCCCCTCGTGTACACAAGGCCAACCTTCAGATGGCTCAGATGGCTGTGGGTTATTTAGAGGTGCAAAAAACCCTAGGAACCACGAACCACGTGCAATGGTTATCAGCAAGCAACTCCCTGCATGTAGAAGGGATCAAACCCCACGTGGAGATTGCTCTGTGATCCCTTATCTTCCACCAGAACCATTAACCTCTTCAGGTATAACCAGGCATGCAGAAAGCCTGCACTGTCCACCTCTCACAGCCACAAATGATGCTCTTGGCCCCCACCCTCTGCAAAGCTAATGGCTCCTCCCGAGGGACCAATATGCCTGGGGAAAGGCGGTTGTGTTTTATCAACCTGATGGAGGAGCTTCCCATCCCAAAGAGACACACAGCATGAGAGGTAAAGCCACACGCTCACTATTCAGGAAATTTGCCCTTTCCTTTGTGAAGAGGAAGAGATTTGTCAGAGGTGATGCTATATTTTATTACTGTATTAAATGGAAGAGCACATAAAAACATTTCTGTTAACTATTAACCAGGAAGTGGAAAGACAGAGACAGAGCCCTTTCTTCCTGCACCTTTCGCAGGGCATACCTGACCATCAAGCAACTCGGGAATTAATCTGCTGATAGCTCAGAGGCTGGGAGTGCTAATTGACCCTTGATCTCCCAGTTGGTATTTGGGGTCTTGCAGAGAGGGCTGTTAATGAATCTGAACCCATTAAATGCATTCCTCCCTTGCTGCAGCAGCCCCTGGCTCCCAGCAGAGCATGTTCCTCTGGGCTGGCCACGCTCTGGCCGCTCTTCTCGAAGGGGCAGAGGCACGGAGGCAGGGTGACAGCAGGCACAGGATGGCCAGGATGGGCTCAACATGGCTAAAGGGTGCTGAAAAATCCCCAGCTGGAAATAGAGAGCATCTCACAGACTCCTGGATCAGCATCAAGCAGATCTGTTTGTCACCGTTACTGTTTCAGAGCACACTAGGGGCTACAAACAGCCCCAGAGATGGCTCCCCAGGTATCAGCCAGCCCTGGCACACCTCTGCACATTCGAGGGGGCTACACCAGGCCTTTTGGCCTTGTTGTTGTCAGCATGGAAGCTCAAGCTGTTCTTTCCACAGGCCTTTCTCTTCCAAAATTGCTAAGCCACTTGGGTCATGGGCAAGCTCATTGCTCAGCAGCCAGAAGCGAATTGCGAAGCCCACGCAAAAGCCTGTAATGGGCTTGGTGCTGTCATGGCCTGCTTGTTGCTGCTATCATGCACGATCAGATGTAATTTCTCCAAAGCACACAGAGGAGGACATCTTAGATGAGGATTTTTCTTAAACTAAAAGCTGGAGATAACCTTTTGGAAAGAATAAATAAATAAATAAATAAATAAATAAATAAATAAAATAAAAATCAGAGGCAATGAGTCAGTTAATATAGTGGGGACTTTCTTCAGAAACCTGGCCAGCTCTTCCCATTAAAGAGCTAGTCTTTGGCTAGCTCACCAGAGGAGGCTCAGTGACTGTGTACATTAAAAATGCTATCACCATTATGGTCTGTTCACTAAAGGTACAAGAGCATGACAAATATATGTAATTTGCAAATTGGCTGGTCTTTTGCAATAATTTAGAGACACTAGTTAGAGGCAATAGAAATCTAACAATTACTGATGTTTAAGGTTTGCATTGTTGCTCTGTGAATATTTCATGCATAAATGAACTTCCCCTGGACCAACTGCTGTTTCTGATGAGGCGCTCTGAGGCTTTATTGCCAAATACACAGCAGGGCTCCCCCAATGAGCCACATAACGGATGATGCATCGCCTTTGCAGCTTAAATAATGCAGGGTATCTGCATTTTATAGAGTGGTGGTACACTTTATTTACATATCAATTGAGTGGCCAGACTGAATATGAAGAAATATGTGAAAGGAAGGACATGGCACTTTTAATATTTCATATTAGTCCGCACCCTGTAGGAAAAGCCCCGGCAGGCTGGGATGTGAGTTGCAGTGCCTGGTTTCTGCATGTGCATGTGTCTCCTCGACAAAAACTCTTGCAAAACTGGTGAAATATACGCCGCCTCCCCTTCTTGTGAACTTCTTCAGAGCTAATGAAAAACAAAAGCAATAATCTGCCAATCAGAGAGTGAATTGCCAAGGGCCATTCGTTAGGGAAGAGAAACAAGCCCGCCCTCAAAATCCCATCCTGTTCTCTCCTGGGGCTGCTGGGAGATGTAGTCTCGCTCCCCACCATGCCAGAGGGAGCCAGGGAGGATTTCTGCTGTCAGGAGGCCACCTGCAAAGCTGCAGCAGCCTGCTAGGACTGCAGGAGCCTACAGGAAAATCATTGACCAAAGCACAGAATTATCGCAACAGCTGGTGATTCCTCCTGCGTGCACCAGTTCGGGTTGACAGAATGAGAAAACGATGTATAAAAGCAAGAAAAATGAAACTTGCACATCATCATCCATGTAGGACTGGGTGCTCGGGGTACGGGTCCTATTTCTGGAGTGAGGCAAGCATTAGGACATGAGCCACTCGTCAAATCCTCCTTCCTCAGTAGTGAAAGCACCTGAGAGCTCAGCCCAGCACGGCTGTGTTCAGGGGACTGCTCCAAGTGTTGGCTCTCGTCATTGTCCCCACATAGCACTGATTTCCAGCTACCAGACATGGCATTGATATTAAATTGTTTAAACCAACGATCTACTCCTTCCTCAGGCTCTGAATTAGCCACTCTATGGAGAGAACAGTGCAGCAGAGCATAGGTACTGATCTTCCACCTGCTTTTTGGCAGGACTGGTGGGGATGCTCCTGTTGGCAACCCACCACAACCTCCTGCCCTGCCCAGCACCTGCAGGAGAAGATGCAGCTTCCCCCTCGCATTAAGCCACGTGCAAAGAAGAACTGATCTGTGCCAGTCCCTTTTTGTACAAACCTATTAAAATTCCAATGCAAATGACCGGATTCATAATCTGAGCTTCATTGAGAAACACAGTTTCCTGCTTTCCCCAGTAATGAAATTATTGGTTGTGCAGATGCTCCATTTCTAAGCTAATTCAATCTCCGACTGCTTTTTTTAAGAGCTTATGTGTGAGGGCAGGGGTGTGCGGATGTGCAGGTCTGGGTGTGCGTGCACACACACCCACACATCTGCACAGCGTGTTTTCCTGCACACAGATCTGCAGGCTATTTAGTTAGATAGCCAATTATAATTATAAATGCAATGGGAATACAAGCAGTATATTCTATAGACGTGATTAAAAATAAACTGGGAAAGCTAAAAGCAGCTTAGTCGCCAGAATCTAATACACTACAGGGGCAAGTTGTGGAAATGCCTGATTATTCTCTTTTGCTCACTCTGTCCCTGGGGGATCTTCCTGAACTGTTACTTTAACTGCTCAACTTGCCTTTTCCACTGTGATAGTCAGCAGATGAAGCCCTTCACATTTAAGTGTAATAGTGCCAGAGAGACCAACTGCTCCTCAGAGTTACGACCTATAAATGTCGCTTCTGTGTCAGAATGAGAATGTGCCACCGAAGATGCTGAAGTCTGCAGAGGGTTTGCTTGACAATTCATGCAGGCCATTAAACTTACTCCTCCCCTCGTCCCCCCAGCGTTGTGTACATTGGGATTTCTTGCTTGCTTTCACAGCTTTCTGAGCAGTTCTTCCAAAGCTGGCAATAACCAAGCAATTTATTCCCAGAACGGAGTGTAGGACACAGCATTCGCTCAAGTTGCTCTTCTTGTCACCTGTCATGGCAAATAGGAGCGCCAGGACAGACAGCCTGTGTTCTCCTGCACCAGCTGTGGGTGTCCTCACCCAGAGCAGGGGGGCAAGGAGGATGCACGATGGGTGACACCAGGGTGTGACAGAGACTGCCCAGGAAGGTGGTTATGAGCCAGTCCACCAGACGACTGCTAGACCACAGTGCTGGGCTCATTCCCTTTGCACAGGAATCCCCGCCGCCTCCTCCACCTCCCTCGTCCAGTGCTGGAGGAGGCTTGGGGTGGTCCTGAAGGAGGCAGGGAATTTCTTACCTCGCTCCACAGCACCCAGATATTTCTCACCAGGTGAACAACCATGATAGAGGCATCTCCCATCCACTCCACCCTGGTCAGAAGAACACTATTGCTGCTCAGCCTGCAGGGTACAGCAAGAAAAGTAGCAGAAGATGAGGACAGGTGTTTTTTTCTTGCCCCTTCTGCCTCTGGCCTTGGCTGAAAGCCCAATTCACCACTGCCTTAAGCAAATTCTCCAGAGAAATACAAGCATTTACACCACCTTAGTATCTAGCCCAGCATCCATGTTTGCTCAAATGCAAGGTAGAGATATCTAATATTTACTTATCGCAGTTATCTCTTAGATCCTGACAACCTGCCTGTAAGTGCACAGGAGCCCTGGGTAGCGCCAGTCCCGAGGCAGCTGCAGCTGCAGAAGCACCGTGGTGCACACAGGCAGGGTGTGAGCAGCACAGGACACAACAACACGGTGCCACTGCGTGCATCTGGGGCTGCACACCCACTCATGGTCCTGTCCCTTTCGTTTGGGGATGTTTTGAGGGGCTTGGGAAGAAAAGCACCTCTCTGGGACAGATTGCAGTGCAGTCACTGCAGGCTGGCATCAGCATCTCCAAACTTTAGCACCTCCACGGCAGCGGGGTGGCCGCTGCTCCTGCATGTGTGAGGAAGCAGCTGATCATGCAGCCACTTGACCGGTGATGCCGGCTGGAGCGGGGCTGGGACAGTGGGGGAAGAGCTGAGGATCCTTTTGAGACCGCCACCTGGGACCGGCAGCACTTCTACTAATGCACAGTGAACAGCTAAATCATACATTATTGATTTGTCAGACGTATTTGCATATAAATAAGCATGATCATTCATACAAACCTTAATGTTGTTGTTCTCCCTTTAGTGTTGTGATCACAGATGAATGACTCTAGTTAGACACAATTCAGGAAGGCTTGTACCACTGCAGCAAAGTAAGCTGCTGATTTAAAACTACATTTATTGGAGCATGTAAGTGTGACAGTCTATTGGTGAATTTGGGGATAATTAGTCTAAAAGACAAGATAAATGAATCCTGAAAGTGGTATTGTGATGAAGAAATGATCCCTCCATGCTAGTAAAGCTTTGATGCCAGAAATATTGTAAATGATAATTAACTGGGAAACACAGAGGAATTATATTTCAATTGTGTTTTCAAAAGGACTTAGGATTTTACAGACAAATTGATTGGGTTCTCCCCCTCCCCCAGCCCTGTGATTATGAAAGATCGTCTAATTTACAACTTGAACTATGAAGCATATGACAAATCACTGGCTCGCTTTTATGCATCTTGTTTGTACATTCTCCCTGGTAGATATCTGCTTATTGTTTTTAAGCAAACCAAGACATGTATTTTTCAATTAGTCTTTCCCTGGGCTTAATCTAGACAGATCTGCAGGCCAGCATAACACACTGACCCATGAAAATTATATCTGCTGTATTAATTCATTAAGCATTGCAGGATCAGGCTGTAAGATCTCACTCCCTGATAACATCAGCAGCATGAGCCGGGTTAGTCTGCATCCCTCCCCTGAAAAGAAAATATTATAGATTGTGCAATGCAGGGGAAACGTTGCTTGCTAACACTTCATTTTAATTGTCCGAAATTAGAGCTGAAGACTTACAGAACTGTGTGTGACAGCCAATGAATACCAAATGAATTCATTAGGATCAAGGCTGTTACAATGAATAACTAACGAATCTATAACGACGCCGATACCCTTTATGCCTCGCTGCCGGCTGCCGCGGGGAGCCCTGGAGGGACCCATCCTGACCCTCGGCTCGCTGAGGCCACCTCGCCTGGCCTCGTGCCTCCCTCTAATTGCAGCCGGCAGAGCCGGGGCTCACCTGCACTGCTGTAGGGGATGGGGCGGGTGGGAGGGAAGGCGACCAGATGGGGCACTGCGGGGACTTGTGGAAGCAAAGTGCGGCCAGGAACTGCCGAGCCTTGGAGGATGCTGCTGCATGGTGCCGGAGCAGAGAGGCAGCTTGAGCCACCTCCTGCCACTCGTTCCTGGCTCCTGAGGTGTGGATCAGTCTCTGCCAGCATTATCAGGCCTGAGATGGGCTGAAAACCACCCCCAACAGCAAATTTCGTACTTGGCACAGCCAGCCCCGTGCTTTGGGACATCCCAAAGGCTGCAAAGGTCCCGGGGTGTTTTGGACTGCCAGGGTCTGTCCATGCTCTGGGCAGGGACTCCACAATGAATTCAAGATGGTAACATTAGAGGAGAAGAAAGAGGAAAAATGGCTTCATCTGCACAAAGTCTGCACCTTGTATTTCTTCAGGGGGAGCCACTGTAACCCACACAAACTGCAACGAGCTAGGACTGTAAATGAAGTTAGGGAAAAGGGGGTTTTGGGACTATGCAGAGGTTTAACATGGCATTGTCTTCCACAGCTGAGGATCTTAATTTTTTGGGTGGATATTGAATGAAAGAAAATAGCAAAGACAATGACTGCAGCTGTGTGGGTCAGGGAGCCTCAGAGCAGGGAGGCATCACCACCGCCCTGCCAGGGGCAGCTCAGGACACAGCAGCCGACACCAAACCAGGACCAGGTTCCTCCCGACCAGGAGAAGGCGAAAGCTGCAGCAAAGAATGTCTGCTAATGGGATGGTCGCGGGAACACACAAAGAACCAGGGGAACACTTTGCTCAGCATCTCTGCATCGACTCTCTTCGCTCCCTAGCGATGCTGAATTCTTTTCCCCCTGGTCAAGTCTCCCTTGCTTTTGGCGCAGACCCAGGGCATGCGACGGAGGAGGGAACATTTCTGAGCTGAGAAAAGATTTCCAAGGAGCCCAGAAATGTGCATAAGGTCTCAAGCTAGCAGCATTTGTTGCTTTTAAAAGGAGATGCCCTGCTCTATGGGGAGGCTGCCCCAGTTGGTGGCCTCAGCTTCTCCACCCCTCCGTGCAGCTGTGTGGCTGTAGGCAGTGAAGCCTGGCAGGCGAGCTCCTGCTCAGGAGATCATCACCTTCAGCTTTCTGCTCCAGCCCCAAATACTGGTTTCTGCCCTCAAAAGGAATACAGTTTTGCAACCTTTTAATTTCAACATACCTTCACCAGCAGTTCCAGTGAAGGTGCGCTTTGGAGTGGAGCAGGATAGACAGCAAGGGGCAATTGCTTCTTAACTTCCTTGCATTGAAGATTTCTGAGCCCAAAGCATCTCAGTCAATGTTTCCAAGCCATTTTCAGGTATTTGAACAAAAACTTTGGGTTTATCATGAAAACCTGTCTGGCTCTGGAGGAGTGTTTGGGAGACCTGAGGCAGAAATCACAGCCTGGACAAGGGGACAGCTGGGAAAATGGGAGTCCAGGGGGAAATTTTCTCAGAAATATTTTCACAGGCTGCATTGCAGGAGCAGAGCCCCTGCCATTGCTGACATGCTTTTGGGAAATGTAGCTTGTCCTGGAAAAAAGAAAGTAAAAGCAGGGAGCCTCTTTGGTGTGCAGCCTCTGCCTCCGTGTAGGCTGTTTGCAAACTCTCTCCATGCTTATCATCATGTAATTGAAATAATGTGTATTGACAGAGACTTGAAAACAACTGCTCAATTTTCCTCAAAATTCAATTAAACTTCGTTTATTCTGGGGATCGATCCAATTAAAAGGGGGGAAATTTCAGATGGTCCGAGCCTTACAATCCATCTTAACACACTGTGTCTATCACCGTGATGTAATAATTCCCCCAATCAATGCTTTAAAAGCATTTAGCAGTCTTGATAATGAACTTTTGTCAAAATAGCCTTACAAAGCAATAAATGAGAGCAGATTAATATGTAGTCATAAAGCCATGAATGGTTTAACGCTTTGAAAGGGTTGCTTCATAAATTAGACTTTTTTATTTATTTCTTCATCATAATCTCTCTCTGTGATACTATTGCTCAAGGTTTTGCAGGCGAGAATAACCTGGGCCTTTGGGGTGAGTTCTCTGCAAGGGGAGGAATGAATGGCTATGAATCTGGGGTTGTCATCTCCTGGCCTGCCTTTTTGGCAATTCCAGCGGCCACCGTGGGCAACACCCAAGTAGCTGTAGCTGGCCTCGTGGCCACAGCACTGCCTTTGGGCGCTGGAACAAAAGGATGGCTGGCCAAAGCTCCAGCCAGGCCGTTTGCCACCCACGGAACTGGCCCCGTTAGACAGCCTTAGGACTACCAGAAATGTCTGTCAGTCCTTTCACAACCGCTCCGGATTGAGAAACGTGGCCTGTTCTGACACCATGAGGGGGTTGTGCAACAGCTCCTAATTGTGGCACTTCTCTAGGAAGTGCCCAGTTTTAATGTTTGCCTTCCCTCTTACTGATTCAAGATATTAAATCTTCTGAATATCACCGTGGCTTCAGGCTGATCCCAGCAGCTCCAATACTGCTTCATAGCATCTGTGCATACCGTGCATTTCTATTCTCAGCTAGAATTAGTGCCTGAATAGTCATCTTGTCACAGATAACCTTGCTTAGAAGAGTCATCCACCTCCCTTAACCCACTCTCCACGTGTTTAGCACAAGGAGAATTTCTAAAGTGTACGGTTCTCACCAGAAAAGTGAAAATCAGCAGAGACCGGGCTTAGAAATGGGAACTTGTACAAAACAGGAGCAGGAGAAAAGCTTCTGCCCCAAAAGCAGGTCAGGATCCACTTAAGCAGAAATGCACATTTCCATTTTAATATTAATATATTAATTGTAAGTGCTCTGGCTAAAACTCCCTCCTGGTAAAGTCGAGTAGAGAGCAACCTGCGTGCAAAACCCCATTGCTGGAGGTGGACAGGCAGTTCCAAATAATCAGTTTGATTCTTTTTCAGTGCCAGGAATTGCTGCTCGCAGTGTGTGGGGGTGGGTGACAGCTCTCAGAGTCCAAGCAGACAGGCAGGGGGATGCTTCACCTGCTCCTCCTCGGGCTCCAGCACATTGTTAATGCACAGGGCAGGCTGGCAGCTCCTGGAAATGAAGCTGTACTCTGCAGCCCTGGGCTCTGCGCCTTCCCCACTGCCTGCAGCTGCACTGAGTGGGTCCAGCCTGGGCTTCAGCATCACCCTGGGGCTGCGAGCTGCAGGCACGCAGCGACAATTCACAGGCTCTGCTGTGAATGTGTGAGCATCCCACATGCAGGGAGCCTTCCATTTGTGTATTTAGAAGCAACTGATCTGGTTTTCAGGGCTGCTGTGGCGATGCTGGTCTCTGTGCTGTGTGCGAGACTTCGCACGTGCTGTGCGAAGGAAATTCTCCATCTCGCAATAAAAGGTGCATGTGCCTGTGGCGGAGCACAGCGGTCTTTAAACAGCTCACAGCAGCAGCTCCATGAGTTTGAAGACACCAAACGGAGGGGGAAAAAAACACTGCACGGAGTGGGAGCTGTGGGGAGAGTCATGCCTGCATCCCTCTCTCCGTGCTGTCAGCCAGAGAGGTTTCATACTATCTGCTTAATCCTCGTGCCTTGCTAGTTCCTGCAGACTGGCTGGATCTGTACAGGGCTGATTTACAGACATTTTGCCAGGGCTCAATAAATGTAAAGCACACCAGCACCGCATGAAAAATGTTATCTGTGCAAAACCTTTTAGCTCAGCAGAGACGATAGTAAGTGGCAGCATTCCCTTTCTGCAAACTTTCAGTGGAAACATTTCATTTGCATATGCTATTAATTGCAGAAGAAACAGGCGTGTTCCTCACCAGAGGAGCGCGCATCTCCTATGTGATGTTCTCCTACAAGGGCAAGAGAGAGGGATGAGAGGTGCAAACAGCAGGCAGAGGAGGCAACCTGTTCAAATTGTTGCTTTCCAGAATTATCAGACTCTGACTGTTCTTCTTTTTAATTCACTTCAGGCATCAGCTCTTTCTACCACATCCAAAAAAAAAAAAACAAAAACCCACAAACCAAAACTAAACAAAACAAAAACTGGCTGCCTTTGCCTCAGGGTGACCAGAGCCACGGGCTATTTCCCAGAGCAGCTCCCAGGTGTGTGCCCTGGATTAAAGCTCATGGGGCAGGCAGGTGGCCTGCTGGCCTGGATGGGTCTAAAAATAAAATTGGGCAGGCAGGTCACTGTAGCTGCACCAGGATCCCCCAGGGAAGAACTGGGCCCTTCCTGCCTTTGCTTCTTAGAGTTTGCATTTCATGTTTTCATTTCCAGTGGCTTGGTATTTTGGGGGTGGGTAAGGAGGACTAGTGTGCGTTACAGAAGTAATCTGTTCCTCAGCTTTTAGTCCCTCGTGTCTCTTTTGCTGTTTCTTTGAAATAAAGGAATATTCAAACAGACCAGGAAAAAAAAAAAAAAAAAGTGATTAAAGGATCCTACCGAATCCCTGATAAACATGTATTAAAAAAAAAATCCAGGTGGAATCTTTGCATGCTAAAATTAAACTTATTTCTTCTGAGTGTCACAAAATAAATAAATAAAATAAATAAATAAAATAAATAAAATACTTCTCCTCCCTCCCCCAGATACACCTCAGAAAAACATATCAGTTTGATACTAAAGGTATCGCAGCGGCTTTAAGGGACTCACAGATCAAACATCATTTGGGAAATTTCAAAGGGCTGTTTCAACAGTATCACTTTCTACCATTCCCCACTCCCCATCCCTTCTTTCTATACTTTGGTTCCTGATGAAGTTTCAGCTGCTCCTGAAGTCAGTCCTTGTGTTCTTGGCTATCAAAGAGCATTGCAACATCAACGTCAGAGTTAAACTAAAAAAAAAAAAGAAAGAAAAAAAAAAAAAAAAGAAAAACCTCTAAAAAAAAGCATCCCTTTTCCTTTGGAGATCAGAAAGTCAAATAAAAAGGATGCTGATTTGTGGAATAAAGGGTGGGATTCCCTGCTGAGACGATAGGAATCTTCTGACTTAACTGAGTTAAGATTTGAATACATTTGGCCCAGACAAGGAGAGAAAAAAAAATCCATTAGTTTTGAGAAAAGCCTCACACGGTTTCAAAAGGAAATATGTTAATATAAAAAAAATATTTAAAAAAAAAAAAAAAAAGAGAGAGAGAGAAAAAAGATTTGTATGTGTGTTTCAGAGGCTGGGAGTCTAATACTATCAGCCAGAAGCAAAGAAAGAAATTAAATTACGTGACTAGTACCAAGTTCTGTCTCCTAGGGCCATGACATGGATGGGGAGACAAGAGAGCCCTCCAGCAGCCCTGCTGGATATGGGGTCCTGTGGCCACCAAAAAGCCACCCTGGCCACCACAACCTGCCACAGTCATCCCTGGGACTACATTTGTCCCCTCCATGGGGTAAAATGACAGCTCCTCCTTGCTTTAGCTCAGTGTCTGCTCCAAGCAGCACGCTGTGGGGGTGTCCGGGTACTGCCCCAGCCCTGCCTCAGTTTCCCCCTCTGCAGTGAGGACAGAGCAAAATGTTGTTCACTGATGTAGGACACCAGTGACCCTGACCCAGCAGGAGGTTTAATGCCCCCTAACACATCACAGAGTTACACAGCCTAGTGCCAGCGTGCCCGTCCTGCAAGAAGGGGCAAGCAAGAAAACCAAGCTGTGGGTTGATGGAGGGACATCTGCTGATGGAGGGACACTTGCTGATGACCAGCATACCCATGGGATGGGCCATGCATACACCTTGGCACTGCTGCATTGCTGCAGGCAGGGGTCAGGAGACCCCTCTCAGCCACCAGCCTTACCCATTTTCCCCTCCAAAATGCCAATCCTGCCCCACAAACACCTTGGAGAATGAACAACAACTCACACTGCTTGTGGTTTCCTGCCACGTAAAACACAACCACCACCCCCCTCTCATCACCACCCTTGCAAGACATAGGGTATGGGGTCTCTCTTCTTTCCCATGGAGAGCTTTTCTGTTCCTCTCTGGCTGAGCGATGCTGAGGCTTGTGCAAGGAGTCACTCAGAAATAACGCTATTAGGGAGAGATCACCGTTCCTGGCAAAAAGGCTGAGAGCCTGGGAAAAGCTCAGCCCAGCCGTGGCACGGCTGCAGGCTGTAATGTGGGGTTGTCAAAAGAGCAGCTCAGTATTAAATCCTTTTGATGGTTCTCCTGCTGAGGGAAGAGATGATATCTCATCATTAATGGAGTTGAATTAATATAAATTAGCTGAACAGCTCCTCACTGCTTCCGTTCAGGCAGAGAAAAGGGGTTTATTGGGGAGGCAAAAGCAACGATCCCTTTCACCTCACATTCACTCCACCATCCATAAAGATGCTGCTGACCTCGCAGTCTTCCCTCTCCTCCTCCCTCCCCTGGCAGGACCGAGGGGATGTAAAATAAAATGATTATGTGACATCCCGGGAACGTGGAGACTGTCCACAGCACGGACCCTGGGCGACCTTTACCCAAGTGACAGGTGACCTCTCTAAATCAGCCCTGGGGAGACAGGAGATTGCCAGGAGGGCTGCAGCATCACTAGCTCCAGGACTCTATCTCCTGGGTAGTGATGGATACCCTGGCTGGGCTCTGAGGGCTATTTCATCTCCTTCCCCATTGCATGGCTTCCTTCTCCTTTCTCCTGAGTGCTGAATTTCATCTGCCCCCAACTCCACCTCGACACAAAGGCAGGAACAGCACAGAGCAATGCTTGCAGCCTGTCCCAGATTTACAAACAAGTTTCCAGCCTGCACGGCTGGCATTGAGCCCCAGAGAAACTGCCTGCAAGGGAACTGCCAAACTCCTGAGAAACAAAGACTACAAAAATACCAGCATGGAGTTTTGAAGGCAGGAAACATTGCTTTACCAAACAGGTGCTAATTTTTTAAGCACAGACCTAAACCCTAAAGCATACATGTATTTCAGCTGTGTTTGAAGGGGGCAGAGTGTCTGTGCACTGGGGTGAAATGGTTTCATATGCCAGAGCATATACCTGAATCATTTTTTAGAGCTCTACTAGGCAGACAGGACATGAGCTGTATATTATATCCTGCACTTTTAAAAGCTACATTAAAAGAACATCATTAAGGTTGCAGAGCCAAGCACTCAGCAGCTGTGCCATGCCCAAGGCTGCCTGTCCAGGGCCATTTGAATCCCTCCTGCCTGTGAATCATGACACAACCTAACCGCATGCGTTCAGGTATCTTCTCCATCTCCCCACGCTGGACACAGGATGGATGGTTTGTGCCCTCTTACAAAGCATTTTTTACCCTATTACTGTCTTCTTGCCAAAGCCATGGGCTGCAGTCTGGTAGCAACAAATTCCTGCAGGTACTGCAAGCTGGCACGTGCAGGCTATGAGAGCAGGGGGGTGCTGTGGCTTGAAGAAGGAAAAGAGAGAGAAGAAAATTCAAATGAACTCATTTCTTGTTCTAAGACCCTTTTGCCCCTTTGCAGCTGCTTCTGATACAAAGGCAGAACCTTATCTCCCTGTTGCACGGATCCAGTCCTACAAACAACTGCCTTGTTGTAATGCGCAGAATGCACGGCATCTGCGGGCGGCCCACGCAGCACAGGCCCATTCCCTTCCCATTGCTGCCCGGCCTTTTTTCTCCCCCCTCTTCCTCCCTGAGCTCTGCTTTCAGCACCCTGCTGGCCCTCAGCCCCCAGGCCCTTTGGGAAGGGGAAGGCCACAGGGCTATAATCCATCCCCAAACACAGATGATCATCAAAGACACCGGCATCTGAGCTTGGCCTGTAGAGGCCCATCCTGGCAGCTCTGATGTCCAGGCCTGTGGTGCTATAAAGGGTCTCTAAGGCCCCTGTCATAATATCATAATCCTTTACAACTTTTAATGTGCTTATTATAGTCGAGTTTCCCATTGAGGCAGGAAGCTGTTAGTTTAAAACAGAGGGGACAGCATTGTGATCCCCGGATTATCAAAACAGAGAATCTGGGCCTACAAGTGCACTCTTCACCTCACAAGAAGGCAAAAAGCTAATTTTTCCCTTAACTTTGCAATCTAAGTAAATGTGCAGGCCTGTGTTTTTGACTGCTACCTATAACATTGTACAAAAACTGCAGATGCAGTGCTTTTGTGTGAAACAGGAGGAAAACAGAGACTAGAAGAATGCAGGAATATTAATTGCCATTGCCTTGCATTTGTGTGCAAGGCCTTAGAAGAAAGATGCCAAGGGCCCTTGAGAACTTGTCTAGAGAGATGTGAGGAGGCTTGTCACCTTAATTGGGCCAGAAAGGTACTGAGGGGTAAGATCTCAAGGCCTATCTGCCCAGCCAGGAAGAAATTTGGCTAAGATAAAGGGGAAAGCTGGCAAAAGACCTGTTGAACATACACTGGACACTAATATATTCAGGTATGAAATGAAGAAGTGGCTTCTAGCCACTAAATAAGGAATATCTTTGAGCACCCCTCAAACAAAATAGTGGAAGGGAGAAAGCAAGCTGCTTAAACCAGGGAGTTTCAATGCTTTGGAGAAGGGGATGGTGCTGGGTAAGAATTGGAGCTTGTTCACCAGCTGGAGCCTGCCCCGCCTCTGCTCTCTTTCCTATCCCTCAGGAGCACTTTCTCCCCTTAGTTTCAAGCCAGAATCTTGTACTTGTGGTATTCAGGCAGAACATCAGCCTCAGCGTGACCAACAGAGCAGCAAGTCACAGCACAGGCTAGAAAACCCCACGATCTGCAAGTGTGTGCTCCAGGAACACAGTGGGATTCAAGGTCTCCTCGCCTGCTGAAGTGAGAAGTTCTCATCAGGAGGTGGCTGAGCAGATTCCCCATCATCCTTGGCATGAGAAGTCTTAAGGGAATTAGACTGGAGATGGTCTCCCCCGCATCCACCAGCTTACAGGTTGGTGATGCTAAGGCAAGAGGCAGGAGGCACTCAGCTCCTCCATGGGAAGGGAGCATCTTCTTGAGTTCATGTGTTGCAGGTAACTGGATAAAGTCTTCAGTCTCTCTGCCAGAGTCATGCAGCCACCACAAATACCTTTCATGCCACACAAAATTCCTTCTGAATGCTCCAGATCTGGAGAGCTGGGGGAGACAGAGACAGAAGGAGACAATCATAGCTCCAACCCACTCCTCCGCGCTGCAGAAACAGGAATTTGCTCTCCAACTGGAATGTGGCCTGCTTAATAGGGCCACAGAAGCGAAGAGGCTGCATCTGTAATGTTTCTGTCAAAGCAAATGAGGTCATTAACAGACGAGTTCAGTGATGGAATTGTCTCTCGTAGTATTTATTATATGGTCCTTTTCCTGACACCTCCCACTGAGAGAATATTAAATATTTAATGCACACCAAGGCTTTGCTCATTTTTCATTCCCACTTCAGCATTTCAAGTCGGCTCCAATCTGCTGCTACCTACAAAGTCGACTGGACAATGGACTATAATGAATTAACTCTTTGGAAGCCACTGTAGCATTTACAGGACTGCCATCAGACTGGGTGCTTTATCATCTCTGCCTCATGCGTGTACTCTGGAATTCAATCCGCAATTCATTAAAACAAAGTAGGGGGAGGAGAGCGAGGGAGGAGAATTTAGGAAATAGGTTTCAGGAACCATAAATAAATAAATAATGAAGGGGGAGATGGAAATGTTGGCCTGTCAAGGTGACAGGGGTTTATTTACCCAGTATTTCTAGGGCTGCTCTCTCCAAAAATGAAAGTTGCTCCAGTGAAACATAACAGTCTCTAAAATCCCAAGCATCACATACAGAAAGAGTGGATGAAAATGGAGACTGCAGAGCTTATGTGAATACTGCAGAAGCAGAGCTTTTCTGCAGACAGTCCACTCTCCACTGCTTTGAGCACTGATCCTGGGGTAAAGTAGAAACAAGACCTTTGAGAAAGAGCCCACAGCCCTGGCCATCACCAATAAAAACAAGTTACTAAGAAGAGCAGAGCAGGATGCTGCACATGGTATGGCAGCATCTTGTGTGACTTTGAAAATCTCTGTCAAAATGTTTGGTTGGATGTTGCTTCAAGACGAGAAGGTCCATTTACTAAGGACATGTTCCTCTATGAAGTATTCACTAGGTAGTTGTGGTTATCATAATATCTGGAACTACTTCTCACCACCCCTTTGCCCAAAAAGGGGGAGTCTATGTAGAAAACTGTATGGCTGCAATGGAGGCTGCTGGAGATATGGTTATTGTGTGGAAGGGACCATCAAGGTGGCATCTGTTAGGGCTTCAGCTGTCCCACCTTCTCCTTTCCCTACCAAAGGACGGCTTATACTAGCAATATTTTCCCAGGACAATTATTCCCTTTACTGCCCTTCTTTCATCCTCCCTTGGTATCACCAGTTCTGCAGAAGCTATCATGCATGTGATCCCATGACCACACTGATCGGAGAAAGGCACAAAAATACAGTCAGGCAGCTTTCACCCACGAGGCAGAAATTTCAAGGAAATCTAATCCTCCTACACTTTTACTTTAAAAATGATCCACTGGCAAATTACTCCAGCTTTTAGACTTACAATTTCCCATTTGCTTATCTGGTTAACACTATTTGTCACTTCTACTGAGATACCAGGAAATCTGATTCCCACTCATGGCGCGAAAGCAACCTGTATGCACTTGACCTTTTTAATGTTTTGTAATTTGATTGGGTGGCTATTCCCATATTTCCTTGTCACCAGCCCTAGTAATCTGAGAGGCAGAAGTGGAAAAGACAGCCAGTAAAAATATAAGCAAACACAAGCGGGAATTAGTTGAGGTCTTGGGATTCCAAAACTACTCAAAGCAGTATCCTCACGGAGAGCACGGCGTAATCATAACTTGGCTTGCTTGTATGGCCAGGGCTGCAGCAGTCTCCTAGTGTCACCCCATGGTCCTAATTCAAGACTCAAATCCTGTGTTCAGATTGCAGCTCTTCACTGATGAGATTTTTTAAAGTGTGATATTTTTTTCTCTGTTGCTCTACCCAGAAAGCCACAATGTGGGTACAGTTATATCAGTACAGAAGCGACTTACACTGGGGATTGATCTCACAGGAATGGATATATTGCACAGTAGTACCAGCCTGCTAATTCGACAAACCGTGCAAATTAGACAGGTGCCTTAGGTCTGATTTCTAACTGTTTTACCTCAAAACTGTGACTGCTTAAATATATTACAAGCTTGGATGTGAACAGGTATGTCAGTAAAGTCACTGAGGCTGCTCTTGTTCTGCATCACCGGGGCAGCTGTGCATGTTATTACCTGCACAAGTGCTAAATCCTCCCACAGAGATGTTTCACTTTTCCATGTAGCTTCTCCATCTATGGAATGGGAGCAGTGATGAAGGGAATGTGTAACTTGGTACTGAACAACAGGTTCCCAGAAGAACAAAATAAATTTAGAAACTTTATTTCCAAATTTTCTTGAAAAATGCAGTCTGCTGCCAGCCCCTCAAAACTCAGATTCCCATTGTGCCTTTATGCTGAACAAACCTCAGTGACCCACAATTAACATTCTTTTAATTCCTGTAGCAGGAATCCCAGTGAAATGCTAGGCGTTTTCTGTAAGCCCTTGTGGCATAGAGACGTTCTCGTTCTGGATCTGGGTGCTTGGGTCACTGGCACCAGTTGTTCGCTCTGTGCTGTGTGGCCCAGAAGCAGAAGCCCCAGTTGTTTTTGCTTCCTTTCAACAAGCCAATCCCTACAGATCGATTCCAGCCCAGTGCAGAGTGCTGGTGAATTTGCCTGCAGTAGCTGCAGCAGTTGGCGTTTTCAAATATTCATCTTTTCAAAGGATGGCTTTTTCTCCCCCAGCCCCTCAGCAGGGAGCTTTGCTCTTCCCTGTACTCGGATAGCCTGCCACAAATACTCAATTTTTGTCTTAAACTATCTCCTTTTCACTTCAGCGACTGTATACAGAGAGACAACAACAACACAGACCCATCCCAAAGTAGTATACATGATGGCAGCCATTTGGTTTATTTATTTATGTGGATTTGACCATTTCTTGCTCCAGTCATTAATAAAGTGCTGTGGATTTGAATGCACACAACAGCAAATGGCTCCTGCAGGGAGCCCTCTGCTCCTGGGGTGGCTGCCTGGCATCACAGCTGCAGAGCCCTGGGCCTGCCAGCTCCGCTCCTCCTTGGTCACATCCAGGAGAAACTTTTCAAACCACAGAGATTTGGATATTTGATAAGTAAAGGAGAAAATAACTATTGTTCTTTGCTCCATTTCACTGCCAAATTTTAAGTCGTGCCAAGTTAAAAGTAGCCAGTTGATAAGAGATCAGGCACCAAACTTATGAAGAGCAGGAGCAAATATCGTTTGGCATTAAGATTAAACCATTATTTTGCCACTGGTATTGCCATTCAAAACTAGGGCCGAAAATCAGGTCACCATCAATCCTCACCTTTGTGACAAATAGCACAAAAATTCAACTGTTTGGGATGCAGAATCATCCAAGAAAAACAACCAACAAGTGTTTAGTTCTGTTTTTATAAAGTACCTAGCAAAATGGGGCCTCCAACCATGGACTTAATGATCCTGAAGCATGTAATTTTAATAAAAGGTGTATAATTGAGTCAGTATTCCATAAGGCTTATATCCAGTGGCACTTCTGCTCAGCACAGAGCATTGCTTGCAAACATTTCAGTTAAGCCTTCTCTTATAACCCTCACATTCCAGTTCTGGTGATCTTGATCACTCTTAAATCCCATTTTAGGATCCTACCACCCAAATGACCTTTTGAGGGGTTACAGATACCCTGCGTTTTGCAACATCAGATCCTTTTTCTGTTCTCTGCCAATAATTGCCTCTTCCAGTGACAAAACTTCCCAGCCCATTTTGAAGCGATCTTTGCTGTCACTGGAAGCATTCATTGCATGTATCCCAGGGAATGCCATCTTAAAGAATTTTTGGAAACATTAGGAAATAGCCTGACTTGGGACCCAAGACTTTACATGTTTGCAGTGTCTCATGCTGATATTTTATTTTCCTGAAGCCGAAGGTAATGCTTATAATTTCCTTGCACAAGTCTAATGATAATAATAAACACTGTTTGCTTTTAAGTGCTAATTTGCAATAGTCCAAAATTCAGGGGTTGTTTAACAGCTTCAAGGGTCTGTCAGGCCAGATGGAAAGGAGAAGATGTAGAGACATGACAGTAGGAAAGGTCAGCTAACACCAAGACCAGAGTGTAGTTTGGGCTCTAAACAAAGGACATTTCCCAGAACAAAAAAGATAAATGGCTAGGAAGTCAGCTAGGAAATCAGCTCTGCCATTATAGTGATATTTCTCTTGATGGGATAGTATGCTCAAGGTCTGGGGTGAAAGAAGAAATGTTTGGAGATGGGTATATCCCATGGTTCAAAACCCAACGTACTAAGATGAGTCTTCACTAGTGATTAAGTCCAGATGTTGATGTGTTCCATGGCTGTTGGTGACAAGTGACTATACACGTAATTACTAAAAGGAAAAGCTCCTCATGGACCAAGACCTCTGCTAATTCAGCACACACGGGACAGTCATCTAATGGTGAAAACAATAGGCCGTGAGAGTGAAAAGCAATTGGACACCCAAATCCCTCAGACAGCCAAAGGATGTTGAACAATTTCAAAACTCCCAGCCTGGACGGCTCTTGACCAGCTACTCTCTCTAAATTGTTGCTGCCAATGAAGAGCAGGGAAGTGACCAGGTCTCATTCAAATCAGCAGCACATCATTTCTCTTCTTTTCCCCCAACCCTTTTTTTTTCCTTTTCTTTCCTCTCTGGCTCTTGACCACTGATGCAAGAATTTCAAGCAACATCAACCCTGATGTAACTCCACTTGATTTACCGACAGCTGGAGGCTATTCTTTGCCAGCCATCATGCTGAATGGCAGATGCTGTGAAGGTCTTGTTGCTGCCCAGACAAATTTCAAGTTAAAATAAAGGTAACAGAGGCTACTAGTTGCAGGAACAAGTCATGAGGGAGGAAGAACCTGGAACCTCCTCTTGAATTTAAATAGTCGGGATATCACACACATTTTTCATGACCTGGATTATAACAAATAACAGCACATTGGAGCTGAGAAAACTCTCCATCATCAGGATGGGGAGATTAATGCTAGTGGAGGCAGACAGCTTTCTTGGGCATCATGGCCCCTGATGGAGCATAGTAACAGTTCCATGATGGTAGTAGGATCGTGGCGATTGCAGATCTGCCAAAGGCCTAGGGAGCAGAAAAATCAAAACTACAGGATATAAGTGCCCTGTTCCCTAGAAATTCCTTCAAAATGAAGGTGAAGGAAGAGGCTAGTGGCCAAAGGAAGACTGTCTTATTTGGTCACACCAAATTTTTATTGCAAATTCCGAAAAGACGACATCAGTCTGTTCAGGGCCAGGCAAAGTGTTTCAGTTCAGCTTAGAGTATTTGAAAGTGAAAGGATGTTTTGAAATATCAAGTTAGTTTGAGCTGAAAAATCTAAGTGTCTATTTTGCAAATATTGAAAAGAAACATTGAATGGTTAACATTTCTTTTTTTGATCCAAACAGTTGATTCAAAACTGAAGCTTGTTCATCAAAAGTTCCTGGAGCTTGGAATGACCCAAATGCTAAAGTTTGCACTTAGAGGTGAGAAATAATGCCCTTACTTAAAGACGAGAAGTTTCCCAAGTACTGTGGTTTGTTTGCTATCCTTGCAACTTTCACAGGTAACCTTGCTCACAGACAGCCCTTCTCAGTTCAGGGCTCGTGTAGCCATATTCAAGTGTGTTTTGGCAGTCTCAGCACTGAAGTAATATAGATTTGTTACTAATATTTCTGCTTAGTTCTATATAACCCCCCAAAAGCACTGTTTATGCAGGACTTTCATTTTTATTGGGTGCCTGCAACAGGGATATTTAACAAGCTGGGACTGTGATGCTGGGATTTTCAGTCCTTTTTGAAGAAATTCAATTTTATCCCCACTGAAGCAGTTGCAGTTGGAAGTTGGCTGCTCATTCTATTTAATCTGGACAATATCAGGACACGAGAGAGATCTGCAGCTGGTGTAAATGGTCACAGCTCCAGTCCAGGCCTCAGCTGGTGTTATACTGGCCAAGGATCTGCTTCTGCTTCTGTTCTCTGTTTTCTCATCATCTGAAAGCATTGCATGGAAAGGTGGCAAAGTTCAGGACTTATCACAAGCAATACAGTACTGTAAATTGTCTTGTTCGTGCTTAGGAGTCCTTCTACTGACTTCAGGGCTGTGGCTCAAACCTTTGATCAGCTGTATCTCTCACTCAAGTGGGACCAGTGCATAGGTGGGGAAGGTGGCAGCTCCTGTGCTCTCAGCCCCATGGAGCCACTGTGACCTTGTTTGAGTCAGGCCTCAATTTCCATGGCTGTAAAAGAGTGATAAGACTATTTACTGCAAGGTGCTTGAATATGGAAAATGCCAAGGATCATCCTGACTAATGACTAGGTGATGTCAGAGGGGAAGGAGTTGCATATAATAAAACTTTTATTTTTTTTCCATGCGGGTTTACTTGGGTTGCAAACCACAAGGTTGCAATTTACCCAGAACTTTAGTCTGTGATTTTATGTGAATGAAAGAGCATGGTAAATCACGGTGTGCTATAGAGCAACCATTGCTTTGGCAAAATGGAGAAAAATACCAGGTTATAACATAGGTGGAAGGAAGCTGCCCAGAAGGATTTGCACACCTAACTCTCTTTGGTTCCCTCTAGAGTCAGGTGGAAAGAGAGCGTTTTCCAGTGACCTAGAGATGAAGCTTTGGGCAACCTCTCAGCCTGGCTCTGTAAGTGAACAGTGGATATGGAAGGAAGGGGTGTGAGGAAGAGAACAGGACTGCATGCCATCAGCTCTGCTGGAGCCCTGACCCCTGTACCTCTACATTTTGGAAAGATCCTGTCCAAAGCTCAGTAAGGAGAGCACAGATGTTCCTGAAGCAATCAGAAGGAAGCACAGCATTGAGGGCTGGAAATAAAGACAGATCTTCAGCAACAAATGAAAGAGAGGGCTGCAGGGACCCGAGCTTTAACATTTCCTTAGCAGTTCTTCTTTCTGCTAAGCCTCTTCTGTAATTCCCATGACTTGCAGCAGCATTGGTAGTTTCAGGCAATGCTGTTGCAAAGCCATGGGCTCTCTCCTGATGATAATGCACTCGGTCAACAAGCTGCTACAGACCAAAGCTCAGACAGATGGCCCTGGTCTTGCCATCTCTACCGGTGAGTCTCTCCTCCTAGAGGAATGGACGTCGCTGCTGTCACTGAGATAAATCAACAGACAGCAGCACACAGGTATCAGCTTTGTACAAAAGTCCTCCAAGTCTACAGAACAGAAAAATGCCTAAATACCAGAAGGCCAGCCTTTTATTTTATTTTATTTTATTTTATTTTTAATTGTGGTGTACAAATTTGGGTGGTTGGGTTTCAGTTTTGGGGCTGCTTCTTTTCTTTCTTCACAACAGCCTCAGCTGCCATTTCTATAATCACAACATCTGGGGGAATCTGGAAAATGATCATCAGCAAAGACAAGCATCTGATTTTGTCCAGAAAACAGATCCACGGGGTTCAACCTCCTGCAGGATCTGCTCTCCCTCTCCCCGCTCCCCCCCCCCCAAACTGTAACGCGGTGGATAAGCACATGATGGCTCTATGACTGCTGGAGGGCCACATACCTGCCTTACCTGGAGAAATCTTCTGATCTGCTGATGTTGAGAAGGGCCTTGCTTCCCCTCTCTGCTCATACAGCACCTACTGTGTTGCCTTTATCCAGGACCAGGCTCGTGATCGTTCCAGTAATACGCAGTAAAGGTGCCATTTTTCACCATAGATTAAACACATCAGTGCTGTTGACCTGGTCAAATTGCAGTCTGCAGTTACTATATTCTGTTAAAAGAGAGACCTCTGAAAGCAGGCTCGGAGTTCTCTTTGCAGTGATTACGTGCTGATTTCCCTGTTCATAAACCAGTGAATACTGCTAGACCTGCTCTGCAGTAAAGGGCAGGAGTGAGAAGAGAGATCCTTCAGTTTGTAGGTCCCTTGGAAGATAATATTTTCAAAAGTAACCTCTTCAGTTAACCTCTTTCCTAAGAACGTGCACAGGGTTTGATATGCTGTGGAGGTTATCGAGAAGAAGGAAGGAAGGAAGGAAGGAAGGAAGGAAGGAAGGAAGGAAGGAAGGAAGGAAGGAAGGAAGGAAGGAAGGAAGGAAGGAAGGAAGGAAGGAAGGAAGGAAGGAAGGAAGGAAGGAAGGAAGGAATTGGTAGTATCTTCATGAAGAACAGAAGGATGGAGCAGGCAGTTTGCCTTTCATGAACCGCAGGTCAGTGGTTCTTCCCTCTTTGCTCACTATCCTGACAGTGACACCAACAAAAGAGACTTGCAGAAAACACTGTTTGTGTCCCACACAGACACTACAAGAGGTTTTGCCATATCCCTGAAGTGATACCCCTAAGGGTGCTGAGAAACGTGGCATGGCCTCCACCTCTCCTAGGAAGCTTATGCATCATTTTGAGATACAGGGCAGAAATGCCAGCAATGCCAGAATTTCATGCAAGATTTATACCCAGCTGAAAGCCCAGCAAAACAAAACTAGTCTTCTACCAGCTGGTCCCAGCTCCTGTTACAGCTCACAGCCCGAGTGCTATCGTTTCAAACGAGTTTGCTGTGGTAGCTCACACAGAGGCTGCTGATGTTTTCTGGACCAAAACCCATGCAGTTTGTGCCAGCAATGCCCATGCTGGCGATGGCTGTGCATCTGCACCCCAAAGTGCCCAGAGGCAGCAGATACTCTGATAAGGAAGAAGTTTTGCACTAGAAAGACTTTGTTTCTTCTGGGTTTTGCTGACTGGGATCTCCAACTAAGGCTTCTCTCAGGCCTGAAGCATTTCTAAGACCATTTACGAATGCTTCAGAGGGAAGAGTCCAGGTGAGCAGACTCCCCCTGTTGCAGCACTGCTCCCTCTCCCCAGCCAGAGCCACTTCCTTGCATTCCCAAAACTTGTCAGAGTGGGCATGAGAGCAGCACTTTGTCAAAGCTTGCTGGAAATCAGCTAAACCCTCCGAATATGCTAGAAGAGAGGAGGAAACAATCCCAGAACATGAGCCCATAACAGTAGGGCCAATAGGAAGAAGTAGTGCAACATTAGTCCAACACTATTAGTCCAACAGATGTTATTGGAGAAAGCTTGCAGGAGCACAACTGCTGCTTTTGTGCATGAAGCAGAAAATGTGAGGCTTTGGGCTATGAAGTCAAACCCTATCATTAGGACAGGACTGGGCCGCTGAGCACCCTGTCATTCAGGCTGTTCTCACAAACACCCTGTGGTTTCCTCGCTCGCCTCCGGGGATCCCTTTAACTGAGGGAACCATTTTGTTTTGCAGATGGAGAAGGGAATCAAATAGTTGAACCCTTAGTCAACGTGTAAACACAACTGGCAGACTTTGATGATTTGTTAGCTTGGACCGGAGCCACGAGACCTGGGGATTGCAGTCCAAGTTCCTAGAGCTCTGACGTCTGACACACAGAGCAGCAGATCAAAGTCAGGACGAGTGAAACTCATTATCGGTTGGAGAGGCAGCCAGAAGGATTTCCAGGTGGAATCTTCTGAAAATATCTCCTGCCCATTTCAAATCTGGCAATGCTGGCTGAACCTGGGTCACCTACTTAATAAAAATTCCATGTTCAGTCTGTGGAAATGCTTCCAGCACAATTAGATCAATTTCCTCTAAGTAGCAATAAATGTGTTTTCCTTTAAAAGGCCAACACAAGCACATTATCACAGCCTATAATCCCCATTCTCTCTATTAGCTCAAAGTACATCCTAAAGGCCAAGGGTCGCAGCTAAAGACTAATCAGTCTCATTAGCCTGTCTAATTTATCTTAACTAGGGGGACACAAACACACTAAAACTGTTAGTGAGACTTTTTGATCAGGATATGGGAGTCATTCATCAGGGTCCTGCAGCTTCCAGAGACAGCATGCAGAGGAACGACCCAGGGACAAAGCCACTCTCCGAGGATGCTCTGCACCAGGATGGACCCACGCAGGATGGGGCAGAGCCCTCCAGAGGCTCCTGCTGTCCCCCAGAGGCCACCCCTGCAGCGTGGGGGTGGATGGGGCAGGGAGAGCATCTCCGTCTTGGTCTCACCCACACGCTGCCCTGCAGCTCAGCATCCTCCTTGCTCAGGCTCCCTTTAGTCACTGTGGGGCTGCCTGGTGCCAGTGCAGCTGGTTAAAGTTTAACCCTTCCCCAGCTGCTTTCTCCTGAGGGCTCTGCTAAGCCCCCACAGTGGTTTGGGGACATAAGCAACCCCCCCTTCTCCCACATGCATCATTCTTGTGTCAGCTCCTGGCACTCAGCATCTTCCACTCTCCCAGAAAAAAATAAAATAAGTAAAAAAAAAATAAAAATAAGAAATAAAAAAAAAATAAACTGCTTGCTCTTGCATCAGGAGCCCTGCACCTGAACTTCATGCCTCAATATCGGTGGGCAATGACAATCCCCTCACTAACATTGCTTAGTTATTGTTCTGGTGCCAGGTTTTGGTAGCTCAAGGCAATGAAGCAAAGCCTGAGGATAGCTGCTGGCCCCGAGGCTGCACCCTGCATTTCCATGCTGAAGGCTCCTGGCTTGGAGGAATTTCATAGTGTGTGCTGCCAGCATGGCTTTGCTGGATATTAACAGAGAAGGAAAAATTCTGCTAAGAAAAAAAGGAGTTTCACTAGGAGGAGGCTGGCCAAGCTCTAAATCAAAGTCACCTCTTGAGACTCCTGGGAAAAAGGAAAAGGTTAGCCCTGAGATCCCTTTTTCTACCTTGAAAACATGTGGCTCCAGAGCAGCTGCATTTCCAGTGACAATCAGGCACAGAGAGGACAGCATTCCTACTACAGACCCGTTCCTTCGTTCACAACCCTTCTTTCTGCACCGTGGTCTCCTCATCGTGCCCTCTGTGACACTGCGGTGTCAGAGAGCCTTGGGATGCAGCATGGTGGAGCTGGGCTGTTTAAAGTCAGCCCGAGTCCAGCCACCTTGGAGCTGCTGCCAAGGACAGCAGCCACCTCAGGAACATGCTATGGGCACCCGTCTTCCTCCCTCTCCACCAGCTGCCTGCTGTGCCTGCATCACAGAGGCAGAGGCTGGAGTTCAGGAGGCTGCCCAAGCTCTTGTAGCCCGGGGTTCCACCTGGGGGGCAAAGTTCGAGGTGGACGGCATGGCACAGACAGGTTACACTCCAACACTGCAACTCTGGCAAGAGGGTCTATGGGGTTTCACAGCAGTTTCTGTTATCCTGCCTATTTTTAAGGCATCCACTTTGATTTTCTCACTTCCAATGTACTTGAATAATATTTAGGGGAAAATTATTCACTATCTTTGCTGTGCCTGTTAATGACAGGCACGTGCATTCGTGCCATGCTGTCCACTTAGGCTAATGTGGGCAGAAGGGAGGGGAAGGTGGTGAAGAGCTGGTGGAGATCCTCAGCACAGCTCATATGCCCCTGAGCTCTAGTTTGCTCTTTGTTTAGTCCTCTTGGTGAACTGGTGTAGGTGAGAAGAAAAAAAGAAGAAAAAAAAAACAAACAGGCAGGGCCACATGCCTCCACTTCCATGGGCAATGTGACTGATTGCAGACACAGGGATGAGAGTTCCCCACTCAAATAACTGGCTGAACGACCCTTGCAGATTTGTCTGGGGAGAACCTGTGGCAATCATAATTCCTGTGCAAGGAAGTTAGGCAGATACTTTTTGTACCGAAAAGTCTGAGAGTCCAGAAGTTGAAACATTTGAAATCACGTTTGCATTTAAGTTCCTAACACGGACTTTTAAAGCAGCCGTAAACAACCCATAACAAGTGGCACGTCCCCTCCACCATGGAAAAGCATATCCCCTCTCACTGATCTCAGATGCTTATGCATCTACATGCAACTTTAAAGGTGGTGAGAAACTCCTGTCCGTCCCAGTCCATCAAAGCAACCCAGCACATCCTTACTTTTAATCACAAGCTTACACCTGGTTGAAGCTAAGCACAAGTTTTTGACGGGATTTGGTTCAAGCTTACTCATGTGGCCAAGCTGCGGGCAGGATAACAGCTCACTACCACAGCTTGCCCAGGCTGGGCACCTCATCGATGCTGGTAGCCCAAACTTCTTCTGTAATGCAGGGAGGAGGTGGGTGCTTCCAAAGGACGATTCACCTTTTCTGTCTAGGGCAAGTGTCTCAGGGCAGATGAATCAGTTTTTTGGAGATCCTGCCTTTTTCCCAGGACAGTCGAGGAAGTCTAGACTGTAAACTTGGATTAGTCACTTAACTTCTAGGCAGCTGTAGTGAAGCAAAAATCATTGCACCCTGGACACTTTTCAGGCCATAGCATTAGGTGAGCTGAATCCAGGTCTCACTCCCAAAACTGCATGAGCTTTCCTGGGCAGAGAGTTATCACTGAGCTGTTTCTGAGAGCAAGGGTGGGAAATGCCCACTCTTGTTCCCCAGCCCTGGTCACAACAATCTCCCGCATCATCAAAGAGGACACAGGTATGGAGTTGGAGGAGCAGAAGTATACTGCCAGGTCTTGCTTTCCCTGCATGCTGACACTTGCAGGGCAAGATTCCCCACTGAAGATCCTGCCCATCGATTCTCGGGCATATTTATTTCAGCATTAATCAGAAGGCTGGGTAGAAGCATTCATAATGTCCTGGCAATAAGGAGGAAGGCGAGATGTGGAGGAGATGAAGGGGAGGGAGAGAAATTCATTTGTTGAGATGATGGAGTGACTCCTTCAAAGGAAAAATTAGTAATGATTAAAACAATGCTTGAGACTGTCCGTTTAAATCTTAAAGGCGCATTATCCCAACCAAAGGGGCCCAGTGCTCAGCACCTCTTCCTGCTGATTACCATCTAGCTTTCCATTTTCATATAACCTTGAAATGCAATAATGTCAATGTATGCACAAGGATTCTCTTTTTTTTCTGATCGGTAGAGTGATGTCTGGTATAGATCATCTGTCTAGGTCCCATCCCACGCCATCTCCATTTTAGAGGACTGAGAGGAGGCTCTGCGTCCACCCAGTACGTCCTGTGGTCAGAGGTAAATTTACTGAGCGCAGCAAACCAAAAAGATGTTCCCCTTCCTTTCATGTTGCATCTGACTCAGTAGTTGGGAGCGTGCAAAAATCTCAACTCCTTCAGTGAATGAAGAGGTTTTAGAGCCCGTATTTCCCACGGCAGCAGCTGATGACTTTATTCTGCCTCCTCCTCACTGCACCCATGCTGCCCTTCCTACAGCATTGCCTTCGCTGTCTGGTTATTTTGCAATGCAGATAAGCTCTCTTTGCACCATTTCCAGGGAAAGAAAAAAAAAAAAAAAAAACAGAACAGAAGACTCTCTTTTGGAAATCTGCGGCATCTCTCTTACATGCTGCCTTCCCCTGTCACGAAAGCATTGCAGACAGACTCCTTCCATTCCAGATCTTGTATCCAACAAGCTTTTGCTGACTACATAACCTTCACTAACCTGAAATTCCTGAGTAGTCCCAAGAGCTCAATGCATCTTGGAATAAAATTTTTGTAATGTCATTTAAGGGTATTCCTAATCCAGAATTATTGAGGAGGCCTGGGTCATGGGAATTGAGTTTGACACTTGACAAATACTTGGCTTTGTGTAAATGGACAGGCCACAGAAATAACTGCCTTTGGATGTCACATGAAGAGAAATTAATTCTTTATTAACTTCCGCAATGATAATCTAATAAACTCATTTGGTCTACTAGTTTCAGCACTTAAAGCGCTCAGTCGATTGGATGCAAATAGATTTCTTCTTCCCTTCTGGAAAGGTGCATCTGTGGCGTGCAAAGGGACATTAGCACGAAAAGCCAGGTCGGGCATTTTAGGGTATGGTGGACACGGTCAGATCCTGCCATAGAGTGAGGGAGACATGCAGAGCAGAAAGACAAAATCAGGGGCTAGAAAAGTAATCTATTAAAAATTATATTTTAAATTAAATATTCATATTTTAAACAAGCTTGCTTTAACTTGAACTCAGATCCCTTTCTTTCATAATCAGGTATTTTAAAGTAATATACAAGGAATGAGTGTATTAGCTGTTTCCTTTTTGAATTACAGCACAAGACATCAGTCCCAGCCACATTAGGACTTTGTTGGATTCTGTACAAATACTAAGAAAGCTAGAGTTCCTTTCCCAACATTTTTGTGGCCAATGCTAAATTTAAAAGAGGGATTAAATGGGATTATGTGGACCAAGCAAGCATCTAATTCTCAGAGCCAAGTTTGTCCAACAAGAAAATAAAGCTGTAATATGTGACCTAAGTGTCAAATCAGAACCAGCCAGTGCCACTTAGAGGTTGGATTTCAAATGTCAAGCCACAAGCTGCTACAGACTGTCCAGGAACCATGTTCAAAATAAACAAACAAACAAAAAGGCTACAGAACACAGGGCAAAACATGACCTCGCTCTGCTAATGTCAGAGGATGGACGTTGCAAGGCAGCGAGCAGCAATGCTGCTGGGCTGCCCGGCGTGCTTTGTGCTGCGTTTCTGTATGGCTGTGTTCTGCTGACAAAGAGTGATCAAGGCTACTGCTTTTGTCCATCAATAAACTGTGATCTTTTTTCATTCGGGTGCAAATTAGAAAGAAAGTTTTGGACTTCTTTTGGTTTTCTTCAGGCAGTCTCCACTGCAGCACCGCTGCTTGCCTGTGCCTGCGCAGCATTTCTTGGAAAGCCAAGGCAGGGCACGCCTGTGCCAGCAGCATTTCTTACCTTGCTTTTTGTTGCAGCAGCACACCAGAAATGTTTCATTTGCAAGGCCAAATACTTATTATTATTATTGGCTACGTAAGTTACTCTGTAACGGCATGAAAAATAGTGAATTCTAAGTGTCAGTTCCATGTAAATATACAATTTGCACAGAGACACACTTCCTTCTGCTTGGTGGCAATTATCCTGTGAAAGAAATGCAGAAAACAGAGCATGTTTTTTTCTAGACTGCCCTAAGTGTCCGCATCCTCTCTGCTGCTCTCTCAGAGGCACCATGGGCTATAGGACTGCTACCTGCCCACCCTGCCCTGCTCTCTGCCTTCGCTGTGGAGCTCCCAGGGAGGTCAGGGTCCATCACCAGAGGCATTCATCTCTCTGGGTTCTTGCACGGCTGAAGGCAAAACAGATTCAGGGTTCCAGCTCTGAATCAGCCTCAGCAACACTAACAGCAGCTTTGCTTCATGAATACTTTCAAGGCTAAGTAGCTGGCTGCTCTTCTTTTGGAATATCCTTCATTGGCAGTCTGATGCTCTGTAGGACATGAGACTTGCTGCCTGCATCACTTTATAAGTGGGATTTTTTTATTTAAAATAAATAAATAAATAAATAAAATAATAAAAAAAAAGTCTTTTATCTGTCTGTGTTAGTGCATGGCACAATGGGGAAGCTTCCCAGCAGCATCCACTGCTCTCTGCCCTCACTCCAGCATGCAGCCATGCATGTTAGTCTCTAGGTTTGTCCCTCACTTTTAATTTCTCAGCACTGAACTGGATTGATAGGTGAGTATCAAACAGGCTCACAGAATCACAGACAGCCATCTGGGAGAAGTCACCAATGGTCTTGCCATCCTGTCCTCCATGCAACACCCGTATTTTTCTCAGCAGAGTTATGTCTGGTCCAGCACTGACACCACATTTGTCCATGCTCAGGAGCAAAGCTCCGCAGCCCAAAGGCTGGGTTTCCATTTCTCTGACACCATCTCTTTATCAGCACCCAGAGGACAGAGGCTCTGGCTGCTCTCTGGGTGGGAAAGGAGCATCTTCAGCTTCCTCCACCATTTGCTGCAGCCCTAACCAAGGTCCCCACCTCTGCCCGTGGGAAGCGGCTGGCATTTATAGCTGCATCCTCCCAAAGCTGTGCATAAAAGCAACAACAAGGTGCACGCCACCCCTCAGGCTCACAATGTGTTTTCAGATTTCTCACCAGCAGCTGTTGAAGGGGGGGGGGGACACCTCGGGTGTGAGGTGAGATCTGTTTCTCCTGCTCCTAGACCTGCTGTTAATGCATTCTGCCAGAGATATTCTTAATACCACAGGAGCACGGGTGTTGGATCCTGAGATCCTTAAAGACCATAATTATCATGCTGGCAGACTTGGGGGTTGTTTGGGTTTTTATTCTGGGGTGGAGGACAGTTTTCCTCTTCAAGAAGGAGCAGAACAGTGATGTTTCCCCCATCTGTAGAGTTTGCCGCTCATTTCTGCTGGATGGACACCTGGATTCAGCAACCATCTGCTGCTTTTTCCAAAGCTGATGCCAGAAGCACCCCTCCAGCTGAGCAGCGTGTGGGTGTCTCAACACAGGCTGTGGTGGTGAAGAGCCAGAACGTGGCAGAAGCACACCAGCAGCAGCTGCAGCGGCGTGTTTGGCTGCTGTGCAACACTGTCATCTCCCTTCGCTCTCCAAACCAGGCTGGCACCGTGCTGAGGAGCAAAGCTTCTGCTTTTGTCCACTGGGAGAGGAGGTTTTCAGGGAAGAAATTCCAGACAATGCAACTCTTTTCAGAGCTCAGTTAGTCTTTGTATCTCCTAGAAAGCATTTTAAGAGTACCAAACTCTTACCAAGTAAATCAAGGTATGGGTGTAGAAACAGCTTAGCATAACCTATATAATGTGTCGGGGAAGTGCAGGCTTACAACGTCACCATGAAAGCACCACCGACACACAGCCAGAGCCATTACAAACTAAAACTGCTGCATGAGATGCTGGCTGCAAGATGCTTTCCAGTTCAAGAGGCATCAGCCTGTCCCACTGCCTCCCCAATCTCTGGGCTGTGTGACAAACCTGCTTTGCTGCTGGGACACCCTTGTTTTCACAGAGAGGAAGGAGAATCAGAAAAGCATTAAAATCAACAGCAAAAACTTCTTGCATTAGAAAAATAAACTGCTTTCTCCTGACTTGGAGAACAGCTATCAGCAAGAAAGACATACATTCATTACCGAGTCTTGTTTGCAAAGAAATTTTAAGCAAATGTTGGTAATAATGGGACACAATGGAAAATGATAGTCCTGTACGGTTTTCATATTGTGTTAGTTCAGATCTACCAGCACCACCTGCTTAATTTCACCTTTCTCCTCCTGATACCTCCTGTAAATTTCAGGGCTACCTCTCTACATCTATATCTGGGTATAATTTGAGTGTAATTTGATACATAATTAGGGTAGAATAGAAGACTGAGTATTTAACTACCCATATATCTCTCTCTAATTTAAATAATTCTTAATATATCTAACTAGTTTGCCTCATACTACACTGATGTGTATTGAACTGGGGATAATGAAATAAGGAATGTGAGGGGGAAAAATGTTATTTCAGAGTCGGAAGATCACCAATTAATGACATGAAAAGCCTGGTGGGAATATCTGTACGCTTAATGCCCCTTCTGCTTCGAATATAATGCGGTCATAGTCTCTGGCATGAGGGCTCTCAGAACAGTTTTCGGAACAACTTCTATTTCTGTGAAGCTGTGTGAATGTGATCAAATGTTCCACAGCGTTCAGACAGGACTTCAACACACAGAGGACAGGAGAGACGAATTTGACCCTCGGCTAATTTCAGCAATGTCTTAGGTGTTGCATTTAAGACTGGAACAGATTGCCTTCTGCAGTTGTATCTTCTCTTTCTCTCTCTTGTGTCTAGAGAGAAGCCAGATCACTGGCTTAAAAAAGAAGCCTAAATTTGAGATGGTTAAAGTTAGGTGAGAACAACTCCTTGGTGTGTGACTGTCCATCCCTGATGACTCAATGTACTGTGTCACAGTCAGGGAACTGCTGAGCTGTCAAACAGGAGTTGGCTGGGGTTTTATTCTGGTGAAACAGCACTGCTGGATTTCATCCTGCAACGTGGGAAATGCTTTACACATTCCTCTCCTTAACAATACCAATTGTCCCGCTCATGCTGGAATAGGGGCAGGTGCTGACAGATATCACCGAACCACATCCATGGGAAGGAGGCAGGCCAGGAGTCAGATGTGGCTACACGTCTGAGATTTCAAAATGCCATTCTGTCTTCCTTGAAGGAGAGGGTAACATGAAAAGCTCTGAAGTTTCTAAAGGGTAAAATAAAGTTTAATTTTGACACATATTTGAAGTTTAGTATTGTTTGCTTGCTTTTACACAATATAAAATATAGCCATTGAAATCGTATAATGTTTAGCATACAACATGTAAAATGTTGAAAATACAGTACCATGTAGCTTAATACCAGATGGTTATTGGAAGAACATCGGCTATGGAAGTTTTTGACATTGAAAATTTAAAAGGAATGCATTCTGTGCAGTGGAATATTTTGATTTATACAGACCATTATTTTCAGTAGAATTTTTTTTTTTCAGGAAATCTTCAATCTACTTGAATATACTAAAAAGCAGAGCAGGACAGGAGCCCCAACCCAAGCTCCCACCTGCTGTGATCTGAGACAGAAAGAATGCTTAACCTCGCAAAAGAATAGCTCAGCTGAATACAGTTTGGGTATTTTTGCTGTGTTTTGGATTTGTTTGTTTGTTTCTGCAACACAATCCCTTCTCTTTCTTCCCAACAATTTCTAGGGATGCCAACAGGACCTCTCACACACGGGGCTGTGCTTCCTCCTGCACACAAGCCCCACTGCTGTGCTCCCTGCTTCCACCACCACCTACCTGATCATGCACAACCCAAAATATCAGGTCACCTCGCTGGCTGGGAGCATCTCTCCTCAATGCTTCTTCTTTCTGGAGTAGCTGAAGGGAGTAGCGAAATTTTCAATGCTACCCTGCAGCACCCCAGGGGTTGCAGCTCACATCCTTGCTCCCATCCCAACCCCAAACCCCATCACCACGGGACGAGCTGCCCGAGCTCGCTCGCACGCTTCCTCCCCCTCCTTGTCAGGGTTCCTTTCTGTGCAGAACAGATGGGCACAAGCTGTTTGGGAACCGCCACCCTGCCCTCCCCCAGGCCCTGCGGAAAGATGCATCACCGGAGCAGGGAGCCATCCCTCCCCACCCTTTGAGAGGGGCAGGTAAAAGTTTAACCAGGCTGTCTTTCAGCGGTGGAGGCAGAGCCGCCTTTCATAGCCGTGATAAATTGCTGCTGTCAAAACTACATGAATGCTCATATTGAAAAGCTCTTCTTTCTTTCTTTTTAACTTGCCCCCTCTCTCCAGTCACACGGCGTCTCTCGGTTGTTAGCCAACATTTAATGCCCACTTAGTCAAAGGGCACTTCCACTCCTTCTCGGCTCCCTGCCCTGTCCCCTGGGGCTGCTGGGGCTGAGTTGTCACAGAAATACTGATGAGAAATAAAATAAAAAATACGGGGTGAGGAAGAAACCCTTTAATATTTTTAGGGCTTTTTATTTCATTTTGGTTCTCCTCCAGTAGTCCCTCACCAAAGCAGCTGTAGGATGGGGAGTTGGACAGACAGATATCTTCTAAGGAAGTTTCCACCTGTCTGCAAGTTCCTAGTTAATAGATTAATTATTTGTGTAACATTTTCCAATGGTAGTAATGAATGCATAACAGAAAACAATCCAGCACAGTTCGTTTCCAGTAGATGTGCAGCACCAAGGCCAAAGCACGCTGGAAGTGTCCCAGGGAAGGACACTATGCCCAGCTCTTTATACTGTCCAAGACCCTTCCCCACCTTTTCTCCATGGCTTCCAGAGCAATTGTGAACAAATGGATTATTCTTGGCTTTGGGACTACCAGGAAAGTCGGGCTTAGGGTGCATGGCAGCACTGCTCGGAAGCACTGACACAGCTCTGCCTAGCACAGCCGCCCTGCAGCTGTCTCGGGGCCATGGCTCTGGGAGAGGCAGCAAAGCCCAGAGTGAGCAAATCTGACCCAAACACCCACCCCGAGCACCCACACATGTGCTGGTGCTGTATTTACTCCTGTGATGGCCACCAGCTCCTCTCCTCCTCGCTGTAAGGCCGGGGATGACGGCAGGCAGTGCAGCTGGCCCAGCTGTGCTGCACTGGTGCCTGTAGGCCTTTGTTCCACACGTGGTTCCTGAGGAGAGATTTCAGACCTGTTCCCACTCTGCTCTAATTCCTCCCCCTCAGGTTTTCTATACAGACCAATATCTTGCCATCACCCAGCACTCCCTGTATATTCTCTGGACTGTGAACATAAACGCCACTCTGTGACACCAAAATGTGGTATGCACTCAGCTGTCCTATGTGCATCCTCTCCGTGACAAATATTTCTGCTGCGGAGCTAGTTACAGTGCCACCACCCTTATCACCCTTGGCCTCCACTAGGACTCAGCACTGTCCACCCCGTGTATGTATTTTGGGATATCCATATCATTGGGACACTGTCATCATCCCAGGTGATTTGCTCCTTAACCCTTGCCATACCCATACACGCACAGAACATGGGCAATGAAGGCTGTATAACTCGTGCCCTGCTCACAGTTTCATACATACTCTCAGAGATTTTAGGAAAATAAGCAAATACCAGGATTCACACTCTTATTGTAATGACTTCACATATTCTGACAGCAAGAACATCACTTGAAAAGATTTGCCCTCAGGTGAGCTAAAAAAGGGATGTTACTGAGAAGATTGATGATGACCCTCCTTTGGAAGTGCTTCTCCATCCACCATCAGAAGTGAAGCAGGAACAACACACTCCTGATAAAGGCGTGTGTGATCCTTCCTCCTATAGACCCTCAAAGCTCCTGCCTTTGCACCACTTCAGCTCACCTGGTTCCAGCCCTGCAGCTCTGCTGCCGTCATCTCCTGTCCCCTCCGCATACCACTTCAGATCAGCCAAGTTGCTCCCCAGTTATTAACTGCTTTTGACTGACTTCTTAAGTTAATTATAATTTCACAGTGCAATATCAAGCATGATTAAAACAATTAGGTTTTTCTCCCCCTTGCAATGCCTCCCTTTCTTCACTTTCCCTTCTCCTCCTCCCTCCTTCTCCTGCCTCCTTTCACCCTGGAAGTTTTTAGGTACGCTTCTGCATCACTGCAACAAATTGCATGGTAGGACCTGAAATTACTGCCCTCTTAAATGCATTAAACTGTTCATAAAGCAATTTGCAATGCCGGTTACCAAACTACAGTGAGGCTCCCAGCCTGACACCTCCCTGGTGCAGAAGGATTCTTGGCAGCCGTACGCTGCTGCAATGCTCTCGCTCACTGTAGTCGATGCCTGAAACTTAGGAGAAATCAATGCAATTATAGATATGAAGGTCCAATTACTGTGAAATGTAATCAGTCTTTATCTCTGAGTCCCTTCAAGAAAATCAGGGAGGCCTTTTCTTCTTTCCCTTGTGAAGGGAGTAGCAATGTGATACAAAAGCATCTTTTAATGGAAGAAGGAAGCAAAGGGACGCCTGTCATACAGCAGGTTGGTTCTGATGGTGTTCCCGATACTGACTTCCCCCTAGTACTGGTGAAATTATTCCTGATTTACACCTTTGTGCATCCATTGTGTCTGGTGAGCCCAGACCCTACTGACACAGTTGTGGGGTTCCTGCACCAGCACTGTGTGTGCGGTCGCCTCCTCCCACAGACTCCTGGCACAATTTTGCACAGTTGGGATTTTCCCCAAGCAGCTGTCACTTCCCTGGTGGGTGTAGGCTTGTTTGGACATCCCCAAAGAACAGGGGAGAAGACGGTTTGCTGTCACCATGTAGGCAATATGGACAGGCTCTGCCCAGTGACAGAATGCACGCTGCAATAAGGTGATTTGACCAGGGCATTGACTGCTGCGCACGGGAGGTCAAGCTAGACTCTGTCTCTCTTTGCTTTACCTTTATCCAGCACAGCAGGATCCTGACCAGGGCCAGGACATGGCTTTATTATACAAGTAGAAATAAGTAACCATCTGCATTAATAAAGTATGCAACACTTTACCTCTGTTAATTAGGAAGCAAATAAATTAGAGACAGTTTAAAAAAAAAAAAAAAAAAAGATATATATCCTATATATTAGCTAATCATTTAATTACTGGAACTATATTAAGAAATACATGTATATATAAAGTATAAAATATGCTCCAGAATAACAAAATATCGTGGTTTATTTCTAGAACTGCAGAACATGATTTTGCTTGCTCCCACAGCCAAGTGTGAAGAAGACTATTTAGCACAAGCCTCATAGCACCTTGCTCAGGGATCCCAAAGCACCCAGCAAGCGTTGACAGCACTGCCTGTCCCCATCAGTGAGTAGCACCAGGCAAAGGGGAGCCTAGGAGACCCGTTCTCCCATCCTGCCTGTGCTGCTCAATCAAACCTGCAGGTTTGTTCCCCACTCCTCTTCTGGGCAGCACCCATCCACCTCCCCGAGCCTCCTGCCAAAAGCTGCAGGAGCCAGGTTGTCACCAAGCTGAGATCTGGGGACAGCAGGTAACAAGACAAGCTTCCCCTCAGCACACTTGGATGTTCGACCCCTACCTCTCATGGGGTATTTTCTTTTCTCATCACACCACATGAATTACAGTAAGTAATTTGCTTATCAGAGGAAACAAAATTTCTGTTGCTGTGCAGACTGGTTTTGTGATGCTGAACGAGTGTTGCCTGTTAGGGGTGTAAATTTAGAGTTAATCCTGCTTTTTGGTAGTGTGCATTTTCTCTGTAGTTGTTTATTCCACATTTTGTGTCTGCCCCAGGATGGATCGAACTGTTTAACCTTTGACTGCAAAGTCAGAAGAATGACTCACTTGGAAGCTAAAATGTAAATAAATGTATGCATTGCTAAATAAATCAAACCCTAATACATTAAACTAGGGCTGATAAATGTCCTGATTAAAATCATGCATAAATAAAGGGGGCAAAATATCAGACAGTGGGCTTGAAAGCAGTAATTTCAGGGTGTAATTCAACACAGCACATGTAATAGTAACTAAATTGTTTTATTCCTTCACTTTGCTGTACTAAATGCAGTGAATTCTTCCCACTGCAGTTGGAAACAAGCACTAGGTATTATCACAAACACTACAAAAAGATGAAATATGGGTGATTTATTGATTGATAAAAAAATCTTTTCTTAATTACATTGACTAGAAAACACTCCAAACCTGTTAAACTTTTCAATACAGCACAGAAAAGCGAGGAGCTGGTAAATGAACGGTGTCTTTGCCATATTCCTCCTGTAACTGCGTTTGCCTGAGCACATAGACAGAAAAGAAGTTCATCTCCTGCACAGGTACGTTCCCCTCTGGCACTAAATTACCAAGCACTACCCCCAATTACAGTCTCTAAAACCATTAGCAGTTAAGAGAAAATAATCCCTGCAATTTGTGAAGCAATAAGTGTTATGTACGACCGAGGAATATGCAAAAAGGAGCGCAGCCACGCTCTGCCAGGGAGCCCAGGCTCAGCTCAGGACTGCCACCTCCCTGCTCCTTGCAACATGCAGAACCGCTTGAAGCAATTCTTCTGTACATATAGATGTTCTCTTTTCTTGTGTCTTGTACTTACCGAGCTATCTCAGGGCGGCAAGTCTGTCTGCAAGGACTTGCATGCTTGCACATGTCATTTTTTTGGCTCCCCTGAGGGAAAAGGTGTTGTTTGCCTCCCACGTTGGATTGAGCCCTCTGAACCCAGTGTTTTCACATTCTCCATCACCCTGCTGCGTGTGAATCGTGTACCAACTAAGCAGACCTTTACATCACCTTCCTGGATCAATTTTTCCCTCCAGGTGCTGATTGAAACACAAATGAAATACTTTTTTTCTACCAATGATGTCCTTTCCTCACGTACCTGCCTGCAATCGTTATTTCTGGGGGATCTTACCAAACAAGCTGCAGGTTTCTAAAACAGCCCGTTTTCACAGTGGAGGAGCCCAGAACAAAAATGTGTAGCCCTCAGATGTTTGGCTGAAGAGCACTCTTGTTTTTC
Organism: Anas acuta; assembly: GCF_963932015.1. Lineage (NCBI taxonomy): Eukaryota > Metazoa > Chordata > Aves > Anseriformes > Anatidae > Anas > Anas acuta. Next base: position 6,457,107 of record NC_088994.1, read on the forward strand.
TGGGATTTTATCTGTGCCCAGCAGTGCAGGTGGGGCTTCCCCATGTTTCCTAACCTGTCCCCTTTGCTTCCACAGTTCAGGCCAGCTTCCCCCTGCATGAGGAGATGTCCTCCTCCAGAAGGCAGACAGACCAATTAGGTTTTCCAGGAAGAAGTCTTCCACTTACCAGGAAGACTTGGCCTTCTTGGACTCGTTATTTAGCTCTCCTGCTTGTCACCTCGGGATCATCCAAATAACCATTCTGCTTCAGCATGTTCCCCTCTGGTGCATTCTCCCAGCACTGCCTCTCCTTCGTAATTGATTTCTGCATTTTAGGGGTGCTTTCATCCCCAGTCTCACACTGCCCCCTTAGACTTCAAGAGGCAAGGGCTGAAACTGAAAAAACAGTTCCAGGGCCCTACAACTCAACCCAGATCAATTGCGAGGTCATGCCAGTGATGTAAGGACTGGAGTGAAAAGAGGAGGACATGTAGCACCTTAAAATTGCAAGAGGAGTAATTTACCAGACACATTTATGAGCCAGGATTTGGGCATGCACTTTAATTTTATTGGAGTGGGATTTGAAGTGTGTGTTCTGGTACAATCCTAAATCAATATGCATTCCTAAACAGAGGCCTAAACAACTTATGCTTATAGGTAACCACTTCCCCTCTCTGTCCTTGTGCCAGTAAGGTGTGACCAAGGCAGCTTCCTAATTTGTGAACCGGCTGTTGGGACTAAATCCCAAATGACGCTGGGGGTTGGCATAAGAGTGTTGTCAAGCTTCCACATCCCAAATCTTGCCTTTCCAAATAAGCATGAACTGACACCATCCAACACCTGGTCGTATCAAGAGAGAACTTCCTTTTGGAGATCTGTTTCATCTGCTGCTACCAACACATGAACAAAAGATGATTATTGAGCAGAGCAATTCAAATAACATAGAAATTGATTTCTTTTTCACCAGTGCAGTTACCTGGAAAACTTTTCATTCCCTATTGAGGTTATCTAGCTAAAATAATAGCCTGTGCAATGCTTCTGTCTTTTGCCTGAAGCCAGAGTCACCCAGACCTTCCCTGAAGCTGGAAATGAAGTTTTCCCTCCCTCCTTAGCCTCTAAACTTTGATCACGATCCCAGCAGATGCAAAATATTTGCAGTAAGAGGTGCCAGTGCCGTCAGCTCACCACAGCAGCTCCCAGTCAAAATGTTTGCATGCACACTTCAGAGTATCATTTATCTTGAGGGATGTCAACTCTAAAAATGTTAGCGCATGTCACTGTCAAAGCAAATGCCAGAAATTAGCTTTCTTTCATCTGAAAGAAGAATAATTAACTTTGCAACTGTTTCCAAAAGTGCTAATTAATGGGTTTCACCAACTTGATTTGTCAGGATACATCTTGATTGGAACAACAGCTTGTTCTTCCCCTTGAGGATTATGGCTCTTCTTTTGGACTCTTTTCCTCATCCGCCAATTTATTGTGAGTTGAGAAAAATGGATGTCATTTACAACACAAAAATAAACACGCAAAAAAGGGAAAGCCCCAGAGACATGTTAACATTTATTAATTATTTGTGTACGCTTCTCTATTAAAAATAATGTAAGAACACAGTGTTCTACATTAACAGACTAATCTTTAAGCAAGACAGGATTCTGCTGACTGCTTAGCTTCCTGAATAACCAGGACAAGTCTTCACTTGAGTTGTCTGTGTGGGGGGGTGCTCAGACTGGACCAGTGGGTGGGAGCTGATCTCCCTCTCTTGCCTTTAAAGTCACCTCCTGGACCAAAGTTTAGCTCCAGAGAGCACATTTTCCTTATTTAAATTCCTCCAACAATTTGCACAACATATTTTCTTTACCAAGCTGTTCGGGATGTAATAAGTTGCCTGGCTTTCAATACTGAGCTCCTTCCTCACCATCTTATGTCATTATTTGGATGCTCTCCTGCCACCGGGCTGGGGTCTGAGCTTTGTCTGCCCATGCTGAGGTGCAGAGTAAAATGCCCACAGTGACCAAAGGGCTTCAGCCATCCACATCTCACACCCAGTCAGTGGGAGCCAGTGCCCACTGCCTGAATCCCTGAGGCCCTTCAAAAACCCAGAAGCTTGGATACATCTAACAGTTTAAGAGCCCATGGCCTGAAGAAGCAGTGGAGGTCACAACCAGACTTTACATAAACTGCCTGACAGAGGGTAAGCTCAGACCTTTGTGTGTGTTCCTGGAAATATAAAGTAAATCAGGAAATCAAGTGGAAAATCCAGGAGGTTATTATTAAAAATCCACATCTCAATTATCGTTACAATAAACCTTACACCAGAGGTCATTTACATTCATGGCAATTAGGGAGGAAGGTTATGGGTGGAGAATGAGGGTATATCAGCTAAAGAAGAATTTTACTGCAGACAACCTGTGCCTGACACTGCTGCCTACAATGACCTGGCTGGGCTGGGCTGTGCTCAGGCCTGTGGCCACGCTCAGCTGCGAGCAATCCCCCTGCAGCCACCCACCCTCTGCAGCTGCCCCCAGCTCCCCTGGGGCTCCCCAGCCTCTCCTTGCCCTTTCCGTGGGGAGGAAGGGTGGTATATAAAGGAGCTAAGGACACACCAGCAGTTGGTTTGCTTGGCGAGGAGCTGAAGGAAGGAGGGATCTCTGGGACAGGTGCTGTGCTTGGTGCTTGTTTTGCCTTTGTGGTGTGTTGGGCCCTTCTCCCTGTCTGTAAGGTAGAGAAAAATAGGGTGAGGATATCTAAGTATGACTTAATGGTCTTGTCAGTCAGTTCCTCTCTCTTTCGAGCTTGTTCTAAGCTTTCTGGGGTCAAAGAAGAAAACCTCCAAGTTTGAGGGCCCACTGGGATCAGAGCTCTGGGGGAGAGCTGGGAGCTCTGGTTTTAGCGTGGCCCTTCCTTGAGTTCCTGCAGATTGTGCTGGTGGCAGCTCCTCTCAACCTCTAGTGGGAGAGTGGAGGAAAATAAAAACCTGGGAGCCACAACTCAATTCAGTAAATAGTGGATCCCTTCCATGGGCTGTGACCTCTGTTTTGGCTTTTGGTGAGCTGTGCCTTATACTCAAAGCTGGCCGTAAAAGGTTAATGAGTTTCTAGCTGTGATTACAAGCATGTTAGGACATAAGGAGCAAGTGGATGTGCATGTTTAAAAGTACATCTAGAAGTAAATGAGGTGGTTATAACCCATGTGTTAGTAGTTTAGATTTCTGATGATGCATTGAGAAGTTTTAAGTAACTTTGTGTTTTTGAGCTGCTGATGAACTCTGTTGATGTGTCTGGTGCCTGAGCAAAGTTTTGTGCTGGCTTCTCGCAGTAATGAACCCCTGAAAATTTTAGTCTGGTGCTTTCCTTCAGGGGGAAGTGGGAAGGAGAGGAGACAGTACCTCTGAAAGAAGAGGGCAAACAGCACCACAGGATGAGGCTAATACCCTGAAGGAAATCACTGTAATGGTGAAACCACATTTTCTTGCCACCTGGTCACAGAGCAGCTTAAAGACTTCCAGCAACTTCACCTTCGGGATGTCAGTGTTATTTACTGGATGTGTCTACTTAATTTGTTGCTATATTTACACTTACAGTAGAGGCTAAAATCCTGTGTCACTGCATTTTTAAGTGGAGTCTATTTTTATCTGTGGAGGAAGGGAAGAATTTTGACATTTACTGGAAGCTGTGGGGTTCTCATCGTTCTGAAAAAAATGAATAAATATCCAGGAGTAAATCTCTCACCTACTTACTGTCACTTTTTGAATTTCACCTGCAGTGTCCAGTCAATCCATTAGGCTAAATTTAGGCCAGCAAATATATATATGTGTGTGTGTATATATATATATATATATGGTTAGGTCATGATTCTTTATTGGCTTCCTATTTTAAACAGCCCTTTAATCTCAGCTGTTAATATGAGCATATTTGTTCTGGTTTCCCATTTACCTGGGACTGAACGCATAAGAATCTCTACAAGAGCTGGTGCAAAGTGCAAGTAGCAGTATTATTTTTATAAATTGAGGAAGAAAAAGTCCCTTTTGCAGGGTAGTTCTTCTGTCTAGTGCATTCCAGGGCCCTTTCAGGTGTTATAGTAAGCACTGGAAATAGCAGAGTTGGGCTCAAGTCTGAACTGAACCTTGATTGTGTCCTTAGAGAAATCCTGCTGTGTTTTATTTGTTAGCAGACATGGGAAGTTTTGTCAAGTCCTTGAGACTGGATGCTAAGAGTAGCACAGAACCTGTTAAACCTTGGCTGTGCATGGAGAGGCAGTGCCTAAAATCACCAGTATTGGCTCAAAGGATTCTATTGGGGTCTTAGTCCTCTACTTCAAAAATCCCGTGGAAAAGAGAAATTCTCAAGATTTGGAAGGATGGATGGAATGAGAGTCCTGTTATATTGCATCACTTCTGCTTTCCTTTAACAGGGGAAATAGTACTTCTTCACACAAATGTGGATTTGAGCCCTTGGCTGTAAGGGACGTGCTGGGGCTCCTTGCTGCTGGCGGCCTCTGGAAATGAGGGGTGAGATGAGCAGCTGGGGAGGGAAAGGAAGGGACTTTGTCCTGTGAGGGCTGAGAAGATGCTAAAGCTCTGAAAGTCAGTGGGGATTTGAGTGAAGTGTGAAACTCCCTCCTTGCTGTGTGTAGGTCCCTGCCCTGCATGCACACATGTGAGTGTAATGTGCTGTGGAAAATCCCATGTCTGCTGCAGATGCTGCATGCTTTGAGTCCTTAAGCCCCATGTTATTCCGTTTTCAAGGCCCCCCTCCCCAAATGGCTGTGGGAGCTTCTAGGGAAAAATCAAGCTGTCTGCACACAGAGGCTTGGCCTCTCTCCACAGTGCCAGCAGGTGAAGCTCCCTTGTGCTCTCTGTGTTTCCCCAGCCTTGCTGTCCTCACCAGCACCCTCTCCTGCTCCTGGACCAGAGGGACCTGGGTCCTGCGGGTGCAGGCTGGCTCCTGTGCACCCGCCAGCAGCTGGGGTGGCGAGTGTGGGCTTCGCAGAGGGATAGTATGCAGATGACAGCTTTTGTCTCTGTTTACTGGAGTGCATCTTGTAACCAGATTCCTCCCCGGTGCACATCCCCCTTCCCGCCCCCCTGCTTGCAGCCCCTCTGGATTGGGCTCCTTTACTAAAAATTGGTTGGGAATGAAGGCGGGGGGAGAAACTTTATTAGTGTTATACATTATTTTCCTCCTCTCCGTTCTCCCCCCCTTCTCTTCCTGCATGATGAATTGCCTGGTACTGAGATGGTAGCTCCAGCCCAGGCACTTAGCAATCTCCTCCTGGTCCCTTGCACAGACAGATGGGACGGCCCATGTCTTGACCGTGATTGATTAGCTGGAGAAAGCCTGTTGAGTGGAGTTCCATGAAGATTGATGCTTTCTCCTTCTAACAGCATTTCCAAAAAGTTTCTATTACATTTTGATTATGTTTATAGAATCTCACTGGTCTCCAGGAAGATTCAATCTTCTCTTCCCCCTCTCCCCTCTGTGCAGTGTGTGTAACTTCCCTCCTGTGCATATGCTGTTCATCCATCTCTTACTGTTATTCCTTCAGGGGTACCCCCAGAGGTCTCTTAGGACAGTTCCCTCCTTGTGTCCCCGCTGTCCCCCCAGCAAAGGCACCTCCTTGGCAGTTGTTGCAGCCTCTTGTAGAGGCCACAGGTAAAGCAGGAGTTCCCCAGCACTGCCCATGTCTGCCCATGTGTGGCCTACAAAAGCTATGCAGCAGGAGGGAGGAGTGCTTTCTGTGGCAGCCTGGTGGAGAAGCAGATCATGGAACCACCAGTGGTGTGGTATCTGGATGAGGAATCACTGCATGAGGCTGTGTCTCCTACCTACCCACCAATATCTGCTTCGCCCAGCCTGGACTCTGTAGCTGGAGGCTCAGTTCAGCCACTTGAATCTAGGTTGGGATGGGCAAGTTCTTAAAAGCTACAGGGCCTTTGGAGCCTGAGGACTGGCATGTTTCTCATGGAGGGAGCCAGGAAGATGAACTATTTTGGCATCCCAAGTCACCCTGTTGCAGCTGGGTGGGGGGAGACAGCAGAGCACGTCCCTGCGCCGGCTGCTTTTCAGCATCACTATAGGAAGAGGTTTCTTCACCAGGCCGGACACCCTAGAACAGAGGTGGAAAGCACACAAAGAAAAGCAAACAGGCCATGTCTGGTCTTCTGATCACTCTGCATGGACCTTCCTGCTTTAAAGCTCAGTGCTCTTGGGGAGCCATGCAGGATGCAGCAAAAAGGCTGGTGTGGATGGCATGCATGTGTGCTGGTGGGAAGAGGCAGCAAGGGAGGCTTCAGTCCTGCACAGAGCAGTCTGTCTGGGGTTGCCCATCTAGGCAGGCTAATATATTTTTCAGTAGCTCCATAAAATGTGTAGATGTGATTCATAAATAACTCTGGTATGGTGCTGAAAGGTGTGCTCAGCGCTGCACAGAAGTAAAGATAAAGTCGGTCTGACATCAGATAAATCAATTCTAAAAGGCTGGGCTCTCCGAAGTATTAGGAAGCTTCTCAGTTGGTTCCTTATTGTAGCAAGTTACATTTCACAATACTAAGAAGCTGGCTTTCCTCTCCTTCCCACCTTATTTAATTGAGAGATGGTCTCTTTTGTAGAACAAAAGTCAAAGGCAGCCACCTTTTCTTCCACCACTGTGTCCTTCCTGGGAAGTGGAGCCACCCCAGTGGATGCCCAGGAGCTGTATGCCCACATCCACCCCAACAGTGGGGGCGATCCCACCACGGGGCTGTGCACATCTGTGTGGGCTGAGCATGGTGCAGGAATGGGGATCTGCTCGTGGCTGTCCGCCTGCTGCTCTCCCTTCCATCCGTATCTGAGAGATCACGGCTCTGTCCCCAGACTTGGGGCTTGATGGGTGGGTTAAAGGCCTTCCTGTGAGGCTGTAACCACCTTCACCTAGCAGGGGCTGCCTTTCCCGAAGGCAGTGCCCCAAGGTGGGTAATGCAGGGCACAGCTGCTACAAGTCGTAAATACAGGCAGGGGGCATGAAGCCGGTGTGCAGGGTGGGCTGACTTCCCCACCAACCACCTCAGGAGCCCATCAGGAGGGAGCAGATGCTCCTGTTAGACCTGCGAGGGAGGGATGCAGGGGGCAGCTGCTGCCACCCATTGGGTGTGGGGTTTTCTGGTGGTCAGGAGCACTTGTGCATCTCATCTGCCAGCTGGTGGATAAATATCCCAGTGGAGTCTCTCCCTGATGGATGTGGGTGCTTTTCAGCTGCAGCCACCCATTTGCCTGGCCTTGTGCTGCTCTGAGCACCACTGTTGGATGTGGCCACCCTGGGTCAGGTTCCCCACAGTGGCAGAGCACACAGTGACATGTCAGCAGGGCTTAGGAAGCCTGGTGGGCATCTCATAGCTCCTGGTTCCTCTGCAGGTGTCTCTGGGGTCTTGCTCTTCTAGGGGAAAGGCTTTGCCAGCCTGCTGGGCTGCCTGGTGTGGCCCTGCATCACTGGGTGGGCACAGAAGTGCACAGCTCATCCTGCTGGTGGGAATGGCTGATACCAAACTGCTAGGTTCTGCTTCAATTTTTTTGTGCCTCTTGTGTAAAATCCAGCTGGGCAGGAAGCCATGGCTCGTGTGGCAGTTACAAATGCAGGCGGGAGAGGCGTGTGCGTGGGTTCCCCCTCCCTGGGCAAGAGATGCCGTGGCACCCTGTGACACAGCCCTACAAGCTCCCAAGGGGACTCCCCCACCCCAGTTGCCTTGCCTTCCTGCCCCTGCCATCCCAGGCTATTTTTTAAAATACGGGCCCCATTTTTTATTTCTGCATTTATTACAAATGCAAATTACAGATGAAAGCATCAACTACACAAACCATTACTCAGAGGAGCATCTTTCCAACTGCTGGACTTGGACTGAACAGCTTGTGGTTAATTTGCTATATAATCACTGCCTGCAACAGGAAAGCAAGTGCTTCAACTGTGCTAATATTATGAAAGGGGAAGTTAACCATAGAGATAAATTCTGAGGAGCTGCAGCTGGGATGAAAGAGGGAAATAAATGTAGCTGGAGTCCAGGCTTCGTGCTTGCAAAAGTAGCCGCTTGGATATTTAAAGGGATAAAAGATAAGAGTTCAGGTTAAATGTGGTTTTGAAGTTGCTTTTAGCCTGCGTATTTCTCCCCCAGAAGCAGAGGATCCCTGCAGCTCCCATTGACCTGAGATCCGCGCAGTGCCCTGGCCTGCAGGCAGGCACAGAGATGTAATGAGCTCCACGCTGCCCTGATTGCTGGGTGGCTTCCCAGGGCAGCTGCTCCCAGAGACGGGCGCAGGTCCTGTGCGACAGAGATGAGTGCATGGCAATTGAGCTGGCAAGCGTTTGCTGCAGGAGGTTCTCTCCCATCGCTTGGCTGCAGTTTGGCCTCTTGCACAAAAGCCAGGGAAGCAGTTTTCCAGGGTTGTTATACGAAGTGTGCCCCCGTTGTATGGTGCTGCAGGGAGGGGTCCGTGGTATCTCCTCAAACAGCCACTGGTACTCAACAGGTTCACTTACCCCAGACAGAAGAAAGGCTGAGTGTATAAGGACAAAATGTTGCTCTGGGCTGAAAGCATTGCTGATTTGTAGTACTGCTCTGTGCCCCTTGAATGTGCAGACCTCACCAGGGCTGGCTTAAGAGCTGTGCATGAGACTGAAATAACCTGTAGACCTTCCCAAGGGACCAACCCTCCTTGCCCTGCCATTCCTGTGCCTCCAAATGTACAGCAGTATAACACTCATGCTCTGTTGCAAAGTGCTCTAGGGATTAAAAAAGGTTCCTGAAGATTATCTCTTGAGATAAATCTAAAGTTTTGTCTAACGCTTTTCTCTGGAGGCTTCTGAGAGGCAACAGCTTCTAGATGAGCAGAGATAGGGGATGTGCAGAGGAGAGTGAATCAGCTCAAGATAATGGGTGAGCTGGTTCTTATGAAGCAAGAAAGCTCCAGCTCCAGGAGCTCTGCAGATTTGCATCCACCTCAGCCCCTTCTCTGACTCTGCAATGTTTGCTTTGGGTTGCTTCTCACTTTGGTTCCCAGGCCTGGGGCGAAATCCTGGGTTGGGGAGAGGACACGAAATGCCAGAGGAGGTTTTCTTCCTGGGAGAAGCTGGCCTGTCCTCTGAGCAGGGGGCTGAGGTTATTCCCATGGTCTGGTGCTGGGGCAGTTGAGGCATTCCCTGCAGCAGACCCCAAAAACAGGGGCCCTGGAGGTGCTCTCAGACTCTGCTTTAGCCCCACCACTGTGAGTAAATTGTGCTGACAGTGCAACCCCTTGGTGCTGGAAGAGCCCGTCCCTGCCATTAATTTGGCTAAGCAGCACCAGCAGAAAGTGCCACCAAGTTTCTCAGTGCTGGGAATTGGCTTCCACGGGATGTTCAGGCTGCCAGGGCATATAAGCCGAGCACACAGTTCGGTGCAGGTAGTCCCATTCCCTGGGGATATAAATGGCTGTAACAGGGCTCTTTGCTTCAGGCTTTTCCAGAGCTGGTTTGATTCTTGGACCTTAAACTCAGGGGAAGTGTTCATTGGGCTTTTTCTTTATAAACCCACAGCATTTTGCCCTGTTTTGAGGTACGAGCATTTCTTTCTCCGAGCTGATTGAAAGCTGCTGGGTAAAAGCATTCCCCTTGTCCCCTGCTCATTCGCTATGAGACAGCCCTAACTCGCAGCGCTGACAACTGCAGCTCCACGAGTTAATCATCGACCAGGCAGGATGGAGATGCCCAGGTGCATATGTAAAGAACAGCAGGGCTGGAGGCCCTGCGTGGGCAGGCAGCGGGAGGCAGCCGCTGTTTGGGGAAAGGGGGGAGAGAGAAAGCGCGGGTGGCTGGACAATGGCGGGGCTGTTGCGTCAGTGCTGGCCTTGCAGTTTGCCTCCGCAGTCAAAACAGATGAGCCACGAAGCTCTGTGCCCCGTCAGGCGAGGATGCTAGGAGGGCACATCTCACGGGGCAGCGTGTGTTACCTGCTGGGTTTGGGTTGTGCCAGCTGCAAACTGCTGGAGCAAAAATTGGGGATACAAAGTGCGAGAAGCTGCTCTGGGTTCCTCTGCCCAAAAGCTAAATGCGTCAGAGTGAACTCACAATAAGTGATTTAGAGAATAATCAATAACATTAAAATCACCTGGCAAGGAAAAGATCCTGCATTTTTAATGCATTTTCTAGATATTATTAAATAATATATCACAGGCAAACTCCTGAGTGATGAATTTGGCAGCTGCTTGCTGGAGGTGATAAATCCAGGTACTATCCTTCTCCTGCTCCCCTTCTGAGGAGGGGGTTGGCACCGCTGAAAAATGTCTCCTTGCTTTTGGAAAATGGTTGGTGGGTAGACCCTGAAGATGTTTGGATGCCAGAGGCACACCTTGCAGGTGTTACAGGACTTTGGGGTCACGCAGATCTGCAGGTCCATGCACTAATCTGCAACGAGGGGCACCAAGACTTCCTATGGGATGTCTGGTGCTGCTTGCTCAAGGTGCTCTGGGGAGGCTCAGCTGCCTCTCGGGGGCAGCGAGGCTGTCTGAGACACAGAGGAAGCTGGAAGTGTGGGCCTGGGCATGGGACCACCGGCATGGTGGGGCTCTGAGCATGTTCTGGTGGCAGGGGAGCAGGATGGGGTCCTGGTGCTCTGTGAGTGCTGGCTTTTGGTGTTACGGTGACAAGGGGTGAGCTGAGACCTCGATCTCCCTAAGCACATGGGCTCAGCTGACATACACTTCCCCCTGCATGAGCAGAGGAATGGGAGGTTTTAAAAATGATCGTTCCCAAGCTGTCTCCCCAGAAGCCAGCCTGGCATCACCAGAGAGGCAGCCCTCTGACAAGCCAGCCTGGCAGCGAGGGGAGAGGAAAGGCATTTGTCTAGTTACTCACTTCTATCTAGTTACACTTCGCCTCTCACAGAACAGCCTTTGAACATAACATTCAGCAGTGAGTTACAATTTTGTGGCTTTGTTTTAAAGCGAAGGCAATTTTTCTAGCCTGGAGATGTAACTGATCTTTTACCTTTGGTTGGGGTGTTTGTTAAAGGAAAGATAAAACACGCTGTCCATTGATCTGTCTTAACCCTGAGTTTTACTGTTGGCGAGGAGGGCAGGATGAGCTGTCAGAGCAATGCTGCTATCCCAGCGAGCACAGCACTTCTCCCTGGCACCACGCTGCTCCTGCCAAGCAATCCTCGTGGGATTTCAGCGAGACCAGCCCAGCTCCTCAACCACAGTGTCAGGCTGGGAGGCTTTCGAGTGCAAGGAGAAAAATGCATGGGAGAAAAGCCCAGAAATGATCATTGAAGTGATTCCTCCTGCCTCAGGGAGTCCCCAAACTGCAGAGGTTGGCTGGAGGGATCTTTAACTTCATGGTGTTCAGAGCTACTCCTGCTCAGTGCTGTTGGCGATGAGGTGCTGGTGGCATGGTGATCGGTGTAAGCTGCTCTCATGTCCTCTTACAAGCACTGCTGTTTGGAACCAATAACCAAAATGTGAATTATCATGAGCGGTGTCTAGCCTTTCTCTGAGCCTACCAAATATTTTTGTTCAGTTTTTGAGTGGACGTGTTAACAGAGCATGTTTTTTGGTAGATGCTTGTGTTTGAAATCTGAATGGCAAGCTTGCTTAACCTTCATTGTGAGGGCTCTCTGCAGTCCAGCTCCCTTTTCCAGCACATCTGGGAAGGAGTTGGTGAAACAGTAGAGATGCTGGCAGAGGTGAGGTGGAAGCTGTGCTGTTTTTAAAGGAAGATAAAAATGCAAACAAGGAGAGAAAACTTGCTTTTCCTCCATTTGCTTAACAGAGGAATCCGTGACTGTCCCATGAGCGTGTCCTGGTGCAGCCCAGCCACTGCTGTTCTACTGAGGAATTTTCCTATTGTGCTCTTAACAGATTGCTTTGAAATATCCACCAAATGACTCATGATATCATCAGTATCCAGTATCTTACCTGAATAACGATTCACCACTGCACCACCCAGCCCTGTCCTGATCTGACAGCTGATCTAAAGCACCCTGGGTACACAGGCAGCAAAAGCCCAAGACCCATTTCAGTTTTTGCACTTGAGGGTACCACAGATTTTTTTTAAGTAACTGCAGTGATGTTACTGGGCTCCTAAATCTTAGGACTAGGGTTTACTGTCCATTTTAATGTTTTTAGTAGCCTTGCATTTTCAATTTCTTGGTGTTTTTTTTTTCATAGTAAATCTGACACCAAAATCAGACTGCATTGCAATGACAAATTCAAGTGTTGAGTACGGTGTGAATAACCTCTTCCTGCAGAAGGACAATGCCACTGAGCCATCATATAGAGCAAACTGAAATAGCTGAGGATGGTTTCTGAAGTGGGCTGGCTGGAGCCATTTGTGTCAGAGCAGAGTCAGGGATATGCCTCCAGCTGGATGTGACCTTCACTAACACAATGTCTTAACACTGCTCAAGGAGGCTGTAGTTAAGTGTGGCCAGGCTTTCGCTGGATGCTACAGGGTTTTGTCTGTCTGAGCACTGGGGTGGGAGGGAGCAGAGTGTGGAGCCTGGGGTTGGACCCTTCTCATCCAGCAGCGTAGTCACAGCTGCATTCTGCAAAACCACAGTGCTGCAGCCCTCCTCTTGCATGCAGCCTCTGCAGCTACCTCTGTTGATAGGCTGCATGCTCCTAAGACTTGCACCAGTCTCCCAGCCATGTGTGTGGAACAAGCCTCATTTCCTCTGGTCCCTGGATTGCACAGAGCTCTGTGCTCTGCACCAGGAGCCTGGTGTTCAGCTCTGAAACAAACCTATGGGTAGAGCCACACTGGAGACTCTGGAAACCAGTTAAATTTCTTTGGTGTCGAGTTTTAGATCACACCCAGGACTTTGCTCATAGGAAAGGGATGGCTGTTGATGGCTCTAGGACCAGGAGTTCCTAACGAGAACCACTCTCCTGTGCTGGGACTACCCTGAAAGTTGCTTCCTACGTGGTCGCCTTGGTTCTCCAATATTTGATAGAAAAAGATGGTTAAGTGGCAGCAGCAGCTGGTGAGGGAGCAGATGGTACCACCTGCATCATCAGATGGTTTATCACATTCTTTTTTATCCCACAAAGAGCGTCTGGAAAGCAGAGGAGAGCGTGGGAGCTGGTGTGGGTTGTGAAGGTGTGAAAAATCGCAGGTAGCAGCACCGCTTCCCCGCCGGGCTGCTGTTTGGCTCAGCACCGGGCTCAGACGGTGCTGGTGGGGAGGTCTGGGCACAGCCGTGTCTGGGTCTGCTCTTGGAGGCATAAGGCCCTGGTGCAGCCTGGGGACTGGGGGTCAAAGGATTCCTGACAAGCTTCCAGGGAAGTTCAGCTGAGGTTTTGGATGGCAAGCAAGTCCCCAAATTCACCTTGGTTGTGACCAGCCTGGACTCTACCTCCTAACCATATCTCAAAGGAATTTTAATTAGAGGCCTGTGATTAACCTTTCTTTGGTTTGGTCATGTATGAGTTCTGGGTTTCAGGTTTTCTGGGCCAGCCTGAGTTTCACCTTCTTGCAAGCTACGCGAAGCAATAGGCTGTAGGTACAGAGGAGGAGGAAGGTTTATGCTTCTCAGCCTGCGTGCTGCACGAGCCCAAGGAGTTATCCTGCACAGGACCTCTCCCATGGTCCATCAGAAACACCACGGCTAAAAGAATATTAAAGCACAATATCCCCAAACCGATGGGCTCGAGGGATGGCAGGGGCAGTGACTGCCAGGCTGCCTGCAGGAAGATGAGCCACGGGGATATTTCCTGCAGCAAATCGGACAGAGCAGTGGGCGCTGTGGCAGGCCGGTAGCTACATGGCAGTTGTCTCACTTGTTTATGGAGCAGTCAGCAAAGCCTTTCAGCGCCCCGGGTTAATGTTTGAACGGGAGGATGTCTGGGTGGGAGGCTGGCATGGGAGGGGAGCCCAGCAGTCATCAAGCCCAACAGGAAGAGGAGCGTGTAGGACTACAAAGGGGGAGGAAGCTCATTGTGTCCCAAACGAGATGGAAGATGCTGCCTGAGGAAGACAGCTAGCTGGTGATTAATTAGAGGCACGCTTTGAATGCCGCACGTGGTTGAGCATTAACAGGGGCTCTGTTGTGCAGTCTTCTTACGGGGTGGTTTCATTGTCTGGCTGGTGTGGAGCAGAGGATTTGGTCACTTCCATAAGTTTTGTGAAAATATGTGGGGATTTCGCCTTCAAGAATATAAGGAAAGGAAAAATTACAAAAGGTGAAAAGTCACCTATGAATTCTGATCAGAAGATTTAAAAAAAAAAAAAAAAAAACATGTAGGGGTTTCTTTAGGGGCAAAGGAGGAAGCTCCTGTTCCTGAGTGCTCTGCTAGCTCCATCCCATCAGCTTGCTCTCTGGGTTCCTGAGCCCAGCCTCAAGGGCTGTGCCTGTGCGGTGTGCATTGTATTCCAGGCATGTCCGTGGGCCCCTGGCTCTGTATTAGTGTTTATAGGAAGTCAATGAGATGGAACTCAATAGAGAAAAGGAAGACTTAAGAGTCACTGGAAGACAAATGTGAAGGCCTGGCACTCAATAACTTTACTGAATCATATCTTTTTGTTGCTGTGTGGTTCTGGGTAGTAGGAGTACAAGAAAGGAAAACAGGTCTGTTTCAACAGGCTGTTCACCTTTGCCTTCAGAGAATGGGGGGTGTTTTATTTCTCTTAAAAAAAAAAAAAAAATCAAGCAAAGGATGGATATGAAGTCAAGCAACACCAGGAACTGGGAAGGTGTCAATGGAGATGACACGTGGGGTGCCACCAGTTCTCCCCCTGCACAGTTGGGCCAGGCTGCAGGGAAATTTTGCCTGAATGGTTTGGGCACCCCCCTTGAACACATAAAGTTAGTGGGTACAGGTCAGGCACAGGTTGGGCAGCTTCTGCTGGGCACGATGCAGGCTGGCCTTCTAATTGAACCCCTGAGGTTTGCCATATAAGTAATAAGTGCAGGTGAAACAAAAAAGTGCAGAGCAAGATGCTCAGGGAGAGATGCATCTGGGATGGATTTTAGGAGGTGGCAGGAGTGCTTGAGCACAGCCCTTCTGAACTTTCAAGGAATTTTACTGAAACTTTTGTCTCCAGTTTATGGAAATGTGAAATGGCAATACTAAAAAGCTTCTTCATTAATTGATAAATATAATTAAGGAAGGGCATCACATTAGTATTAATTTATATGGCTAATTAACTGAAGTCATTAATGTATATTAATGCATAGTCTTGCTATAACCCTGGGTATTTTCTCTTCCTGAACAGTACATTTTTGTACACTGTTGCACCATGGATTAAACAAACACTTTTAAGCAATAAAAAATGTAAATTGGAACTGAATAGATGCAAGACAGAACTGATGGTGGGCGGGACTCTAATTCAGTTGCATTCCCTTCTCTTTTCCACTAAACAGCCTTTGCAACGCGGGTTTAACACCTCTGGGACAGGTTCTGATGAAGTAGATCTGGATTAACTCCCCAGGTCAGACACTGGATTTATGAGTGCCTGTGTTTGGATTCAGGGTCCTTGTTCTGTACACAGCATTCTCATCCTGTAGTCATGTGTGTGTGTACCTCTGCTCTATCCTGTTGTCACCAGTGTGACAAGCTGCTGTTTCCTAAGCACGGTTATTTTCAGGCTGCAAAGTGTCACTCTTACACCAGGACCGTGTGTCAACGGCATAAAAGCTGGTTGTGCATTTCCTTCACCCTTGCTATGGACAGCAGAGAATGGAGAAGGCAGGTTGTCCCAGGAAGATTGCCAAGAGATGTCCCCAGAGATGGTTTAGGGACACGTGGATGTAATGGCACCATGGTACGGGGGGAACAACAGAGCATGTGGCTCCTGCATGAGGATCTGGCCTGTCCCGTGCTCACGGGAGGGAGGGCATCTCTCTTCTCTCTGGTACAGCAGCCTGCTCCCTTGGAGCGTGTGAGCTCTCCTGCCTCTTGTAGAGGCTTTGAAGAAAAACTCTCTGTGCTTAGGGAAAGCCCAGACTGCAGCAGTGAGTGCTCACCCACCAGCTTCCTCCCATGCAGGCTGTGGCAGTGGCAGCTTGCCATCAAATTCCCAGACCCAGAAAAGTCTCAGCTGCATTGCTTCTGGCTGCAGCCCAGCTCCAGTGCCGCCTTTCCCCTGGGGCTTGCAGGCTCTCGTGGGCTTGTGGCCAGGACAGGACCAGTCCCATAAGGAGTGGGACTTGCTAAATTCTGCCTTTCATACAAAATCTAGCTGCAGGTCTGAGTGAGGCTGGATTCAGATGGACGTGGCTAAAGCCCCAGGGCATGAGGACATGTCCCATGTGCACACGGAGGCTCTAAGGCCAGCCCTGAGCTGTTGCTACAAGCCCTAGGCCTGTGTCTCAGTGGTCCAAAGGGAACCTCTCTGCACATACACACTGTTAAGTGCTGAGCTGGTACTAATTACGGTTCTGCTAATTGCTCTAAACTCCACTGTCTTGCTGCCTTCCATAGCTAATGCTTGGCGGTGGCTCTTGCTGAAGTGGAGGACTTCTTGGAAGCTTGATAAAATCTGCAGGGAGACACCTGCCAATCTTCATACATAACATCTTTATTTTAATTTATTGGCAGCACTTGGAGAAATTGGCTTCTCTGCAGCATCAGTTGGACTTCATTAAAATAATAAGAGAGCTAAGTTAGTAAAAACAAACCTGGCCAGTTGGCAACCTCACTTTTGTCAGGTCTGATCAATGCCGAAAGATTTAGTCCATCTACAGTAATAAAGTCCCATGATCCTGTGGTTAAAATGTCTTTTTCCCCTGCTAGCTGGTGCAATTCATTAATTATATGACATTTCCACAATGATTTCTCCAGAAGGCCCTGGATGCCAAGGTTTACATTACATTTTCAATTACAAAGATATCCATATGGTGACTCTGCAGTATGTACAACTGCCTAACACGCATCCAAGCCCTACTGCAATGCTCACGACGTGCTGGTAAATCATTTTCTGGGTACAGGGCTCCAGCCTGGTTCCCTCACCAGCTGTGTGGTGGTGTGCCCTGCAGGAGGGAGTGCTGGGGCTGAAGTGCAAGTCCTTGTGTCCTTTTTGGACCACCGAATTTCTTTAGCCTCTTGGGCTGTGAGGACGAGTTTAACAGTCTGATAGGGGTCTGGGAAATCAGCAGTGTTACAGGTGGGGTTTTAGGCCCAAACACAAATGGCATTGTCCCAGGCATGGATGTCCCAGAGGAGCTAGTGAAGGGTCAGAGCCCATCTCCCCGTGTTCCCGTTGCCTTGTCCTGATGTTCCTGCAGCAGGATCAGCTTTGCAGACACCCAGTGAGGGGAAAAGCTGCAGTGGGTATGGAGCTGGGGATGAGGGGGGATCCTGTGCTACAAGACTGGCCACAGCAGTGCTGCTTAATGTCAGGCTTCATCCCACCTCCACGGGATCAATTGCTGTTGTAGCAGCTGCTTAACTCGCCACTGGGATCACAGTTGCAATGCAAGCACTGCTTGGTCTGAGGAGCTGCCCTGATTTGGATGGACTCCTTGGAGAAAACCCTGTAAAGAGTTCTCAGGTGGCTTGCAGCAGTCTGGCACTTTGCTTCACCTGCTTTTGATGCTCAGTTCTCCGCAGCAGCTCCCACCTGCCTTGCGCATCACGGTGACACCAGGCTGGCAGGGGACGTGTCCGTGGCTGGTGCAGGACTTCCCGCTGTCAGGAGCCGGGGCTGTTTGCACAGTTGCACTCAGATCAGCCCTGCGGTGCCGGTAACCTTAGAGCAGTAAACCAGTGGCATATATATAGTTGAACAATTATATGTATTGTGACTAAATTTCCCCCTGAAGATCTCATTCACGATGTTAGAGTGAAAGGATCATAAAATGAATTAATAGCTGATTCACTGTATAATTTCCTAGTTCAATATACTTTAGTGTACCAGCTAAATGAGCCATACACAGCATTCAGCTCGGCCAGTTAACAGCTTTATCATTGAGATCTCAGGCTTAGAAATAAAAGCAATTCTTCTGAAGTAATTGCGTCTAATTAAAAGAAACATTTAAAAAGTGTAACCAAAAGGAATTCATTTCAAATGGAAAATTAATGCTGAAAAATAGCCCTGAGCTCTCTTGTCTTTGCTAATAGCTAAGCATTCTCAGAATAATTAAACTGTTTTGAAATGTTGATACCTTCCCTGTTAGAAATGATTGCCATGGCCCCAACACATGAGCAAGCCCTCGGTGTGGCCCTGGTCCACAAAGGTGTGGGGGCATTGGGCAGGCAGTGGAGATGAGGGGCAAGGAGAGTCCCCATCCCTGTGCCTTTCACCCTGCCGTGGAGCAGGGTGTTTGTAAGTCTTGAAGAAGCAGGACAGCCCAGCGAGAGCTGAGCTCGGTCTGGCAGGGATTGCGAGGCTCTCACGTGCTTGTAAATGGGGAGCAGACGGGCTGTGAGAGCACTGCCCCGTGCAGCGCCTTGTGCTTCCCTCCACCTTCCTTATGGTAAGGCTGGAAAGCAGCCGCTCCCCAGCCTGCTGCATGCAGAGAGGCAGCTCTGGCTGCCCTGCCTCGCAGCCGGGATGGAGAGAGCCTCTTACAGAGTGTGAGCACAGCACCTGCACAGGGGATGTCCTCTGAGTGATGGCAGCTCTGGCCCAGAGGGCAGAAATCGTACGGTGTCAGGTCTGGGTGGTGATTTTCTTTGCCTTCCATCTGTGCAAGAACTGAATTTCCCGTTTGCTGCCTGGTCAGTGCTTTCTTGCTGCTTCAGTGGGGAAAAAAAAAAAAAAAAAGGAAAGGGCAACTCATCCTGGGAGCTGGGGCCTGGCCTGGGAGATGCTGCTGAAGCACAGCAGCACGAAACCAAGCTGGCTGTATGTGAGGCTGGAAGGATGGGTCCCCCCGATAAAAGCAGAGGAATTTACTGAAAATACCTCTCAGTTTAAAATGTATGCACTCCACCATAATTGCGCAGTTGTGCCCAACTCAGCTAGATGAAGAGCAGAGAGGCATTGCCAGGTGGAGCCTTCCTGCTGGGGTGGGCAGCGTGTCTCACCCCACATCTCAGTGGTATTTATTGCCCTGCTTGCTGCTTTTCTGTTGTTTTGCTGAAGCAAGTTCTCTGATAATAGCCTGGATCCAGCGGCATGAGGAACCACGGGGTTGGGGTGGCAGGGATGTACCGTGGCTGTTGTGCTTCTTGGTGTGCATCGGGCAGCTGGGTGCCACCAGCACAAGGGGCTTGCAGCTGTGGGCACGGCCACAACAGGTCATCTGCAGTCAGCAAGGTGCTGTCAATAATTGCCAAACTCCTCCCAAAAATCACTCTCCTTGGACAAGTGATTGAAGGGGAAGAAAAGCATTGAAAATGTCAGTGTCTGGGTTCAGCATTTTTGCACTAAAGCTTTTGATTCTTAAATTGAAGCAACTTCCCCTTTGGAAGCAAACACCACCAAGGTTAATCTATTTTGTGTTAAAAAGACCCAACCAAAATACTTGTGACCCAAGCGACTTGTTTTTCTGGGTGATCAGGACACAAGTGCTTTTGAGAATTCAACTTTGTACTAGTTCAGTGGGAGAGTTTGTTCTTAAATCCTTGTGGGATGGGAATGTAGTTTCTCAGGCTGCTGTAAGTGGGAAGCTTGGGGAATCTTTGGGGGTTGGTGCTTATAATTGCCAGCACCTTCTGAATTTGCTTTTATTACGTTATTTGGTAAATACGACAGAGCTGACTGTATTCCTTCCAAGAGTCAGTTTAAAAAAAAAAAATCTCCCAGCAAATTCTGTGGATGTACAATAGTGCAGAAGGTAAACAAGCATTTATAGCACAGATCCTACAAAACAACCTGTGTGCCTGCTGGCTCATCTCCCTGTCCCCAGCAGTGTGCTCTCCGAGGCGTTTCCTTGATGATCCGCTTCAAATCGTAGCAAGCCAAAGTTTTCTCCCTTTCATTCTGGAGACTGAGCAGAAGGGCAGCATCTTAAGACAGGATTGTGCCTCATATAGCATGGCTTTCTTCCACAAATCCTACCAAAAATACCCCAGTTTCTAAGGGAAGAGGGAAAACTGGCCCCTGGTCTCACAGTGGGTCAGTGAACACCCTGACCTGGCCAGCTTGCTAAAAATTCAGCCTCTATTTTCTGGATGATCCAGAACTTTCTCTTTTTTTTTTTTTTTTTTTTTTTTTAATTTCTGAGTTTCTAATTGAGCTAACATTATTAGAAGGTTTAAAAAAAAAAAAAAAAAGAAAACCTTTCCCAAATTCCCTTTGCGTTTCAGTAGCTCTTTAATATGCAAGGCAGCAAGAGATGAACTGGGTCTAATTACGAGTCCCTGGAGTAGCCAGTCAGAAAATGAATTGATGCCTTTTTCCTTATGAACAATGCATGTACCACAAATTAGAGGCGCCATCACCAGAGATTTAATTACAAAATATCATTACTTTCACACATCATTTCAGATTTGGCCTGATCAAATCAAAGTTAGGGGGGAGAAGGAAGGGGGGGGAGGCGGGCGAAGGGAAAAACTGCACCACTAGCAGGGTCATTCGTTCAGGGGTACGCGAATGCAGGAGGGAATTGGTGGTGTTGAAGCTTCCCCAAAGGCAATTCTGCGGAGGAGCAGTGGCCAGGAGGAAATCGATTCCTTTTGAGGGAGGCTGCGGGGACCCCGGGGTGGGCACAGCCAGGGGTTTGGTGGGCTTTGCCATCGCCAGGAGATGCTGCCCAAAAATTGTGTCTGTGTCTGGCTCACAGCAAACACAGCTTCAACTGCAGAGGGGGATTTTTGTCAGAGAGAAGTGTGATGAAAAGATGCTATCGGTGTTAGCAGGGCTGCCTCTGGCAACTGAAGCTGTGTATGGGAAAAACAAGGGCCTGAGTCAAGATGCGTGGAAGTGTACTTCATGCATGCGGTGTGTATGTCCCTGCATATTCCTGACAAACCTCCCCAAAAGAGAAGCTGGAGCTAGCTATTTATGCCAAAGTGCACGATGAGTTTTGTCAGGGGGAATGACCGCCAAGGGAGGCCTGGAAACTCATCTGCTGTGGTTTAAAGGTCACGGTGGCTACCAGAAAAAGGGGCTGGTGTGTGTTGGGAAGAGGGTTTGGCTCCTCTTGCTTCCCTGATCTCTATTAACCCCTGGAGAATGCAGGAGTGAGCAGCTCATGGTCTTATTTCTAGCAAGGCAGGGCCATCCCAGTGTTTGGGCATCTTTCTACATCGTGGTGTTTTTAAAGGAAATCCTGTAAACCTTCAGAGCTTCCTTCAAGCTGAGCATCCAAGGTGAGAGGTTTCTCCTTTCGGTCGTGTTCACCAGAAAGGATTCGCACAGTTTGCAGCTTGGAGTGTGCCTCTCGGCTGCAGGAAGGTTGCTGGGTTGATGGTCCTGTGCAAAAATGGCAAATCCGGAGCACGTTCAGAAGCTGGATGGCTCCAGCACTGTATTCACCCCATAGCAGGACTGGGAATACCCCAGTGAAATCAAACATCGCAGCCCTGTAGTGCCAAACGCGTCCCTGAGTGATGATTCTGCTGTATCAGACCGATACTACAGCACCAGAAATCCTCATTTTCCACCCCAAAGAGAGCAGTGAGGCTGTTTTCCTTGGAGTGACACCTGCCTGGTGCTGATTTAGAGGGCTGGCTGCCGAGCAGGGTCACTGATGCTGAGCTGAGGCCATAAAAGCAGCCAGCAGCAGGCGTGGGTGCTGAGGCAGGGAGGGCTGAACTGCTCAGCCCGGGGCTGATTTACAGCCCCGCACCCAGCCTGGGCCGGGGGCTGTGATTATTTCCCAGCCGGACGCACAAGCCAATTGCTTCAAGAAGCTAAAATGCTCTTCAAAATTTATGAGGAAAATGACGGCTTGTTGAATACATGATGTAGCGAGATGTAGTTTTACATTAACTTAAGAGGCATTTATGGGGCAATATTCATCTTCTCTGTATTATGGCAAGTATAATATGAGAGGATGCTATGTCATGGGGATATGAGACCTGACAGATTCGATGTGCACAGAGGGAGACTATGATGAAACAGAACAAGGCAGAAGGAGCCAGAGCCGCAGACTGAATGCGGATGGGAACTGGAGCTGCCACCCACATCCTCCACGTGCAGAAGCTGAAATTGCTCCGTTACCTCCGCAGAGCCACGTGGGCATCCCCCAGCCGATGTGAACTAGCCCTAAAGATCCCCTCACAGCTCAAGGCCAAGCCCAACTCAGCATGCGTGTTGCAAAGCTGCTCAGCTTTGTGTGGGTCAGCAGAGAAGTGGTTGTGGGCACCCTGTGGATCCTTGTCCAGGCAGCACCAGGGGCTTGGACCACTGCAAATGAGCTCTGGGCATGGTACAAAGAACAATTGCTTCCAATGTCTTCCTAATGGTTGGGCTGTGCCATGAGAGCGCACAGGCTGAAAAAGGTCTGCGTGGTCTTACAGAGAAGTGACAGCCTCACTTGGGGCCAGGGCAGAAGGTGTGTATAGTGCTGTTCCCCAAACACAGCTGGGTATCACAGCCCCTCCAGGAGGCAAACCCGGAGCTGCTCTTCTCTCCTGGTGTTGTGGTTTAACCCGGCCGGCAGCTACACACCACACAGCCGTTTGCTCACCCTCCCCCCTCCCTCTCTGGGATGGGGAGAGAAACAGGAAAGTGAAGCCCGTGAGTTGAGATAAAGACAGTTTATTAAGACAGAAAATAATAATAATAATAACAATAATGATGAGAATAGTACTACTAATAATAATGTGTACGAAACAAGTGATGCACAATGCAATTGCTCACCACCCGCTGACTGATGCCCAGCCTAACCCCGAGCAGCCAGGCCCCCCACCCCGGCTAGCCAACCCTCTATATCGTTCAGCATGACCCCAGATGGGATGGAATACCCCTTTGGCCACTTTGGGTCACCTGTCCTGGGTCTGTCCCCTCCCAGCTCCTGCTGCACCCCCAGCCTGCCCGCTGGCAGGACAGAGCGAGAAGCTGAAACGTCCTTGGCTTGGTGTAAGCACTGCTCTGCAACAATTAAAACATCGGGGTGTTATCAGCACTCGTCTCATCCTAAGCCAGAACACAGCACCCTACCAGCTACTAGGAGGAAAATTAACTCTGTCCTAACTGAAACCAGGACACCTGAGCATGCACATCAGGCCAAACGCTCCAGCTGCTCCAAAGCAAGCCTTCCCCATTCCCTACAGCCGTGTAAAACCATAGCTGAAGTAATTCCCAAGTGATTTCTGTCTCCTGCCTTTAGCTGCAGGTGCAATTTTGCACTTGAAACTGTTTGACCAAATTTCTATCTAATGGGAGCTGTGGATTAAAGCAGTGCCTGTGGCGTCTTGAGCTCGGGGAGGACCCTGGGACCCTTCCCAGGGGAGAACAGGGCACGGTGGGTCTTTGGGTGGCTGAATGTGACTGCACGTGGTGCAGGGAAGGCACAGCTCCCTGTCCCTGGGGATATGGGGCCAGCAGCACCTGGGCTTGCACCACATAAAGCAGTGTTGCAGCAATGTTTGTGGAGAGCCAGACCTTGCTCCTTGAGTGCTGTGAGCACCAGGTGGTGTCATTAGCAAAAATAAAACCAAAAGGTGGTGGAGCAACTCCATTGCCCTGCCTTGATACCTGGGGACAGGAGCAGCAGCGACCAAGAGCAGCGCAGGGCTGCCCGGAGGAGTCTTGGAGGTTTCCAGGAGCTGCAGCAGCCCCAGGGAGATGGGCTGAGGCTGGAGGAGAAGCCTGGAGAGGTCTTTGGCAGAGGAAAGGTTGCAGAAGCTATGCTGAAAGGCAGGAGAGCGGGATGATGTGTAACACCCATTACATCGAAGAGAAATTAAAGGGATTGATTGATATCAATTATCAGGTGCAATTTGTTGCTGCACAATTGACATGTTAATCACCTCCCTGCTGCATTTCAGCATGGCAAGATTTTTTGACCAATTTGAAAGGTTTACAGCAACAATATGATGCTGATTTATCTCCCCTTAATAAAAAAGTGATCAACTGAAACCTGCATCCATCATTCTGTTTATCACTCATGGTGATTTATTAACTAATTATACTTACAGTGGGTCTTTTTCTATAAGTATGGATAACAGAGTGATGCAGTGTCAGTGCAAGTCATAAATAATGCCACAGTACAGTATGTTTAATACTCGCTCCTAGGACCAGCCTGTAACGAGATCCCTTGATTAAGGCAAGCAAACAGCTTCGTTTGTCGGATTTCAGGATGGATCCTAACATTGCACGCTGAGGAAAGAAGTCCATTTCTCACGTTTCCAGCACTGGATGTTGCACAAATGGCCTGACCGTGTGATTCAGATCAGGTAAAAATGCTCCTGGCTCGGCTGGTTTTTGTGAGCATTTGCAAACCCTCACCAGACCTCATTGCACCCCAACGCTGGATTGTGGCTTGGTGTTTCAGAGTGTGTTCTACAGAGCAAGAACAACCCAAATGCAAGAAAAGGGAGTTCACTGGATAATAAAACAGCAGTAAGGAGCTGATAAATATCAGGGGGAGAGCAGAGGACGGACTGACTTTTAAGTAACAAGGTACTAAGCCCCCATATCTGATATTTCAGTTTCATTTACTGAAAACACTTTTTACATCTGCAGGCTATAGTTGCTGGCTAACACAGATTCTGAGGATTTCTGCCTCGACAAAGATGTGGGCAGTGCCCTTGCCCTGCGCAGGAGGATGAAGTGGCTCTGTCAAACAGCTCTACCTGGTGAGCGTGTCCTCCCAAGGAGCAAACTCCTCGAATGACACACAAGGCAGCTCTGTGCCGTGTTTCCAGACTGCACAGCTGAGATGTCAGTGCGATCCTCCTTCCCTCCAGAGATACTACAAAGTGTTTCACCGAGGTGATGGCATTACCGGAGCAGTGCAGGGAGAGGCTGGGCGTTTTGGGGTCCTTTCCTAAGAAATCCCACAGAGCCCACTGACACTGTGGGATCTGAGTTGCAGATCAATACAGGGCACCAAGCACACAGTGCTGCTCAGCTCTAATGGCACTTTTCTTTTCCTAAAATCAACTGGAAAAAAATTTGGGTACTTTCCCCAGCATTTTTGTCTTAAACCAGAAGCACCCTCTAAATTTCTCTCCTTGATGCTTGCCTATAAGTGCATGTGTAGAAGATGTTTGTTCCCCTTCTGATCTTTTACTGAAAATACAGTCTTTCTTAAAATTTATCCCATTATCCTAAAGGTTTCTTCTCCTCTTCATCTACCCCTGGATGGTCCATGGTGAATATTCTGGGTCTGAACTCCCTTGGCCTTGTTTTACATAGGTACTTTTGGCATTGATGTTCTCTGTGCTAAGAAGCACGTGTAAATGTAACAAACTGGCCATTTCCCGTCACCCTGGGACCCTGCTCCCAGCCCTGCCAGTGACTCACTCTGGACTTATCTCTCTTTGCTTTGTACTCTGAAAATATCAGATGTAGCACATATATTCTTTGGGAGAGAGCACCTTATTTTGTCTGGACATCTGTGAGATCTCGAACAAAGCTTCTGTTGTTGTTTTACTTGATTTTTTTTTCTCCACCCCAGTACTATCCAGCTGCGTGGGGAGCACAGCTCCCTTGCCCGGTGAAATGCAGCCCCCTCTGGCACCGAGCAGGTCCCAGCAGCAGCACATTGCCACATCGCAGCGTGTTGCAGGAGGCCGGGCATCGCTGCTGCCCTGTCCTGGGTCAGGACCGTGGAGGGAGGGGGAATGTAGGTGGCTGGCGTGTGATTAATGCTTTAACAGCAGCATCTCTTACCAAGAAAGAACACTCAGAACAGCAGTGAATAACGAATTTATTGCACAAGTAGTAGCTCAAATGCAAGGCAGAAATGATGAAAAAAATCCTTGTTTGGGAATGTTTTGGCATGGTTTATCAGCACCAGTGCTGCTGTGCAAGGCGTGCAGCTATGGAGATGCTGCAAAAATTACCTCCTCCTGGGGGAACAAACAGCGACAGAGCCATAATTTATAGGGGGCAGGCAGTGCTCAATAATTAGGGCATCATTTACACTGAGCAGGCTTGGGGCAGGACAAGAGAGAGACAATTTGGGTTGTTCTCCTCCTTCCCCGGCTCTTGGAGTGGCGAGGATGCTCTGGCAGGGCAGGGAGCAGGCACCTTGTCCCATGTCACTGCTGTCCTCTGCCTGGGCTGCCAAGGGGCAGGGGAGCAGGAGGGCGATGTGACAGCCCCCAGCAGGGATTGTCCCCTGCCCCAAAACCCCCCTGACCCCACCGGGGCAGCCGCAGCAAAGGAGTTAGATTTACCTTCCTGGCAAGGAAGAGGCTTGCAAGGGAGGGGGCAAGAAAAAATTCCTTAGCTGCATCTTTCTCCCATTTTGGAAAAATTAATTTCTGAGAAACCTTTATACAGTTTCCCTGCTCCTGGTCCCTAAATCAGGCAGCCTGACAGCCCGGCCAGGGCTATTTATGGGCTCGCTTGCGGGGCCCATCCTGGGCGAGCCGGGCTCCATCTGCAGACCAAGAGTGCCATCTTCTGGGGGTTTGCAGCCGTGGTCGTGCCATAAATCTCGGTGCAGAGAGGAGTTTCGCTACAATGGGCCTCGTTTTTAGGATTCCCACCGCTGTGGGGGCAGCGCCGTGCCCCTCGCCTTCTTGGGGGAAACTGAGGCAGGGAGGTGGGAAGGGGTTCGGCTTCGCTGCCCTTCCTGGGGTGCGTGAGGGGTCTGTGCAGCCTCTGAGACACCCAACAGCCCCCCATGGGGTCGTACCCCAGACCTGTGCTTGTTTTGAAGCTCTTCTCAGCACTGAGAAAACAGAGGCCTTTTCTTTTTTTCTTTTCTTTTCTTTTCTTTTCTTTTCTTTTCTTTTCTTTTCTTTTCTTTTCTTTTCTTTTCTTTTCTTTTCTCTTCTTTTCTTTTCTTTTCTTTTCTTAAAGGAAAAATGATTTTACTTTTGTAAAGGCTTAGTCCTAGAAACACACACCATAAAATACCCCTGGAATATCACAAACTCCTAGCCCAATCCCAAGGGAGGACAACCTCAGAATAAACTTTTTGGTTAAAACTAAGGAGATGCCCCAGCTGGAACAGCTGTAGGGCTGCAGATCGAAGGGGGTCGAAGCACTGCTGGAACAGAGGAGGAGGCAATAATCCGGGGATTGTGACCCTCTGGTAGAGGTTTCCAAGTCTTTGGTTTCTTTTTCTGTAAAACTCCTCACAGGTTTTTGCCGAGGTTTGATTTATGTGGATGGGAAGCCCCTATAGCAGCGAGCTTTGGGGCCAGTGCATGCAGCAGCGTGTAGGGCAGGCAGCACCGTGCCATACCTACAGCGGTGTGGTGCTGTGCATACCCAGTGCAGGATCTGTGCAGGATCCATGCAGCAATGCAGGATCCATCCCAGCCAGCCCTACGCCACGAGGTGGTGCTCGGCGCTGCCGGGCTTTCTCCTCCTGCTCAGGGATTTCTACATGTCAGAGACTCGGAAGGAGGCCTGGACACAGCACCGCTTCCCGCTCATCCTCTCGCCTTTACGCTGGCTCTGGGAGTTTCTCCCAGTTTCTCCTGCAAGAGCATGGGGAGGCAAGAAAGCAGCCACACAGTGATGCAGGGTCCGTGGGGATGATACTGCTTCAGCAAGGGCTTCCACTGCAAAACCCATGCACCTGAGGAATCTGACTGTAAATAAGGCTGGATATGTCCTCTGGAGGCTGTGTCACTCTTTGGGGTGGATCAGCAGGAGCAGCTCGCTGCTCCTGAGCACTCTTTTCCCAACCTGACAGCAAACTCCCCAGTACCAGTCCTCAGCCTCCCTCAGCATCAGTTCTGTCACTTCACTGGCTTCAGTGGAAGTCAGTCAGAAGGAATTTCGGCACAGTCTGGACGCTGTGGGTCTGTCAGGTCTCAGTGTCAGAGTAAAAGGGCAGGTAGCTGGAGAGCAGAAGGGAGGAGGAGATGGGAGTGGTGTAGCACCCCATAAATCGTGTCCTGGTGGTCAGAGCAGGTAGTACCCATCCGACACCACGTCAGCAGCACAACAGAAAACATGGGAAGTTGCAGCCTGGTGTTTTGTTTTGTTTTGTTTTGTTTTGTTTTTCTCCCAAATGAGATTTTAGAGGCAACTTCCCTTTGCAGTGTCAGAGAGAGGTGTTGGGCCCTGGTAACTGTAAGGGGCTGGAAGTGGGAAACTCCAGCTCATATCCCCGTTGGCCTCCTGAGCAGCTGGTTTAAGCTGTGTTTGAAAAACAAGCATGTGTAGTCGAAGCTGAATGGAGCTGAGCAGCTCTGCTCTGCAAACAGGAGATTTCAGACTAACCTGTGTAGTATTTTTGATAGACGTGTACATAAAGCTGGGGGCAGATCATGGCTACGGGGGATGGAGCTTGGGGACTTGGTTCGAGCTTGAAGAGAGCAGGGGTGAGTTGAGCAGATCATTGGTACCTAAGGCAATGGTTTTCAAAGGAAATAGCAGGTGTTAGCGTTCAAAATCCCCTGCAGCCGAGTTGAATATCTGACATCATTAGGCTCTGTTTGTAAATATTTTCCTGTGTGGTAAAAATACACAGTTATAAAGCGGGATCTCAAAATGCTGGGACAATTGGGTGGCAAAAAAAATAAATAAATAAGTATTACCAAGTGCACCTGCATTGTTGCTGACTTTCAGCCAAAACAGCTGAACCTCAGGTGGGTCAGGAGTGAGCCCGGAGTTCCCATCCACTGGGTGCTGGAGCAGGGGGAGAGGCGCCCACCAAATCCAGTCCGCCTGTGGCCCAAGCGCATCCTGACCAAACGCTGCCTGGAAGCAGGCAGGGCTCGCTGCGAAATGACTCCAGTGATGGCTGCAGGGGAGCTGGGATGAAACTTGGTGCAGTTTTCGGAAGAATGATTGCCGCCAATAACACCATAGGCAAGATTTCAGAACAAAGGCTTTTTCTCATGAGTTAGCAAAAGCAATGCTAGCTATTCGCGATTTATGCCTCCCTTATAAATTACATTTTAAGACTAGGATTCTGTGTCATCAGAAAAGATGCATTTTATTTTTATATAGCATCTTTAACACACACTTAAGGAGAATGATAGCAGTGTCAGGGGCTCAGGGTGATTTTTTTTGTCTTTTTTCTTTTTTTTTTTTTTTTCACAGAAGGGTTTCAGCCTGTGAAGTTGGAAGCAGGGAGCTATGGTGGAGCTGCCAGTGACAGATTTAGGGGACGGGGCAGAGATCAGAGCAACGGGCACAGTACAAAGAGATTGTGCGTGTGTGGAAAGAGGATCCCATGGGAAACCCACGGCAGATCTCACCCCTAGAGACATGTCAGTTCCCATGTGCAGATCAGAACGGCCCTTAACATGGTGTCCCACGTAACTGGCTCCATGCGTCCTCTCCCTGCCCAGCCCATCACGCAGCTACAGTCGGAAAGCGCTCGAGGGTCAAGCCATGTTCGGGTACCTTCAGCTGCATCGCTGTGGGGCTGTGACATTCCCACAAGCAGGATCTGCCCCAATGCAGGACGTGGTCATTACCTTTTCCACTGTGAACTGTGCAAATCTTGGGTCATGCAGGGCCCTGGCCCATCTCCACAGCGGCTCTTGGAGTTTTCTACGGCTTGTGGCTCTACATGGTGTGAGAGCTGCTGCTTTTGTGGGTTTAGGGATTGTTCTGAGAACACTAATAGCTAATAGAGTATGTCCTACTAGTTTAGAAACTGGGAAGCAACAGGCTAGGCATGTTCAAAAATCAGAGTGCTGCAATGCTGCCCCCGTGATGCAGTCACTGGGAATTTGTAGCAACATAGTTCAACACCTTTTCATCCCCAAAGTTTCCAAGATGACTTAAAAAAGTGAGGAATCATTGAGTGGCAATACATTCACTCAACAGCTGTATTTTCCTCCTGTCCCTCTCAAAATTTGCCCTTACAAAGCAGCATGAGACCATTAGAGGACTTTTTCTAACCATGCAGCGTCGGTTGCTGACTAGCGGTCCCTGAGCAGACACAGCCCTGACTTTTGCATGATGCTGCCTCCCAAGGTACAGATCTATAAATACATATATAGGTAACTGGATCCCCAGGGCTGCTGCCTTTCCATCCACAGCCCACAGGGAAGCCACAGGGAGGTAACACCGAGGCAAGCATGGATGCAGGTATCGGCCTTCTCCTTCCTCCCGAGGGGCTGAACCTCCCCTGGGCTCGTAGAATCACAGAATCACAAAGGTTGGAAAAGACCTTCAGGATCACCTGCTCCAACCATCACCCTACCACCAATGTCATCCCCTGAACCTTGTCCCTAAGCACCAGGTCCAACTGTCCCTTGAACACCCCCAGAGATGGTGATGCCACCACCTCCCTGGGCAACCCGTCCCAATGCCTGACTGCTCTTTCTGAGCAGCATGTCTCCTCATTTCCAGCCTGAACCTCCCCTGGTGCAACTTGAAGCCATTCCCTCTGGTCCTATCACTGGTTACCTGCGAGAAGAGGCTGACCCCCAGCTCTCCACACCTTCCTTTCTGGGAGTTGTAGAGAGCAATGAGGCCTGCCCTGAGCCTCTTCTTCCACAGACTAAACATCCCCAGCTCCCTCAGCCCTCACAGGACTCACAGCCCTCACAGGACTTGTGTCCCAGGCCCTTCCCCACCTTCACCAGGAAGGATCCTTCACCAGGAGCAGCTCCGCACCCTACTGCGGAGGAGAGGGCTTGTGGAGGGCCTGCAGCTCCACAACTCCCTTCCCAAAAGAACTGTTGCGAGACGGATTTGCAGGGATTTGTTTTTTCTAAACTTTTCCTGCCTGTGCAGCAGGTTAGAGAGCTCTGAAATGGAAGGATGGGGAACGGCGTAGTGGGTCATCTCCATGGGAACGTCGCGGGAAGATTGATACATGCCCCGAGAGGCGGGTGCACGTATTAGCATGTTCCAGATCCTTTCCTGCAGCATTTTGATTTATTTTCCTTTTCCTGCTGAGGAGGAAGAAAAAGAGCATTTTCAAGGAGGAGTGAATGAAACAAAGAAGACCGCGGCCCTTCCCTGCAGCAGGCCTCTGATGCCGCGTCGGAGCGACCATGAGGGCCATCGGCTCGGCGTGGTGCCAGGCCCGGGCTCTGCACCACGCTGCTGTGTCGTGGCAGAGACCTGGAGGATCGGAGGAGGCCAGATCATCTCCACCAGCCTCCATTTGTGGGGGAGCCGCTCAAGAGCCCTGCTCGGCCTGGCCAGTGCTGAGGACGGCCAAAGCCACCACATGGAGAGTGATGCTGGGCTGGGGACACTGCCTTTGATCTGCTGGAGCCAGGAATGAGAGGTGCCTGACCTGACACAGCCCCCTGCCATCTCCTGCTTGTTATTCTCCCAAAAGCACATCACCCCGGGAAAAATCCAAGGCCTCGTTTCTGAGACCCAGGCTCTTTTCATGTGCAGCACCAACTGCACCTACTCAGCCCACACGTGTTGCTCACCTGAGGCCCTCTTGCCACTGCCATGAGTTTTGGGGCACAGGGGAGCTGGACAGGTCTCCTAGAAAACCGTGTTTTAGCTCAGCTTTCAGGGCTGCAGTTGTCCTCTTGTCCCGTGTCTGCTCAGACAAGGAAGATCCCTGGCTGTGACAGCCCAGCTCCTGTGGGCATTACTCCAAACTTACCAGTAACAAGAATAGTTAAAAATATTCTGAAAAAAAATCTGCTCTCAGCTATATAGTAATTAGTCATTGATAAATCACAACACTCAGGAGGAACTTCAGTGTTGCAAAGTTGATTTTAAGAGCCAAAGTGGAAGTACATGGGTGCACACAGAGAGCTGTACAGGTGGAGGATGTCTGGCTCGTGCCACCCCAATTCATTTGCCAGGGGGGAAACTCAGATGGCCGATCCCTGCAGGGCAGATCAGCTTCAGCATCCCCACGTGTGGCAGGATGACAGAGGGAAAAGCTCAAGGTGTGCATTTACAATAACAGCAAGAACACTGCTGTCCCCTGGGTGACATTTCAAATGCAAAGAGTAAAAATCTCGGTTCCTGTTATAACTTTGTTTCTGCTGTAAACAAACCCAAGCAAAGGCCTCGAGCTGCCTGCAGCAGAGCTGTGACTCGCTCTTTATTTTCATTCCTGGTCCGAGTGGTCGAGGACTCAGCCACGAGCCAAGGAAGGGGGATGAGGAGCAGCGCCTGAAGAGATGCACCCACAGAGGCATTTCCCAGATGTTGACCCAGCACCAGGCATGTGAAGAACAGGATGACAGCAGCTATGTATGGCAAGGCCAATAATTAACCCAGCTCCCAGGATGTTCATCAGAGCCCAGGGCTTGTGGCAATGGAGAGCCCACGTGCCCACCCCAGCTCTGCCCTTGGCTCCAGCTCGATCGGACATACTGTGCATGGGAAAAGTTTGCAGCACGGAGCCAACAGAGAAGATTTCTTGCAGTTTTGATTTCAGTCAGTCTTAACAGTTGTTCTTCACCAGCAATATCTGATTGCATCCCCTCTCTCTTCCTGCGTTAATAGGCGAAGCTTCTTATCTTCCTTTCAAAGATGCAGCCGTGCGTTAGCTGGCACATTTTGTCGCCTTTGCACACAGAGACACATAACTACTACAGGCATATTTTTATCTAAAATATTAATCTCATTCCACCTTTGTTTTTTAGTTAGAGACATTGTGCTTGGAGGAGAGCACGATGGGGATGCAGCAACGTGGCTCTATCATCGGGGCTGGGTAAACATGGTGCCACAATGCTTCCCTCGTCCCATACACACAGCAGCCTCTGCACACACAGCCCAGGAATTTTCTGCAAATTCAGAATCACCTCTGTTAATCACTTTATTAATTGCAAAAATAAGCCCTTATCATGTATCACTTGGTTTCAGATTTTGGCTAGCT
Organism: Anas acuta; assembly: GCF_963932015.1. Classification (NCBI taxonomy): domain Eukaryota; kingdom Metazoa; phylum Chordata; class Aves; order Anseriformes; family Anatidae; genus Anas; species Anas acuta. Next base: position 6,489,820 of record NC_088994.1, read on the forward strand.
GTGGGAAAGATTGGCAGCCAGGGCACACAGGCTGGATTTATGGGCACAGGGCACGGAGAGGTAACACTTATTTGGGCCATGCTCCCAGTAGCTTTTAAACCAAGGCAGAGCTCTTAAAGACACATTTATTCTTTCTGCAGCAAAGGGGTTGTCTGAGAATGAAACTTGAATGATTTTAAAAAAACAAAAATGAAAAAAGAAAAAAGAAAAAAAAAAAAAAAGAGAATTGAAACTGTGTAGGCTATTTTCATCCACCAAGATGAATGAAATGTGAAAAAATAAAAGAGGTCGCAAGTTCTGAATTCTAAAACTGATCAGTCTGAAAGCAAGAAAATCCAAGCAGGTGCCCTCTGCTCCCAGCACTGGCAAGGCAGGCGTTTCTGACATTTGATACTGGGAGCTTTCAGCAGTCCCACGTGGAACACCGTGGATCTGCTCTGCAGGGCTCGGTAATGACCAGAGGAGACCGGCGACATGCGTGCGCTGGCTGCTCTGTGCTTGCTGATTATTCCTGGCTCCAAAGCCCTGCACGCTCAGCCCTGTGCCCCCTGCACGTCCTGACCGTGGTCCCCCAGCCTGCATTAGTCCCAGTGACTTGGCTGCAGCCACGAAGGGCCAGCGGGGAGAGTGGGACTCGGGGTTCCCTTCTGAAAAATGAACGTGGGGAGAGCTGAGCTGGCTCTGCACTGAGGTCCCTGCAACACTGCCCTAGAGCAGGCAGAGGGCTGGTGATAAATCAGGTCGCAAAGCCTCAGCGCTGAGCTGCAGCTGCTCAGCTGCAGAGCCTCTCTCCCAGCCATGCTCCTGAGCACGTCTGCTGGGACTTCTGCAGTCCAGATGTTTGCAGCGAGCGGCTCCTATCTATCGCCCCCCTCACCCGAAAGCTGATCGCATCCAGATCCCTCCATCGGGCAGCAGCGCTAGGAGCCAGAAAAGCCCCTTCCAGCACAAAGGCAATGCTAATGGGAGGCTGGGGCCCCAGAGGTCAGGGCACCGAGGGCTGCAGAGATTTCCAGCCGGCTGCACTTGTATTCGGGGCATCTCCTGCCTTTGTCGGTGACTCTGACCGTCAGCGGCTCCAAGGAAAGGGGCAGCTGCCCCTGGGACGTGCAGCAAGGGACATGTTGGTGTGACTCTGCCAGTCGCCACCTCCCTCCCTGCTGCCCCAGTACACCTAGGGCAGGAGGGGCAGAAGGTTCACAGCAAGTGGGGTTTGCACCATGGGGAAATGGTGAAGTGGGGCAGGCAGCAGAAAGCACACGTTCAGGAACACCCGCAACCCCTCTAATGCCTGAAAATGGGCTCAGCCTGACAAAAACTGCCCAGGCTTAGTGAAGGACACCAGACTTTGAAATCTCACCCACTGGGCAAGGAGCTGCAATTCATCCTGGTGAGATTATCGTGGTCAAAATAGGAACAGACGGAAGGAAAAAGGGCAAAAGCACCTTCTTGCCCATAAATTTCCGTTCATGCTCAAGGGCCAGCAAATATCCTTCCCTAACTGAAGCAGAAAATACCTCTGCCTGCTCCGCTGCTCCTGCCCCCAGACCTGCTTCTTCTCTCTCTTGCTCATGGCAATTTGGGCTGGTGCTATTCCGCTGCATTATATTTAAATTACTGGCCAAGCGATTGCATTGCATGGTCTTAAGCAATATAACCACATCCTGACTGCCCCCAGGGTGCCTGTAGCAGTCTGTAAGTGCTGACAGCATGGATGCTTCTTGCCCTGGTGGCTGCACAGACACACAAACAGGGCGGCTGGGGCTTCCAGAGGTGTTGCTGAAGTTTATTAGCCTTTATAATGGCCATGAAAATAATTGGATCTCAGACACATGCCTGTAATTTGGTACAAAGGAGAAAAAAAAAGAAAATGAGGCCAGATGAGGTGTAAATCAGAAGTAACTCCAGAGCTGCTGGTGCGGTCAGAGCAGAGCAGGGCGAGACAGAGCACAGCAGGACCCAGGACATGGTGGGCTTTGGGCAGGGTCTGTATGGGATGCAGTTTTGCAGCGTGCTGGCCCATTGCTGGGAGGAAGGGTTTGATGTCCGAGTGCTGGGCTGGGTGCTGCTCCCTGCTGTGCCTGGGAGCAGTACGTGCACCCCCACCTCCAAAGCAACCCAGTGCATTGCTCCTGCCTGTCCTGCTGGCAAAGCCCCCTGCTCCTCCTCACCCTGCCATTGCCCCAGACCCAGATGGGCTCACATCCGTGGCCTCACAGAGCTCAGCACCTCTCCATCCACATGCACTGAGGGCGGGTGTCCCCATGGGATCCCCCCAAGCAGCGCAGAGGGGTGCTGTTGGAGGCAGCACACTGGTGGCCAGGCAAGAGGCGGCACTGGGAACTCTTCAGGATTGAACCAGGAGCTGCCTGTGCCAGGTGGCCACACCGTTACGTGACACATCCTGCACCCCAGCACCTTGTGTGCCCCAGCTCTGCCCACACGCCTGGGAAAACGCATCCAACCCCTCTCTGAGCCACGTTGGGCCCATCACCATCAAGTCACGCAGGAGACCTTGTATTTATTCCTTCTGATCTAGCTTGCTCTCAGCACGATCACCAAAAAGCGCTTCCCAGGACTGCAGGGGCTGTGAGTTTTGTGGGCAGCGTGGGTGGAAATCGCTGTTCCGTGCTGAATTCAGATGCACCCTCCTGGCGAAGGGCTTAGGAAGTACCTGCTGTCTGTGCCGCAGGTGCTGCCAGCACCTCGGGGCTGCATGGAGAGAGGCTGGGATGCTGCCTACCCGAGAGCAGAAGCACTGATCCTGCCCCCAGCTGCCTGTATCCGTGCCGTGTTACACTCCTGGTTTCCCACGCGAGCACCGGGGCTGCTCACGCAGAGCTCCTTGCAGATGCCCAAACCAGTAACAAAAAGGAAGCACCCTCATCACCGCCAGCAGCCTTCGATTAAATTAAACACCAGTTCAGATAGCTGCTTACCCACACTGCTGTGCTATCTCCATAGCATCAGAGCTCTCTAAAGCCATGATTGTGTCTGTTTATCCCTCTCTACGTAAATATAGATATAGATGTAGATGGCACCGATCCAAGACTCGATCCCCTGGCTGGTTGCGGTCCATGCTGCCCTGTGTTGCTGACTCTTGGGGACCCAGGGGGCTGCTGGCAGTGGTCGGGAACCAGGGGTTACCCCTCAGGAGTTCCTCCATCCACCCCTCCTTGGCTGCCTTGACACCAGACGTTACAGCACCTTCCCTCCTCGCAGCCTGCCTGCCCCACTCCATACTTTGGTCCAGAAAAAAATGGTCTGTTTTAAAGGAAAACAGACTGTGTTTCTCTCTGGGATGGGGGAGAGAAATGGGAAAGTGAAGGCTGTGAGTTGAGATAAAGACAGTTTATTAAGACAGAAAATAATAATAATAATAATAACAACAATAATGATGCGAATAGTACTACTAATAATAATGTGTATGAAACAAGTGATGCACAATACAATTGCTCACCACCCTCTGACCGATGCCCAGCCTAACCCCGAGCAGTCCAGCCCTCCTCCCCCCGGTTAGCCACCCCTATATATCGTTCAGCATGACCCCATACGGTACGGAATATCCCTTTGGCCACTTTGGGTCACCTGTCCTGGGTCTGTCCCCTCCCAGTTCCTGCTGCACCCCCAGCCTGCCCGCTGGCAGGACAGAGCGAGAAGCTGAAACGTCCTTGGCTTGGTGTAAGCACTGCTCTGCAACAATTAAAACATCGGGGTGTTATCAGCACTCGTCTCATCCTAAGCCAGAACACAGCACCCTACCAGCTACTAGGAGGAAAATTAACTCTGTCCTAACTGAAACCAGGACAGGAGGAATGGGAGGTGTAAGTCTGCAGTTGGGTTCATCTTTCTAACCTCAAGGAGTAATTTCCCACTCATTTCAGCCTCCTCTAGCACGAAGGTGTGCTCACATCAGGTATAATCACTGATCTAATTAAATTGATTTGCTACTGTGTTAAATCAGAGCAGCTATATTGAGCAGATTGGCTCTAAGTTTCTATTCTGCCTCATCATAAAAATCACACTAAATAACATCTTCAAGACATTAGAATTCCAGGAGAAAGTTACGCTTATTATTTAAAATTCAATCTTATTATTCCTGGGATGTAGATTTTTGAAAGGGGCTGTGAAATCCTTGGTGCTGGCAATATTTATCTTGATTTTCTTTTTTTTATGAAGGTCTCTCCAGGACGTGCAAACATTTATTAATGTTCCCAAAGGGTCTAAGGAGTTCGTGAATCTAAAACCCACTGAAGACGACAACTCACTTTTAGAAATGATAATTAAAATATATACATTAGTCCAATAAAAAACTCTTTATTTTAAAACTCTGTTTCATGATTGTTTTCATTCATGACTTGAGGTTTACTATTGTTTCCTTATAAAGTACCTTCTCTAGCTCCTTCCTGACAAAGTTACTCTGAAGCAGTTATTTCCACTTGTGGTTCTGCAGGATTTCCTGATTACTCTTACGATTTGGTAGCTGTGTTACAATACTAACATTGCAAGCTATTTTAGGAAGTATTTGTGTTCTAGCTAATATCAAGTTAAATTTAAGATGAGCAATACAAATATTTTTAAATAGAGCTATCTATTGGGATAAAATGTTCAAGTTTGATCAGAATCACTCCAACAGTGGTCTGTTACTTTCCAGTTTAGGGTCAAAGAGCTGAAATAGCAGCTCACTGCATTTTCACACAAGTAGCAGCCTTAACCCTGTAATGGGACAGCACGAGGCTTAAACAGAAGCATTTTCCAAACTTCCTATCATCCCAGCATGGCACAGTCTGCAGCCACCACATCCCACTGCAGCATTGCACCCAGGCAGCATGCTCGTGCTGTTAATCAAGCCGATAGGGTTAAGCCTAATAAAAGCCCTGGCTCCTTTGAATCATCCTCAGCTGGTTAGCAGAGGATCCCACGGCTGCATTTCTCACCCCATCACCTGTGCTGGTAAGGAGGCTGCCAGCAGCACTTGTGGGATGAGGAGTTGGAGCGCAGCAGGGGCGGCAGGCAGTTTTTACAGCCCCAAAGCCAGGACTCCAGATGGGGATGGGCACTGGGTCTGCCCCCTCAGATCTGGCACAGCAGAAACCCTCGAAGCTGCTGTGGGGAGCAGAGGGAGCTGAGGTGCCTGGGGGACTGGGGTGGCCCCCGAACCAGCCCAGGGACTCGCCAGCAGCCTGGTGCACACAGCGAGGTGCAGAGCTGCCACGCAGTCCTGCCAGCCCATCCGCTGCCATGTGAAAGCAGCAATTTGGTGAGCACGGAAGCTGCCAGCCATTAGTAGGGCCACCTGCCACCTCCTGGCTCGGGGATGAGCTATTTGCACATCTTTCAGGATTTAAGCTCTGAATGCACCTCTACTAGCTGAAACCCCTCTGGGAGCGAAGGGGATATTCCCTGTGGTTTAGGGGCTCTCCTTGAGCTTTCTGGGATGAGATGAGGGCTGGACTCATCGTTGTCCCAGAGCCCCTGGGCTACAGTCTGTAGCATGAATCTTGGGGTACAAGGGCAATGGTGCTCTGGTGTGCTGGTATGCAGGAGGCTGTGAGCATGGCAGAATGAGGATTTCGGGTGCAGAAGCAGGGCAGGGATAGAGAAAGCACATAGGGACTAGGGAAAAACACCTCGGTGGGCTTAAAGGTGGGTCTGTGTTGGTGCCAGCCTCGGTCTCTGCACCTGGGACCTCACCAGGAGCCTCTGCTGAATTTTCAGCTCTCACTGCTGATCTGAGCAAAGCTTTCCAAGCCCCCATTTCAAAAGCGCTCCCCGGTGCGGCAGGGGCAGGCACTGGGATGCATCTGGCCTGGTGTGCAGTGATGAGTATCAGAGCTCCCATCGATATTTTGGATGGTTTTCGGCTGCTCAGATCTCCTGGAGCTCAGCCCAGCATTCTTCACGTGGCGCAGCTCCAGAAATGGAAGCACTCCAAGTGAGCAGTTTCTTTCCCAAAATGGGGATTCTTCTTTCCTTTGGATGGAAAATACTACAGACAGGGGAAATATTATCTCATTGTACCATGGAGGAGCACCATTTATTAACTGTGGGTACCAAATTTAACTCAGAGTATTTTTAATAGCAGTTCTGATAGAAATAGAAACGTTTGGACCCTTTCCTTGCAGTATCAGGAATCTGCATCACAGAATTATGTCACTATGTGAGAAATAGCGACCAAAATGGGTTGAGGGAGAAAAAGAGGTGAAACCGGCTAGCCTAAATTCATGAGAAATTAATTCCAGGGATGCAGATTGTTCCTTACCTCAATTATACTTTCGACACAGTACTCAAAAGGAGCCATCCTATTGCCTCCTACACTTGCCACGGTAAGCACATGGTTTTCCTAAGGAATATGTGCACCCGACTGCGTTCAGCATTAGGCGGCAGCACCCCAATCACAGCACATGTACCTGGACTTCGTGTGTGCTATCAGGAGAAAATGAAATTATTTATTCTTTAGATTATAATCCAAAATCTCTTCTTCCCATCCCATTTTTTATATTGTGTATAATATAACCAACCTTTCTACCACCCGTAGCTCCCCTAATCGAGGCAAATGAGGGCATAATAAAGGTCAACTGATATCAGCTCTTATTTTGTAACAAATAATTCCCCAGGACATCTGCAAGCCTCTCCCATCCCAGGTGAAACTCAGTAATTAAGACTGACCTTTGCAAGCTCCCACTTACAATGGTATCTGCTGGTTCTGCTTAATTTGCTCCCCTGTCTTACATCTAAAACTGTGAATAATTGCTGTGGCTTATTAAAGTGTAAAATAAAGAGCTTCCAAAGCATTCAACAGTACATAATAGGTGCAAATGTTTTGAGAAGATTCTCCTAATAAAAAGTGAGAGGGGAGCCGTACATCTGACTGCTCCTATTTCGTACAAGTGTCACTTTGTTCTACTGACAGCAGGGTTCAAGGATTACGCTGGTCTGGAATCCTTCTCATCAGGCAGGTCTCTCTGGCTGTGAAAAAAAGTGTAGACTACCAATGTAAGTAGCCAAACCACAGCCTTTACAGTGGAGCTAAAACACAAATCACAACGGGCTTCTGAAGATGGGATTTTAGGGTTTAAATATGTTTTGTAACTGGTCTTTTGTTAGTTCTCCATTGGCAGAATGAACTTGTTTTGTATTTGGAAGCTTTTTGTATTATTATTATTTTTCCCCTAGAACATTAGTGCTAGAAACTTGTTAGAGGGAGCTGCAAAAGCTGAGATTCTTATGAAGTAACATCATAGAAGACAAAATAAGCAAGCTTAAATATCTTGGGACTGCTAAAAAACGGGGGAGTTGGCAATATTGCGCGCCTCCTCCTGCACTCTGAAGGACGGTCATAGACATGACTATTATGACTATTGCCATCAAACTATCAGGACAAGTACTTTATTTACTTATAAAATCTGCTTCACAGTGAAACTTAAAAAACAGTATATACATGTAGTAAAGTTGAATATAAAAGAACTAACTGAATGAACACTACATCGATGTCTTCACGTGAGGCTGAAAACAAGGCAGTGACTTGGGAAAAGGGCTACAGAGGATCCAGGGGTTTGGATGCACAGGTTTCGTGTCCTGTATAGGTCCTAGAGCCTCCCACTTGTTTTTACCTTCCGTTTCCCAGGTCTGAAACATCACAGCCCGAGCTGTTCTACGTGCTGTGGTGTTCCCTCCCCCTGTTGGCTGGTGACCTACTTGGAGCAGCGACGTGCTGCTGCACGGCCGCAGCTGCACCATCTCCATGCCCAGGCCTGGCCAAGGTGACGAGCTACAGTGCTGCCACCTGCTCTCCCAGATGGATGCTGGCAAGCAGAGGACCAGGCGGGACTCGGCTCCTGCTGCCTCCTGCTCTGGCCTGAGCACCACGATAGCACAGAGGCTGTGCTGGCTGCGGTGCCCAGGGAAGGCAGGAGCCCTGGAAGCAGCTCCCAGCTGGAATGGGTCCCTGCTTCTCTCAGATCCTGCAAGCGTAGCTCTGTGCGCTCTTTGGGATGACCTTTTCCAGCAGAAGTGGAGGATGAAGCGCCCTACAAAGTCACAGCATGGATGCAGGCCTGGTCTGGAAAGCAGATTTCCATGCACAGAAGCGAGGACTTGGGCTAGAGCAAGCCGCAGGATCCCATCCTGACACAGAATCGTGTCGGCCTCAAAGCTGGTCAGGAAAAAGGCACCCACCTCTCTCCTAAAATGCGTGCCCTGAGCATGAACACAGCAAGAAGCCCCAAGTGCACCAAATAAATCAAAGCTCACAATTCACCAGGACCAAGAAGCGGAGGCTTTCCTACAGCTTTTATATGCAGGACGATTTACGATTTAATTTAAACGTGCCGTTTCCAGCTGTTTCGTTTTGCAAGCAATCACCTAGGCTACATTAACCTGATGGTGACGTACTGCTGTCCCGGGGAGCCCTCAGAGAGGCAGAGCGAGACCACAGTGCTCAGAGCTGTGAATTTCCCCGTTTATCTTGGCGGGGGTGAACACGATTTTGCCAGCGAAGCAGGTCCACACACCTTCAGTGTGTCATTGCCAGCCTCTGCTGTCAAAAGGGCTGGCTGTACAGCAGTGTGTCTTCTGTGGGCTGTTCCCTTCCTTCACTTAGAGCCTCCCACCATCGAGGGTTGTGAGCTGTGAAGGGGGTGAGGGAAGGTGCTGCAGTTCTGTTGGAGCATCACAGAGCAGGTTATAGGTTTGGAAGGGGGCTGTGATGTGTTATAGGGGGCTGTTGGGGGTGTTACGCTTCGATACACCTCTGAACAAGTTCTAATTCTCCCTGCCTCTTGGGGTCTGCCAGGGGAACGGTGGCAGGGCAGCGGCTTCTCACAGGCTCTGGTCAGTCCTTCAGCTGACCCTGGGGGACACCGTGGTCGTTATCAGGACCTGAGCTCGCAAACTGGGCAGCTCCCTTTGCAGGCAGAGCTCGGCTGGCTGGGTCCACATACAAGGTGTGTGGTCTCCCGTGTCGCTTCGGAGGCTCCCTTCTGCAACCAGAAGTGTGCTCAGAAATGCCTTGAAGATGGCAGCTGCTGGAAGAGGTGGTGATCCTTCCCTCTGACCGGCGTTGCGGCAGCTCCCTTTCTTGCGAGGCCTCCTGAGCAAGGCTTCTTGGGGGGCTGGAGATATGTAATCTTTAACACAAAACTGCTGCTTCAGAAGAAAGGGCTTTTAGGAATTTCCATTAGGAATTTCCCACTCCCAGGCTGTCCCCCACCACAAAGCTCAGGCTGTGCGGCTCTGCCCGGCAGTGAACCTCTGGCTGCTCCGGGAGCCTCCTCTCATCCCGTCCTCGTGAGCTGGGGGCAAGCACCTCTTCGCACAGGAGAGGTGTCTGGAGCAGCTTTTTGACTGTTTATATTTAAAAATCTAACAGTGACTAAAGCAGTTTGCATAATAAACAGCTCTAGAGCCAGAAATATTTGTCTGCTCTGGTTAAAAAAAGGAAGTCCTCAGATCCTCTTCTGAAGACTGCAAGAAAGTGACAGAGTTTTCCCTTTGTGGCACATAAATATGCAGCGCAAATAGGTGGCTGCTGTCCCTGTTACATTTTGATGTATCTCTTCAGATAACCTGGCAGGGCTGGATTATTTTAGTGTCAAACCAAAGCTCTGCTTGCGTGTGGAAGTGGAGGAAAGGTGCAGGGGGGAAGCTCCGAGACCGGGGGCAGCCCTGGGAGCCACGAACAGGCCGCGGGCACCGAACCTGCCACACAGCAGAGCGAAAGGAAACCCCAGACCAGGAGCAATGTCCTCTGACGGGGCTGGGCCGGGGGTTATGGGGCTGGGTTTTTGTGGGAAGGTCCATGCTTTGTACACCTACAAGAAAATGAAGCTTTTGTTGTCTTTTTACACTCGGTTTCCTCACAGGAGGAAAAATTAAAAGGCTTGTTCGTATTGTGGAGAAAAAAAAATATAAAAATAAAAATAAAACTGTTGGCTGATCCCTTTTAAAAAGCGGGAGCCGCTGAGGGGCCGCCCCACACCTCCCCCCCACCGCCCGGCGCCGCCATCTTCCCTCGGCGGCGCGGGGCGGGGCCAGCGCCGGGGGGCGGGGCCCGGGATGCAAAGAGAGCCCTGCAGGGGTGGGGCGGGGCGCATGCGCAGCGGGGGAAGGGGCTCTTACACAATGCCGCGGGTTCGTCCGGCGGCGGGGAGGGGCGTGGCGGAGCATGCAAATGAGGGGCAGCTCGCGCGGCGCGATTGGAGGAGAGGGAGGAAGGGGGCGGGGCCGGATATGTAAAAATCCCGGCGGGAGGGGGGCGGGCGAGTCGGCGGCGTTCGGAGGGAGCGTGAGGACGGCGGCGGGGGAGGGGGCGTGGCCTGTATGTAAATCCACCCGGCGGGGGGCGGGGCCTGTATGCAAATGAGAGCCGCCGTTTCCTGGCGCCCGCCCCGGCGTTCTGTCTAACACTGCCTCGGCCCCGCCCCTTGGGTAAAAGGCTCCGCGGCTGCGCAGTGCGCCGAAAGTCGGACTTAGCGTCTGTTACACAACGGCTGGGCAGCCAGGGGCTGCGCTCTCGGCGCGTCCCCGCTCCGCGCGTCCCCGGCGGCTCGGCTCGGCTCGGCTCGGCTCCCTTCCTCCCTCCGCTCCTGCTCCTGCTCCGCTCCTGCTCCCGCACCCTCCGGCATGAGCGGGGACCAGCTGCACAACGATTCCCAGGTGAGCGCCCCCGCACCGCCCCCCGTGCCCCGGGGGTCCCCAGCCCCTCGCCGCCCTTTTGGGGGGGGGGTCCCTGCAGAGCCCCCCCCCACCTCGCTGCCCCCCTTTCAGCGCTGGGGTTCGCGGCCCGGTGCTGCCCCCTGCTTGCCCCCCTAGGGGGTGAGCCATGGGGTTGGGGTGAGCCCTGTCAAGCCGGCCTGGCCCCCCCCAGACCCCTCGCTGAGCCCCCCCGGGGGACGGGTCCCCGCTGGGGGCTGGGGGGCAGCGGGGAGAGGGGCAGGGGGCGTTGGGGAGACCCCCCCCATCCCCCATATCCCCCCCCTCATCCCCATCCCGGGGTGGTTTTTAATTTTTTTTTTAATTTTTTTTTTTTTTTTTGGGGGGGGGTCCCCGCCGTGAAGGACACCTCGGGCATGGCGCTGCTCGCGGGGTCATTGAATTAAAAATCATGAAAAGGGGGAGGGAGGAATCGGGGATGAAGGTGGCGGTGGGGGGGGGGGGGGGGTTGAATTAAAAGGGGGGGGGAGGAATTAAAGGAGGGGGGTACACGGGTGGGATGGGGGGGGCTGCCCCCCTGCCGGGACGGCTGTTTTCACGGGCTCTCCGTTGTCTCCTCTCCCCGCAGATCGAGGCGGATTTCCGAGCCAACGGTGAGTGAGCGCGGCGGCCCGGCCCGGCCGCAGCCACACACAGACATGGCGTCCCAGAGACTAAGTCCCGGCTCCGCGCTCCCCGGCCCCATTGTTCCCATCCAGCCGCCCCCAGAGCCCCCTTCCCGGCCCCCCCGGCTCCCCACCGCCCCCCCAGCCCCTAGCGGGGGCACCGCCGGCTCCCCAGGGCTCCTCTCGGCCCCCTCGGAGCCGTTTTTGGGCCCCGATTCCTCGCTGGAAAGTCGCCTTGTCGACGGTCGGGACTTAGTCTCTGCGCCATTTTCTTTTTTTTCCTCCTCGCTTTGCTGTGTGGCTTTCGGCTCCTTCTCCTCCTCCTCCTCCTCTTCCTCCGCCTCCTCCTCCTCCTCCTCAGCCGCCCTCCTGCCGGGGAGCCCGGCCCCAGCCCCTGCTCGGGAAAGCCGAGGGGGTTTTATTTATTTTGGGGGTTTAAAGAAATCCCCGAGCCGTTTTTATCGCTCCCTTCCCCCCCCCCCCCAACGGCTCCCCGGCCCTGTTCCTTTCAGGGAATCCCTCCCTCCCTTCCCCTAAAATGAAAGGTGATTGCAACATGTTGCTCTTCAGCAGGAGCTGCTGCATCCATTTTATGAGCACCCCCTGCTCCTCTCCTGCCCCGCGAACTGACGGGACTTTACCTTGCTGGGTGGGGCTTTTTAATTAAAATAAAAACCCGCGGTGGGATTGGGGGAAAAAAAAAAAAAAGAAGGCAACACAAGCAGTGCAGACGATTCCAGAAAGGCAGAAAGCATCGCTTCCCAAAGTTTGCAAGCTGTAACTGTTCATTTCATTTAGAAACACTGTAGGAGTCATGTGATTTTATTTATTTATTTTTATATATACACATATCTGCCTGTTATTTATATTCGTACATATTCCTACAAATTGCCCGCTAAACCTCGTGGCTCCTGCCTTTTCTGGCTGTACATTAATTTTTCCAGGATGCTGAGCGATTGCAACCCCCTCCCCGTGCCATTTAGTGCCAAACCAAAGGGTTTGAGCAAGGAGGGGGGAACTGGCGGGGCCCGACCTACCTTTGTGTGCCTGTGTTGTTGTCATGCTCTTTGGGATGTTTGAGGAGCTCTGAGCTCTCCCCTGAACGGTAGAGGCCAAAAAAATGATGAAGATGGCTTTGCTTTACTCAGTGCTCTCTTATAACAATATTTAGCATGCTTTTCCGGGCAGTGCCCATGTGCCCCGGTTGCTTTGTAGGCTAATGTGTGTAAATATTTACAAATCTACGTTTGTCTGCACCTTTCCTTCTGTCCATTCATCGGAATGTGATTGTCTGTGTGCAGCTGGAGTCTGCAGTAGTTTTTGAACTTTATTCCCATTCTGATGCTATAGCAAATCTCTAGGAGTAAATTTTAGCAGGAAGAAAAAGGCCAAGTGGATTTCCCAAGAAGTGCAGTAGGAACTCTTGAAGCAACTTAAATACAAGCATGTATTTGAATACTTGTAGCCTTTTTACGCTGGGAAATATTTGCCTCGCGATCATTTCTATTTAGGGAAAAGTACTCCCTGGAAAGCTTCAGTTACTTGCTGATTTACATAGGGGAGATGATGCACGCTCGACCCTTCCCCTTCAGCTTCCAGTGAAGCTCTTTGAGGATTTTCTCTCCTCTATTACGACCACGGGCCGTGTTATTCTTACAGAGTTTTAGGCATTCAGTGCTTAAAACTCCCCCAGTTTTGATTTCTACCACGTGTTGGAAGAATTCAGGACGCAAATTTAAAGTAAGATACCTTGATGTAAAAACTGAATTCCTGGTAAATCGAACACGCAGCAATATTTGTACCAGCGTAGGTATCAGCACCCTTTTCCTCCTATTAAAATTATTTTTATGGCTGTCACGAAACATTGTGGCCGCTCGGAGGTCCCAAAAATCCGAAATCCTCTTCAGTGGTGAAAGGTGCGTGTAACCCTGTTAGTCCTGTTAGGAGAATAATGCCGAATGGTCGCTGTCCTCCCTGACCTTGTGACCAGGACTGATCTTCCTGAAAACCTGTCACCTCCGCTTGTGCTGCGGCTTGTTTCCTCCACCCAGGAGTTCTTTGCACTTCTGTGTTGGGAATTGTCACGCATGGCCTGAGAAAAGCAGCTCTGGCTTAGGCATAGCGGCGAGGCTCTGGCTCTTATTCTAGTTTTCATCCTATTTAGTGGCAAAGGGTGGAAGTGGGTGGTGGGAATCTCAAGTACATTTTCTTTTAAGAATTGGTTTGTGCTTTGGTTATTGTCAGACAGCTCGGAACAGCAGAGGCAAAGTCTCCTTTTAGGCTGCCTTCACATCTTCACGTTTGGGGAAAGGGAAGTTTTTCTGAGGGCTAATCCGAACTGTTGAATGGACGGGCAGTGAACGTTTTCATTAACAAAAAGTGCTTTGGGTGACTTCTGATTAGTGTATCAGTCATAGGGCAACTTAAGCACTTGAAAGCTTCCTGTTGTTACAAATGTCTTTCGTATTTAGGTCAGGGGACACCCTGCCTTCCCCGCCATCACACAAGTTGTTGCAGCCCAAGCTGGGTGGGTGGAGGTGGATGTGCCAGCTGATTGCAGGTCACTCAGGAGCCCGCTGGCTGTAGCAGAGAACTTGGATCTTATTACGGACCGGTTTCATTGATAGCAGGATACTATTAGGTATGAGAGAGGATGCCACTTGTAAATACGTGTTCTTGGCTATTTCTTGACATCGAATCGCCAGATCCCTCTGGCTACTCTAAGCAAGAGTGTCCTGGGCAAATTCCAGCTTGGGTAATTGCATTCCATCTCGATATCCAGATTCTCCCTCCTGTTTAATTTGGCCATAGCGGGTAATTTTTTTCACCTTAACTGTATTTTTAGTGGCGGTACACACTGCAAAGAATTTTCCATGTTCAGTCCTAGCGGTGGCTGTTTGCAAACCATCCCGCGAACAATACTGTGCTGAAACAGTAAGTCCTTTTTGCAAGTAACATCCTACAGTCTTCAGCATGCAAGAAGGGAAGCAGCAGTCTAAACCTGTCATTTCCAAGAACAGCTTGGTCATTGGAAATGACCCCTTCTCCACAGCTGTGAATGTTGAGTCATAACCATGTACCCTGGAGTACAGAAGAGATTCTGAATTTTTTTTCCTCACTGGGTGAATTTGAGATCACTTCAGATGTAAAACCTGCTTGGATTCTGTTTAGTTTAGCTGTAAGAGCTTTATTGCTAAGGTTGAATAGAACAGCTTCTTGCCCCTGAGGACAACCTTGAGGCTGAAAGGAATTTATCTTAACTTTCAGTTCTCCTATTATGCTTGTGGAGTGCTGTAGATAAAACTTATTTTTGGTTGCAAAATGATCAAATTCAAGGCGAAGGCTCCTAAACTGCAGTAACTGCTGCAAGTGCCATGGCTTTTTGTCAGCCTGCCGGCAGAGCTTCTGTAAGATCCAGCACTTTTTTAAAATCCAGCACTCTCCTAGGTAGGATGGGAAGGCATTACCCGAAGTGAAGAAAGATGACTTGACCAACAATGATCCAACAATGATAAGATTGAATTTGCAACCATTAAGAGTGTTAACAGGAGTCATGTGTGAATTTGATTGTCTGTCTAGAAGTCATCATGTGGAAGTCAAGCCTGTTTGAGTGGGAGGCTCACTTTAATTGTGATTTTGGGACCGGGGTGGTGGTGGGTGCTTTCTGCTCCAGCTTGTGCTGCTTATCAGAAACTGGCAGGTTTTTTTGTTGTCCTGAATGCTTGTATGGCACCTCTGTATGTCAGGGTGAAGACGTGAAGGGGAGTGAGCAAGAGGGAAGTGTAGTTTAAATAGCCAGGGTGCTGAACAAATGCCTTACAAGTTCGGGTATTTCAGCACCTTGTGTTCTGCATTAAATTCACATTTCCTTTACAATGACAGAGCTGGGCACACAAAAGGTGGGGATGGCTTAAATGCTGACAGGCTGAACACCGACACAGCAGAGGTCCTGAAGGTTTTTCGGTGGTTGGGAACCAATCTGCTGGAGCCCTGGTTTGTTCTTGCTCCCCTCTGCCTCGCTGGTGCCTTCTGGCTGGGCAGGAGGATTTTTGGAAGGAGAGCAGGGTCACATCTGCTGGGTCTGTGTACCTTAGAGCTGCTGCGGAGCTGCAGTACCAAACAAACCTCCTGAAGTTAGGAAGCTGGAAGGTAAACTCTTGTGCTCTATCCCTGCACACATCAGGGTGAAAGCGTCTTCTAAGCTCCCTGGGAGCGTGATGTCATCGGCGCTTTTAAATGTCAAACGTTTGGCCAGGGATCCACCATACAAAAGGTAGCTAATGGTATTTAGCAGCAGATTGATATCTCCGCGGAAATTTTCCTTTCCCTTTTTTGTGCTACGTTCCTTAGGACGCACGTTTCCATGTAACTCGTTCCTTCCAACACAAGCCTCGAACCTGCCTGAGCCAGCGCTGTGAGCAGCGCTGCCCACAGCCGGTCCTCAGAGCAACACTCGAGGCAGTTTTAAACCTGAAACTTTAAATCTGAAAAGTATTTCGTGTCAGACCCTGATCCTTGCAAGGTTTTTAATGTGTTTTTGTGTGTGTATTTTAGCATTGGTTTGTAGCATCTCCAGCAATCTTTTGCCAGGACTGTAGGACATAACAGTGCAGCTTTCCTACAGGAGTCCCCGAGATGCTGGCGGTGAGGGGACCCTGCAGTAAGCTGATCATTTCTGACACGTCTCAGAAAGGCAGACTGCAGGGAGACCTTGTGAAATGTAAATAAAAATACTGCTGGTAAGCTGCTCTCGCCGATCATGCGCTGCCTGAGTTGTTTGCATGTATTTTCCCAGCAGTAGCATCAGAAGGGCTCTGCGAAGACCTGGAGGTCTGGTGTGTTAATTGTGCCGACACGTTCAGTGTTTGGGTTAGGACTTAATGGGTGTCTTATGGGAGTGGGGAGTTGAACGCATTTGTTATCTGCGGCCAACTTTTGTTTTTGTTAAAACTCAGCAGAATTACCTAAATGTGCTGGAAGATGTGTTTTGGGGGTTAATGGCCTGTGTGCTTTCTGCTTTCAGATTCTCTTAAGATGTTTTTCCTTTTACTGCAGTATTAAGCAATATTCCTATCGGGGCTGCTTTGTTTACTTTGTAAAACACGAAAAAAATTTAACCAAGGAACCAATATTTATGTAAAAGTGTGGCTTTTTACATGGCTTTATGTAAACTAGGCACACGGCTCATAAGCATAATCGAACAAATTCAGATTTAATTTCATTTTACAACTGTGATTTCAGGTATTTGTCGGATAGTTCATTGAATTCCAACCTCCTGAGTTGTGCTGTCAGCAGAAACTGCAATAATATGTAATTATAGCAAGTACTTAACATCTCATTGACTCAAATTCCTCTGTTAATGATTTCACTGGATTCCTGTTAAAGTCATACCTGCTGAAATAGCACAAGTCACTGCCCTCTTAGAGAGACTTGGGGTCAGATTCTTACAAATGGTGTAAATTGCTGTGATCCCGCTAAAATCAGCAGCGTCCTGCCATTATACCTGCTCCTTTGTTGTTGCACCGGAGGGATGGGCTTTAATGATACAATGACTTCTTTATGAAAAGGATAATTTACCTTAAGAAATCAGCGCAGATTTCTTTCTGCGCATGTTCAAGATAGGATAGTTTCTCTTTCAAGTCTGCTTGAGCTGGCTGGGCTAGCAAAATTCCTGATATCCTTGTAAGACATGCAGTCATTCAGAAATATTTATTGCCTTATTAAACTGAATTGCCTTTGCAGCTGCTAGTTTTATGGAAACTGCCCCAAGTTTTATATAAAACCTCACACTGAAACATGAGAGCAAAATGCTAGTTAGCACTGTGTATTCTGCTCCTGCCCCTGTTTTTAAAGGAGTTGTAGGTGCCCAAATCTGAGAGAGGATCCTCGTAGTGGGAGGCAGTGTGTATCACCTTGCTTTCCTGAGGCTGTTTTCTTCGACCGAGGCAGCGTCAGATGACAAATAAGCCCAGCCATGCCTTCTCCCTGCATGACTATCAGTTCTGAGCTGTTTAGCACCGTCAGCGTTTAAATATGTATCATCATTAGACTTGAGAATGCTTTCTCCCCTTAAATGAACAAGAGGAGGGCAGGGACTTGCTGGTATTCCAGCAGCGCGTGAGTTTGTTGCTGACCTGTGCTTCTGAAAGAGCAGCTGAAAATCAGGGCTTAGAAACAAGTCTTCAGCACAGCGGGATGAATCCTCCTGAACAGTATTCCCGATTGCTGCTGCCCTTCCTCTCTTGCTAAATGCCTGCTCCAGGGAGTTCCCGCTCTGGCTGGTTTAACATGGGAGTTCCTACAGCGCTGAAGTGCTCCTGGGCAGAGCCTTTCCTGCTCTTCCCCAGGTCTGCAGAGCAAGGTGCAGTGGCTGCCTGGAGTTTGCAGGGCTGAAACGTTTCTTAGCGCAGCATTTGTTCAAAATGTCCTTGCTGACACAGATACTAAGTATTTCCAGTGGGTTTATTGAGTTTATAATTACAAATCTTTTCAATGGCAGCTTTTTTAAACTGATAATGGTAAGGAGAGAGCTGCAGGAACACCTCCTGGTGTCACAGAGGTGGGACACTCAGAAGGTGATGTGAGGAGAAGGGGTGAGGCTACTCTTGTGCTCCACGGGGTATGAAGAGCAGTTGTTGGTTGCTGTTGGCCTTAGGAACATGAGCATTATGCATATTTTTCTTTTCAAATTGAAATTTGCTTCCTAAATTTGGCCTCAGCTGATGAACAAGTGAGAGCTGCAGACCTGAGACTGAAAGCAGAGAGAACAGAGCCGCAGTCAGTCCCGAAACTCGTTCCTTTGTAGCACCTGCCTAACATCAATGGTGCTCAAACTTCTTTGAGGTAAAAGTAGCATTTTGTTAAACCTCAGCTCGCGTTAACAGTGTCAGCAGAGATGCAGGTGTGAAATGTTCCAGTCCTTGCAATGAGCAATGCTCTGGGAGATCCTCCAGCACAACCGGTGTTCCTGATGCTCTTGGGGAAGTGGGAGACCTCAGCAATTAGTTCCTGTTAACTACTAATAACGGAGACGGAGCTCTGCAATGAGGGAAGGTGAGCGGAGAAGGGATTGCACCTTGAAAAAGAACCACCTCATATGTCTGTGAGATCTGGTGCAAAGTTGTACTGACATTTCCTACACTCTTGGGCCTTTTTGTCTGTTAGAACAACACAACTGAGTGTGGAAAAAGGAATGGATGGGTAAGGTTTGCGACAACTACATTTCATACCGTTGCTCCACTCGGGGGGAGTTTCCTTTGTTCCTGGCTGTTAGCTCCAGCCCAGCAGCTTCACGTGGTGCTGGTGGCTGGAGTAGTCCAGCGCAGGCAGCTTGCTTGCACTGACAGCTGCTCTGCGTTTTCCAGCCACCAGTTCCCACCCCAAAGCAGTCACAAGGATGGACAGGACAGCGCTGAGCGTGCTTTGCCCCTGTCAGGGAAAACTTTGGAGGTAGGGGCTGGAAAACGTCTGAAATACGTGTCTTGATGGGATGGGGGCAGTGCAGGCTCAAATACGGGAGGCATGGCAGGAAGGCTGGTGCAGGTACCTGTCACTCAGCTTCAGCAGACAGTGCCTCAGCAAGACAAACACGGTGTTTCCACCTAAAGCACCTAAATCGTCTCTTGGGTTTGAAGGCCACAACCCTTGAAACTGGGATGGTTGTGGGGTGAACAGCGGCAGCGTCGGGCCATTGGGAAACTCCCTTGTAAGAAGGATCCTGCCAGGCTCTTAAAGCCAAAAGGTGCTTCTCACGAAGCTGCTGATCAGCAGATCTTTTGGGCTTCTCTATCGATATTTTGGAAATGACTGCACTTGTTCATGTTCACGAGCTCACCATATGTTTTGTGCAGTTGTGAGCTGTGGGGGTGTGCGTCTGTATTTTTATCTCATACCTTCATCAGTGAGAAGGGGTTTTTAAGGAGCGTTACAAAAACAGCAGCTTCTGAGCATGGCAGAGCGCTAAGCTGTGTGGTGCCCACCAAAAAAATGGAGATCAGCTCCTTTTAATGGTGCCCTGCGTGGATGGGCTGCCTGTGCCAGACAGACGGACACACGGCACAGCGTGGAGCTGGGTGGCCCTGCGCTTGGCTCTGTCTTCCCCTGGGTGATGAGGGATTGATTTCTGCTGCAGGAAAGCTTGGAGTCAACTCGTAGTTTTGCTGAAATGTTGTGATCAGGCTGTGCAACTTGCTTTTGGCTGGGTCACATCTGTGTCCGTTCGAGAGGAGCTGTGGTCAGGACATGCTGGCTGTGTCCCCTTAGCTGTGCCCTACAGCTGCCGTGGTCTGCTACAGACACAACGTTTTGGCACATGCTGCAGCTCTCCTTGGGGGAGGACTGCTCCCATTCTCAGTGCAACCATAATTCAGATTCCTCAAAATGTCCTTTTCTCCCGTGAAGCCATTTTTCAAAGATTTCCTACAAAATAAGATGCTGGTGACTTTCAGTAGTTGCTGCTGAGTCTGAAGTCCCTCGGTCATTTGCAACATCACAGTAATCTTTGCAGCAAGCATCTGGGACCTCACTAGTAAAGAATCCTGCAGTGTGAGCAAATGATGGGGAGAAATGAAATACGAGGACACACGTTCAACACGGGTAAGACTGCGTGCGGCTTGTCCGTCTGAAACCCACTGGGTTAACGCCTGAGCATTGTTCAGCAGCTCTGGAATGAGCTTCCCAAGTGCTTCGTAATTCCCAAAGCCTTGGGCTCGCTGCACTGCTCAGCAGATACTGCAAGGAAGTTGTCTCGTCCCCATCCAAGTGTCTGTCATCCTGCTGCAGCTGGAAGATTTGTGTGGCGGTGCCTAAATGGAACAGTGTTAACAACTTCTTCAAGATTATGTTTTTTTAAATCGAGCAGGGATGTGCCTTCGTGGTAAGAAGTCAAGAAAATAATTAGTAAGAACGGAGTAATGCCCAAGCACAGATAGCTTTTCAAATTCTCTTGACATTTGTCACTTACTCTGATCTATTGCCTAACACAGCTTCTTACCCGAGAATATAAATCTCAGAGTGTTACCCAGGAGCTATTTTCTTCCTTTATTTGCCATCTTTCTTCCCTACACCTTTTAGGTTTGAATGGCAACGCAGTATTTTTTTTTCCTTGTACGTAGCACGGCGTAGATGATCAGTGTTTTAGGGTCAGGGCGATGTACTTAGGCTGAACTTTTTATTGATGGCGATGTATCAGTGCCCAAGGCTTATATTGCAGTATTTGAACAAGGGCCAGGCTTGTCAAACAGCTGTTCGTCCTCCCTGGAGCTTGCAGTTCTTGCTTTGGAGAGATGGCTCGAGGTGGCCTAAAAAGACCTTTTGGGGAAGAGAATGAGGAAAAAGTGGAAGCTCACAAAAATGTTTGCTTTCCTCTGCAATATGACAAATGTCTGTTGTGGGTTTCTCAGTATCAGAAATAAGAGTTCAGAAACCCACAGTGGTCTTGTAGGCGAAGCGCAGAGAGTTCTGGAGCTGGGATAGCACGGTAAGAGACCGGCTGCTATTTCTGCTGTCTGCAGAGCAGTTTTATGGGGGGAAACGTACAAACGCTGGCAGGGGACAGGCTGTAACGAGGTATTCGGGACACCTGCTAACCAGGCAAGAGGGCTGCCTTGCTTGATCTTCGCTGCGGTGGACGCAAGTCAGAGGTGAGCTTGGCCTGTGCCGGGGGAATTCAGCAGCTCCAGGAGCTGGCGGTGGCTCTGCCAGCTCGGGGCTTGGTGCGGTGCTGCCCTGCCAGTCCGTGCTGCTTGGTGATGCTCGAGGCTGCGCGAGGATGCAGGGTCGAGTACAGAGAGACTTCAGAAGGTGGAGGCAGGAAACACCAGGAGGGACGTTCTGTTACGACCCCGTGCCTGGATTTAAGGTCCTTTGTGCCAGGTACATTGTTATCCTGTCCTAAGGCCCCACTGTTTAAATAGGCAGCCTGGTGGGAGATGGGGAGGGCCGTGCTCTTTGCAAAGGTGGAGAAGCGAGAACCGAGTGGGAGTGACTTCTCCCAGCACAGAAATAGACACAAAGCTGTCTGGCTACGACGCAGGTTCAATTCCAACTTGGACTTTTGGTTTTGATCTTTAATTCTCTCCAGTCTACGACTGAAATGGTTAGGAAAAAAGCGATACGAAAAAAAAAAAACAACCTTTCTGCAGTTTCAGCTTATATTTTTAGATGCAGGATGCAGGAGCTAAAGCTAAAACCTGTTTTTTTTTGTTTTTGTTTTTTTTTGTTTTTCTGTACTAAATAATTTGAGAAATATTAAAATGTTTTAAAATGTTGCAAGTCAGGTTTTGTAATTAGTGAAACTGCTGGATTTACAGCAGTGAGATCAGTGGTTTCCTGGTCCGTGTGCAGGGTTCTGGCACCACGTACTCCTCAGGTTAGTCTCTTGCACCACACATGGCAGCACACACGAGTGTCTGCTAACTGTGCCTTGAGCAATAGGAAAAGCATCAGCAGAGCATATTGCGTCTTTTGGCAGTTTGTGAATCCTAGCAAGCATGTGAGTAAGATCAATTACCGAAGAGATAAAACAGCAGGGAAGGGCAGGTACCAGTTGGTACTTGCCTAAGAAGGTACACCTACGGGTTAGACGAGCACTCTCCATTTTAATCGAGCCGTTTGGGAAGCTGGAAGCAGGAACCCTTTGGAGAGATCCGTGTGAGCGTGATTCATTGCAACACAAGCAGCGCCTACAAAATGGAGGGATGGAGTAGCACTACTGACGTAGGCTGAGGTTTGTACGCTAGAGTTAATGACCACCAGATGGGGAATAAAAAGCTGCCTGCTCCTCTTCTGAGGACCGAGAATGTCACTGGAGCTATTAAAATGTGCTCTATCTGTTGTAACGCTTCCTCGTGCGCAGCAAACCCCTTTACGTGCGGATCAGAGTAAGCCTTCCTCACTGCTGTTTCCCCTCAATGCTTAGATTTTAGCTTTGGTTTTGATGGAGGATGAGGTTCCTTCGGTTTGGTGCAAGTCAGAGGCACAGAGGGAAAAGGCGTGGGTGCTTTCGGGCAGCAGAAGAGCAAGGTGCAGGTTGTGTTGCAGCACGCTGCCGCGAATTGCCAGATCTAGAGGCAGCAGCTTCGTGTGCCTAGAAATACAATGCAAAAGACAAACTCGTAACAAAAGGGACCTTGATGCTTTGGCAGCATTGCCCCGTCCCCGTGTCGGTGTCATCTTCATCCATCCTTTTAGCAGAGAGGCAGCAGCACGACTCAGGCAGGATATCTGCCAGCGCTGCTGACTCCGAGTCTCGCAAGCATCGCGCTGGAGCTGTTTGGACACGGGTTGCAGCGCCTTG